>NC_090926.1:300246506-300871506 GCF_040938575.1 Ambystoma mexicanum
CCTTACCGGTTCCCGCAAGGGGACCTCGTAATCGTGCGGAATGGTGTTAACGGGTCCGCATCCATTAGCGGAACCAGTTAACCCATTCCGCACGGGTCGTAATGAGGCCCATTGTATTGATCTCTCTGCAAGTCACCTCTCTGCAGGCATCAGGGTATGAAAAAGCTAATGTAAAAGTTAACACATGTAACATTTTACACCTCCTATCTCATGACTAAATGACTAAGAGCCTTGTTTGTGCAGTTGAACTACTCGTGGTTTTGACAGAAGTGACATTTTCAGAAGGTGCTCCAGGCTGATCCCAGTGTGAATTGGAGACACTACACACATTGCTCGTCTTACTGCACACCATTATGTGCAAGGACAAAACTTGACATATTTAAATTATTTCCTTAACATGATATTACTGTGTTACTTTCCAAAGAAATCTCAATTTTAACTTTTCGATATGAGGAGTTTCGGTGAGTACTAACATTGTTCCCGCCCTACCCCTCCCCAAAATGCCAGAACGTCTCATATTTTCTATTTAAGGGAGTCACCATTCCAGTGATCGAAGTGAGCGGGAACGGTCGGGAGTGGTGTCCAACTATTTTTATTTTTTTTCTGTTTACCATTCCTCTACTTTTGATGAGCATATTCATCATTCTTTACAGAGGATTTCTCCATTCAAGTCCCTGTGCAAGTGCAAAGTTGTAATAGGAGTCTTAGTTACTGGTCACTATTGCAATGCTCCGGCTGCAACACCTTGTCACATATTGCACTAGGTTTCCGCCTACACTCTTCCCTGTCAAGACCGCAGTTCCACTACTTTTTTCGGTACACTTCTACCACTGCACCAGTCTGTTGTATCAAAGAGCTTCTCGCCTTCCCAGAGCTCTACCCTGGACATTCTGTGGGCTGGGAGCAGCCACGCAGTTTGGGCGCCACTTTGCACGAAACACAGCTGTAGCGGTGAGTGGACTCTGTTCCAGTTCCAAACTCTCTGAGCCCTGACAAAGCCAGTGTGTATGGGCGAGGAAAGACTTCAGTGTGTAAAAGCTGCTCGTGAAATGGGTCAGTATCCTAAAGAAAACTGCGCAATTTCTCCACCAAGTGAGGATAAAAGGTCGTCAGGATGTACGTTATTCAAAAGAGCGACCTGAGGATCATCGCACATACATGCTAGGGCTACCGGGCCTCTGTGCTAGTAATGCAGAGCACAAAGTGGTGCATGAGTAGGACACCTTTTGGGGGCTATTGGGGGACAATGTTATATGCCATGCCACTGTGGAGCTCGTAGTGTTGAGTAATATTAAACATGATGCCTCCTGGCACATGACACCAGACTAGTTCCTCCATTTCCAAAGCCAAACTTTGCACCCGCTTCATCTTCCGGTGTGATCTTAAAAGAGCAAAGGATAGTTGAGGAATAACAAGGTGCTACAGCAATAATCTTTAATAGCATCATGCCAAGTGATGAGCATTGCCACCATCATTCAGTTATTTCATTCAAGAAGAGTAGTGTCTCATTTAGATCCTTTAGATTTAGCTCCATGCCCTTCCTTCTATACTTCTCAAGCCCACACTAAGTCCAGAAGAACGTGGGAATTATTTGCGGTGGGACTGCGCGGCGCATGCAGGGATAGCTCTACACGCTTTGCTTGTTTGGTTCTAAATCTGCTATGAATCAACCAAGTATTTATTTATTTTATGTATTGGTTATTTGTAGTGCGCACTATACAGCAAAGACAATGGGCCTCATTACACGGACGGCGGTAAGGGTTAACGGTCACCGTTAATGGCAACGGTGACCGTTAACCCTTACCGCCGTACTACGAGGTCCCTTTGCGGGTTGGAGGAATTAACGCCTGCTTCTTGCAGGCGTTAAGTACCAACCCGCTAAGGGACCTCGGAGCTAATTACGGCACCGCAAAATTGCGGTGCCGTAATTAGCGCCTTCCCCATTCCCATAGAGCCCTATGGGGCAGAAATGGGAATGGGGAAGGGCAATGGCGGAAGGGGGATTTACCGCCCCTCCAACCTTGGAATGGGGCGGTAAATCCCCTTTCCGCCAAGGCGGTGCCGGTAATTTACCGGCATGGTCCAGGGTGCTAATAGCACCCTGGATTACCGCCTTCCGTGTAATGAGGCCCAATGTGTTTCAAGGCGCCTCAAGGCAAGGGGCGGGGGGGATGAAGAGAAACAGTCTAAAACAAAAACAAAACGTTCTTAAAAGGTCTTGAAACATTCGGAACGTGCAAGTGCTATGACAAGGGGCGAGAGGGAGGAGGGGAAGTGCAGGAAGGGGTGGAAGGGATGAAAAATAACAAAAAGTGTTCCTAATAGGTCGTGAGACGATTTGGATCATACAAGTGCTGAGGCATGAAAAAAGGGGAAGAGAGGGAGGAGGGGAGGAAGGGGGAGGTACAAAATATGCAAAAACAGTTATAAGTACAGGTGCAAGTAGATAAGTAAACCAGACATGCAATTAAGACAAGCAGGTATGAGGAAATGCATACTGGAAAAGCCTTGCCTCATGGCATGAGGGGCTAGGTCAGGCAAGCGGATGACAGCAAAGGCATGGATTGAAGAATGGGTGCACACATTGGGTTCGCTTCATCATGCGTGTGGGCTACATCAGGTATGGAGGTAAGGCAGCAAAGCTTCATCCTGAGGTGCAGGGGGCTACATCCAGTACCACCTCAAGTAAAACAATGCAAACATAGCGCACAAGTGAAGTCCGGTGGATGCCAGTATGTAGGATGCAAAGCACCGCACAGGCTGCGAAAAGTCAAACCAGTGGACGCAGGTGGGTCAAATCCAGTGCACAGCATAGGTTGCAAAAGTCAATCAGGTGGATGCAGGTAGGTCAGAACCAAAACACAGCATAGGGTGAGAAAAAGTCAAACCAGTGGAAATGGTGCGCAGCTCAGGGAGTGAAATATCCAGCCGATGGTGACAGCCGAGTGCAGGAACAGAAGGAAGGAAGGAAGGAAGGAAGGAAGAAAGGGTGGTAAAGAAGTGTAGGGTTGAAGTGAGAGAACCAGCATAGAGCTGCTAGGGTACAAGGGTTTGCGACACAAGGTGAGAAGAAGGCAGAAAAAAGCAGCAGGGAAGGTGCAGTGAGGGCCAGGAGGTTGCAGGCGGCCGAGTGAAATAAAATTACGAAGATAAGGGCAACTGAGAGAGAAACACGACATGGACAGTTACTGAAAACGGAAAGGAGGGGGCACGTCAAAAGATAAAATGCAACGCAGGACATAGAAAAATGACTCGTTTGCCTAGTGAAATCGCCATATTGGCCGCAGGATCAGGGCAGACAGAGAGGATCAGTAAGGGCACACATTGTTGTTACAAAGGAGAAGTTAGTACCATAAACACAACATTGTTAGCATGATGGCAATCGTAGTAATTGATTAGGAGAGGAAAGGGTGGCGTGGCACACATGAATATGAGCAATATTCAGGGGCCTACGGAGGAGAGGTTATTGTGGTAAAGTGGGAGTTAATATAATTAACATCATTGGTAAGCTTAACAACTCGAGAGCGTCTGGCCCTAATAGGCTTGCCTCAGTTGTTGTTAAACATGATCCCATAAGCTGGTCCTTAGTCATGATGACCCTTTGCAAAAAGGTGTACTTTGAAAAAATTATTCCTAAGTCATGGACCTGCTCCATCTTGATCCCTGTGTACAAAGCTGGCTCTAGAACCATGCCCGAAAACTATAGAACTCGATACAACGAGTAAGATATTTGCAGCCATAGTTTTGAAGCACTTGCAATGTTGGACTGATGAGAATAAGATACTCCATCCCTTCCAGTCTGGATTTCGAACTGGATCCAGTACCACATATAATTTTTTTAATTTTTTTTATTTCTTGATTTAAATGTGTATTACCAGTTTTTACAAGAATACATTTGGATATGATCGTTTTCTTCACTTTATTTATTTAGTTCTAGATTTCGATCCATTTGGCAGTCCCTGGCCCTCATTAGGACCCTGGCGCTAAGTGTTTAACGGCGCCGTAAAAGGCTGTGGCGCCGTTAAACACTTAGCGCCTTACTACGAGGTCCCTTTGCGGGACCCGGCCTGAACGGCTGGTCTAGACCAGCCGTTAAAGTAGGGACCCGCAAAGGGACCTTGGTGCTAAGTACGGTACCGCAATTTGCGGTACCGTACTTAGCGCCTTCCCCAGTCCCATTGAGCCCTATGGGGCAAAAATGGGAATGGGGAAGGGCCAATGTTCAATGGGGAATTACCGCCCTGCCAACCTTGGAATGAGGTGGTAATTCCCCATTGAACATTGGCGGACTCGTTACGATACCGGCACCAACCATGGTGCTAATAGCGCCATGGTTTAGCGCCAGTATCGTAATGAGGGCCCATAAGTTATTCATGTTCCAGATCCAGGCTCTTGATAAAGTTTCCGACTGCAGTGACTGGTTTTCGGTTAGCCCCGTTCATTAGTATTGTCCACCAATATTCCCCGTCCATACAACAGTGATATGAGAACAAGTGGCCTAAATGGACTTTTCAATTTTGTGAAAGACTTTTGCACTCAAGGAGTAAGTGTCTCAGGGTTTCTGGGACATTTGTCTGGTCACAGAATCGGCATCCATTCGATCTGGTTTTGTCTCAAACAGCGAGGATATCGTTTGTTTTTAAGATGTTCAATCGGGCTCTCATAAAAGTCGATCTCAGGTTCTTGTTCGGAAATTTGAGTAAGTAGCTTAACGGTTCGTTGAGTTTTTGAATGTTAACTGGCAAATGCTTTATGGATTTATATCTTGTTGCTGAGTCCTGAGTTTTACAACAGTCATGTTCTTTTAGTTTCTTAGCTGTTTTCATTGGGTTACTGACTAGTTCCTCTTGCAAACTTCCTATTTCCTCCAGACGTGCCAGGTTTTTGAATGACCATTTGGTTAATATTTTGTTAGTCCCTTTGGACATTTCTTTGTGCATGATCTCATAGACTCATTCTTTTGAACTGTGTATCTTCCTGAAGAGCATTAGGGTGTTAAGCTCTACGATTGCTTCCAGAGATGTTAAGCCCAATTCTCTCCTGATTAGCCCTGCGGGTGTTGATGCTGGTAGTCTAAAGTCTGCCCTCCAAAAGGAACCTGTACGTTTTCCCCAGATGTTGGAGGGGATTCCAGGCATGGCCTCGGCGCCATAAACAATAGTTGGGACTGCTTTCGTTTTATAGAAGTTCAAGGCCGCTTGTATGGTGAAGCGACCAAATTTATTGTCCAACTTTTTTGTTTGGTTCGTTAGGTTTTTAGTTTTCTTGCGCATGTGTTCTTGCATTGCTATATAATATCAGACTCCTGGATGCTATTATGACCAGTGCTAAACAATATTCCAATCCATCTGTTTATATTACATATGTTGATTTTAGTTCTGCCTTCGACAGGGTCAACCGTAATAAATTGTGGGAGATTCTGTGTTCTTATGGGTGTCCAACATGGCTACTGGAAATATCAATTAAGTTACATCAAAATAACACTGCTCGAGTTCGCCTTGATAATGATGAAAGACTATCCAGCCTGATAAAAATCAATAAGGGAGTTAAACAAGGTTGTCTTCTGGCGGCACTCCTTTTTAATTTATACACTGCTGAACCGATCCCGTGTCTCAAAAAACATGCTGATTGCCCTGTTAGATCTAAAACTACCAAGATCTCTGCGTTATTGTACACGGATGACCTTGTGATCGTTGATCATACAATAGAGGGCATGAAAGCAATATTGGAAGAACTTAGTTGCTTTTTCAATGAACATGGCTTGACCATCAATCTAAAAAAGACAAAGACCATGTTAGTCACATCTAAGAAAGTCAATAGACCTGTAATGAGTATCATCTGGGGAATAATTGACTATATGAGCAACTACAAATATCTCGTCGAAGAGATGGACACTAAACTCAGCTATCTACCACTAATTGAGAGAAAAGTACAATGCGCAAGACACATCACAATGCTTGTGCGTAATAATGTATACCAATATGCTGGGTACATTCTGAAGGGCATCATGTTGCGATACACCCAATGGTTCATTCCAGTGTTGATTTACGGCCTTGAAGCTCTTTCCCTTGAAAATTTGTCTTGGCTTGCTAAAGTTGAGGGATACTTTTGGCGGACAATATTAAGCCGCCCTCCTTCGTGTCCGATACAATATATAAGAGTAGAATTTGGCCTCATGTCTATAAGGGCAATTGTTCAATACCAGAGAGACTTACTCCCCTTGAAAGCTCGGTGTCACCCGGTTAGCCAGATGCCTAGTATCATGGGGAATATTGTCTTTGACTTTAAAAGAAGCAATGACCAAGATAAGTACGATGCGTTATGTATGGAATCCTATTCTGCTCTTAATTGGTCATTAGATCGATCAGCATGTGGTAGATATAAGGCCATTAAAAAGGCATTTAAATATAAATCACAGCTGAGAGTTTGGGCCAACAATTTCGAGCATATAGGTAGACTCCATAATTATGTACATTTGGAAGGAATTACATATCGTTGTCCTCAAATTTATTTTGGTAAAATGCCTGTGTCCAGCTGTATGTAAATTTCGGCTGTCCATGCGGTTTAATCAGCTTCCGGTGAGAGCCACTTTTGGAACACAATGGAAATTAGCGTCTCACCAAAGGTATTGTCATATATGTGAAATTGAAGGTAATTTGGAAACCATAAGGCACATTATAAGTGGGCGTACAAAGCTTTTATCACTTTATAGGTGCATGTACAGCAGATATGTGCAGCAGTATGAATCCATTGCTTCAATATATTTTTGGCATTTATGCCGAAACACGTCATCTGAAGTATTGATCATTGCTCTATACCATGTATGGACAAGGCTATGCATATTATTAGAACTGTTATCGATATACAATAGTAGCCAATTTATTTGCTCTGTACCCTATGCTACGTGAACTGGTACCATCAGATTATTAAGTCTGTATTCGTTGACTGCATAAGTTGACATTTTTTTGGGGGGGTTTGTTCTCTGTGAGAATAGATGTTAGTAAATTGATTATGATTGAGTAATTTGGAATATAGTATGTGATGTATTTAAATGAATTAGCATTTGATGAATTGTTAGTGTTGATGTTTAATGTATTACTAATGATGATTATTTTATAAATATATATGTACTGTTGTAGAAGTTCTTATGATCTATAAACAACAATAAATAAAAAATAAAATAAAAAAATAAAAAAGTCAGATGCAAGGGGGGTGAGGACGGCAGGACGAAGTATTGATGCGCTAGGAGCATCGGCGCTTATAGCTGGGATCGGCTTTGAGGAAAAATTAAAGGGCCCAAAAGTACAATAACAGTCAATGGCAGAGTCAAGAACCGCTCGAAACAGATACGGGTGCATAGAGGTGAAGCATGGCGTAGGTGGCCTGAGGAGGCATTGCTGTGCATAGTGTGGGATACAAGTAAAAAGTTCTGCACAAAGGTAGCTGCAGGAATCAGCTGGAGGAATCAGCAGCAGGATGAACAGAAAACCCAGGCACCACACGGTCAGGCCCTAGACTCAATATGCAGTGTACAGCAGCGGCCGTCCGCCAATTACAGCAGCCTGGCAGGCACACACCTGGTTGTGCAGTGTGCCATGGCAGCCCCACTTACCAAAAGTATTTCTTGAGATGGTGTGACGTGAGAGACTTGAGGAGTAATAGGGATCGACTTGAAAGTGGGGGGGGGGTGGCACACCGGCCACTGCCGGACAGGCCAGACACGAGGAAGGCCTTGGTGTGGGCCTTAGTGGGGGGCCAGCTTCACCTGCCACTCCCCGGGCTTGGCCCATGAGATGCCCAAGGCGGCCCGATCCCAGTTAGGCATACGGGCAGTAAAGGCAGCTTTTCAAAAAGCTACATGGTGTTGGCAATGGCGGCAGCCATTGTTGAGATGACACAGAGCCATGTAGAATGCTCCAGCCTGGCAGGGCTTACCCTGAGGATGAACGTTGAAGCGGGTGATGTGTAGCACATGCAGGCTGTCGGCAAAGGGCACGATGATGGTGAAGGATTGCCCCCAGAGCCGACAGACTGCAAACCTTATATTTGATCTATATACCACAAGATGGTTCCATATGTTGAGCGGACATACAATGTTCATTTGATTAAAGAGATAGACAAAGGATAAAGCTTCTAGCAATTTTATAAAGTATTAGCTATGAGACATTTGTACTGTTCATGGCAGACATCCCTGGCTGGGCCGTGATTAGGATCATCTTAAGGAATGTTGGGGCCCATGGCACAGACAACTTTGGGGCCACCTCGAACTAAAGAAATTAAGTTATCCAGAACCATTGTTCGTGTTCTAAGCAAGGGTCCCCCTAATAAAGCCACCTTGACCCTTACTGGAATCAGAAGAATAAATAAGTGGCATTTTGACATGGATATAGGAGACAGATCAGAAGCAATTAGAAAGGTACACCTACCACAGCATAGATAGTGGATATAGATTAAAACCTACCAGGAAGGTGTACGTATCGGTACTCAGGCTGAGATTAGAAGACGGCCTTGATTGTGAAGTGTTATTGCCGGTAGTATGCAAAGAAACAAATGACTTTGTGGTGTGCAGTATAGCTATTGTCACCTTTATTATATATAAAACCGTTAAACCATGGGTGTGGTTTTTGACGAGTACCCTGAGCACTAAATTGCTCTTGGGGGCTGACATCTATGGAACTGACCAACTTTTTGCTTTTGTTGTATCCTGGCATGACTTTTGAAGGTAAGTTAAGTCTGTTTTCTCTATTTACCTTGCTTAGCTCACCTATTTTGGAGGCAGTGATCGGTCGATAACAGTATCATTGCAGGGGTACTCTGTCCCCCATTGCGGAATTCCTTGTTGGTTTTAAACTGTAAACTTTAACTTACAGCGAGGTGCAGCCGGGATACTTTCTAACCCTTTTTTTTTTTAAAGTAACATTTCGATTACTTGCATGATGTGTCCAAATTTGGGCTGGTGGTAATTGTTATGTTTCTACAATGTTTATTTATGTTTCCTGCATGCACTTCTGCATTTTACTGCGTAATGCCTTTAGAGTACCATATACTCTAAGACTGCAGTGTCATGTGTTTTTCAGCTGTCCTTTGGCCATCATGTCCTTTGAATTTCTTCCCCACCTCAACAGTCCTGTAATTCCTTGTAAGGAAATCCCTTTCCCAGGGAAAGCCTCACCTTTTACGGACAAAGCAGTTGTATGTGATTGTGGACGGATGGAGGGGTTGGGACTGTGGTCCAGTCCACATCATGGTCAGAGTGTGTCAGTTGCTGGGCAGATGTGATAGCTCCAGTATTGGACAGCTCCTGCAAGTTTGAATGGTGCAGATCTTTACCATTGGTGTAGTCAGGGGCGACCATAGTTCAAAGGTAGGATAAAAGGAGGACTGCGAAAGCCATTCTTCAGATCATCATTGGAGCCAGGTACCCCTTTCAAGAGAAGCATCCTGCTTAAGACATGTGGACCATTGTAGCAGCCAACCAACATTGCCTCCAGTGAAGCCTTGCTGCTTTGTTCTGATCTGCTGAAGGCCTTCATCTGTGCTTCTCTGGACTGGTAGGAACAACCAGTCCCAACCCCTGCTTGAGGATCCTGAACTTAGAAGCTGCTGGAAGAGTCCTGGGACTACCCAGTGGACTGACCAGCTCCCTCTTGTGCCTCTTCACAGCATTAGTTGCGATCCCAAGTTCAGACTTGGAATTCCGCCGACTCTCAGCTTATGATACATGAACCCTCCCAATGAAGTTATAGTTTTCCAGAATAAAGAGGGGCCTGGCAGGATGAGCTCCTTTGTCCCTGCCATTATTGTCGCCTGATCATAGTGTTCATTACTGCAGACCCTCTCCATTATGTCCTGGGGTTTCCTAAGGACATCAGAATCATGGTAGTTTTCCTCTCGTTTAGCCAGCGTCGTCCAGCTGTCCAGTCACAGAAACTGTTTTGCCACAGTACAGAACCACCAACTACCTCGACCCAGTGCCAAAGCTGATAGTGACCTCTGCACCACCAATCCGTAGAATCCCTCCAACAGAACCAATACTCAAAGCAGAGGTGTAGATAGGGTAAGGCCTGAGCGGGCAGGCCCACCCAAAATCTGTAAATGCCCACTGAGCAGCACCTTGTGAGCATTGACAGATGTTAATATTGCTGCGGTGGGCCCCACAACATTAGCGGCAGGCCCCATTTGTTAGAAAATCCTGGCTATCCCTCTGACTCGAAGTAAGTCAGCTCAGCAGATTCAGAAACCCCAGACAAGGTTTCTGAAGCAATCGGCATAAAGGGGCTGAGTTTATGTACCTCTTTGTACCCCCTCTTGCCATAGGGTCTAACTGGCACCAAGTCCTAACCCTACCTCCCCCTTGCCTCCTCGTAATTGGTTGAGTTCTGACCAAGGACGATCCCCAGGTCCCTTCCCCCTCTCTGCTCCCTCCTACCCCCCCCCCGGGCTTCACATAGTGTGGCAGGATTGGGAGAGGACCCAAAAGAACTTTGCTTACCTCTGTCCTTGCATTCGTGGAACACTTGCACCCACCCGTTGGCTTTGCCAAAATGTGTTCTGCTACTTTAAAAGACTACTAACTTCCTACAAAGGGATAAATGATTAGAGGGCATTGGGCAATATCCTTTTTAGCAGGGAAGGACTTTCTAAGTGCTAAGGCCTTAGATGCTAAGGCAGTGTAATAGATATATTAACTGTTTTCTTGATACTTACCTATTTCTAACGGGTTCTACAATAATTACTTGTTTTTACTTGCTTTTCTTCACCTACTTTTTTGCATACAGTCTACTCCATTTTATCTAAAGTTCAGAGCCACATCAACAAGCCATTGTGGGTATGCAAATTAGCTCACAAGCAAGCCGTTTGCTCCAGTTTCATATCTGACCTTTATCTAAATGTTTCCAGGGTGAATGTATATATTGGCAAAGTATGGATTTAGTGATATTACTTAGCTTTTATTTTCATTGCAAAGAGTGTTTCAAGGCATAATAAATAACGGTATTTTGTACATACTGCCTAACTACAATTATTAAGGGTGCTCTGTGTGTGTATATCATAGAGCTATTCACCCCCCAAAGCCCCCACCCACATTCTCCTGAGTCTAGGCCTTACTGCTCAGTCACCAACTGATAGAGTTTGGCGAGGCTTTAGTGATTTTCCATTTTCGTCATAATGGTGTGACCTCTCAGAATCTGCTCATTAGTTTGATTAAGCAATATTAGTAATTATAAGACCGGGGTACTAAAAGTATTTTTTTTCTGTTCCGAAAAGCTCAAGCGTTTCGGAAGAGAAAAAAATAGAAAAAATGTAAACAAAAAAATGGCCACCATGGAAACGGGAGTAGGGACTACATGTAGCCCCTTCTCTCTTTCCATGACACCCATTAAAAAAGAAAACAAACATAATGGCCGCCTTAGTCCCTTCTTCATTTCCTTGACGGCCTGTTGCAGATCAGGAGTGAACTTGCTGGGGACAGAAGTGATTCAGCACGTCCGCTACCCGAAATGGACGAAGGTAAGTGGGGATGGGGGTGGGAAGGGAATTCTGTGGATGGGGTGAGGAGGGAGAGGAGAGGGGAAGTGGGCCACAACTACCTCATTCCGCTGGTAATGCCCCCATTTCGAGCCTCCTCATTGGCTCAGAAGCTGACACCTCCCCCCCTGCGCCAGGTATTCCTTCTGAAAATCCACCTTAACAATTATTTCTCAGAGGTGGGATACTCTGTTTGGCACTCAGTGAAGACTCACTGGAGTGATCTAAAAGTTTCTGTTACAAAGAACTCTTAGCGTTAATGTTTTTAGGCATGTAAACAGTTACTGGACCTACTGTTAACATGGAAACATACAATGCTGAAACACTTTCTATGCAACAAGTCGATTATTAGAAAAAAAGTATGTTCCGAAAAGGGTTTACCTATTTCTGGCACCAAAGCTTAATTAGAGCAGCAACTCATAGATCATCAGGTGTCTAGAAAAGTTTCTGTCTGTCAATATAGCAACTAATGCTGGTGGAGGCCCTAATAGTAGCGGTCAGGTAAATGTTTCCCCTGCTGCTGCTGATGAGGATGATGATACTGTTAGAGATGACACTTCTTACTCAAATGTCAATACTGCTGAAGCTGACATAGGAAGAGAACAACTTCGGCTCAAGGATACTGGATTAAAATACAAAACACCAAAGTTCGAATCTGGCAGAATTAAAAAAGAGAACAACAGTGTCTTCCAGCTGAAGTTAGCAAGACCTACAAGGTCTAGAAGCTCCCGAGAAGGTCTGGAATGGGTCTGGATCTACCGCCCATCATAGATTTCCTAAGGATCCGTTGAGTGTTTATGATGAGAAAAATTATATCATTGAATGGTTGACATCATTTGAATTTGCTTGTGAGGTACAGGAAGTCAATGAGTCTGACAAGAGTGCTTGGCTTCTCAGCAGACTTCCAGAGAGTCAATACAGTGCCATTATGGAGTTGTGTATACCTGAGAGAAAATATTTTAACATAGCTAAACAGGCTCTGCTTTTAAAGTTTAGGTCGACTCCTACCCAATACCTAAAGATGTTTAGAGACCACACAAAGAAAGAGAATTTCCCTTGGGTAACCTATGTGAATGACTCCCTCAAAAACTTTAGTGGGTGGTCTAAAGGCCATACATTGACCATGTTTGCTTGCATTATGAACTTGGGCATGCTGGAGCAGATTTTTGCTTTTAATTTCCCTCAGCTTAAGCAACACTTAGCTAGCTCTAAGGAGTTAGATCCCAAAACCTTAGCTGTTGCTGCAGACCTGTTGGTTTTCTCATAGGGTGTCCCGTAGGGAAAAATGGCTCCCCAAAAGCCTGATGAGGGTAAAACTCCTGAAAATATGGATCTTGCAAGGCCCAGAAAAAGAATAAATGGAGGATCAGAATCCTAAATATATCCAGTAGTCCATCAGCTTGCAAGGCTTTGACTTCACTATTGAGTATAGGCCAGGTCCCCGACATAGCAATGCCGATGGTTTGTCCTGGATGCATAACCGACTGGAACAAGAAATCCATCCAGGGGTAGATTAGATGCCCTTGTCCTTAGTATGTGAGAGCAAGTGTTAAAAAATATTCTCTTTCTGCTGTTTTTCCTTCATAAGTTCATAGAATCCCAACCTTTACTTCACCTGCTTAGCTCATCTGTTTTGGAGGCACTGATCAGTCCCTATGACTGTTAGTGCAGGGAGAACCTGCCCCCCATTATGAAATTCCTTGTGGGTTTTAAGCTGCACACATCAGTGTACCGTGCGGTCCCGCAGGGGTACTTTTTATTCTCTTTTTCTTTTGTTTCAAGTAACATCTCTATGCATTTTACAGCATAATGCCATTTCGAGTTCTGGATACTCTAAAATGGCCATGCCACATGTTTTTCCCTGTCCTTTGGCTATCTTGTCCTTTTGGTTTCTTCCTACTCTCATGGGTCTGGAAATTCCATATAATGAAAGCTCTTTCCTGAGCATAGGGGCAGTATGTGTTAGTGGCCGGATATGGGGGCTGGGAATGTCTGGTCCCAGTCCACATCCTGGCCAAAGTGTGTCTGTTGCTTGGCAGATATGAGTCCGCAGTTTGAATGGTGCAGATTCTTACTGTTGGTGGGCCCGGGGGTGACCTGAGCTCGAATGTAGGGTAAAAGAAGGGCGCCTGAAGCCATTCTACAGATTGTCAATGGATACAAGACCCCTTCGAAGAGGAGCTTCCTGCTGAAACCCCATGGATGGTCATTGCAGCCAACAAGTCCTGGCAAAGCCCTGCTCCTTTGTTCTGCTCTCCAGAAGGCCTTCATCTGTGCTTTAACCTTTAGACCAGCAGGAACAACCATTGCCAAAGCCCTGCTCATGAATCCTTCCCTTGAGAGCCATTACAAGTGTCCCAGGGCTGCTCTATGGAATGGCCAGCTCCCTCCTCTGCCTCTTTGCTGCACCTGTCGCTGTCCTAATTTCGGACTTTGGACTCTGCAGACTGTCAAGTTGTGACAGTCAAGAATCCTCCCCTTAAAGGTGCCGCTCTACAGAACAAAGAAGGGGCTTACAGGACCAGCTCCTTTGTCTCTGCCACAATGATCACCTATCTTGCACCAGAATGTATTCATCAGTGTACTCATGTTGAAACATTAGGCATACAAACCATCCATTAAAATGTTTAAAGAGGCTGGATAAAAAGAAAAAATGTAATAGTGTTGACGACCTATATATAAGCAAAATTATCAATAAAACATGTATTTGCAAAAATTATGATAAATGATGGAACAATGGTAATCACATGGTTTGTCAAATTAACAAAATGTGAGTGAAATGTAGAATAAATGCATAATACACAGTTATGTTATTGGGATTCATACCACGCACCACTGTCATTTACATGGTCTCCAGGTACCCTATTTTACACTACACACATTAATAAACTGTGGTCAATCTCATATGTAAAAAATCACATTCTCAAAGAATGCCTAGTGAAATGTAAATGCAACAGCAGCAGATCCATTTGTAGATGAAAACATTTAAAATAATCTATAGAACTGTACATGGATTCTCCCACAAATACATGCTGCATCAGTTATATATCAACACTAATCTTAGAGTCCACGGCAACACTCTAACTTGTAGCAGGGCAGAAAAGGACCCCAAGAAAAAGACCCGAGCACTCATTCTGATAAAGTGTTGGTACAGTAAACATTTATTTATTTACAATAGCCATGCCAGCAGAATTAACAACTGGCCAGCCAATACGTATGTCTGTAAGAAGAAAATACCCCACAATGGGATTTCACAATGCCACGCGTTCCATCCTCGCAAGGGACTTCATCAGGCAAGATCTCATCACCAACTGCTTGGTTCAAGAATGATTATCCTGTGACCCCTATCTTATATTTCTTGCCTAAAGTCCATAAGACCTTCTGCGGCCACTGGGAAGGCCCATTGTTTCTTCAATTGGATCCCTTTTGGAAAACACCTCTACATTTTTGGACAGGTTCTTTCAACCTTTTGTAAAGAGTTTGAATTCATACATTAGGGATAATTCAGACTTAAAGTTGAAACTCGATGATATCACTTGGGAGCCTTATTACATCTTAGTTTTCCTGGATGTGGTGTCCTTATATTCTGATATCCCTCATGAATTTGGTGTAGCAGCTTGTAAGTACTATTTGCACTCTAGGTCCATTAGTTATAAACAGCAAAATGTCTGGGAATCGCCTATAATGAAAGCAACATCCAAGTTACCATAGCAATGTCCTTTTATATAATGTTCTTCAAACAAATACTGAGTGCAGACAAAGCAATTAAATTCATGTAACACGTTTCACAACTGTCCGGTTTCTTGTTCACACATGATCATTTGCAAGGTTAACCAGCATCTATAGGGAGCCTGTTTCCCATGAAGAAAGAACATCATCCATTTTTACTGTTGATTAAACAAAGGAGAGCCCCCATACTGTGTGATGTCAACAGTCATCTTGTAAGGTACTGTGAACCAATTAGGAGTATTCATATTTTTTCACATGAACAAAATATCTGTCTTGCATAAATGCTGCTCACATGATCATAACTATAGCATACATATAACATGATACTTCATGTGCCTCTGTTTCCATAATGCATTTAAATGGTAATGCCCTCCACTTATTCAATTGTATTGTATGTTACATATTTATTGCACTATGCCATGCATTGCAAAAGCTTTATAAGCATAGACAGTATCGTAATGAAAAAACGTTCAAATGCATATTACATTAAAACACATTTATATACAAAAATGACTGGCTTAGTGCACTATAATACTTGTATTGGCAGCTTTGTGATGTATTGCGGTATCAATCAATAAGTATGAACTGTTAGAAAATTATTAAAATGTGGGAATATTGTTTACAAATTGCACAAATGTGCAAGTGTTTGTTCAATAAAACTACCCCTGAGTGCTGCTCCTATAGAATTCCTGTATTTAGATGAATTTGCATCACATTGAACAATCTTCATTGAATAAAGCAACTCCTATAGATAAATGATTTTCTAATTCTATATGGGAATAACAGTGGTCATGTGCAAATATACAATAAGGGCAGAGTGGTAGTGCTGAATATTTGGACACTGTGTAAACAGATTGTCATGTGCAAAAACTTGCAATATTAAACTAGGAAGACTTGATCCATACACATACTGTAAAACAGACTATCATGTGAAGATGTTTCAATACATATTTAAAATCCTGGTCCAATCAAATTTATAGTGTCTCTAATCAACATATTATGTTCTAACCATACTGGGATACCAGACTATAAACTCAACTAAAAGAGAACTAACCTTCAATTATCAACTACGTAGTAAATTCAAATAAAGTATATATACTTAATGGCTCATTAAGAATCTAATATGTTTCAGACACTACTTAAAAACTACAATGGAATGAAAACCTGACAGAGATAGACATTTAAGTCCTCAAAAAGGTGTCCAACTCCTCATCAATATTGTGTCCTTCTGGGTTTTTGGTCTCAAAATCTATAATACATTTGGTTTCAAGTTGTCGTAAGAGTAATTCTCTGCCGCCACACTCTTGAGTATATCACAAAATTCATAAAATCTGTCATCTTCCCTTCATGATGTAAATGCAAGTGTTTAGCTATTGAGTATGAAAAATGAGCATTTTGTATAACTCTTATGTGTTGTAATATTCGTAATTTCAATTTACATCGGGTACTGCCTATATAACATTTGTTGCATGTACAGATTAATGCATAGACTACATATTCTATATCACATGTAATTCTGGATGTAAGATGTACTGAATATCCCAATATTGGCTGTAAAAAGGAAGTGCAATTTTTAGCATAACGTCAATCCTTACATTTAGCATATTTCGAAAAGTCTTTGCCCAAATGACCGAGCCACTTACTGCTCGTATTTGGCTTCTCACTTGTCATAAAACTGGAAACAAGAATATCTTTCATGGAGGTTGACTTTCTAAAGGTTATTGTTAATAATACCAACTTGTTCTGAATGACAAAAGGTATTACAATCTCACCTTGACAGACCGGAGAATCCAACATGGAAGAGCCAAATGCTGAAGATGAAAGCCCCCTAGACTGCCCTGTGCTTCCCGGCCCAGAATGAAATAAAGCGGGGGAAAGGACACGACCGCCAGGGAAACCCTCTGGGGAAGAAAACCCTGGCCGAATCTGGGAACCGGTGGATCTGGGTGGCTGCGAAGATGAGGTGTCTCCGATCACTGGCGATGGATGGTGGACGGGAAGGCTTCTTCTGAAGGCACAAAGAAATACAGGGATTGAGAGAGGAACTTCTAAAAATGGAGGAAGTCAGAATAGTGTATAGAGATGAGGAAGATCGCTTCTCTCACCAGCAACTGCCGGAGTAAGGAATTTGAGGACCTGACTTGTGGCACGGAAGTGAGGCTGACGGAAGACTGGATCTCTACAAAGGACAGAAGGGTAAGTACAGCGAGCAGGAAGGAAGGAATGATTCTTGATCTATAGAATGCACTTACTCTTAGAGGTTGCCAAGGAGAAGGCAAATCCTGGAACGGCGATCTTGAATTGGGAAAGGAAGAAAGTATTTGGATGGCGGGTCTAAAAGCTCGAGGAACTAGAACAGAAGGGAGAGCCCGCTGAGGTGATCTGGGAGGAGTGGAAAAAACAAGGTTAGTAATCAAGGGAAAGTTTGGTCTTGAAGGGATACCAAGGTAAGAGAAAACCTAGAGGCGAACTCACGGAGCGTCTGTAACAACAGAAGCGACGCAAAGAGCTTTCGGCTTCAGTTCTGGATAAAAGATCACGTGAGCTATCTTTGGCGTCTCTGGAGGACGTGCAGAGATTGGACCGCTGCACTCCGCCCAGATATTGTAATGAGCATCCATCTTGGAAGTACCATTCCAAAGCCTACCGCTCAAGCGGTTATGAGACCAAAGAGACGAACGGCTGAAATGTGTAACAGTTATACTGAGATGTTTGCCCAAAAGTGATGATCAATTCTTATCCAGTTTTACAATATTCCAATGTCTGTAAAGGATGTGTTTGATCTGTTAAGATTGAGTCCCAAATGTTAAAATAAGTCAGGTTTCCTCACTGACGTCCCACGTAACCCCTTGATTATTATTAGGAAGGAGGGAATCTCTGGTGTGGGAACAAGCTTTCAAATGTGTTTGTTCTATGACTTTTTTGGGGTAGGTGTGCCATCTGAAACTTTTAGCAGTGGCATCACACTCCTTATCAAACTCCTCTAAAGTGGAGCAATTCCTCTGCAGTCAGATGAATTCTCCGTAGGGAATGCTCCACTTCCGATTCTTTGGATGATTACTATTGGCATGGAGGGGTACTTTAGAACTTGTGGGTTTCCTATGTAATCATGTACTAATCTTACCCTCCTTTTGTTCCACTACCACATCCAGAAAGACTATAGAATTGTGACTGTGTATTTCAGTGAACTTCAAATTTAGCACATTAATATTGAGAATCTTCACACATTGTTTCCATTCCTTCTCACTGCGACCGCAAATGATGAATACATCATCTATAAAGCAAAGCCACAATACTATTTTTTCTGTGTACAGAACATTTTCCTGGGACCTCATTACAAACTTTTCCCACCAACCCATCGTTAAATGTGTATATGAGGGACAGAGGTGGGTCCCATTGCAATTCCCTGCGGTTGATGGTAATATGAATTGTTAAACAAAAACACATTGTTAGTAAGACACAAGTCAATTATCTCAATAACTGTCTCAGTATTTTGCAGATAATTTAGCGATCTAGTATTCAAAAAGTGTCTGCAGGCTTCTTTCCTGGTCTCATGCTGTATAGACGTATAAAGCGATACTACGTCCATGATGGCCAGCAGATAATTCTTCTCCCAGAGAATATCATCTATTTTTCTCAAAAAACGTTTTTGGCTTTTAAATAGGATGGTAGAGTGCAAACAAATGGTGAAAGGGTATGAGGAGCCTTTTGTGGGAAACCAACAGGTGAGCCTCAGTGCCTTAAATTCATTTGTAGTTCAACAAAAATGTCACATATATATGGGAATGAAACAGAGAAAACAGTTCCTCTACTCGGTTTGGCAATAGACAAAATTACTTTTTCCATATATTCCCATGCGCCACATTGTGGCGCATGGGAATATATGGAAAAATTAATTTTGCAAACAAATGGTAACAGCACTTCATCTACATATTTATACATGTTTTCTAGAAGTGCTCCCACTAAAGTAATGGCCCAGAGTTGTATTTGTGTTCTTGTGCACATAAGGCAGAAAGCAGATGGTAGACATTACAGGACATTTTGGACGTAGGAATTTGCAATCATCTTTATGAAGCACACCTCTCTTTTTCTAGTTGGACAGAAAACCACCTAATTTTACTTCCATTTCTATAGATGGATTAGTTGTTAGGACAGCACAGCAAGTTTGATCTTTTAACTGCTTGTTGGCTTCATTGATATAGTCCTTACGATTCAGGATGACAGTGTTTCCAACCCTCTGATATGGGTCATGCTATGTAGTTCAGATAAGATGGTCATGTCTTTTTTAGCTAACTTCTCTCGAAATTTGTTGTGGTTAAATTTTCTTAATCGCCTATGACCAGATCTTGAAAGGCCTCTATATGTCCGCCCTGCTGCATCGGTGGATTGAATTTCGATTTACATTTTAACTCACCTTTTCTCAACCAGTCCGTACTCATGCCAAACTCTGGCCAGTCTATTGGGGGCAAATTGTTTTCAATTCCCAGACCTTGATCCAGATGTATAAGATCCTCAAAGGTTTCCAATGCATTTATGGGTATATCTGTTCTGCCCTCCTGAGACTTATTACAAAGTATCTTCGGGGGATTGAGACTAAAAAAAATGGTAAATGTTTTTTGCACAAATACTTGTCAAAATCATTTTGTGACTCCACAAAATCAAAATGGCTGGTAGGAGAGAAATTCAGACATAGATTTAGAATTCTTTGCTGATCTGGTGTTAAAGTATAGTTGGACAAATTAATTATTTCTTTTGTTATTGCAGTCACTACAGTCTATTACTTCTTTGCTGTCCATTTCCCATAGCGTGTTGATTTCTCTGGTATGTTGCTTGTTGTGGTTTTCGTCCCTTTGTCCTTCCCTGTTCCCCTGCCCCCTTCCTCTGCCTCAACCCCTGCATCTTGCATTTTTGTTTGTCCGTCTTCACGGAGCAATCTCATAAATATATTTATATGTATATATATATATTAGCAAAAAGTACCTGTTCTCCGAATGGGTTCTTCTGGACAGGCATGACAACACTCTCATCAATTATTGAAAATCAATGATTCTGTAGGTTGCTGTTCCGATTCGTTTATCGCTTGATGTGATTTATATTGCACTGAGAATGGGTGTTTGTGGCTGGCTGATGTATCCCAGAGCAGGCGTTGGGTGTAGGCAAGAGTGTGTGTGCTGCTGCATACTGGGACTTACTGCGCTCTCCCCCCACCTTTTGTCTCACCCTGACATGGTGCAGTTCTTTGCGGTGCAAATGTCCCAGAAACCATGTATTCTATGGTTGAGGACTGGTCCTTCTACGACCACATTGATGTTTCGACGATTTCAGGCAACTGTCTCATTTCTGAAGGTGCTGCAATCCATGGAAAGAGATGGGATGTCCAAATGTTATGTAGCCAGTAATGTCCGGAGGGTCCTAACAGGTAACTATGCAAAATGTGATGCAGATTGGTGCAACGGTGTGGAATAGTATATGGAACAACGCTTTGCCAAGCCACAAACACACAAACAAATTTTGACTTTTGCTGAAATCCAGGGAACGGAACGGGGTGGGGTGGGGTGTCCAAATGTCATGTAGCCAGTATTTTCCGGAGGGTCCTAACAGGTAACTACACAAAATGGTGAACCAGTGTGGAATTGTATGAGGATCAAAGCTTTGCCATGCCACAAAACAAACCGACAAATGTTCACTTTTATAAATACAAGGGATTTTATATATATATATATATATATATATATATATATATATATCCACCACACCAGCTTAATAATGCTGGGCCTAAAAAGGCTTTGAAAAAACCATTCCACCTGAAATGTGAGTAATATTCCATTTGAGCCAAGTCACACATTACACAGCGCCAACTACTAACTATCGCTGGAAGTACACCTCCAGTTCAGAGTCACATCGGCAAGGCATTGTTGGTATGCAAATTAGTTCAAAAGCAAGCCGTTTTCTCCAGAAAATTGCCTTGGTTTTACAGGGCAGTTAAGATGCTCAACCCAGCACTTTTTGGGTGACTTATAACTTTAACGCTGTTCGACGAATCCTCACCAAACCTTGCAGAAAATGTATATGGCCACCGCCGAATAATTTTGCAAAGTTTGGTACAGTTTTGTCAAGGGTGGGGCAAAGTTTAAAGGGGGTCTCAAACTTTTGAAAACCTCATAGACATAATGTTTCTCGCACATACAGCCCAAACCGCTGGACGGATTTTGACCAAACACGCACAAGGAGCCGCAGCTTGGCCCCCGAAAGCATGCTTTTGCAAATTTGATAGAAATCTGTCCAGTCATTTTGTTTTAAATGGCCAGGAAGTAGGTCTAAAAGAATTGGTGATATCTGGGACCAGTCCGCGGACCCATTTCCTGATTCGGAGTCCGCAGACACCTCTGGATCAATCAGAGAGCTGCAGGATGTTCACAGACATCGTGCGCGCCCACTGATTGGTAAATGAAAAACGTGAGGTGCGTCAGAACATTTGAAACAGGCACTATGCTGGATTCGCAAACTGCACCCGTAGTCCACGAACATTCCGATAAAAACATATTAAAAAACACAATTTTACACTTGTCATGGATGTCATTTAGAGATATCCAGGGGTCACAACTGCAACCCCTGAGGTCTCCCTTGCTACCCCTAAAAAAAGTTTTTTTGTAATGTTTTGTTTTCTTTTTTTTTACATTGAGGCTCATGGGCTGTGGCCAGCAGCATGTGGATCTTTGTTTCTGGAGTGGCTGGTTTTCTGATGGCTATAGCCGGTAAAATATCTCAGTGGGTTGAGCGATGGCTGCTGCAATGTGTGTGTGATATGCAGGTTGCAAGTTCGACTCTCAGCAAGGTCAACTCAGCCTTTCATCCTGCTGAGGTTGATAAATGAGTAGCAACACAGGTTGGGTGACATTGTATGTATATTTGTTCTATATGAAACACTTAAGCGCAAGTGCTATATAATAACACATCATTATCGTTTGGCCTTGGACGTCTGCTTGCATTCACAGTGATTTGGTAATATGGCCTTATTCGCACTGATATTAATGATACATATGGTGATCCATTCTTGTATGAAATGTGTATCACTTTACAGTGATATCGTAGCCATATTTTTCGTAGTGTACTCAGAAACAATGCTATGTGATGCCACTTCCTGGTTTGTTGTGGGGTGATAGGTCGTGTTCCATCGCTTCCTGTGATGTCACTTAGGGTTGGGGTCAAATGACATCACTTCCTGTGATGTCATCAGAGGACACGGGTTGTGTGACGTCACTTCCGCTACCCCTGCCATTTTGGTGAAATGACGTCCCTGTCACTTGTCAACCTAATGAAACTATCTCTGCAGAGGTAAGGGCTGATGAGGATGGGATATGGCCATAAAAAGCCCAAAATCGGGTGGTTTTTCATCTCAGATGTTCGGGGGCACCCATTCATATTTCTGCATTATAGTGTTGGTGAAAGCAGTTTTTGGATGGCTTTTAACTTTGGCGCCACTCAATGAAACTGCAATATCATTTTACACCCAACCCTGAATGGTCCTGTAACGTTTAGTGTTTCGCAAAGAGAGGGCAAAATTAGAGGGTGAGTCACAAAATATTTGAAAGACTTATATATTTGGTCCCGTTTGACGAATCTGCACAAAAGTCTGCAAAATGATTCTAGATCCAGATATGAATGCTGTTGCAAAGTTTGGTGGGATTTTGTCATGAGGGGGCAATATTAGAGGGGGGGTCCCAAAATTGTTGAAAGGCTTATAACGTGGCTGCTGTTTGACGAATCTGCACAAATCTTTGCAGAAATATTATAGACCCAACCTTGAATGTTTGTGCAAAGTCTGAATGGCTTTTGTTAAGTGGGGCTAAATTATATCACCATTTCTTGTACATACATTTTGACACTTTTCGAAAAATAAAACATTGGTGGATTTGCAGCATACTTGTGCAAGGAGCATTGGCAAGGACCCGAAAGCATGGTTTTGCAAATGTGTCCTTCTTTTATTTTAAAGTGTCATAATGTTGGTACAAAAAATAGTGACATACCTTTGGTGACTGAGGTATAGCCTGTGGCTACCGCCAGTGGCCAGATTGTCTGGGTCATGACCACGAGGGACCGGCAATGGGGTTGAAGTGGACATGGCCAGCAGGGACCAGCTATGTGGTAACATTTTTCGAAATCGTGATAGGTTTGAATGGGAAAAAAATTATGCAGGGGATTGCAGCAAGCATGCAGTAGCAGCATCAGCAAAGACCTCAAAGCATGGTCTTGCATATCTGTGCTGTGTTTTAATTTTTTCCAAAGTGTCAAGATGTAAGTACAAAAAATAGTGAAATAACTTTGGTGCCTGGACAGAGGGCCTGGCCCTCGGCAAGGACGAATGTCTACTCTGATTTGCTTATTGAGGAATGTGGCCCGGCCGAAGCCCATGACCCATGGATTGTGGAGAATGGCCATGGCTGCAAGCCATGAGCACTGGCCATTGGGCACATTATGACAGTATGTTGGACACTGAACTAGTATGCAAGGTATGTGCAGTGGATAACAGGGGTGGTTTGGTGGGGCTGGGATCATGGTCGAGCCTCATGCGCTAGGCAATTCAACCATGACTTGCATCCCTAGCATGCGCTGCTGATAACGACACACATCAGCATGCTTTGCAAATAATATGTTTGTTAAAGGAGGTTTATAGTTCTTTCAAATACGTTAAAAGAAGAATTATTTATAACACACACACATATATATATATATATATATATATATATATATATATATATATATATATATATATATATATATTTCCAATACTTTCACTCCGACTCACGGAGTGATATTGAGCCGCACTCACGGAGTGGGATTCCGAATGCAGGCTCCCAGCTCAAAACCACAGACTGCACCAGGATCCAAATGGAGTAAAAAATGTTGAGCTTTATTTGTCAAAAATTCAGTTTAAAAACAATTTAATTCAAAAAACCTCCATCCCACGCCCCGCCTGACAAAGGCGCTCCACAGATGACGCGTTTCGCTACGCCTTTTAGCTTGGTCACATATATACATATATATAGTGATGTAACATCATGAAAGATTTTCACTCATAAAAACCTATCACATTCACTGAAAAAACATAGTTAAAGGAACGTTATGGATAAGATGCACTAATAAAAACCTATGAAATTCAATGAAAAACGTTATTAAAGGGACGGCATGGTTAAGTTGCACTAAAAAAAGCCTATCAAATTCATGGAAAATGTTTTCTTAAAGGGATGTTATGATTACAAGTAAAACCGAAAAACCCAAGAAATGAGCCAGTTATGGTAAGCTATGTGGTAAACTATGCAACCGTAACTCGCGCTTCCGCCATGCACTGCTAACACTAACACCGAGTACATCAAAGATGATGTCACAAATTACATCATTGATGATATCACATATGTTATTACTATTGCATAAAAATGCTAATTGAGCAGCGGTATAAGGAGTACTGCTTACAGTCTCTTTTACAACATGTCAAAGGTGATCAGTAGCCTTGTAATAAACTACTCCATGTCACATAAAAGGTGCTTATTAAAAAATGAACTTTGTAGTTACTTTTTCTTATGAATACAGAAATCAAATATTACATAAAGAGAAACATCTGCTTCTTGTTCTATGTATGTGCATTATGCCCTCAGGGTAACCCTAGGGAAAAGAGCTTCAGAAAATAGCACACGGTCAAGCTCCACATACACAGTACCTTGTAGTATGTGTATCATTCCATGTAGTATATCTGCATTAAGTCTTCAGCTTAAAATGAATACTGTCACTGAACGAAAACAACCACCCGAGGTATGTGATGTTATCAGTGATGCCATTGATGATGTAATTTGTGACGTCCTCTTTGATGTCCTTGGTGTTAGTGTTAGCAGTTCATGGCAGCGGCACGAGTTATGGTTGCATAGCTTACCATAACAACCTAATTTCTTAACGTCCCTTTAACAACATGTGTTCCATGAATTTGATGGGTTTTTATTAGTGCAATTTAACCATAACATCCCTTTAACAAAGTTGTTTTACTGAATATATATATATATATATATATATAGATCTCTATATCACATCGCAGAGTACTTGTGATGGATTACCGAGAAATGAACGAATCTGAATGAATTTTCAGTTTTCTTTCCGTTTTCTCTCCTATGGACATTTCGCACTACCCCCTTAACCCCTTACCCCCTTACTTAGCTGTGAGCGGTACACCTCCTTTGCAATGGCGATTACCTTTACTTGCGTGGATGGGAACCGGCGACGCAGGAACTTATTTTTGTATTTTTTTTAAATAAAAAACGTTATTCCAACAGGTGCGGGGGATATCCCCGGAACCCCCCACCGACATTACAGTGAACAAAGGTGCGGGAGACACCCCACAGCACCCCTGCCCTTGTTCACTGTAATGCCACCCAATGGGGGACGTGTTTGACATTTTCAGCTGTATGTAATTTTCGTATGGCCGAAATTCGGTCAAATCTCCCATTCGTTTTTTTTTCATTTTTATGTACGGATTCCCTTGTGATGCACATTGCACTTTGTAACTCAGCTGTTTGTGGGGTACTAAGTATAGCTTGTGTATTTATTATGTCTTTTAGCTATGCGCTTGCACTTTATTTATTCAATGGTAGCCCTGATCATGTGTCATTTTTGTTTGGTTTTACCCCGATCATCTGATTGGGTACTATCATACACATGATCCATCTGTATATAACGCATCCTTTATAGTCTATGCTTGTAATTTATATTTCAGGTATATGGCTGTAAAAGCAAGAGAAAATATTGAGGCTGAGTACTTCAAAAGGAAATACACCAAACACAGGCTTATAAAGATTCTCAGATCTTTATTCAAATAACTGTACAGTTTACAAAGAAACAAAGTATCAGATAGCTATCTGGCCCTCAGTACATCACAGCAAATACCAGCCCTTTCGGAGTGAGAAGTGAGAGGTACTGGCGTCTAAACATTTATATCTTTTATACAGTTTCCAATCGTAATGTCCAACCCCTCTGCAGGTTAATAATTCACAGTCTAGGGTTCGTGCCGAGTTCACCTCTAGTTTTTCACTATATGCATGTGGATTATTTCCAGTTTGTACAACAAGTCACAATGGCAACAGTGTATCTTCGAATTTAGCATTAAGCCTTAGTACACGTCCTATACAATGTAGTTCAACAAGTGTTCACGTTTAGTATTTAAACAACATTGTATTTGATGTATGTCTGCGGATCGGACTTGTTGGCGCAGGTAATCCTCGATCTACAGTTCAAACGTACGACAAGGTCTCATTACACGGTCCTAACATTTGGCCTACGGGCAGTTTGGACATTAACTTTGCGCGAAGGTCAGGACGTCTAGGTTACAAGCGGGAAACACTGTACACCATTTTAGAACACAGAGTGACTTCGAAACGGAAATCAAAATGGCGGATGAACCTAAAATGGCAGCTAGATCGATCTAAGGTCGGGACCTTGCAACGCGGATTTGTTCGCAGAGCGACTGGGCTTAGGTCAATATATACAATAAAGGAGGTACAATATGATATCCCGTTTAACAAACCCTGCTTTTGGCCTAAGCCAAGCGCTTAACTACTTCTAGTCACTTTACGAGTAACTCCACGTCTCAATGTCCATGCATCCTGAATCACTATCTGAGATATCAATTGCCATGAGGTTAGAAACTAAGATTTCCTTCAGCACGAATTTGTTAGATATTTTCTTTGGGGCGTATACCATGTGCCCTAATGCACCCATCGCTTGTGCACAACATCCTCCTACCATCGAACACATACCAGGAAGGCATTGTATACAACAGCAGAGAAACAGCAGAATACCTAAAATAATCAGCAAGACCGAAAGTAGCTTCCATCCCCAAGATCGCAAGAAGTCCCAGAAACAAGCGCTAAAATCCCAATTTCCCTCGGGAACATGCACTTCTGAACTAAGGACGTGCAGATTTTGAATTGCTCTCAAAATCGTTGGGGAGGAATCTGGCACGAAAACGCAGCAAGCGGACCCCACTAATTTACATACCCCACCACGTTCAGCCAGAATGACATCTAATGCCATCCGGTTCTGAAGTGCGACTAACCTTATTGCTTTCTGTTCTAACGTCATATTATAGAGTATATCAGTGGTCCGGTTGATGGTCCTCTCCAGTACTCTCGCTAGTCTCCTGATATCTTCTGAATTTAGTATTTGTCCCCAAAATGGCACAACGGATTTAGCTACATCGCCCAGAATTTGTGCTGAAGTATCCCCATTCTCGTCCCGCCGTGGACGAGCCTTTGAAACTTCTATAGTGCTAGCAATGAATACCCCGGGTAACAGAATCCCTAAATAACAAGTTCCCTGCCAATCCCTGGGAAACCATGGAAATGCTACATTACCGCAAACAAAGTAGACAGGTTCGCCTACATACAAAGGTCTGTCCTCACTAGTCAAATTCGCCACGTTGGCGCAACCCTTAAAATCACCCATTGACTGAGTACCATTCCTCTGTATGCAGAAAGAAACTGAATCGGGGCTGTGATTAACATTATAAGAAGGAGATGTGGCATCCCTATTGCCTATAGGAGCCATCTTGAAAGAGATCAAGGATTGAAAAGGACGGGACAGTCTGTCAGAAGGCTTAATGGAAGCAACATTTGGCTTGCTCCTATTCGCAAAGAGTGAGCATCCCAGGGGCGTTAGAACACATTTCTCAAAATCATTTAAGTTAGTTCCATCAAAATTCCCTGAGATGCTATTGTTCCATCGGCACAAAGAATAGTGCTCTAAGAGAAGCATAACAAGCAGTTGTCAAAGGTAAAGGATGAATATACCAACCCAGCCCCTTATCCCCGTGTTGCGGTAAATGCCAACAAACCCAACAGTTGGACCTATTAAAAATGGCATGTGTAGCATTCATAATGAGTAGCAGAGTGTTGTTCTCGTAACTCTGTGCTGAGAGTCTCTAGGAGATAGAGTGTGCAGATGAACAAATGGAGTAGAAACAGTGGGTAAATTTTCAGTGGGTAACACATTTTCAAGCGGATGTACTTCTTCCAGATACCAAAATCCTAAAGCAATGACTATTGTAAAACCAGTTAACATTATCACTAAACAACAATACGTTTTCGGGGCCCACACATTCGATCGTTCTTTTTCGTGGCTGGTCACACTGTCTGTTATCTGTTCCGTATGAGAGGGAGTGGTTGCAGGCATTGTATTCTTCAAACGATTTGCACCAAAGTTTATTTGCTGGCGACCTCCATGCTGAGCGCCTTCTTAGTCCTTTCACAAACCCTATCCAACAGAATCCCCTTATATACAAATGATTGGGCCAAAAAGGCAAACCCTTGGTGATTTTCTCGATGGCATAGCCGAACCGTGCAGTAGGTCTATTTCCTCGGACGCAGATCGTACGTTGTGACTCCTGGTACTGAGTGATCTGTGCACAACGTGTCGCCACTTCCCGTTGGAAACGACTAATCCAAAGCAGCATCTGATGCAAGATCCGGAACAAATTCAAAAGACAGAACTGTTGGAGAGTGTGGAGGTGAAATGGCTGTTACCCCATGCCCCACGGGCTCAGGGAGAGTCTCCCATGCACTCTCGATGCTGTTTACTGCTTCGTGATCGTTGGTTGTAGTACTGTTAAGGGGTTCTGTAACTTCTGTAGCGTGTGGCACGTGGCACGGAATTCTCTTGATGTGGGACGCGTGGATCCAGTTCTTCTTGCTTGTGACCCGCACTGCCATCTGTGTGACCAGGAAGACCTGGTGGGGGCCCCTGCAACGAGGTACGAGGCAAGATGATTGCTCAAATGCTTTTGTGAGGACCCAGTCTCCCAGCCGTATGCTATGACCGGGGCCCTCGTATCTAACAGTTAAAGCCTCTCGCACCTGGTGATAAATCAAATACAGATTTTTAATCAACTGGCCACAGTAGTCAGAAAGGAGTACATTTTCGACAAAATGTAAAGAACAGGGATTTAGGACATTCCAAATGTTAGCTGGCCTACCCATGACCACCTCAAAGGGTGAGAGCCCAGTCTTAGTTTGAGGGGTCGTCCTCATGGATAATAATACGATTGGTAAGGCATCCAGCCATTTTAGTTTGGTACCAGCACACGTTTTAGCGAGCTTATTCTTGATGATGCCGTTGTGTCTCTCTACTAGTCCAGTACTCTGTGCATGTTTGGCCGAATGGAACTCTTTATCAATCTGTAATCCCGCGCATATCTGCAGAATTACAGCAGCGATAAAATGTGGACCATTGTCCGACCAGATGACTCTTGGCAGACCAAATCTTGTAAAATATTCCTTCAGCATGGTCTTTGCCGTAGTCATAGCAGTGGCATCTTTGACAGGAAAAGCTTCAACCCATTTGCTAAAGGCACAAATGACAACTAGTACATATTTAAAGTTATTACAACGCTCCATTTCTGTGAAGTCAAAATGAATTACTTCAAAGAGGACAGAAGGTGGACCAAAACTACCCCTAGGAGTTGATGTGGCCTTTCCCACATTGTGCTGTAAACAAATCATACACCCCTAAACGAAGCGTTCAGCTACCTTAGGAATTTTGTCATTTACCCACACATTTTGTAACATTTTGGTGACCTTAAGAGCACAAATATGGGTGGGACCGTGAGCCATAACAACCATCATCATAATATACGCGTCGGGCAATAACCACTTCCCTTCAACTTTGTCCACCCAACACCCGTCATCATCCAATTTCACCAAACCCTCAGCCCACTTCTTAGATTCCTCTAACGTGGCATCGGCTTGAATGTTCTTTATAGATTCGATACCCTCATCCAAAGTACAGGCATTTGTAGCTTCCCTTGAAGTATACATTTCTGAAAAGAGATCAGTGGCAGTCTGTTTGTCTATCAGGTCAGCGAAAGCGTTCCCCTTTCCTACATTATCTACAATCCTCTGATGCGCTGCGCATTTTATAATCGCTAGCTGAGTAGGGAGTGCAAGCGCTGAGAGTAACCGTACTATCAAGGAGCCATGTTGAAGTTTAGTGCCATGTGAGGTCAAGAAACCTCTTTCTGCCCAAAGTCTGCCAAAGTTGTGAACCACCCCAAAGGCATACTGACTCTCAGTATATATGTTTATGATAAGCCCTTCGGAAAGTTCACATGCTCGGGTCAATGCTATAATCTCTGCGGCCTGCACAGAGTTATGCGTGATTCTTTTGGTCTCCACGACCGTGCTCAATGTGGTGATTGCATAAGCAGCTGTGGATGTACCATCCGGGAGTTTGAAACAGGAGCCATCGCAAAACAGCTCTCCTTGTGGATTGTTCAAAGGAATGTCTCTTAGATCGATTCTGCCTTTGGTCTCTTGTTCTGTAGTGTAAAGGCAGTCATGTGACTCTTCGTCACTGCAAGCAATACCTTGCGAGAAAGGTAAAAGTTCAGCCGGATTAAGAACACAACACCTCTTGATTTGGATGTGCAGTGCAAACAAGATCAATTTGTATCTCGTTAATCATGCGGAGGTGAGGTGTTGCGTTTGTGTTCTGTTTAATAGAACATCTACAGAGTGAGGTACCATCAGGGTTAAAGCATGGCCTAGGACCATTCCCTCGCTCTGTTTTACGGACGCAGCAGCAACAGCTCTCAAACATCTTGGCAAAGCGCATGCAACAGGATCAAGGGCGGAAGAAAAGTAGCCGCACGGCCTATTCTTCCCTCCATGTTCCTGCGTTAACACAGCCAAAGCACATTCAGCACATTCATGCACATACAACACAAAGGCCTTTTCATAGTTTGGTGTGCCCAAAACTGGTGCCGAGCACAATGCAGTCTTGAGCAGATCAAATGATTCCTGGTGTTGCAAGTTCCACGGCAATGGCAAAGAAATGCCCTTCTTCGTCAAAGCCAACATTGCTTTAATCACTAAGGAGAAATTCGGGATCCACTGCCTACAGTAAGAAGCCATTCCTATCAAGGCTCCGACTTAATTCTGTGTATTTGGGACAGACATGCTAGAAAAGATTTTTATCCGTTCAGGCGTCAACCTTCTTCCCTCCTTTGACAGGAGATAGCCTAAATAGGCGACCTCCTGTCGACAATATTGAAATTTTTTAAGCAAAGCTTTATGTCCATGTTGCGCTAAGTGAATAAGCAACAACACGGTGCCCTCCTTACAAGCGTTCTCTGAGTCAGCAGCTACGAGAAGCTTGTCTACATACTGAACCAGTATACAAGTAGAGGGCAACTCAAGTGTGTCGAGCTGCTCTTTCAAAGCCCTACTATAGATGCTAGGACTTTCCGTGTAACCTTGCGGTGCAAGGGTAAAGGTAAACGAGCATCCCCCTAAGGTGAACACGAACAAGTATCTACTGTCCTTATGTATAGGGATACTAAAGAAAGCGTTCTTTAGATCCACAACACTAAAGTGAGTAGCTGAAGCTGGAATCATGGTCAATATTGTTGTCACATCAGGCACAATGGGAAATTGTGGCGCAAAGATCTTATTAATGGCACGTAGATCAATAATAAAACGGAAGGGAATCGCATTATCGCCTTTTTTGTACATGGGCAAAATCGCACTATTGCACAAACTACCTGCAATTTCCGCAATCACCCCTCGATGCACAAAATCGGAGACGATGCATTTCAAAGCTTGCTCACCATCGACCGAGATCTTATACTGGGGAATACGTGGCAACTTTACTCCATGTTTCAGAATAATCTTAACGGGCTCAATTTGCAAAACACCGACATCATTGTCATCACTTTTTCCACAAACACTCCGGAACATTACTAAATTCCGGCGGCAAAGGTCTGGTTAAGAATTGGGAAACGGAAAGTTGCTGTGGTGAAATCGTCAAATGCACTCCATCAGAAGAACAATGAATTACCGCATTTAATTCTTTCAACAGATTCCACGCCAACAAATTCTCTCCACAATTCCTGGTCAAAAGTAATGGACAGTGGTCCGTAAATGGACCCAAAGTAATAGGTACCGGCGAAGAAACCGGACAGACGACTGGTGTGCCAGAAAACCCTAAAGAAACATTGGTTTGCCCTGAGAGTGAAATGTTTGGAACCCGTGAATGATCAATGGAACACTTCTGTGCCCCTGTATCTATCAAGAATAGATGTTTCCTATTTCCCACTATCATTTCAACGTAGGGACCTTTCTGATTAACGGGAATAGGCGTTGGTTCCAAACTTTGCTTCGGGAATTCCTAGCGAAACGGAATGTCATTGAAAGGAAGTTCTTCAGAGAGGTAAGCGGCAGAAGGATTATCAAAAATGTTTCTATTGTCCACACTTGGTGCCTGATTGTCCTGCGAAAAAGGTTGCTGCAAATCCTGTGAAAACTGACTTCTACCAGGACCCCCTGACCCTGGGCAACCTCTGGATCGTCTGCCCATATTCCCAAATGCGCTATTCGACTTCTGTTGGAGGATCGGGAATTGTGCACGCCAATGACCCTCTTGTCTGCAATAAGCACACTGGTTTATGTTTACAGAACCCAATGGCGCATTTCCCTGTGGAACATACTAACCTCTAAATTGCGAAGTACCCCCTCTAGGGCCTCTAACAATTTGTTGCAATAGTACTTTTGTATTTAAGTCACCTTTTCTCTTTTCAACTCTTTCCTTTTCATTATTGACATGATTCTCATAGTACTGAGCCATGTGCAGTACTTCTGACTGAGACTTCGCTTGCCAAGCGCTCTCGGAAGACATCATTTGTGACTGGACGTCAGGCAGCAATCCACGCACAAATTTATCCATGAATAGTCGTTTCCCAGACTCTGTGCTTAAGTCTTGCCCACTGTAATCTGAAAATACTTCTTCGAACCGGTTAAAGAACTCGGTAGCACCTTCGGATTTTCCTTGGATACAGGCCGTAAGCTTGTCCCAAATAATCCTTCTTTCAGGAAATATAGTTTTCAACTTTGTAACTATTCTATCAGGCAAAGTTAGTATTACCTGTGGAGGTCTCTCACCAGCTGGCCTTTCTCTATCAAGTCTATCCATAGTATCCCAGGTTTCTCCTAACCCTGGTACATCATCTACATTGCTAATCTGCTTCCATAAGTCAACAGGCAGGAGTACAGAAAATAACAAATCAATATCACTTAAGGTGAATACTGACGACTGTAAGACGGACTCTATTTCTTTGTAGAACCCTCTTGGATTCTTCCTAATGTCAGGAATAGATTGTTTAATGGTGTTCCCTTCCTGTCTCGAGAACGGGATGTGAACAAACTGCGACACATAATGTGCAGGAATTTCATGAGCAGCAGCACCTGTTGCAGCATTAGCTGGAATCTCAACCTTTGGGACAAATGTCGGAGGAACCTCTCTCATAGGCAACTGAGAAATAGGCAACTCCGAACGCTTACCAAGCAACAGAGCTAGATCGAGCGCTAAAGCAACCGAAGAAGTGTCAAATGAAAAAGCCCTCTTATAAATACTCAATAACTTTGCGGGACAACAAATCTTTCTTTTTACGCACTCATCCTGCAGGTGCTCCACCATTACCTGTATGACTTTCCTCTGCATTTCTGGCGTATACTGGCTATACGTGTCATATTCTTCAACAGGAGTTATCGAAGTATCTGAGATCCACCTAATCGCATCTTTCGTACAAATTTGTGTTTCCTCATTTATCGATTTTCGACAAGGAAAGAACCGTTTCTGCACAAACATAACATCCAAACTATCACCATCTTCATCTTCATTCTTCAACCTTTCCAACTCCTTTCTATACTCAAAAACCATCTCGACATGCTCTTGTACTTTCTCCGCAGTATCTCTAGAGAATGCTAAAGTATTCAAATCCCTTAACCCTTGTGGGAGATCTATATCATTTAGTCTATTCCACATTATACATAAATGAATTCCTACTCCTTCAATAAAAATGTTTTTCTCAGGAAAATTGTCCAAATTACAGCGTGTGGCAAGAGCATCATCTTGTTCATCCCTCTCCATGCAATGTTTAGCCCACGCAGTTAATTCACACTTTTTCTCCGAAGACACAGTATTACGAGTTAGAACCCTCGATCCCGCTCCCCGATCTACTACAAGCGGTATAGAACCACTTGGAAGAAGGAGAGTAGGCCATTTTTGAACATCTGGAAACAAAGGTACTATCACTGGCGTGGCAGGCGAGCCCACCGGAACCCGTAACAGCAGGCAAAGGCGGAGGAGCAGGTGGAGGAGCGACAACAAGAGGAGGAACAACGGGAGGAAGAAGAGGAACATTAAGAGGAGCAATAGGAGGAACAGGAGGGGCTACGGGAGGAGGAATAACAGCAGGAAGAGGAACATAAGGAGGTGGCGCAGTGGCACGAGGCCTTGGTTCATTTAGAAGTTTGTCAATAAGTTCATCAGATACATGAAAGTCTTTGGAAGGATACATTTTCTAAATACCAAGTGAAAAAGCCCTATCCATATTCCTAATTGACTCAGACTGTTTATTCTGCTCATATAACAACGCTTTTTCGGCGTTCGTCATATGACGGCGCGCATGCTTTTCTCTAGTCTTAAGCTGCTGCGTAGCTTCTTTCTTCCAATTCTGTAATACATCGAATGCTGCATGTCTAGCCTTTTTCTTCAATAATATGGATTCTAAGTATTCAATACGAGGAATTTCAAAACTACCATTGATTGGCCACTGAAGTTCAGAAGCATGTCTAGTTTGTCTGTGCCAAATATCATTAAATACTATACTACCAAGGCCGTGCTTACAGTACATACTACATGCCGGCGACCCCTCCATTGGCGCCGGTCGGCCAAATTCCAAAGATTGTCTGTCTCTGCGGAATAACGCCCTGAAGCACGCAGACAATTTCCCAGGCATATCAGAATACTGGTGTTACCTTGTCAATAATTGTACTTGCAAGAACAATACACCAAAACAAATTATCAGGATACTTAAGAATCGGGTCATGACTCACCTGATCAAATCCTAAGGAGGTCCGATCGTATTGCAAAAGTTCTAACTAAGGTCCCACATGGTTGGTGATTTCGGCAAGTCTGCCCGCCTCGATATATGGACCCTCGTCAAGATGCTGACTCGGACCGCGTGCTCACCATCAAGGGATCGGGTCGTGCAGCGCTGCTGAGGTGTCGCGTCTCATCCAAGAAAGGGGCCCCCTTTTACACCGCCCGATCCCGGTCCGATAGCCACATCAACCTTCAATGGGCTGGCATCAATCTTGAGGGTCCCTATTCGGGCGGCATCTGTAAAAGTAAGAGAAAATATCGAGGCTGAATACCCCAAAAGGAAATACACCAAACACAGGCTTATAAAGATTCTCAGATCTTTATTCAAATAACTGTACAGTTTACAAAGAAACAAAGTATCAGATAGCTATCTGTCCCTCAATACATCACAGCGAATACCAGCCCTTTCGGTGTGAGAAGTGAGAGGTAATTGATGTCTAAACATTTGCATCTTTTATACAGTTTCCAATCGTAATGTCCAACCCCTCTGCAGGTTAATCATTCGCAGTCTAGGGTTTGTGCCGAGTTCACCTCTAGTTTATCCAACTATATGCATGTGGATTATTTCCAGTTTGTACAACAAGAAGTCACAATGGCAACAGAGTATCGTTGAATTTAACATTAAGTTTTAGTACACGTCCTATACAATGTAGTTCAACAAGTGTTCACGTTTAGTATTTAAACAACATTGTATTTGATGTATGTTTGCGGATCGGACTTGTTGGCACAGGTAATCCTCGATCTACAGGTCAAACGTAGGACAAGGTCTCATTACACAGTCCTAACATTTGGCCTAGGGGCAGTTTGGACATTAACTTTGCGCGAAGGTCAGGACAGCTAGGTTACAAGCTGGAAACAATGTCCACCATTTTAGAGCACAGAGAACCTTTGAAACGGAAATCAAAATGGCGGATGGACCTAAAATGGTGGCTAGGTCGATCTAAGGTCGGGGCCTTGCAACGCGGATTTCTTCGCAGAGCGACTGGGCTTAGGCCAATATATACAATAAAGGAGGTACAATATGATATCCCGTTTAACAGGGCGTTGCATTTTCTTAAGGTGTGTTGCAAAAAGCCGTTTATATATTGCAATATGCACACTTATGCTGGTATATTCATGTTGTGCATTTATTATTATGAGCCCAGAGAGGTCATATGGTGTGCATAGCTGTATTGCATGGGAGCACTGAGCATCATTTGTTTGTTCAATCTGCTGTGTTGGGATTTCTATGCTATTGACACACAATGAATTTAGTAATTGTGTGTCCTTTTTTCACAGTTTAGGAACTATGCTTCTGCAAACGCCTTTTCTCTGTTTCGTTTACCTTTTGGGCCTTATTTTGGTCCACCTTGTATTTTATGAGACAGATTTTAGATCTATATTGTTTTGCATGATATTGCACATTAAAGCGTAATTTTTATAATATTGTTTAGAGCAGGGGTTTTCTGTACTTAAGACTAGGTAATGTGCAAGTATGAGTAGCTGGTTTTCTTATCAAGGACAAGTTAAATTTGTATATTTGACACTTTTCCAAGATGTTTGAAGGGATCATGAAGTACGCCACAGACAACAGACATCAAGTTTAAATAAAATATGTTTATTTAACTTTAATGTCAGGATGGTTGAAGTCCTCACTTACCCCATGCTAATATAGGATTTTCCTACAGGAATAAAAGTAAGGAAAGTCTGTGTCGAAGTGATCTACTTAAAAGTCTGTTTCTGTCCAAAACCTATCCTTGCCCTCACAACTATATTAAACCAATGGGTAGGGATGTCAAACTCAAAAGAAACAGTGTTTAACTTAAAGTTCGGAGCTTCTTACAGCTCACAGGTTTCTCTCACCTCCTCTTCCCCAAGTATACGAAAGTTCCATGAAAGAAATGTCTCAAAGGTTGCCTTCTTAAGTTCAAGGCAATATAGTTCCAGCCCAATCCTTGGGGTTCCCTTCCCCATGTTTTAATTAGCACAATACAGAACAAAAGGGGCCTCAGGATTCTGTTCCTAGGACAACAAGTATAGTTCAAAAGTGTTGCAGTGATTTTGTTGAGCTGGTTTCGTAATGTCTTTAGCTCTCACCAATTAGGATTCTCTGGTCTAGGCACAGTTTGTGGACCACACGGTCCACCCATCACAGGTCACGCAACCAGGATTCCTCGACGCTCATTAGGCTGATTTCGGGCTGCCCTTTGTTTTCACCATTCAGGGTCCTCTGGTCTAGGTGCAGTTGTCAGACCACACGGTCCACCAATCACAGGTCGGGCAACCAGGGTCCCTGGACCTCTCATCCTAACATGCAAGTTACTTGGCACTTGCTCCTGTGCACCAAGTCACCCTTACTTGACTCTGCTGTATTGGTTTCCTGGCTTTAAGGATGCAATCTTATATCCTTTGGCTTTTCCTGGATTGCTTGGTAGCTATGCCACCATGTATCACAAACCCTTTGCCAAGTAATTGCATTGCCACACTGCATTCATTAGTGAAAGTTAATTGTTCATGTTTTCTTTAGTCTTTACTGTAGTCAATTGTAAGTTTAGATGTAATGCACTGTGCAAAACAGCTTTACTATGATTTGAGTTTCAATGCAGAGTTCAGAAGTATTGTTATGTTTTTTAATCAAATTCAAGTTTGATAGCAAACGTGCATTGTTTCAAGGTAAAGGTGTTCGTAATTCAATGTGTCTGGTTATCTCATTGGGAAGTTTCCCTAAAATGTGGTATTCAAAAGTCAGTCTCATTGTGACAAATCAACTTTAGGGGCACCAGTGGTCCAGGGATGAATATCGTTTTCTAAACCATCAATTAACCCCACACCTCTAGTACACCAAAAGGGATCCAAACATATTGTAATACAAGTGTATTATAACACTTCCTTGTCCAATTTTTGTTAACATGGAACGAATGGCAGGCTTATCTCTGCAGTGTTGTGGATAATTGGTTTGTTGCAATACAGCGAAAATACAAGTATCACCCAATGATAAAAGGGACTGTGCAATCAAGGTTGTATAAAAAGATCTACTTTATTATTACTACAACAGACAGTTCTAGCACACTACAAAATACCAAAATACAGTTCTGGGCCAAGAAGCACTGTCTCTGTGCTGGTTGGCGGATCTGGAATGCTGGTCGAGGCGTCTTGGACGGCTCTGGTGACTGAGGCATGACAACAGTCATCAATGCAGCCGGATGCGGTTCGAGGACTCGACTGTCCAAAAAATGTCCTTAAAAGATGGACGCTGGATGATGCTTGTGTGGCACTCCTCCTAGCTTCTTCGTAGGGCTTGTATCGTCCTTTCAAGTCGGACCGGCCAAAGCTCAGGAGAGTGATTGCAGGCAACGGCCTTGTCCTTTTTCCAGAGGCTCTCTGGCACTTCCCACCTAGGAAGCTTCCTGGCAGAACCTAGCAGGGCATGCTGTGTGCTGGCTGGGTACCAGTTCTGTAGCTGCTGGACGGGTCCTCTGAGTCCGGTATCTCCCTCTGTCCCCTGGGAGATGTTTAGGGGAGGGATCTTGTTTGCCTCTTGGAACTCCTGGCCTTCCTTCACTGGCGGAAGATGTAATGTAGACTGTACCGTCAGCCTGAGTCCAAATGAGTCCTTCTTCTTACTCCTTTCGAAATAATCAGATGATCTGCCAAGTGAAGGGTTCAGCCCTCTCTTAAAGCCAAATGGACCCCAGTGATTGGTGCAGGCTAAGCCTACCTTAATGAACCAATCCTGGGACCCCACCAACTGTTATGCATGAGGTCAGGACCAGAGTGCTTTGCAACAGAGCAGACAAGGGGTGACAACATATACCTGAGTCCTACCCATCCTCCTGTGTGTTGTAGATCAAAGAGTGTCACTGGTTAACTGAGCCATATGTGGCTCTTGAATAAAGTGCAGGTACTGGGAGCAGACTTCCTGCCTCCCCTAAATCACATCCTTTGTCCCTCTGAATGGGGTCTGCTCTGCAGGGACACCTGCGGTAGCTGCTGGACCCAGACAGGCCATTCACTGCCTTTCATACAGAGAGGTGGGAACTAGCTTCAACTGGACACATTGCATACCAAAGGGTTGTTAGTCCTGCCTTCCTGTTGTCTCTTTCGGCAATCAAGCCTTTCTGGCTTGCCTCAATGATCTCGTTAGTATGCACTGCCACCAGCCGGAGCAGACAAAAATAATGCAGATCAATGGAGCCTTTGATATTTAAATTAGGCTGCCCATGGCTGGAGAAAGGTGTGCCTTTCCCCCTTCTTGAGATGCTTTGATGTACCCGGGGCTGTCACATTCCAGCTGCATATGACAGGGGAAGACTGTGCCTGTAGGCTGTGTCTTCCCAGAGTACATGTGACTATGCATTTTCTGCAGGAATCAGATGAAATGTGCGCAGAATGGCCTTGAACATTTCTCGGAGGCTGATCTCCCATTATTCATTTTCATTATTAAAAAATCTAAAAAAACCCAGGCAAGCACACTCTCCCTTGTGGATGGTCGAATTGCTCGGTATTGTACGTTTGAACCACCAAAAGTTGGAACCTTTGGTCGTAGCATTATAGGTAAGTAGTAAAAGAAAAAAAGACTGCGGGGGCTGCGGGTGTGTCCCCCGCAACACCCCGCTCACTATACTTTGTGGTATAGTGAGCGGGGTCTTGCGGGGGACATCCTTGCAGCACACACAAAAAAACAGGGAGTTTACAGTATGGTGAGTGGGGATTGCGGGGGAAACCCCTGCAGTCCCCGTAAAAATAAAAAAAGAAGAAAAGAAAAGGACCCTGTGGCGCCAGTTCCCGATCACAGAAGTGAAAGGGAACTGGCACCGCAGGGACCCAGCATGAAGATGAAGGTAAGTGGGGTTTGTTTATGTTGGGGGGGCGGGTGGGGTGTGTTGAGGTTGTGGGTGGGGGGTGTGTCATGGGTGTGTTGTGGTATGTGGGTGGGGGTTTGCGTAAGTACGTGTGTTCGCATGAGAAAGGTGAAAACCTTTGGTAGTTTGCACCTTTCTCATGCAAACTTTCCGGCCGTGGCAAAATCAGCCGCGGTCGGATCACGTAGAGCCGAATTCCTCACACTCATATAGGTTGGTATTCAGTATATCTGAATTTTCTTGTAATGTTAAGGTTTCATGTAGTTTGGTATTCAGTATACCTTGGTTTCTTGCAAGATTACGTTTTAATGAGGTTCAACATTCAATATGTGGATGGGCACTTGCCTACGGCACTGTTCGGAGCACCCCAGTGCCTTTATGTCCCTCTGACACTCACCAGCAGTTTGCTCCTGTTGCCTGCGGGTCGTCCTGGAGCTCACTGGTGTGCGCGTATTCCTCTGACACTCACCAGTTGCCTGCTCCTGCTCCTGCTGGCTTTCTGCTGCGGTCTCTGCTCCACTTCTGGGCAGGGAACACCGCCAATTCGAGCCCCGCCCCTCTTACTGCTTCTTACAAATGCAGACAGCGTTCTGTGAGGCCTGGGTCTGCCAGCGTCCTGGATTGACGTCCAGGTACACCACAGCTGTCCCTCAAAGAGCGGATCCCCTGCCAGCCTCTCTGCTTCTCCTTCATGGCTCTCTTTGCTGGTTCTCCTTGCGGGCTCTCTCTCTCTCTCCTCGTTGGTCGCTCATTTCATACACTTACAGCCCTCTAACAGGCTGCAGGTGGGCCAGGTTAAATAAACCTGCCTGCCCTTAGTTAGGCAGACATGCCGACCTCCCAGTGTTTGGGATGCAGCTTCCTCGTCTCAGTACCTAAGTGGTGAAGAGGGGTAATCTGCATTACTATCAGTTGCCTCTTCTTCGTCTCAGTACTATCAGGTGTAATGTGTGGAATCATGAGGGTAATGGGCTTGTAACAGCCTATAAAGTTTGGGGGGAAGGCTTAGGTTGACTATAACTAGGAAAAGGGGATACCATGTCTTGCCTAGGGGCATTCCACTGCCAATCCTCAAGGACCCTCCACACAGGTGATCCTCTCTCACTTCTCCACCCCCAGGGTCAGGATCCAGAAGCAATGGCTTTTCCCTGGCCACCTGCTTAGAGGGCCCAAGGGGAGTAGGATTGAGCATACCCCCAGGTTTCTCACACATGGCACTTAACTTTGGAAGCATTAACCAGCTTTTGGTGTCCCAGTCCTTTCTTCATGTTGTTGAGAACATTTATGCAGATCTCCAACACAATGTTTGTTTAAAATTGAAAGCTTGTGATTTTCAATGTGATAACAGCCCAACAAAGCCTATGGTGATTGGTTTCAGAAGTGTTTACACTTTGCCATGTTTCTGAAGTTTTCTATGATGAAGTAAATCCATTAAACCTACTATTTTCCTGATCGGTGGATTGCTGTGAATACATTATTTTCTTATGGGATGTGTGACTATACCTCACTTAGTCTTTAAGGATGTGTTTGTTATATAGAGCAGGAGGGGCTCCTCTTGAATTTTCGTGCACCTGCTTACTCAGCAGTCTCTGACTGACATTCACTTTGGAGCCAGAAAGCGGGGGGCGGTCTCAGTGTGGGTGTGGGTGTGTGTGTGTGATTTTCAGCCTAGTCCCATTCAAGCGCATCAATTAAATATGTATAGCGCAGAAAACGCTGGATGTATTTGGACCACATAAGCACCAACTTGGGCACAAAGCATCACAGTTATTTCCTTTGCTATTTTCAGGTGAATCCATACGGTAGTTTTTTAAAATAATTGATGGAGAAGGAGGTGTCCCCTGCTTCCAAACAACATTTATATATCCCCATGATGCTTTGCAGCATAGAGGCTGAGAGGCATTTCAGAAATGAAAGCAAACATTTATTTTTCTCGATGCAAGCATTTCCACGATAATCCCAGGGGAAGCCCAAAATGAAAAGTGCTCAAAATACTATTCGGAGGAGACAAAAGGGTGCAATCACATCAAGCTATGGCTGGGGGAGGGGGGAAGAGGACACCATGTGAAGTTGTGGAGTTGGGAATGAGCCTGTGAGCAGAGCCAGTTATGGGTAGAAAATGTACGGCTTATAGGAGGAATATCAGGGGAATCTCACAGGATTCCCGTGACAGCATCGCAAGACACACTCGAAAAAGAAACTGCGTCACACTAACTGAAGAATGATAGGGGGTAACGGGAGATAGTCAGGAAAGGAAAAAGCAATTGAGGAGAGTGGGGAGCAAGAGAAGTGGAGGTGGACACATGGTGAGTGCCTGTGAAGACGGGGAATACTTTTTCATTTTTGAAATTTTTTCTATTATTGCATGAATTGTCACACTGCTATGCTACCGCAGGAACCGGAAATAATTTCTGGGAAATTACTGCAAGAATAGGGAGTGGAAAAATGTATTTGACAGCTGCAGAGATCACATCTCCTAGGCAGGAGGCAATGGGTCTTTGGCAAAAAATTATTGGTGTAACACGGCCATGGCCAAAGGCCATGGCTAGTGGGGCTGAAGAAACGCCTTGGTGCAACATGTACAGTGGGCCCCCGAAAAAACTATGGTGTAACAAAACCCTTGAAGTTCAGTGAAAAAGCTTCAGGCGAGAGTAAAGGTGAACAGACTCAGAGTTAAGATGATCACCATATCCCCACATCCGCTGAAATTCAAGGGTACTGTAGATATATATATATATATATATTAAAAAAATCAAACAAAGACCGCAAAGTCTTGTTTCTTTAGAAGCTGCACTCCCATCCAGTAACGAAGTCCAATAGCATTCAGCAATAGTTGCCCAATTTTGAATTCAATCGTGGAGAACCAACAGCAGACCACTGCACAGCAAAAGTTTGCTTAAAAAGTTCAGCTTTATTTAAGAAATATTGCAATATAAAACAGCTTCCCAGTCGCAAAGGAGGCTAACTGACGCGTTTTGCCACACTCCTGTATATACACTCACTCTGATTGGTTTAGAGGATGATCGAGGATATTATAGTTTAGTAAACATATGTGAAGTCCTTTGATAAATCAGAAATGTAGACTTTATGGTAGTTTCGATCATTTAAAACAAGCCACAACACACATACCTGAATAACAAAGCAAAACCAGAAAGTCTGTGAAGAGAAGCATTGAGGGTGAGAGTATCTTTCACATTTCCATGGTGACTTGTGATCTTGTAAATGCGTTTAGGCAATGTTTTTCTCCAGTGGCTGCAGACATCACCAGCAGGAGCGTATGGCCTAGATTGTGCCACCAGAGCATTCAAACTTAACCTACCCAGGTCTGACTTTGAATTACCACAAGATGGCCATGGCGAACAAGGGTGGATCACAGTGATAAGTGCATCAAAATGTAAGCTCTGTCGATAACACAGTTACATTACAATGCTATGCGGTGTTGAGCGGGTGTACTTATGATTCATCGAGAAACATTGTGGGGGTGACCCTTCCTTTAAGATAAGTGTTAGTACTGTATGTGTATGTGCATATTTTAATGCAATACTTGCAGCGTCTGTTTGGTGAAAGAGCATTGTGTATGTATGTTGAGTTTGTGTGTATGTATGTTGAGTTTGTGTGTGTGTGTATGCATGTCTGACTGAGTGTGAGGGTGTCTTGGTATGAGAGTGAGCATAAATGTATGTATGTTTCTTATGTTGGCAAAGGGGCACGTACCAAAGCTGATTTCATCCAATTTCTGGGCTCAGCGGCATGGAAGTGATTTACTTTGACCATACCTGCCTAGGTAGGTAGTGGGTTCAGTTTTATGAACATGATTTACAGTGATAATTACTGCCATAGCTCAACTGTGGCTGCAGCTTCATGCAAGTGATTTACAGTGACCGTTTCTGGCATAGATAGATTGTGGCAACAGCTTCATGAATGTATTACCACCATGCCCTACTGACATAGATAGATTGTGACCACAGCCTCATGCAAGTGATTTATTTTGGCAGTTACTGGAATAAATAAATTGTAGATGCAGCCTCATGCAATTGATTTAAAGTGACCATTACTAGCTTGATGGTGCCGCAGCACAGCTGCATTCAAGTAATTTACAGTGACCTTTACTGACATAATTAGATTGTGGGAGCACCCTCATGCAACTTATTTGCAGCGACCATTAGTGGCACAGATAGATTGTGCCTGGAACTTCATGAAAATGTTGTAAAATTCTCCAGGTGCCCGGTCTTTCCCATGCTGCCATTAGCTGCGTGGATATTAACTGCACTGCTAATGGTAGCGCAGGTTCCGAGCCATATCCAGTTCAGAAGCGCTGGATGTAGGGAAGGGGCAGGATAGGGATGCAGGGAGAAGCTTCTTGGTGGTGAGGAAAGGGTAGAGAGAGACATTGGAGGAAGCTCAGTCGGGATGCAGCGCTGCAGCTCAAACAACGGGAAGTGGGATGCGGATAAGTGTGATGTGCAACGGCAGTTGAGATATGTGTCATAAATCAATGTGGGGAAATCTCAAAAGGGAGACATGTAACCGTTGGTGACATGGCATTTACTGTATTTTTTCATGTGTTACCCTAAAGACCCAATTGTAAATTGTAGAGATTCTTTTCCCACATTTTTTGAAAATGCACCATTTCATCACATTACTTTAAACAATGTTTTCACAGAGTTCTCCCCTTCCCCCAAACCATCCTAGATTATTTTGTTCTCCCTCACTATGCTCGGTCACTTGCGCTATTTTGGGGAAATAGGCCCTCCACTGAATATATAAACCCGGCATGACTGACCGTGAATCATGTCATTAGCTGTATTATTTTTCATGAGTGACCATAGAGTCCCAATTGCAAATTGTATAACTTCGTATGATTTTTCTCACAGATTTAAAAATTCCCAATTTCAACGCATTATTCTAAAGATTTTCTCCAACGGAGAGCTCTCTAAGCCCCCTATGTTACTTTGAGTTCCCTCACGCTTGCTAATTTGGTGAAATATGTAGACCCCTCCACTAAAAATATTCCCCAGATGGGAATCTTTTTGAATCCTGTTGCCCCCTCAGGAGCCGTCCACCCCCTTGGCACCAAAGGTTGTCTCCGCCACTGGCTGCTTGTCATACACCCTTTACATATTTGTTTGTCCTCTCAACTCAATCTTTTGGGACTGTCACAGGACTCATCTCTGGTGCTTCATAATGGTTTGCTTCAGAGAGTCTCAGAAAGAGGGTGGTGTAGCCATATTGACTAAAACCACTTTGGAGTTGCGTAACTCGCACTCTCCTAATTGGGATTCTATCTTCCAAATATTGGCCTGTACCTGCCATTTGTTTTCTAATGACTCATGTGAACTAATCCTGTGTTATAGACCCCCAGGACCTGCCAGGCCTTTTTTGGATAGTATGGATGCCTATCTGGGTTCTGAGGCACTATGCTATAAAAAGATGATTATCTTAGGGGATTTTAACATCTGGTGCAATGAACCTGGAGGGACCGACTGTAAACATTTAAATGATTTTCAAAAATCCCATGATTTTAATCTATTATCTAACCTGTCAACACATGCAGGGGGTCATTGTCTGGATCTCATATTAAATAGAGGATTACATTTAAACCATTGTGAAAACATACCTGCCAGTTGATCTGAAGATTTCTGGGTGTATTACTATTATACTATATAATTACTAATTATACTCCTCCTCAAAGGAGCGGAAAGGTTAACTCAGAGTTCTGTCATTGAAAGAAGAACTTTGACTGCATATCTAGTGATGAACTGTTGGCTGACATAACAGCCACCCAATCTACTATGATTTGCACATCCTTATATATTCAACTGACAAAGTTGTAAGCTAACCGTGTTGCAATTTCCCCTTGTAAAATTGTTAAGAAAAATCTTATGAGTAACAACCAGTGGTATAACGATGAATTGAAAATTCTTAAGGTACTCCATTGGAAAAGTGAAAAAGGTGGTTCAAGACCAGAAATACAAGCGATCTCTTAATAAAATCTGCCAAGACAACGCATAAGGCTAAGATTTTTTAAAGCTAGGTCTGTATGTCTTCAAAGGCAGATAGACTTAGCATATAATAGACCTAAAGCTTTGTTCAGTCTAATAACACATTTCATCAACCCTTTGTGTATCAATACTATTCTTCAAACATCTCTAAAAATAGTCAATGATTTCAATGTCTTTTTCTCAGAAAGTATTGACTTGACTAAGACGATTATAGTTGCTCAATGTCTAAGCTTACATTATTATGTAATCATTAAGGCAGCATCTTCAGAAAATCAAAAATCACTATCTAAATCTGCTCTCTCATTGTTCAGTCTGCATAATGTAACCAATTTGAAAAGCAATTTAAAACCCATTAACTATATGTATGACCCGGTCCCTGCTTTGGCTCTTAGTGAGGCTGTTCAGTCCTTGATTAATACTTCATTAACCCAAGGCTGTGTACCAATAGAACTAAAGAGACCTCACGCCCTTGTAAAAAGAAAGCCAACTTTGGACTACAAAACACTCCAACTACCGCCCTATTGCAGGTCTTCTATGGCCTGCCAAAATTCTGGAAAAAACTGTGACTGTACAACTTTAGAAGTTTCTAGAAGAGAATTATATCCTTAACCCTTATCAATCAGGTTTTAGGCCAGGCCATGGCACTGAAATAGCATTAACTGCAGTCTGGGCTGCTCCATTCGAGGCTGCTGATGATGGTGATATCAGCATGCTTGTCATTCTGGATCTATCGGCAGCATTCGACACAGTGGATTTTGATATCCTCAGGTCTAGACTGTCATCAGTGGCCCGAATATCTGATGATGCATTAAATTGGTTCACGTCTTTTCTGACCGATCATGTCCAACAGGTCAAAGTTGGCCCATACTTGTCCGACTCCTTGCCTGTCACCTGTGGAGTCCCTTAGGGCTTTTCCCTTTCGCCACTGCTATTCACTGTGTACATTCGCCCACTGCTTGACATTTTCTCCCAATTCGATCTTTGTTATCATTCCTATGTTCACGATAACCAGATCTATGTTAGATTAAAGCATCCATTAGAGGCACTGGAGCGAGTTTTGTCCTGTGCTGATAAAATCCAAAATTGGATGCTAGAGAATGAAGTCCAGCTAAATCTGCTAAAGCCGAGATTATTGTTTTTTGGCTCAAAGTGTAAGGTAGCTAATGCTCTACACTCTGTTCCCTGTCCAACTCTGTTTGGGGCTCCGACTAAATGCACTCAAAAATTTTTAAAAAAACGTAGGCTGCATCTGGCAGTCCAGTCTGAGTTGCAATTTACATGTCAATCAGTTTGTGAAGTCAGTCTACTTTCCGCTAAAACCTTAGAAACCACTACTGCCTCTTATCTCAGAGAAAGATCGACCGACGGTGGTCGTAACACTAATCAATGGCAGGTTAGATTACTGTAATGCTCTTTTGATGGTCATTCCTAAATACCAGATCCAGAGATTGCAGGTAAATCAGAATTCGGTGATTCAACTGATCATTTGATTTATCCAGAAAGACCGCCATCTCTACTTTTCAAAAGAACCTTCACTGGCTCCCCGTGCAGCAAAGGATTTGATTTTGAATCCTGTGTATGTTTTTTAAGTATATTCATGGCCTGTCTCCAGTTTATCTATCATTTAAGATTACTACCTACCGCCCAACCATATGCTACGATCTGCGGGAGAGGGTTTGCTGGTGGTTCTCTCTTCCAGAACTTCTACGTGGGGTGATAGGCACTTCTCTCTCATGGGCCCTCGAACTTGGAACTCGCTCCCAGATAACAAACGACAAAGCGATTCCCAGAGTACATTTAGGAATCAATTGATGACTAATTTATTCACATAAAATCATCAACTGTTAGCTAGTTCTTTCATTTCTGTGTTATCATTTCTTTAATTGCCATGTGAGCTCGGATGCAGGTCCCTGTTGGGACCCCCATGGGGTATGCGCTATACAAATGTACAAAATCAAATCAAAATCAGGAATGTTTTCATCTCTATGGAACTAAATTGCAATCTACTGTCAGTGATGATGCTGGTAGGATCCCCTTCCCTTTTGACTACGTCTTTGCAGAAATCCTATTGTGGGTTTAGCCATTAAGTCTTAGAGAAATTTGATTGTGAGTCATTTGCAGGAAGAATCCACTAATACAATGGCATACCTTTCTTCTGACTGTATGTATTCATGCAGCAATGAAGTCGGCACCTCCATTGTGCCAGGTCTCTTTATTCCATTCTCCTGGCTGTGTTGGTGCTAACTTGGTGGTTAATCTCCTGTCACTGTCACACTATACATGCAATTTCCCTATTTGCCCCTCCATATCTCAATCCATTTGCAACTACTAGTACCATTTTTGGATATGGATTTTGGTAAGTTTCCTACCTCTGTGTCCTGTATTACCTAGTTCCTGACTAATACTGTGTCTGGTAAGGTAAGTAGATTTTTGATGATGCTTTCCTGCAGATCCTATGAGTGTGCACATTTGCACCCTGCCCACCCTGCAGTCACTGTAATGAAGTTTCCTTCCTAACAAAGGGGACATCTAATGGGTGAACATGGTGGCTGACTGCTTCTAGAGCTAGTGAATGATGGCTCTGTGGTTGGTATGGTGAGGATCCCCTGATCACCCACGCTTATTCCCTGAACCAAGGAAGAGGAGGAGCTAGCTATGGATACGATGCCCTTCAGGGGGACAGCTCTTAACTCAGAGGATCTGCAACTCATGTGTGCAAAGAGCGGCTCATTCAAAAAAGCGTTCACTCTGCTTACCTCTGAGTAAAGCCACACTGGAGTCCAGATATATGCGCTGCAATCTTTCTATACCGGGGAACACCAAGAGGAGCCTGGGGCAGTGCAAGAGAGAGGAGAGAGAGAGAGAGAATGCGAGCAAGAGGAAGAGAGAAAGAGAAAGAGAGAATCAGAGCGAGAGGGAGAGGGAGAAGGAAAATGAGAGGGAGAGGGAGTGAGAGAGAAAGAGAATGAGAGCGAGAGTGAGAGAGAGAGAGATAAAGAGCGAGGGAGAGAGAGAGAGGGGAGCAGAAAGAGAGAGAGAGAGAGAGAGAGAGAGAGAGAGAGAGAGAGAGAAAGAGGGGGGAGAGAGAAAGAGAGAATGAGAGCGAGAGGGGGAGAGAGAGAGAAGGAGAGAGAAAGAGAGAAACCAAAAATGGCATTTCAGCTTTTTAAAGGCTTGGCCTGCAGCAAAGTCCCAAATACCACACATATGAACACATTAAGCACAGGTAATCGGAGCCCCACACTTATTTACATCCACAGGTTCAGAGATACTCAAATAAAATCCAACCCCAGGGGAGGGGGACACAATTCTATTTAAGCCCAGGGCCTCAGTAAGGCAATGTGGGTCTTTGGGGAAGGTGCTGGTGGCAACAGTTTTGTAGGAGGTTAGAGAGTGAAGAAGGAGGTTGGGGGTTGAGGAAGGACTTTGGAGGAGGGTGGACAAGAGATGTAGAGATAAGGGGGGAGAGAGGAGGTTGGACTAAGTCATCTGGAGATTGTATTCAGACAGGAGGAGGTTTAAGCCATATGGAAGAGGATGGATTAAGTAATTGGGAGAAGGCCGGATTGAGAAAGGAGAAAGAGGCTAGAAGAGAACATCTGTGGAAGCACAAAAGTCTAGCAAGGCCATAGCCAACAAGGTCAGGAAGGTGTGAGAGGCCATAATCAGCCCACTATAGGGATTAGAAGGCAGACCCTGATCTGGGAAGAAGAAAGAGCATGTATCATGACATGGAGCAGGAGAAATATCTGAGTGATGATGGGTGAAGAGGACCCTCAGGCAGGGAGGTGATGAAGACCTTATTGAAGCCCCTGCCTCTGTGAAAACCAAAGAGGAGGTAAACTCTATTGTCTCCTTTGTGAAGCAGAGGTACCAAGGAGAAGAAACAATGACAAAATCAGAGGAGAAGCGTCCAGGAAACCCGTAAACCCAGAACTGAGGACTAAGAAGAAGGTACACATAGAAGACTAGAGGAAGGATGCAGGAACCTCTTAAGACTGAGACTGAGAATCCAGGAGAAAGATCATCCTGAGACACATAGAGAAAAAGGGTAAGAGAAGCCCTTATGCCCAAATTGAGACCAGAGTGGGAGCCCCTGATAAGAAGGAACCCCTTTAAGACAGGACTTGGTTGTCCTATGTGTTGACCAGGAGGATCCCTACACCAAGGGAAGACTCTCTCTGTGTCTTTGTATTGCCAAAATGAAATAAACTAAGCTTAACTGCATATCTATCATGGCCTGGTCATTCATTCCTGTTACCTTCCTAACAATATTCTCGTCTGATTCTCCTTGGGTGAAGGCCTCTTGTCTGCCATTACCCATGTCCACCAGAAGATACTACTCACTCTTCCAGCAGATACAAAGAAGCATCCGTTATTCTCTGTTGCTCACTAGAAAAGTGGCCTCCTTGCGGATTCTACCATCTGATGATGTGGTCTATGATATAGGAGAACTCCTGCATTATTTATATCAGTCTTGCTGGGGTGGGGTGGTTACATTGTATTGCTTTTGGCCCCAAAACCTTTGACCTGGGGTTTTTGGTCTGTCCGTAGCCTATAGTTCTTGCCCCTCATTTACAGTCACTGCCCACATACATGCAAGCATTTCTTCCTCTATTACTGAGTAGTGCCCTTCTACCTCTGGGAGAAGTTTGGATACAAATGCAACTGTATTCATATTCTGTTACAAAGGAGTGTGGGAGCCCCTCTACTGAGAATGAACATGGGTCAAATACCCTGTTCAATGGAATTTCATCCACTCAGGAGGGCTACAACCACGTTTTAACTCACTGCACCCTTCACAGAGGAGACATTTCCATTTGCATATCAGTCTTTGGACCCCTTGCCCACTGTGCTTAGAGAGGCACAGCTTCACCTCACTGATCAGGCCCGACTAGGCCAAAACACGTGTCTGGGGTTGCTGTTGGTACTCTTGTTCAGAGGAGAATTGCCTTGCATTTTGGTGCTCGGCTGCCCTTTTGGGGGGGCTGGCAGACTTATATGCAAATGAATATTTCTCCTCTGAGAAAGGTACAGTGAGCTAAAACATGGTTGTAGACCCTCCCGATTGGGCACCTTCCCATAGAACAGGTTATATGGCCATGCTTGTTCTCGGTAGAGGGGCTCCTAAACCTTTTTGTGTATTCATATTCTGGTTACACCTGTGCATGAGTAATGGCCCCAGGCATACACTGCAAAACAGTCTCATGATCAGCATTGAGCAGCCGCAAACCAGGGACATTTTTGGACTCAAATTTGATGTTGGCAAATACCTATTTTCACTGTTCCATCCAGACATAGAGTTTTCCTTTCGTTAGTAGTGCTCTTAAACATTTTGTTTTGGTTTGGAAATGTTTGACACATACTCTCCCATAACATACTTCAATTGGTCTTCGCCTCTTTGTTACAGTGCTTCCTAAATGCCTTTCACCAGGTTCTCTTTAGGCACCACATCAGCAGTTCAGATGCAGTGCACTAGTAAGTCTGGCCTTTACTGTAGGCACTCACAATTCTCTATTTTAGGGTAAACCCACTCTTTTCAAATCCCAGCTATCCAGTATGCCACTATGTCACCCTGAAAGAGGCTGAAAGAAGCTTGGAATCGGGGCGCATCATAACCTGGTGGTAATCACTCGTGAAGACTGTTGCCCTGTGTATTCGGATCTATACCTGTAATGTTGAGTACTGCGAAAACCGTCATATATCACTTCCTGGTTTAAGCTGCGTAGGTCTGGCGTAGGTCTGGCAAAGTCTCGGTTTCTTGCGGTAGTGTTTCCTTGTAAATACCATTGGGATCAACCATTGCTTGGTTTCCTCCACTTTCATGATGCCATATTTTGAGAGGTCAATTAGCAACAACTCCAACTCCATCTGTCCTGTTTCTGGTACAGGTCTCGCTGTCAGTGGAGAGAAGTCACTGCTTCTGTCATCTTGACTTTGACTTATACCCTATCAGTGTTCCCAATGTTGGTCTGAATACCTTCGTTGGCGTTTGGGTCTGGATTGAGTACATGGCTGACTTGGAGAGGTCATCCCCTTTCTTTGTCACATCTACTTCGTCGGTGGTTGTTCTGTCATTTAGTTTAAGTTCACCTTTGTGATATCCTACTAGTTCTAGTTTGCGGCCTCTGTACACGCTGAGGCTGTTGGTGGGTGTTTTTCCTCCCTATATTTCTCTTGACTGTGTCTTTGGGAATGATGGCAAGGACTGCACGAAGGTTAACCACCATTTTGGGTTCTTTTCCATTAATGTATATGTTGCAAAAGTGTGTGGCGATCTTTGTTTGATTTTGGTGAAATGTATGCTCAGCACGTAGCTTGGTGATAACTCATTGCTCACTCTAACTTGCTCAGCTGCTGCTATCAGGGGGCCATGATGGGAATTTTGCCCATCAGGGAAATTAACAAAATGTGTGAGGCATTCATCTCACAAATGGACAGGAACCAGAATTCCTGGTTGTTTCCTCCAAATATTTTCCCCAATATCTCCAGAATGCCTCAAACCCCTCTCCCTCAGCATGCAATGCCAAAGGCCAAGCATGTCAACCTGCCTACACCTGGTAGTCCCTCGCAACTTTATATTGCTAACCTACCCTCCATCAAAGACAGAGGGGGGAAATGTATCTAATCACAAGGAAACGTATTTTGTACAAGCTATTACTGCGCCAAATCGGGAAGAGCCGTTGCCGTCCTGTTATTTTGCTCATGTAAAAACTCAACACAGAGCATGGTGTAGGTTTGTATTATCATGAGGTTTTCCAACAGCTGTGCCGAAACCTCCAACACACAACAAATACACAATGCACCTCTATAAAGTAAGGAAACCATTAAGATCGGAGCAAGAACTGGCATTATGAATATCTTTGGTAAGTGACTCAGCCATCTAGTGTCTTGTAAAAAAGAAATATTGCTGACTGGTTCAGTAGGCGAGAATGCACCCAACAAAAGAAAATGGAACACCTGTCTGCAACATCATAGTTCCAAAAAGCTCCCCAATGCTTCTCAGAACTGACCCATCTCACTTGTTCTCCCAACTCCCGTGACAGTAGCATTTCAATGTTTTCAATCCTTTGATTTCTTCCTTTGAAAAGGCGGAGAGCCTCAAAGGAAAATGAAATTACCCCAACCTATTTGAGTACCCCATATCCCGCCACCTAGATTCACAATTCTTAACAGGTGAATTTCCGGGGTCCTCTGTGGCTTCCTAGGGTGGACTGTGCCATGTGCATTTGTTACATTGCCTATGAATCTCGAGCATTAGGGTCCCGCATGAGCGACACCTTGTTACACTGTTTCTGTTTCGCGTTTAGGAACCTTCAACATCATGTTCCAGGGGGCAGCAGTCGGTGGCAATCCATTTCTGTAATGGATATCGGAACCTTAACCAATGAGTTCCAGCATGCAGCACTCTGGTGTCTCACCAGGCACTTTACCACTGCGTGTGTGTCATTTGGTATGTACAATGTTTTCTCCCTCACCAGGTATCTGCTCAGCCCAGTCTGGCCTATTTTCAGACCCATGTGCAACTCCTCTCAGCTACCTCAACGCGCATTTTCCCTTCATCTTGCAGGTTCATCCCCCTCTGCAGTTCTGTAGTCTCCTCCATGTCCTCACTACTACCAAGTGGTTTTGTGTCAGACATCTGGTGCACCCCCTTGGTATCAGCAGCTTGTTTAATCTCCATTTCTCCCAGAGAACGCAGGACAGCGTTCTCTGGGTGGCCCCCACACTGGTGATGCTTTACCTCTGAATCTCTCGAACCCCCCACGCTCACACTCCTCGCGCACATTTATTGTAGCCCCTTTTCAAGTACATAGGGCCAGAGGCAGGATCATAAATCCATGTCGAAGGCAGTAATATTGAGGAAATTGTGCTGTTTTCCATCATCTGTGGGCCACCTTATCACAAACACACCCTCCACCCTTACCTTGCATATTCTCAAAGTGGGTGGGAAGCCAAATCATGAGGGGTCGCCTATCCCTGGTTAAGTGACCATTTGGACTGTGATCGCCTGGTCTTGGTAGACCAGGAGTATCTTCTAGTGCACACATTCTGCCAGTCACCCTATTAACCCTATTGTTCTTTTCTGCTGCTACTCCCATGGTGTTTAATGTGGCGTTGCACTAGCCAGCTGTGACGTCATAGTTTTAATGGTGTTTCTGATTTTGCTATCTACCACTGATAACGAATATCTCTGGCATTGTAGGACACCTTCAATACAAACATCTACTGGTGAGACTTGAATACCACATTCTGGATCTCCATCACGCCTTCGGTTGAGTTTTGGTCTAAGAGATAGCTGCATGGACTGTTTTGGATTCATTGAGATTAGCATCCTTTCCCGTTCCTTCAGTTACTCTTCATATTATTCTTTCAGAGCAGCCATCTGAGTTTGTAAAGCAGCATACATTTCACAAAGTGTCTCCAGTCTCTAGCTCCTCAGCCTTCTCCTGTAAAGTTTAGTCTTCGCATCTCAACCACTCCGTTATGTTATTCGCATGTATAGCGCACACTTTCACCCGATGGCATCTTAGAGTGAGGAAAAGCAAGGACACCCCCTGCCACTATGGCCCTAAAACAGGAAGGTCTTCAGCGCGCACCTAAACTGAAGGTGATTCACAGTGCCTCTAAGGTCAAATGGTAACCCATTGCACAGTTTGCTGGCTGCATATGAAAATACTTGTTCGTCCACACGGGCAAGGGGAACCTTTGGAATTGCCACCAGATTGACATTGCCTGAGCAAAATGGGCGTACCAGAATGTATGGGCAAAACTTGTCCTGGAGATATTCCGCCCCCTGCCGATAAAAGGCTTGGTGGACTAAGCACAAGGATTTCAATTTGATTCTCTGGGCAACCAGGAGCCAATGAAGGGCCCGAATCACAGGACGTACGTGGGCTCCATAGAGGGAGTTGTTTAGTACCATAGATGCTAAATTTTGCAGCAGTTGAAGACGGTGTATGCAACCCAAGGGCTGTGCCAAATAGAGCGCATTACAATAGTCGATACGACTGGTAATTAATGCTGCTACCACCAAAGGTTGCAGATGTTCAGGCAGGAAGGGAAGTACTTTCCGCAGCACTCTAAGGAGGAAGCGCCCAGTCTTGCACACTGTGCTAACTTGAGGTGTCATTGATAGAGTAGATGACAAACGGATCCCTAAATTCCTGACCGCCGTCACTGGGATAGTAGGATCACCCAAAGTGGGGGCCAGAAAGAAGATGTCCACAAAGCCGCAGATGCAGAAAATCTTTCATCTAGCAGACCATGGCTCTTCTGGCGAAAGTCCCAGTGTACACAGGCCTCCTGGTACAGTTGTAAATATTGTTCCCTGCCCGACAGCAGCACATGGCCACATTTGGATTGTCACTGTAATTCCAACTCTTCCTGAAAGCACAATGCCTGCTCAGCAGGAATGGGAATGGTTCAGTATCATGGCGTCTTTATATATTGCCACAACTTCTGCAGCTGTTTCTGATGAGACTTGCACATTCCTTCCATCTCTTGGCTTTCTATTGCCACCTTCTCCTCCAGAGTTGTCACTTTCACCTCTAGCTGCCTGCCATTTTGATTTCGGGCTCTGCCCCATTACACTCAGTTGTCTCTTGGAGCTCTGCTAGATGTGCATTCAGCCTCCTGCATTATTTCCCCAGCTTTTTCATCTTCTGCTGTGAGTTGCAACCACAATCCCATCTGATTTCTATGTGGACCTACTAGCTTGGGCTTCAGTGATCTGCTCAGTGGCGGCCGCCACAGCCATGGCCAATTCGACCTTTGTTCTGCTTCTATAACTTATAGCTTTTGGATTCCTGTTGACAATTTCAATGAGTTATTTTTCTGCGACATCATCAAGGTAATGTTCAATGTTCCTTGGTGTGCGTTGAATGAACTTACTGATCATCTCCTTCTATTTGAGATGATTATGCTTCTCAAACAGCTTATGCTTCAATTTTTCATTGTCCTGAATGATATGATGACTGTTTTCATTGACCCTTATATATCCATGAAAATGAGGAAATGTTGGACCCAAGCACAGGACTGTCAAGGTTCTGTTTCTGTAACTCCTCCACCTTACTGCCAAGCGTATTTACTATAGCAGGCCTCTAAAGTTTCTGCTTCAAGCCCTGAGCCATGAGGACTCCAAGGAGTTTGCTAGCAAAGCAAATCCTTGGAGGCAATATCCACTGCAGAGGTGAGGTAGGCATGTGGAGGCAGGATCTGGTTAATAGGCATAGGTCATACCCACCTATGGGTGGAGGAGTGGTACATTTCACACAACTGTTGGTGGTGCCTGGAGTGTTGCAGATCGCAACACTGCTGTAGACAAGGTCTGTAGCCTCAACAAAAGTAGTTGGCCTATTTGAGGGACCAGCTGTGGAGGCACAGTTGATAGGGCATCTGAACAGTTGATAGGGCCATATGAGTTAGGGGCCAGCCTGTAAACCTCCATTGTAGCCCTTCTTGAGGGTTTATGGTAGTGTAATAGCCCAAAGGTCTTAGGAGAGCTTCGGGTGAGAGGGCAGTAGTACATGCAGCTTATCCTTGAACTGGTATTTTTTTGAGGTATTGTTCTAGTCTCTTATTGCTGTCAGATTTTCCTTTGCTTTCAATGGGTTGGACATTGTATCGTGACCAGTGGCATCACAATTATGAAATTGTGACAGACTTGAAATAATGATGGAGTACATCAATGAATATTGTTCAAAGATTTTATTTTCAACATAAATTGCATATAATATCAGGTGGTCTTTTTCTTCTGGTTCTCAGTCATACACTCTTTTGGGACCCGGGAGACTGTCCAACTTGGTATTTACTTGTTAATTGTCATTTGGGACCTTGAACTGCTAGTCCACTCTTCAATATTCTGTTCTTGGTATTCACTTGCTCAATGTCTCTTGGGACCTCAAGCTTCAAGTTCCACTGTTTGTCTCTAGAAACCTTGCAGATCAAGTTCCAGCCTAAAGCACACTTTTTTTATGCTCCAATTGTCTATTAGCTGTAGAGGCCTTGAACATCAGGTACGACCACACGGCACTCCATGTTACACTTTGCTACTATATGGTCTCCAGGCTTCCTCAGTATCACAAGCTTGCTTCATCTGTCCACCACTTACTGGCCTCCCTATGCAGTATAGCACACTCCAAACCTCTCCACGCTGGTCTAGCTTCAGCGTCAAAACCTCAGACTCGACTATCTCTCAACCCTGTTAGTCTCTTTTCTAGTCCATTTGGACACAGCAGCTTCATGGGTCGGGCATTAAGACTGATGAATCACTGTTATTTTTGTCATCTCCAGGCCACTTCATCACATTCCCCAAAAACTCAAGAAAATAAATGCACAGCAAGTTGTTAATCTAGTGTGTCATAAATAATTATATGATATGATAACTCATTTATAACGCACTTGTACACAAGTGTTTCTAGGCATGACAAAACAAGGGAGGGAAGACAGAGGGAGCTCAGGACAAACGATCTTACTAGTCCTTGTGTCATTCAGATCGTGCAGTGCGACAATGCCAAGTTCAGGGGGAAGGGAGAAGGGGAAGTGTCAGGGAGAGGAAAGGAGGAAGTGCAATCAGGGCAGTCATGCTCTAAGTAAGTGCAGCCAGGACAGCGCGACTCTGGGTAAGTGCAATAAGGCAGGGGACTGTAGAGGTTACAGTTACAGCCACTAAGTGCGTGGTAGGCCCGGAGGCAGTGCAGGGGAGACTGATCATGAAGGAGCCTGGTACCCAGTGAGACTCTGAGGGAAGCCAAGCAACAAGTCGGCGCTTTAGACAGTTGGTCAGTAGGGGAGGGCAAGAGAGAAAGCATAGGAATAACTAACAGACATGCTATAACTGGAAGGTTAAACTCAAATGGATTCAGTCAGAAACTAGTTCATGGGAAATTGGCTTACAAAATCAACCCAAATAGATACCACAACACCATCTGGTATATACAAATAGAGAATGGGGGCGATTAAGGAAACATATAATCACCAAAATGTGCCTTTACCAAATGAATGCCTACAGAAACAACCACCCCACATGCAAAGACTAACACAGATGTTACTAATTGATAATAACATGTGTCTTCCACTGTTGTGACCCCTTCCCCTCCCTCATCTGTGCATCCAGAGCTGTGTGCCAAAGGGCTGTGCCTCTCTCTCTCTTCCCTCAGGCCCTTCTCCTCCCTCACAATTCCTTCGCACCCTCTATGATGCTTGCTCTTTCTCCTATCTTCTCCAACTGCTACATTATCTCCTATCCTATCCCTCTCACTAAGTCTGTTAGTAAGAAGTTCAAAAGGAACATCCTGGTCTCCAGTTCAGGCCTCCCTATAGCTGATACCTACACCAGTGCTTCCTCCAGACAGACCATTACTGACATCCTCTTTGTCGTTCCCGCTCGAGGCCTATGGACCCCTCATGTGGTCTCTGTTCTCTCCCCTTTTTCTTCCTCTCCATTTAATGGTGGCACGAGGTGGGAGGCCCTCCTGGCCCCTTTACACTCCTCCAAGACCATCATTAATATCTATCTGAATGGGGCCGTCTTGGTCCAGGGCCCTCAGCCCAATCTTCTCCTTTTCGATAGGTGTTTTCCACATCTTATCAACTTCCTTCCTTTGCCTGCTACTCCTACCTACAGCCCTCTGGCTCCTCCGCCACCCCCCTCTTCTGCCACCTCTCTGGCACCCGCCTCATCCTCTCTTTCTACTCTATCATCTCCTTCTGCCTCCTCTACCCACTCTCGGGCCCCTCTACCACCTCCACAGGGCTTACCTCATGCCTGTACCCCTCCAAGGAAGTCTTTCAAACGTGACAATCTGCTCCACGTCACTACTCTCAACTCTCGCTCTGCTGTCAAGCACTCACATGGTTCTCGGCCAGCTCTGTCACAAGTTTTTACACTCTCCTTCCTGATGGCTACAAGACCCTCTCCGAACCCAGAACTAACCGTCCAGGAGGTGGAGTAGCCCTGATCTTCCCGGAGTGGATCCCTGCCTCTGTCATTCCTACACTGGCCTACTCCTCCTTTGAATGCCTGGTCTGCAGACTCTTTATCTCTCCTGGCCTCTCTCTTACTGTGGCCACCACTTACAGGCCATCTGGCCAGGTCGCCCTCTTCCTCTCTGAGTGGGCAGACCTCTCCTCTCTTCTTACCTCTACCTCTCAACTCCTCCTCCTCAGAGACCTCAACATACACCTGAATGCTTCTAACCCCTCCTCTGGGTTCTTTCGCAATCTCTGCGACTCTATCTCTTTCTATTTTACTCTCTGGCCCGTCACACTCTGCTGGGCACACCCTGGATGTTCTCATCCCTTCTGACATCCCCCTCTCTAACCCTCTCGCCACTCCTCTCTCTTGGGCTGACCACTTTCTTCTCTCCTCCCACCTGACGCTATATGTCCCCCAGGTGAAGCCATCCCTAGCACTGCCACCCATCTTCTTAGTCATCCGGCCCATGATGCGTGCGTCAGTGGTGGTCTTTGCCGCAACTTTCTCTCCTCCTATGGCTGACTCACACCCTGACACAGCCCTCTCTAACCTGCATCTCTCTATCTCTAACACTCTTGATGTCCTTGCCCCTGTCGTGAGGATCAATTTGAAGCCCACCTCCAAGTGCAACTCTTGCTATGACCCCGACCTTGCCACCCTTAAATGCAAGTGTAAGGTGGCTCAGAGGAAGTGGAGGGCATCAGGTGCATCCTCTGACAAACTGGCCTGCCGCCTGTTCCAAAGGCAATACAGACTCTCAGTCCTGTACAAGGAGAGAGTCTACATCCAAACCTGCGTCTCTGTGGCCTCTAACAACACAGCTGAACTCTTCAAAATCTGCAATGAGCTGGCCAATCCTGCTGCAGTCTCCACCTCTCTTGTTCCCTCCCAGGCCCTTTGCTCGGCACTGGCTTCGCACTTCACCACTTAAACTCAGGACATCCTGTCCTTTCTCTCCTCTTCCTCTCCCTCTAGGTCTCTCGGCCCTGCTCCGGCCGCCTCTCCCTCTCAGCCTCCTTTCTCCTCTTTCCCCTTGTTCACTCCTGACGATGTTTATAGACAAGTCCGATCTATGAAAGTGTTGTTCAAGCAGGTGTTCCCATGGTCCTCCCGAACCATCAAGGACCACATCAACAACCTCGCTCCAGCCTTGGCTGATTTCTGCAACCACTCCTTTGCCACTGGAACTTCCCCTCTTCCCTAAAGCACTCCCTTGTGCAACCCTTCCGCAAGAAGCCTTCTGCCGTCCCCTCCTCTCTGCCAAACCACCGCCCGATCTCTATCACTACTTTCTTGGGCAAACTCCTGGAAAAGCTGGGCATCTTACTTTCCATACTGAATCTGTTGGTTGTCTTCATGACCATCAGTCTGGCTTTAGTGCAGCCAAAGCACGGAAACTGCTTTCCTGAACACCCTTGAAGACCTGCTCTCTAATCTCGACTCTAGCCTCCCTTCTGTCATCCTCCTTACCCCTTCCTTTGCTTTCGACACAATCAACCATGCCATCCTGATCATTCATCTCCGTGACAACCTGGTCATCATGGATCAGGCCCTAGCCTGGGTGACCTCCTTCCTCTCTGATCGACCCTCCCAGGTCCAACTGGGGTGCTTTCTCTCCACCACCTTTCTCTCCTTATGTGGTGTACCCGAGGGCTCTAACCTCTCACCCTGGCTCTTCAACCTTTACCTGGCACCTCTGGCCCACCTCACCTCGGCATTCTCTCCTAACTTTCAGTGTTATGCGGATGACACTCAGCTCGGCTTCAGGATGACACTCAGCTCGGCTTCAGGATCTCAATGATCTCTGCCTTAATGCCAGTAAGACCAAGATCCTTCTCATTGGGACCCCTGCTCCCGCTTTCCCTCTTTCACTCTGGCTGTCCTCCTTAGGCCCTTTACCTGTGCCTTCCTGCGAGGCTGGCCGTCCTGGGGCAGGGGAGGTGTCCACGAGGCCCCAGACTCTTAAAAAAGTTATTAACATGACTGTTTTAAATATGAAAAAGGATTACGGTGACTGCTTTTAATAGAAAATAAAAGCAGTAGAACATCGAAGTATATTTTTAAAAGCCTGGGCCCCCTCTGTACCTCTGTACATCCTTTGAACCCTCTGGGGGGGGGCACCTAGGTGGAGGGGGACAGAAACAATATTGTTACTCAAGGTTGGGGCTCGGGATGAAAACGTTTGCCGAACACGGATTTAAAGTAACATTAGTGACGCCTTGAGTGCTGGATTACCCTGTGTGGTATCCTGGATGTTATGTTGATTGCATGTGTGAGTGCTGAGGCCTTGTGGAATGTTCTGTGGAGCTTGGAGTGTTGGGGTACCTGAGAGTTCCACATGTTACAGTTGGGGACTTGGAACTGGGCAGGGAAACAGGGTGGATGCCTATGACTATCTCTGCTACTTCTTACATGTACTATGCAAAACAAGAAGAAATAAAACATGTTTCCTTTTCCACTTACCTGGGTCAGCCTGGTTCCTGCTCCTTGTGCATTACTGGCCCAGGGTACATCCTGCAGGAGGCAGGATACTTCACCCTGCTGCAGAAGCTGGACTTTCCTTCTCACTACTCATGTGCCATGCATGGTATCTGGGTACCCATAGATGACTCCCCTCGTGTACACAAGCACCAGGTATTGACTGCTGAGCACACAATATTCTACACACATCATGCAACAAATACAGACTCCTCTTCTGTACAGACAATTGACATAACATGTCCAGTGTGCTGGAAGTGCTTCTCTGTCTGCCTTGTCCTGCTCTGCTGCCCCCTCAGCCAGTTTGACATGTCTTCTTTTGAGCCCCACCTCTCCTATATAACGTTGCCAGGAGGCTCTGCACTTCACCCAGGATCGGTCTCCTGCCCCTGACAATTCTCGGTCCCCTCATGGTATCACCTTCACCATCATTGCCGCCCAGACCAGCATCTAAGTCATCTAACTATGTGGATGGCCACTACTGTGACACCCTGTTGTGGCTGTCCCTATGGACTCAGCCGCCACGAGAGCTGCAGCCCCACTTTGGAGGTCCACCTCGGCCGTGGTGTGCTGGAAGCATGTGGCCGCTACTTCAGTGCCATCTGCCATGTCTCCAGTCCTACTCAGCAGAACTTCCCTCTGAGATGTGACCTCCTCCTGGAATACCATTGCCATTGGCTGGGGAGAGGAGGAGGGACTGGGAGAATATGTTGCCTCCAATTCTTTATGGTCAAAAGGGGCTGGAATAGTGGAAAAAGGACTGGGAAAGCTGTAAATTGCCGTCATAGTGGGAAAGGGACTGGTAATAGTTGTAAGTGGCTGGCACAGTGGGTGAAGGACTGGGGATAGTTGTGAAGGGCTGGCATAGTGGGTAACGGACTGGGAATATATGTGTGAAGGGCTGGCATAGTGGATAAAGGACTGGGAATAGTTGTACGGGGCTGGCATATTGCTTAAAGGACGGGGGTAGTTGTACGGCGCTGGCATACTGGGTAAATGACTGGGAATAGATGTGTGAAGGGCTGGCATAGTGGTTAAAGGACTGGGAATAGTTGTACAGGGCTGGCATAGTGGGTAAGGGACTGGGAATAGTTGTACGGGGCTGGCATAGTGGGTAAGGGACTGGGAATAGTTGTACGGGGCTGGCATATTGGGTAAAGCACTGGAATAGGTGTAAGGGGCTGGCATAGTGGGTAAAGGACTGGGAATAGTTGTACGGGTCTGGCATAGCGGGTACAGCACTGCAATAGTTTATAGGGGCTGGCATGGTGGGTAAAGGACTGGGAATAGTTGTGAAGGACTGGCATAGTAGGTAAGGTCTGGGAATAGTTGTAAGTAGCTGGCACAGTGGGTAAAAGCTGGGAATAGTTGTAAGTGGCTGGCATAGTGGGTAACAGCTGGGAATAGTTATAAGGGTCTGGCATAGTGGGTAAAGGACTGGGAATAGTTGTACGGGGCTGGCATAGTGAGTAAGGGACTGGGAATAGTTGTAAGGGGCTGGAATAGTGGGTAAAGGACTGGGAATAGTTGTAAGGGGCTGGCATAGTGGGTAAAGGTTTGGGAATAGTTTAAGGGGCTGGCACAGTGGGTAACAGCTGGGAATAGTTGTAAGTGGCTGGCATAGTGGGTAAAAGCTGAGAATAGTTGTAAGTGGCTGGCATAGTGGGTAAAAGCTGAGAATAGTTGTAAGGGGCTGGCATAGTGGGTAAAGGACTGCCCCATTTCGCAAATAAAAAGCTCATTAGCTGGAAACAATGGAATTTCAGCAGCTCCCCTGCAGCACTTACACTCCCTGTGTGATGGCAAGGAGTGGCATAGGCGTGACTCTGGGCATGTTGATGTAATGCACCTTGATGATCCTGCCGCACATTGCAATGGCCACGCCAGGATGGGTTTGAACCACCCAGACATGATGTGCGCGATTGATGGTGTACTTGACTTCTTCACACCCCAGTGGCTTCGAAATGTTAGAATGATCTACAGGTGCCCAGGCCTGCAGTGGAATCGCGTACAGCCCAGTGAAACTGACATTAGTTCGGGTTGGCCCCCAAGCCGAAAATGTCAACTTTTTTTTTCTTTAAACCCCTTCCACTGCCTATATATGTGGGGGGAGACCCCGGCACCCCGCCCCCCACTACCCCACCCCCCATTGTCTCCCACTGTTATTATCACCTTAACCCACCCTCACCCATATATATGCAGCGAAAGGCGGCCTAAAAGATGCAACTTTTTCAGCAGCTTTGCACTGTTTGGCGGCGCAGTATCCCCCCAAGATCCTGTCTGTTGAGCAGCTGGTTGGCAGGATCGCAGTAGGTGCATGCGTGTGTGATCCGGGGGGCATGCCTCTGCGTGACAGACATCGATGGATGCAGCAGGTGTCATCGGGCCATTGTGCAAGAGGCATAGCAGGAATGGCCGTTAGTAGGTGAACCTGTGCGGCTGCAAGACGTCCCCAGGAACGCCTGAAGAATTCAAACACAAACCAACTAGTCGCCATTCCGCCAAAACTATCAGAACAGAATATAGACGGTGCTTACAAACTACCACTGGCGTATAGCATGCAATTATTCACAGACAAATGCACATGTGCAGCCGTTTTGAAATATGCGCTATTCATAAAAACACATTGCTTTGAAAAATGTGCAATTAACAAAAGAAAAAATGCTTTGAGCACTACTTTGCCGATGCTAATTGTTTTTCCAGTGTATCTGCACGTGAGGCCTGCTTGAGTAATAGGGCCTGCCGTGTAACATTTACACCGCAGCCTTGTTGAGCAGTACACATAATCACTTTACAACATTTGAACAGAAATATTCATCTCACAAGAAAAACATTCATTATATAAGTGGCCATTTTAACATATTTGGGATGCATATTTCAAGAAGGCCTAAACAGCCCTTCCAAATGAGTAACATTGCATTATAAGAAGCCCAAGAGTCGGATGAAATAGTCGGATGTATATATAAGCAAATGCACAAAGGCTTGAGTGATGAACACGCCTGCTCCTTTCGCTTGCACAGTTCACAGTAAACCATTTTAATTCAGGTTTTTCGCATTTGCAAATGCACGAAAACACACGCCTTTAATATTCAACCGAGCAATCCTCGCTCATAATTGTAATGAAACCCTGCCCAAAATGTCAACACCAATTCTTGTTTTATGATAAGCACATTTTAAAGTAAAAAGCAACCGGCTGGATTGGTAAGAGGTTCATTGTACCGGCCGGCTAATGGGAGGAGTTAGGTAAGAGGTTAATTTGTCATGTTTACACAACTCTCCATTTTACAATATAGGGTAAAGCAACCGGCCGGCTAATGGGAGGAGTTAGGTAAGAGGCTAATTTGACCGGTTTACATAACTCTCCATTTTACAATATAGGGTAAAGCAACCGTCTGGCTAATGGGAGGAGATGGGTGGGAGGCTCATTTTAGTTATTTTAATAACCCTCCATTTTGGAGTATATGGAAGAGTAACCGGCTGACTAAGGGGAGAGGAGGATGCTCCAGTGACTCACTTTACTTGTATAACAAGCCCAGGGAAAGCGACCGGGAGCCAATGGGGAGAATAGACGGCGGGTTTGGGCGCTGCACATTTGAAACCCAGAGTCTCCCCTTATACTTCTTCTGGACAGGATAAGAACTTGGTGATGGGGAGAGAAGAACCCAGCAGGTGGATTGATTTGGTTTACTTGTATTTTTCCCCATGGTTTTAGCTTTTTTTTTTTTAGAATATTGCATTTTAGTGGCCATTGGGATTTTGAGAGAGCCTAGCCATCCCATAATAACATCACCTGACTTGTCACAGGCCCAGGTACCTGCAGACTGATGTATACTCGCAGAGCAATGGCCACTATGATGGTTGTCCATATGTGCGCGGGGCTTAGATTTTCTGTTGTAACTTTTGGCAAATTTTCTTTTTTTTGTATTTAATATTTTATTGACAATGTTATATGCAACCAATAAAGTGTTGGCCCTATAAAGAGAGCCTTCAGCTGTTCAGCATTTACTAAAATCAAACCACTGAGAGCAATAAGAACAAGAACAATCAAATGAGCAAAAGCATAAATCGTTCTCCAATCCAAGGGCTTGTCCTTTTCTTCTTTTTAAACAAACTTTTCTACCAACCAACCTCGTCCGGAAACCATGCCACGAACATTACAGCAAACTACCCTGAACTGTGTGATCTTGAGCAAAGTACTTTTGACCCATTGCCTTTGGGCCTAAGTCTTTTCTATCTGATCTCCTCGCTGAAGTTCCTCTTGGTCAACTGCCCCGAGTACTTACCTGTTGGTTTGATCTAATTTCTAATAACTTTTGTCTTTCTCTCCCTTTTAAATTGCTGGAGTGCCATTTTGCTCCCACTTCATTATGTGAGCTTAATTTGTCTGGGATTTAAGGGAAGTAGTGTGGTGTATCGAGAGTTGATTTTTAAACTGCTTATTATGGTGTAATGTTATACAACTGAAGAGTGAAATAAATGTATATTCTTTTTCTTGAAAACCATGAGTCAGTTTTACCTGAATCATAGTAATTGCTGTCCTTTGTGTAACTATTTGATACTGCTCACTTACTCTTAAGATCAGTCTGGCTGCTCTGCTACTGCTACCACTTTAACTGTATAGTACAGGCTTGTACCAAAGGTGAAATTGTACTGTCACTTGTAGTCTTAATTGTGTGTGGTGTTCCCAAAGGGTACTGCATATAATTCTGCCTAACACTGGTGTACAGCGGTGAGGATCAAAGTATAGTAATTACACTTAGAGTGCTGCTATTACCTTGGATCAACTAACCACAAGGCTAACATCACCAAAAGCAATATTAATCATGTCTAAAATGGAAAGCCACAGTCAGGAGACCATCCTGAGTTACACTGCTGATTATTTAAGAAACATGTGTAAAGAAAGGAAACTCTCTGGCAAAGGCAAAAAGACTGAATTGATTGAAAAGTTGTTAAAGAATCCAAGTCTAGGGAGTGGGTCTGAAATGCCTGACCCCGTAGTAAATGTGGAAAGTATTGAGGATGATAACATGTCTGTTAATGATGAGTTGGAAGAAGTAGATGTGTCTCTTAATGTAGGTCTCCCTGCTCCCTTGCCTGCTCAGCTACCTCAACCCTTGTCCACTGGGACCCCCACAGGTCCTACACTCAGTCCTGAATTCATTGCTCTAGAGAAAATGAGGCTTGAACTGGAATTCAAACGTTTAAATGCTCAAACTGAACAAAAGCACCAAGAACTTAAGCTCAGAGAAATGGAGTTGAATCATGAAATAGAAATGAAAAGATTGTCTCTTGAAAATGCTTCTCTCCCAGAGTCTTCTAGGTCTTCCAGTCCTAAGAGACCCCGTATGCCTAAAGAAATTGTGGGTATGTATGAGGTTAAACTTGATATTTTGGATTAGTTGGCAACGTTTGAATATAACAATGGATTCAAGGTCTCTCAGGGAATCAATTGCTTCCCTGGCTCTTCTCTAGGCTACCCCCTGTTGCATCTGATGTTGTAATGGAGTTGGGGGAGGTGGATAGGATGGATTATGAGTGTGTGAAGCTAGCTTTGATTGCTAGATTTGGGAAGACCCCTTCCCAGTACCTTAAGAGGTTTAGGACCCTCATAAAGCATGATGGTACCCCTTGGGCTTCCTGGGTATGTGAGTGTTTGAAAAACTTAGATGGTTGGATTAAGGTTACAGAGTGAACACTTATGAAGGAATGAGAAATCTTGTTATGTTGGAGTCTATTTTTGATGTCTGCTCCCCTGAGCTCAGACAGCACTTGGCTGATTCTAAGGAGATAGATCCAAAGAAGCTAGCTAAGGCTGCTGACTTGTGGGTTGCCAACAGGGCTACTCCCGAGGATTCTCGGGCTACTCAGAAAAAGGTTGAGGCGAAACAGCCAAAGAAAGACAACAAAGAGAATTCTAATAACTCCAATCCAAAAGAGGGCCAAAAACAACAACATAAGGGCACACCACAAGGTGAACCAAATCAGGCTAGTGCACCATCTGAACCCAAACCAGATGGAGGTCAGAACAAACCCCCATTCATCAAGACATTTGGGAAATGTTATGTTTGTGGGTGAACTGACCATGTGAAAGGGGATGCTTAGCCTTCTCCCCAGAGGAAGAAGTACCTATGGCCAGTGGAAACTTTCACCTACTGGCTGATGAACCCATGATAGTCTCAGCTAGTGTTTCTTTAGTGTCCTTGGGCTTGTGGGAACAACAGAACTTAGATGTCTATAATTCTGTCCCAGATAATACTAAAGAGTATTATAAGGATAGTGTTCTTGGGAATGGTCAGGAAACCCCTGCCATACGAGACACTGGAGCCAGCATAACTGTGGTGGATTAATCATTTTTCAAGGTGGAGGATGTTGCTACGGCACCCAAACGCCTCACCAAGTTAGCTGGAGGCCCTGTGCAAATGCTTCCCCAGTTACCAGCTCTCATCCAGTGTAATGATATGACTGTCAAAATACCTGTTAGTGTGCAGAGTGAAGTGCCTGGGAGAGTCCTGTTGGGTAATGACCATAAAACTCTTGGAGTTGTGTCAAGTACCCCCAGGCCTCCCAGTAAAAGGAAACAGGAGCTCACAAGGTCCGCAAGGGAGAGAACCTTGAGAGCCTCTCCAGAGGAGATGATAGAGGAAGCTATCACTCCCACTCCACAGGAGTTGCTCACTGCTATTTCTAGAAAAACGGAAGCAAAGCGGAAACCCAAGACCTCCAGGAAAAAGTCAGACAGCACCCCTGTGCTACCAACAAGGACCTCCCCAAGATTGTCCAAAGTCACACCTGTGACTTCTCCACCTGCTGAGGCAGAGTGTGAGGTGCAACCTTTTGTGGTTGAGCCAATATCTGAAAATTCAGATCTGGAAGAAGACACTGGGCCTCATTACGGCCATGGCGCTCCTGTAATGAAGGGTGCCGGTACGGGACCGGCACCCTTCATTACGGGATGTCTGATTATGAGGACCCCTAGCGGGACCCGGAACAGACGTCTGGTAAAACCAGACGTCGTTTCCGGGTCCCGCGAGGGGACCAAAGAGCTAATAACGGGCCTGTTATTAACTATTAGCTCCCCTCCTCATTCCCATTGAGCCCTATGGGGGCTCAAATGGGGATGGGCTTTTCCAATGAGGACTTACCGGGTCCTCCATGTTTGGAATAGCCTGGCAAATCCTCATTGGAGGAACTCAGTACTGGAACCCCGTATGGAGGCCTCCTTACTCGTAATGAGGCCCACTGTCTTAGTTGGCGATCTTGACCCTGTTGACCATCCTGAGCTGCAGTCTTTACTGGCAGAAGGTGGACCCAGCAGGGAAGACTTTAACAAAGGACAGAGAGAGTGTCCTCTCTTGAAGGTCTTCGACAACAGGCTGCTAGCCAACTTGATGGGCAAGAAGTTGGGAAGCACAGGTTGAGCTGGGAAGATGGCCTCTTCTACATTGAACCGACTGAGTCTATCCATTGGGACTGCAAAAGAATTGTAGTGCCCCTTGCCAACAGACTCCAGTTCCTACAGTTAGCCCATAAGATACCTTTGGCTGGTCACTTGAGTTTCAAGAAGACCAAGGAAAGGCTCTCTCTCTACTTCTACTGGGCTAAGATGGGTGCAGAAGTTGACAAATTCTGTAGGAGTTGTCGCACTTGCCAAACCTCTGGCAAGAGTGGAGCCAAGAATGTGGCACCCCTGGTGCCTCTCCCAGTGGTGGGAGTTCCTTTTGAGAGGGTGGGCATTGATATTGTCGGTCCCCTTGACCCTCCCACATCTTCAGCGAACAGGTCTATTCTGGTTGTAGTAGACCATGCTAAAAGATACCCAGAAGCCATACCTATGAGAACTGTTGCGGCTCAGGCTGTGGCTAAGTCTCTACTTGGTATTTTTACCAGAGTAGGGTTTTCTAAGGAAGTGATATCCGACAGGGGATCCAACGTTATGTCCCACTACATGCAAGCCATGTGGAAAAACTGTGGTGTCACTTACAAGTTCTCTACAGCCTACCATCCACAGAACAAATGGATTGGTAGAGAGGTTTAATCGTACTATGAAGAGCATGATAGGTGCTTTCGAGGAACCCCTTAAGAAAAAGTGGGACCTTCTACTGCAATGCCTTCTCTTTGCATATAGAGAAGTCCCTCAGGAGGGAGTTCCTTACAGTCCCTTTGAACTTCTCTATGGCCATGCAGTCAGAGGTCCATTGGCCCTGATCAAGGAGGGGTTGGAGAGTGCTCCTACCCCCAAGCCAGTCAGAGTGACTGACTATGTGATAGGTCTCCTGAGGAGAATGTCACACATGATGGCAGAAGCAAGTCATAACTTAAAATCAGGTCAGACTCTGGTCAAGCATTGGCATGACCAGAAGGCCAACGTGGTTGAGTTTACTCAAGACCAGCTCATATTCGTTATGGTACCAACAAGGCAGAGGGCCTTGCAGGACAAATGGATAGGACCCTTCAAGGTTGTGGGCAAACTTGGAGAGGTGAACTATTTGGTGGACTTAGGCAAACCTAAGGAGGCTCCCAGAGTCTTTCACACCAACCGTTTAAAGGCTTATGTCGCGAGACCAGAAGTAGGAGCTTTGCTTCTAGCTTCAGCTCAAGAGGAAGAGGAGAGTGAACCTCTACCTGACCTCCTCAGAGGCCAACCTTTAGATGAGCAGATAGAAGGGGTTAATCTCTCTTCTCAACTGACTTCTGAACAACAGGAGGAGTGCAAAGTTCCGTTGAATCAGTTTGCCTCCCTGTTTTCACTTTCACCAGGCTTGACCCCTTGGGGCCAGCATGATATTCTCACTGGTGACTGTTTACCTGTGAAAAGCAGAGGTTACATAATGTCAGAGCATGCGAGATCCCACATCAAAGGAGAGGTCAACAAGATGCTTGATCTCGGGGTTATAGAGCCCTCTACCAGTCCATGGTCTAGTCCAGTTGTTCTAGTACCAAAGGCAGGATGCAAGGAGTTGAGATTCTGTGTGGACTATAGAGCTATTAATGCAGTCACTAAGACTGATGCCTATCCTCTGCCAAGGACAGATGAACAAGTACCTCAGTACATTTGATCTAACCTCAAGCTATTGGCAAATAGCACTGACAGACCATGCCAAGGTGAAAACTGCATTTTCTTCCCCAGCAGGCCTCTACCAGTTTAAGGTAATGCCTTTTGGACTAGAGAATGCACCTGCTACATTTCAAAGGATGGTTAATCAAGTTGTGGATGGGATGGAGAACTTCTGCATGGCATACTTGGATGACATTGCAGTGTTCAGCCCTACATGGAAAGAACATATTGATCACCTTGGATATGTTTTGCAGGCTCTTGAGCAGGCCCATCTGACATAAAGGCAAGCAAATGTCAAATTGGTCAGAGTAAGGTGGTCTACCTTTGTCATGAGGTAGGAGGAGGTGAGATAAGGCCATTGTCCAGCAAAGTACAAGCTGTGCAAAACTGGGCCACCCTACTACTGAAACCCAAGTGAGAGCTTTCCTAGGACTCAGTGGGTACTACAGGAATTTCATTGAGAACTATGGGACCATAGCTTCCCCCTTGAATGCGATCTCCTCTCTAAAATTCTCTAAAAAGGTTGGATGGAATGAGGAGTGCACTCAAGCCTTTGAAAGCCTGAGGAAAGCCCTTTGTCAAGCTCCAGTCCTAAGAGCTCATTATTATCACCAACCCTTCATTGTGCAGACAGATGCCTCCAATATAAATATAGGTGCAGTCCTTAGTCAACTGGATGAGAAAGGTAGGGAGCACCCCATTTGCTTCATCAGTAGGAAACGGAAGGAACCAGAAACAAGGTGGGCAACCAGAGAGTGTGAATGTTTTGCCATTGTGTGGTCTTTGAAGAAGTTTAGGCCATACTTATATGGATCTACTTTTGTGATTCAAACTGATCACCAACCCTTGAGATGGTTAATGCAAATGAAAGGGAAGAACCCAAAACCTCTAAGATGGTCAATCTGCCTGCAAGGGATTGATTTTACCATTGAGCACAGAGCAGGATGTCACCACCAAAATGCTGACGGTCTCTCTAGGATGTTTTTAACCGACTAGAGGTAGAGATTTATCCAGGAGTGGATTAAATCCTCCTGTCCCTTAGTATGGGGGGGACGAGTGTTGGGGAGAATTCTCATAAATGGCTGATTTCCCTTACCAAATGAGTACCTCAGCATCTTTGCTGGATTTCTAGGATACATTTTTTCACCTGGTAAGAGTGTGAACCTTTTTTCCCACTCTTAGATGTGTTTTGCCATGTGTGTTTTTACCATTTTGTGTGTTCTTGGGCTCTGGAGCCTCACCTACTCCATGAGCACCACTTTTCATGTGTGTTACACAGCACCTTCAGTGCAGTAACACATGCTTGTCTTTTAGACTTCCCATTGACTCCATTTTTCTGGGGCTGACTACTGTCCCCCAGAAACATGTAAAGTTGCCATTAACTTTATGAAGTCTCTCTAAACTACAGACCCAGTACACCCCATCTTACATGGAGTATTGGAAAGGGTTAATTACTATCCCTTTTTGTCTGTGTCTCTTGTGGCACTGTTTCGCTCCCTTAACATTAAGACTTGGCTGGTGGCAGTGGTAACTACCCTAACCTCTCTACCGTGGTTATATTACATAACCATGGTTTTGTTTTAGGCTATTATATTAGCCTCGAACATAAACCCGCTTGACCAAATACATTTTATTTTGGCTCTGGCTGGGTTTAGTCGCCATTTCTTTTTGTTAAAGTCTTTCTCATGTTTTTCTCTGCGCGCCAAACCGGGGATGATTCCTTTGTTCGCTGTCTTTTCGCGGGCTTCTGCACAGAAGCCCTCCTTAAGGCGCCTGAAAGTCTGGGTAGGCAGGATGAGAGGGAGGGGACTTTGGACCCCTGCCATGGGTTTCCTTGGTAACCCAAGTCGCACTCTTGTCTGATTGGCTAAGGGGACTACTGGCCTTGCCAGGCCAGCTACCCTGCTGTATGATTGACAGCCAGGCTGTATGAATGGGGGAAAACTGCATAAAAAGCAGGTCTCTGGAACTGGAAAGGCAGAGTCACCACTCGAACGCAAAAACCGATGAGGAGCTGACTGAAGAGGACCCCTTCCACAACTGAACCGCCCGGTGAAGTCCGGCTGCAGGTCCGAATCGTCAGAATTCGCCGACAGAGAAGATCCTCCAGGAAACTTCTTCCCTTGAGCTGGTGGGACCAACCAGTTTGCCCAAACTGCAAGCCAGGACCCCTCCTCTGGACAAATTCATTGTACAGAGCTAGAGTGGGCCGGATAGGCATGAAGGTCGGACTCTGCTTGGGTTTTAAGGAGCGCACCTTTTATCCGTTACTTTGCTCTGCTGCTCGTTTCTTCCCTGGGTAGTGCAGAACCCTCCAGTCTTCCTACTTCTTGTCAGTCTGACAGTCGCTTCAGGAACTGTGAGCCTGCAGGAACTACCAGGAACGTCTGCCTCAGCTACAGCTTCCTCTCCGTTTTAAGGTACTGTGCAAACCCGGTTGCTCGTTTCTTTCAGCCGCAGGGAAAGTGTGTAAAATCTTTCTCCAATCTGAGGGCTTGTCCTTCTCTTCTTTTTAAACTAACTTTCCTACCAACCAACCTCATCCGAAAACCGTGCCACAAACTTTACCGAAAACTACACTGAACTGTGTGATCTTGAGCAAAAGACTTTTGACCCATTGACTTTGGCCCTAAGCCTTTGCTATCTTATCTACTCACTGAGGTTCCTCTTGTTCAACTGCCCCAAGTGCATACCTGCCGGTTTGATCTAATTCCTAATAACTTTTGTCTTTCTCTCCCTTTTAAATTGCTGGAGTGCCATTTAGCTCCCACTTCATTTTGTGAGCTTAACTTCTCTGGGATTTAAAGGAAGTAGTGTGGTGTATTGAGAGTGTGATTTGTAAACTGCTTATAATGGTGTAATGTTATACAACAGAAGAGTGAAATAAATGTATATTCTTTTACTTGAAAAGCTTGAGTCAGTGTTTGCCTGAATCATAGTAATTACTGTCCTTTGTGTAACTATTTGATATTGCTTGCTTACTCTTGAGATAAGTCTGGCTGCTCTGCTACTAACTGTGTAGTATAGGCTTGTACCAAAGGTGAAATGGTACTGTCACTTGTAGTCTTAGTTGTGTGTGGTGTTCCCAAAGGGTACTGCATATAATTCTGCCTAACAAACAACCACTTCTTCTGTGAAGTACTTAAGGTGCTTAACTCTACATCATCACCCAAGATCATTGTTTTGAAATCAAGATCGAAACTCTCACAAAGCACAGCCACACACACCTCGCACACCTTCGCCCAAAAACCACAAACTCTAGTGCAGCTACATAACATATGTTCAAGCGAGCCAACTTGATGGACACACCCGCAACATTCATCTGTATCTGAGAGACCATGTTTCTCAAACGTTCCGGGCACCAATAAACCCGATTCAATATCTTAATCTGCCTTGTTCTCTCACCAAGATTAAGAGAGCAAAGCATCACATTCTTGCACATAGTATGCCAGACATCCGGGGTTATATTGAGACCGATCTTCCGACTCCATTCTTCCCGGAGACCGTCATTACTCTTGTAGTTTGCAACGATCAATTTAAACAATCTGCTAGCCAATCCTCCCTCTCAGTGTTTCGGTTTAGCCAGAAATAGATTTAAGTCTAGGTTTTTAGTCCAGTAAATACTACCAAAATATTTCTTCTAGAGTCTATAGTCAGCCTTTGAAACCCTCTCAATGTTCCATTTATCTTTCACTCCATCAGCAGAAAGCCACCTACCATCCTTCTCCAAATCACCAATCCATCTCACACCACCAAGGAACCATTCTGGCCAGTACAGCATTTTTTCCATTATCTCTAATCTTTGGGTTTAACCAAACAGACGCTTGCAGTGGCTTCAAAGCATCAACCCCCAGCAGCTCTAGTAAATTTCTCCATGCCTCCCTTAAAAATTCAGTGACAGGCCACCTCCCACCACCTGAGTTTGAATCAGTAGTCAGAAGTGCCTTTGGACTCAACGGGTCAGAATTACTTGCTTCCGATATAGACCAAGTGTCCATCTCATTACTCAAAAATGAAACAAACGACTGCGCCGAAAAGGCTAAGTGATAGGCTCGGAAGTTCGGAACCCCAAGCCCACCCAGATCCACTGGTAATTGAAGCTTCCAAATACGGAGTCTTGGAGGCTTGCCATCCCAAATAAACTCATGCATTAAGCGCTCAAGCTCCTTCCAATAGTGTGAACGAATTTTTAAAGGCAACATGCTAAGGATGTAATTCACTTTGGGTGCCGAAGTCATCTTGAGAGCATTTACTTTACCGCATAGTGACAAATTCAATAACGACCATCTTTCTAAATCCATTTTGAAGTCCCTACAAACCTTTCTCAAATTCTCCTCAACCATATCACTCACCAGTGGTGTCAACCAGACACCTAAGTAGCGCATTCTTGTATCTCACCACCTAAAGCCCATGTTCGTGACCAATGACTTATCACATTTATAAGAGGCATGACCTCAGATTAAAAGTTGCATTAAACAGGGTAGTGAACTACTGAAATCCTGCAAAACAAGTAAAAGATTGTCCGCATAGAACCACACCTTCTGCATGACAACCCACCAACCAACTCCATACAACTCTAGTTCACACCTGAGTGCAATAGTCATCTTTGATGTTCTGGGTGTTAGTGTTCGCAGTGCACGCTGGTGGCAGGTGTTATGGTTGCTTCTTTTAACAAAATGTTTTTATTGAATGTCATAGGTTCTTATTAATGCAACGTAACCCTAAAGTCCCTTTAGCAATGTTTTTCATTGAATTTCATAGGTTTTTATTAGTGCAACTTAACAATAATGTCCATTTAACAAAGCTTTTTCAGTGAATTTCTTGTGTTTTTACCAGTAATTTACTACAACTTCCTAATATTATACTTACCCCCAATATAGCAGCATTGTCGGCTGATGTAGAAAGTTTGAAGTTAAAACCTTGCCCTTCCCCACCTCCTAGCAACATTGTTAACACTACAATAAACTTTTCCCACTGTTTTTGTGTTTGTGAACATCTGGCGTCATTGCGGCCTTTGAGGACAGTGTCACGCGATTACGCACCAGCGGCATGAAGACATCTTCGTGAACAGTTCGTCACTTCGCGGACGGGTCCATACTTCGCGAACAGTTAAAAACTGCATTTTTAGCTGGTCTAAGAAGTTTCAAGCTCAAATGTACCTTTGCACAGCTCTTACACCTATTCTTACTTATTATCTATTTGCAATCTAGAACAGAGCACATACTGCTATTCATCTTCGAAAATGGCATCAGTTATTACCATCTCTCCTCCCCAGGAGCCACCACCACCAGCTGGAGGGCCTAAACGACGTAAAAAGGGCAATAATGCAGAAAACAATGCAAAGGACCAAGAAGAGTAGGTAGAAGAAATGACTACCTCCAGCACCCAGAGAGAATCATGGGTGCGGAAGTTCTTTACCACTGTTCGGGGTGTACCAAAGGCTAAGGTTACCAAGGTGAAATGCACTGAGTGCAACGTTGTATTCAGTCGCAGGCAACCTGGGCAGTACTCCCACAGGACCACCTCTGTGGGCTGCCACACCAAATCCAACCACCAGAATGCTCTCAGAAAGGCTGTTCCTTTTTCAGGAAGGAGTACGCTGTCTCTCGCTACCTCATCTTTCAAAACCAATACTGCCACCACAAAGGCTACTTTCGTGGGGCACAAAATCCCATCAGCTACCTTGCAAGCCATAAAAGAGGCGTTGATCCACATCTTTCCAAGACAACAGTGCTCTGTATCTACTGAAACACACCACTCTGCAGAGGGGAGAAGTTTCAAAGTGCTTTCAAGGCTGTAATCAACGTGCACGAGAAACACTGCCTCCTACCATAGATTTGATGCACGCCCAACATTTACCCCGGTCCACCTGCCCCTCCATATCTGTGGTTGGTGTACCTTTCATTGCCCCCTTACCTCCTAACCTCTACTGCAAAAAAAGAAACAAAAAATACAGAGTCAAAAAACAAAAAAAAGGTTCCTTTAGGAACCTTTCACAGTTGAAAAAAATAAGTAAGAAAAAAATAAATGTATAAACTCCAAGTGCTTTACATTTTTCAGTAAAGTAGTTGGACTGAATAAGATTCTCCAACATTCCCACTAGCATTTTCTACTATGCTAATGATGGACAATTATATACCAGAGAAAAAGAAAAAAGCACAGAAACAATTTTCTGCCCCAAACACTTTTCTCTAGCATACAATAAGGACCATAATCCATAGACCTTTATGACTATCCACAGTCTCTGCACTCCCCTCTACGTGCCACGCATTATTAAAAAGCATGGATTGCACGTGCACACCATTGCAGAAGACAGTCCTTCATCCCTTTATACTGTTATGTTTGTAACACTCCCTCATTGCCTGCTTACAAACAGTGATACATAAATCCACCAATTAGATTAAAATCTCTATATATAACCGTATCAACATATTAAACTTCCACACACCAACTGCGACTTAAAAATGTTCTACAAATCTTTTGCATATGCATTTCCTTTGCTTATCCCAAAAACCTTTACACACTGCTGCTATAAATAACCATATATATTGTGTGGTAAAACAAATGCATGAATGGAAAAAGGAGTATGGACTACCAAGTGCTGATAGGAGCCCAGAAAGAAAGTGCCACCAACACATGCCAAGGTGGGACACCACTAGCTACCTGCTGGGCAGAGGAGTCCCAAAGGTGTGGTACACAGCTGCCAGGCGGTAGACCCGCAAAAGCAGTGCCGAATGGGGGGGTGTACTGGTGTCGACTAGATATAGCACCTGGAACCTATTAGGTTCATGAGGGACCAGGCCACCAGTATTCGTGGCAGTGGTATAAGCTAGCAGAGAAGACATTAAGTAATACAAAAGCAGAATTTTCAGATGTTTCCGGAATTTAAGACAGTCCAGCTTAAGTATAAGAGGAGCAGGAAGGCTGTTCCAAACAAAAGCACTGGCTGAAGAGACATGCCGACCACTCTCTGTTTCAAAAAGCATTTAACAAGCACAGTATTTGGCGTTACAGCAGCGGAGGGCTCTAGCAGGGCACTATTTAGAGAAACAAAGTACGACCCATTGTAGTCCCAGACCCCAGAAAGCCTTGTCAATTATAGAAAGGATCTCGAATTTCATCCTTACACATTTTAGGGCTGCAGCGATACGAACCCTGGGCTTGACCCCAATGATAAAGCTTGCAACCCTGTTCTAGATTAGCCGAAAGGAGTAAAAACATCAAAGAGGGAGGTTAAGGAAGAAGCTGTTGCAATAATCCAGGCTGCACATGACATGGGCTCTACAGACCTTTAGCTTCTGGGGGAAGGTGAGAAACGGTACAATGCCTGAAAGGAGGTAATGCTAAAAGCATGGGCTTTCTTCACAAGCTCGAAAATGTAAGGAGTAAAACAGAGAATGGACTTAAAAATGGCCTCAAGGTTTTTGGCCTCACATGATGGTGACAGAGGGCCCAAAGACAGCAGCCAGAGGGTTGTAGAAAAACATGGCAGAGATGTTACAATAAGAGAGATGCCCATCTTACTGGTATTGAGACAGAGATTGTTATATGATATGATATGATATGATATATGATATGGCATTTATAATGCGCCTGTACACAAGTGTTTCTAGGCGCGACAAGACAAGGAGGGGGAAACAACGGGAGGACAAAATAACAATCTTACTAGGCCTTATATCATTCAGATTGCACAAGTGCAGGGAATTGAGAAGGTGGTGAAGGATCACGGCGGAGGGGAAGGGGTAAGTGTAGTTAACTCACAAGTGCAACCAGCGGTTGGCTCATAAGTGCAGAGAGAAGGAACTGTAGGATTGCAGATACAGACCCTTAAGTGCTGGGGAGCACGCAGGCAGTGCAAGGGCAACTGGACATGCAGGAGCCTGGGCCTGAGTTCAGAGGGTGACCAGGTGACCAGTGGGCAGAGCAGTCAGGTGCATCAGCAGGGGAGAGGAAGAAAGAAAGTGGAAGCGAAAAGGATGGTCTTGAGTTCCTTCTGGAACTGGAGGTGGCTCTGCTCAAGTTTGAGAGAGGCAGGGAGGCTGTTCAAGAGGGAGGCCCCAGCCGAGGAGATAGATCTGCCCCCCAATTCTCTGCTTGGAGAAGCGTCTGACCCTCAGAGAGTTGAAGGTGGATGAGCAGAGAGCTCGAGAAGGAAGATGTTTTGGAAGAGAAAGTTGGAGGTAGAACGGTCGCAGGCCCCAGAAAGCCTTGTGGATGATGCAGAGGATCTTGAACTTGATCCTTGCAGCCACAGGGAGCCAGTAAAGAGATTTCAGAGCTGGAGAGATACGATCCCTGGGCTTGAGGCCAAGGGCATGTCTCACAGTCCTGTTCTGGATAAATTGTAAAGGTTGAAGTGTAGAGGCAGGAAGATTTAGAAAGAGGCTGTTGCAATAGTCCAGCATAGAGAGGGCCAGCGCTCTGGAGACAGTGAGCCTCTGGGGGAAGTGAGAAAAGGAACAATACCTATGAGGAGGTGCTGCTGGTAGTTTGACTTCTTAGAGACGTCAAAGATGTGAGGAGAGAAGGAGAGGGTGGAGTCGAAGATGGCAGCAATGCTCTTAGCTTCACAGGAAGGAGCAGGAAGAGGGCCGAGAGTGGGTGAGCAGAGAGAGAGCGGAAATTAGGGAGCAGTTGTCACAATGAGGAGGATATTAATCTTACTGGCATTAAGGCAGAGATCATTGGTGGCACACCATACCTGAATTGCGGCCAGACAGTCTGGTAAGAGAGAAGAAGCCGAGGCGGCTGAGGGGAGCCTGAAAGAGAGCTATGTGTCATCGCATAACATTGAAAATTGGGGCTGAAATCAGCAATGCAGTGGGCCAGAGGTGCAAGGTAGTGGTTAAAGAGCCAGGGATAGAGGCTAGACCCCTTGGGAACACCACAAGTAGAGAGAGAGAGAGAAGAGAGGAAAGGCCCCAGTTGGACCTGAGAGGGTCGGTCGGTGAGACAGGAGGTCAACCAGGCCAGGGCCTGATCTGTAATACCAAGATTGTCGCCGAGGCGATTGAGCAGGATGGCATGGTTGACTGTGTCAAAAGCAGAGGATAGATCGGGGAGAATGAGGACAGTTAGCTGCACACAATACCTTGATGGCGGTCAGACAATCAGGGATAAAAACAAGGAAAATAAAGACTTTTAGGGAAGTTTAAGGAAAGCTGGGTGTCATTAAAATAACACTAGAAATGTGAAAAGAAGAACATCAAGTAAGCCAGAGGAATGAAATAGATATGGAAGACACAATCAGACTATAAAACCCTGGGATACTTTGCAGGTACCCATGAAGTGGTGGAGTACAAGTGGCCACGTTGCAGCTGGTAAGGGCCGTTAGTGAGAAAACAGATCAGCCAGTACATAGCCTGGTCCATAATGCTAAAGGTATCATGTAACCGTTTAATGAGGATACAATGTGTGACCATGTGAAAGGCGGAGGACACATCAAGGAGCACTATCCTCAATTGAACTACACTCATAAATACCATATACACTTTAATTATATTTAATTCCACCATATTACAAATACTGTATACTCCCCCTACAGTATCTATAATTACTATACACATATTGCTGTACTATGTGTTACCAGTGGCCAGATGTTTGGGGACACATGCCCCCAAGAATCTGGCCACTGGGCACAACCACCACATTTGAATTAAACCATATAACAAGTATGTACAATACACCTTCAAATAACAAAACTTGCCCTTACCCCCTGCAATTGAAAGGATGTTTGCAGACACCAATATTGACCGCAGACTCGGAGGCATAGGCAAACCCTTTTTTACCTATAAAAACAACTCCATGTCATCTTTATTCCACTCCCCTACCCTGTCCACGCCTTCATCCAGCCATCAAATAAACCCAAATGTGTTTTCCAAACTGTTTGTTCACAGCGCTGTCCGCGGACTACGCAGTTTCCTTGGACTGAGTGGCAACCGCACCCCCCTTTTTTTACCTAGAAAAATAGCTTCATATCATCTTTATTCCACCCCCACACACCCTTTCCAGGCCCTCTTTTGACCAACAAATAAGCCCAAATGTTTTTTCCAGACATTTTCCCCCACTGCGCTATCCACGGACAACGGCGGCTGTCCGAGGCTTCACCATGGGGACTGTTTCAAAAAATATGACGCAACTCACGCTTTTCACCATCCAATCAGCTGGCATTTCCGATGTCTGCGGACATCATGCTGCCTATCTGATTGGTCCATGTGGGTTTCCATGGACCAAATAGGGAAGTGAGTCCACACCTTTTGCCCATTTTAAATACTGGACGGATTTACACTAAATTTACAAAAGCACACTTTTGGGCCCAAGCTGCCACGCCTAGTGCAAATTTGGTGAAAATCTGTCCAGTGGCTTAGGCATGGGTGTAATATTTAGGGGGAGGAAAGGGGTGTTTGTCCCCCCCTCAACTTTCATGGCACGCTATTCTGTCCCCATTCATTTGGGTGGGGCACCTTTTCTTCAGATGTCATGTCCCCCCCAACATTTTCAGCAAAGTTAGTCCACTGGGTTTAGGCTGCATGAGCAAATCTCTTTTTTCATTGCGTCTATGAGGATTTCCACACATTTTGGGACCCCCCTACACCTTTGCCCCACCTTGACGAAAACGCACTGAACTTCGCAGAATCATTCCCAGTGGGCCATATACTTTATGTGCTAAGTTTTGTGAGGATTCATCTATCGGGAGCAAAGTTATATAAGCTGCCCAAAAAGTACTCTTTGAATGAGTTGAGCAACTTAACCATAACTACAGGGCCGCTACCACAGGCCCTGTAATACATAAAAACGTGAACAAGCGGTTTGTTACCGCGAAACGCGTCGTTTTTCGTGTTTGTTTCTCCTGTCCTGGACAATGGATTCATTAAAGTATTAATTTTTGGCTGACATACTAAGGTTTCCTGACTCAGTGTTTTGCGGTGACTACTGCATGCAAGACTGCTTCCCGGAGTGCCTTCCGCCTTCCCTGGACTTCTGGACAGGGTTCACCATATATATATATATATATATATATATATATATATATATATATATATATATATATATATATATATGGTGAGAGACCGAGAGAGAGATTCAGTGAAAAATGTTAAAGGGATGTTATGTTTAAGTTGCACTAAGAAAAACCTATAAAATTCATTGGAAAAAAAAAACTTTGTTAAAGGACAGGTTGCAAGGTAAAATCGTAAAACCAAAGAAATTTGCCCGTTATGGTAAGCTATGCAACCAAAACTCGCGTCCCCACCATGTACTGCTCAGATCAACACAGAGGACATCAAAGATTTCATCACAAATGACATCAATGTTGACATCACTGAGGACATCACATATCCGGCCACTTGTTTTTGTTCAGTGACAGTTAGAATTTTAAGCAGAGGACTTGATCTGGTCATACTGCATTGAAAACATGATATACATGCTCTAATGATGCTGTAGACCTTAACCTTGTGCTATGTTCTTAAGGTACTTTCCTTAGGGTTTGGCCTGAGCTCACGGAGTGTATCTGATCACCTAACCTTTTGCCAATGGCCCTATTTAAAGGTTTAATAAATAATGACTTGGAACTTTCATTTGTTGTATTTTAAGCAAGCGTATATCTAATTAGGAATTTACCAAGCAAACTGTGTTGGGATCAAGCACATCACTCATCCTTGCAACCCCACCCACAAATCTACCAGAATCGGGGTTCCTTTTTTCTGTCCATTCTCCCACAATATCGAACATGATTCACCTCAGCATCTGCCGCTTAGAGGATCCCCCTGTCTTCAGGAAGGCCTCAAGACCTGGCTCTTCCCCCCAGCATCCTAACAAACCCTCACTGCCTCTCTTGCTATTTTAACCCCCTGTCAAATAGGCTGGGGCAGCAGAGGGACCCACGAATAAAGTACTGAGTAATGCAGAGAAAGGACTCCAGCAGAACACAGGACAGGAACAAATGAAACAAGAAACCGCCCAGGACACTCTGGAATGTATCACACTCCATGTCAATGGAAGATAGCCATAGGCACGGCCACCCACCCACACTCATCTGCAAACATACGCTACTTGAAGACACATCACACAACACCTCTGCCATTAGAATGCGGCTAAGCCCCACGACAAAAATTGATCTAGCTGGACACATAATTAGTCTCCTGGACTCGCATACTCTCCCCATCACCTGACAGCATCCATCCACAAGCTAACTTGAAATGGATTGCTAGCAGAGACTTGGCCACCCCTACCTACCTTCGTATTGGCCAAAATGCACAGATGCATTCTATATTCCTCTGATGAATCTCCCATTCCACGGACTTTAGTCCCCTAAGGGCATTCAACTACAGTGCTTTGAGACCATACCAATGGGAACAGGCGCTATACAAATGCCATATTATGTTACATTACATACATGGAACAATAAGCAGGCCCCAGACAGACAATTCCATTTTCATACATGAAGATGAACTCTAATCTTAGTGTCATTTTCTGGTCATTGTATTTGTTTCCTGCTACTAGAGTTTCAGATTTGTATGCATTGATGCTGTCCATATATATGTTTTGTACTAACAAATGTGTGTAGTAATTCTTGTATTGTAAGCTGAAAATTCCAAGTTGAAAATTAGTCAGGTTTCTCATAGGCTTGGACTTATGATTCTACTAGCAGAATAAGAATATTCTACTTCTATGGTCCATGCTGCAGCCATTACATGTGTATATGTATTATTAGATTGCTGTATTAGCAACACACCTTCAGTAGAAGGTTTCTGTTTCAATAAGCACACTTTGTGATACATGAGTAGTTCATGAGAGGTCTCCTGATCACCCTTCATATGTTGCTAACAACACTCTAAACATAACCCATTGCCGGGATTTTTCCATCAGGACTGTTACAGAGGACTGGTGTCATCAGTGATGCCACTTGTGATGTCATCTTGGATGTCCTCGGTCTGAACAGTACATGGTTGGGGGTGGGCGGGCGGGGTGAGTTATGGTTGCATAGATTACCATAACTTGCACATTTTCTTTGTTTTTCGATTTTACCTTGCAACCATAACGTTCCTTTAACAAAAATTTTTCAGAAAATTTCAATGGTTTGTATTAAGTTTGAATACGTTTCATGATGTTACAGCACTGTACATAAGTTATTAATAATTCCTCTTTTAACATATATGAAAGGAATATAAACCTCTCTTAACATATTCTTTGCACATACTGATGTGTGTCGTTATCAGCAGCGCATGCAGGGGATGCAAGTCATGGTTAAATTCCCTAGTGCATGAGGCTCGACCATGACCCCAGCCCCTCCAAACCACCCCCGTTATCCATCACACCTAGCCTGCATCCTTGTTCAGTGTCCACTATAACCCATAATGTGAACAATGGCCAGTGCTCACAGCTTGCAATCATGGCCAGTCTCCACAAGGCATGGGTTTAAGCCATGCCACAGGCCCCAATAAGTAAATCAGAGTAGATATCTGTCCTTGCCCAGGGCCAAGCCCACTGGCCAGGCACCATAGTAATACCACTATTTTGTGTACATACATTTTGACACTTTGGAAAAAATAAAACGGGACAGATTGGAAAAAACATGCTTTCTGGTCCTTGCCATTGCTTCTCGCACAAGTTGCTTGCAAATCAGTCCAGCACTGCGGGCTGTAGCCACAAGCAGAATTGTTTTTCCCATTCAAGCCTATCCCCATTTCAAAAATATTGGGACCTCCTACAATGTAGCCCCATCTTGACAAAATCCATTCAAACATTGCACAAACATTTAAAGTTGTCTCTATAATCAATTGGCAAACGTGCGTGCAGATTCATCAAACGGCACCAAAGTTATAAATCATCTAAAAATGTTAGGACACCCCCTCTAATTTTGCCCCCTCTTGGCAAAATCCCACCAAACTTTGCAAACACATTCCAAGTTGGGTCTATAATCTTTTTGCAGACTTATATGCAGATTCGTCAAACGGCAAATGTTAAATGGCACCGAATTTATAAGCCGTCCAAGCATTCTGGGACCCTTCCTTCAATTTTCCTCCTCTTGTCGAAATGGCACCAAACAAAAGCATTCAAAGTTTGGTGTTTTCATTGCAAAATGCTGTGCAGTTTTGTTGAAAGGCATCCAAAATCTGCTCTTCACCCACTCTGTAATGCAGAAATATACATGGATGTCCTTGAACATATGTCAACTTCATGAACATCACAGAAATGCCACCGAAATTCAGAGATGTTCGCAGGCATCAGAGATGAAAAAACACCCGATTTTTCACTTTTTCTTGACATCTCCCATCGCATCTTCATCACCCCTGAAGTCCCCGGAGATTGTTTCAGTTTTTGACAAGTGTAATATTGAGTTTTTGAATGTGTGTTTACCATGATGTTCACGGACTACTGGTGCAGTTCGTAAAACGAACATGGCGTACATTTCAAATGTTTTGACACATCTCATGTTTTTAATTGACAAATCACTGGGCGCATATGATGTCCGTGAATGTTACAAGGCTCCCTGATTGGCTCAGAAGTGTCTATGGACACCAAATCAGGAAGTAAGTCAGCAGACTGGACGTAGATATCACATATTTTTTTACCTATGTTTTGGGCATTTTTTAAAATTTATTGGGCTGATTTACAAGACATTTGCAAAATCATGCTTTCGTGACCAGGCCGCTGCTCCTCGCGCAAGGGTGGTGCAAATCCATTCTGCGGTTTGGGCTGTAGCCACAAACAAAAGCTTTTTCCATTCATGTCTATCTGGATTTTAAAGTTTTTGGGACCCGCCCTATAATTTTTCTTCCCTGTGATGAAATCACACAAGTAATTCAGAGTTGGCTGTATACTCGTTTTGCAAAGTTTTATGAAGATTTATCAAATGGCTCCAAAGAAATAAGCCACCTGTGACGAATCAAGGGAATTTGTCCTTTCTCCCCAAGAGGGCGCACCTCCCTATGAGGCTAGGGAGGTGAGCCCGCTCCACAATACCCTCCCTATGGGTAGAAACAAGTGGAACCTACCAGGAGAGACTCCCCCTTTGGGAACAAGGGCTCCCGTTCCAATTCTGAAACCCCCTTAGAGATGCCCACATGGCATACATGGGGTGTTCTACAACCACAAAAATACCTAAGTCTGATAACTGGTACAAAGACGCACTAAAAAGATTCTTAAACCCTACACGAAAGGAACATGTCCCTTTAAATTTCAGCAACCCATACACTGGGATGAGGAGGATAAGTAATGGATACTCAACCTATCGGCAAGGGAGAGGCAGAGTCAGCAAAAGCCAACATGCCTGCAAGTTTGAAACACGCTTGAAGCGGGAGAAGGAACAGTTGAAGAGAGACAGAGAGAAATGCTGGGATGCCAGATCCACAGTGATAGCACTGCCCGAGGAGCCCAGAGAGAAGGGAACCAAAGAGGGACGATGGGACACCAACGCTAAGACGATCGCCCAGCACGTGAAATCCAGAGGGAGACGCTCTGCCACCAGATACACCGTGGCAGCGGAGCGTGAGAAACCTGAGGGAGAGAAACCCAATCGGAAGTGGTGGCGAGACCACAGGAACCCTGCGGTGGACCGTTCGTCCTTCCAACATCACTGATACTACGGAGCATGAAAGGACACAGTGGGCCTCATTACGAGGTTGGCGGAATGGCACCGGTAATGGTGCCGGTGCTGGTAAACTCATTCTGCCCTATTACGAGGTTCACTTGCGGGACCCGCTCAGAACATCTGGTCAGACCAGACGTCCTTTGCGGGTCCCGCAAGGGGACCAGGGAGCTAATAACGGGCCCGTTATCAACAGGCCCGTTATTAGCTCCATCTCCATTCCCATTGAGCCATATGGGAACTCGAATGGGAATGGGGAAGGGTTTTTTGAATTAGGTATTACCGGGTCCTCCAAGGTTGGAATGACCTGGTAATTCCTCATTCACAGAACCCGGACACGGACACGATTTTGGAGGCAGCCATAGCGCTAATAGCACCATGGCTACCTCCAAACTCGTAATGAGGCCCAGTGTCTGAATTCTTGTCAATGGACAAGGTTATTGCAAAGAGGAGAGAGATCCGAATGAGAAGCATGAAGCAAAAGGACACGTTACAACGACCGCAGACCTGGAAAGAGGTCCCAAAGGATAAGACTCCTGGAGGCGTTCTCAACCCTGACAGAAGGTAACGGGGAGAATGGGCATAACAGGCTGTCAAGAGAAATCACTTTTCTCTGTAGAAATCATGAGGAAATTAACTTAAGTTATGGGAAAACAAGAAAAAAGCCTAATATAAAAGAGAAGAGTAATATTCATAGAAAAGAGTTGTGGAGACTAATACCCTGGGAGACCGGTAGAGGCTCAAACCAGTTTATAAGGAAAAGATATATGTAGGAGAGATCCAAGTGAATCCCAGTTTAGGAGCATCAAACCAATGAAGATAAATCAGGGGGAAATAGACCAAATTAAACCAATTCATAATTGGTGAAGAGAAAGAGGTTATTCTGACATAAAGAAACCTCAACAGACTTTTAAGGAGAACGAAAGGTTACAAACAGCACTGGAAGAATTACAGAGACTTGTACAAAAGACTCTTTACAAATCATTTACTAAAGAAGAACTCTTAAGATTGGTATTAAGAATACCACCAGGAGAAGGGAGGTATTTTCCACCCATAAGTTAGTTTTCTCATAGTGGTAGGGTCAGATAGGGTAGTTTTGGACTGGGGACGGTCTTCCTTTTGGACTTTCACAACTGACAGACGAGCACCTTCGCAGAGACCACACCAAGAGACAGGGAAAGTTAGGCCTCATTTTTAAATAACAAGATTGTGAACAATATCTATGAAATGTCCACATTCTTCTGACCCGCTACACACCCAAAACAACCAAAAACTGCTCTTCCTATGGGATGACCAACTACCGCAGACCCTGTAGTACATACTTAAATACATATATATATTCTGCAATAGAGAGAGCCCTTCTCACATGCGCTGGGGTAAGTATTTGTTTTAGGCATTCATGTCTGAGTTCACAGCAACAAGCAAACTTTGTTGGTCTTAAGCTAACAATATTTATTTTGTAGCCGACACGTGTTTCGACCCTACCGGGTCCTTATCATGGCTAAGGTGAACATAAGTAAGAGAAAGGCCTTTGAGAGGATTAGGCGCCCAAATAATGTGCTTCCCAAGTGAAACGATCCAATAGCCAAGTTGAGCACACCAATCATTAGACAGGGTCCATAGTGTACATATTGACATTTAAACATCAATGGGTGGGTATAGCAATTGATGGTATCATCCAACAATGATAAATCAATGAAAAACAATATGTGATTCATAACATGAAAGTAAGAACAATACGGTGCGCACATCGGGGAGTGACGAGAAGAGAGACAGGATAATTAATTAATTGATATGAAATATTAGTGCAAGAAGGAGCTCTCGTGACATGGAGGACTTGGATTACCAATCTTAAATTGCAGAGTAGAATACTCGATGAGTTGAGTTGTAGACATAGACTTCTGGAAAAAAAATGTTTACATTTGTTTATTTGTTCATGGTTTATCACAAACCTTTACAAAATATTCACGAAAAACAAAACGATAAAAACCACCGAAAAATTTCACATTCAAGATATAAACATTTCTTTAAAATACATAAGAAAACGAATACAAGAAATAAAACAGAATACCAAAACCAAAACATATCTAGCTTAAAATCACATATTGTTTTTAAAAAGGAAATTACATGAATAATCAAAATAAGTGAATATCCATTTCGCATTCTATACCAAATATATTTAGGATCCATGCATAAGCTATTATCAAATAGATCTGCAAAATATTCTGTTCGTTGTTTGAACAGCAAAGGACATCTTAACATAATATGTTCTAAAGTCTCATCTATGGCAAACACATTGCAGAATCTACACCATTTTCTTTCCTCCAAAGGATTTCTTATGTTTAGTATCCAATAAGCATGCATGACATTCAATCTAAATCTTATGTAAGAGTTTCTAAAAATCCTTGATGGATATTTTATCAAGTACATCTCCATAACCAGCAAAAATTTCCAGAAAGAGTGGGCCTGATTATACAATTCTGACGCTAGGACTTTGCTCTTTGTCAGAGACCAATCCATTCCGCTTATAATCTGTTTACATTTGTTAGGCTTATTCATCACAGTACACTTAGCGATCCCTATTTCTTCCATCATCTTTTCAATTTCATTATTTAAAGAAATCATGAATGGACATGTAAGATCCGCACCTGCTTCCGTGTAGAAATTACTCATCCCAGATAACTTACATTTACTCCATAGCATAAGCCTCTTAATTGCAACCACCGAGTGAAGAGATTGCAAACCCAATTCGTACCTCAGTACTTCCATCGGGATACAGTCAGGCAAAAAGAATAGTAGCCCCCTTCATATGATTCCTTGTAGGGTTTTCAGAAAATTAACCATATCTGTAGGAAAAATTTCCAGACCATAGGTGATCCTAGGGACCACTTTCCTTAAATAAAACTCCCTAATGGGTTTCATCGTAAAGCCTCCAAACTTCCTTCCCAGCATTCGCATCTGCCTTAATGTCACTGAGTTGGTTTTTAAACAGGGTAGCAGATTCCATACCGGTAAAGCAGTATCCCAAGTATTTGAAAGCTTTCTGGGGCTTGATGTGTTTGCCCTCACAAAACCATGAAAAAGACTCCTGCATCTTATTGGGACATCCCATTCGAATTATGATCAATTTGGAAGGATTGATTTTTAGGTATAGGTTGCGTATAAACAATTCGAAGATCTTAATTAGGCGCTAAAGACCCACTTTTGTATTGTCCATAAGCAAAAAGTCATCGGCATAAGCCAACCATGAAACCATGAAATGGCCCTCCCGTTAAGTTTGGGTGACACCAAACCCCCATTAGGAAAGGCAATTTGCGCTCCACTAACATAGGCCCTCATTACGACCCAGGCGGTAAGGGGTTTACGCCGGCGTAAACTTCGCCGACCCTTACCGCCTGAGTACGAGTTCCCGTAGCGCCATGGTGATTTTACCGCCTGCTTTTTGCAGGCGTTAAAATCCATGGCGCTAAGGGACCTTGTTGTTAATTACGCCACCGTAATTTACGGTGGCGTAATTAACGCCTTCCCCACTCCCATTATGCCCTATGGGGCAAAAATGGGAATGGGGAAGGGTAAATGGGGATTGGGGACTTACCGCCCCGCCAAGGTCGGAACGGGGCGGTAAGTCCGCCAACCACCATGGCGGAGTTGGCAACTTAGCGCCATGGACCATGGTGCTAATAGCACCATGGTTCTCCGCCAAGGTCGTAATGAGGGCCATAGAGATTAAAGATCATAGGGGCCAGCATGCAGCCTTGTCGTAAACCATTGTTGGTTACAATCTGGGAGGAAAGGTCCCCGACAGAGTTCATTCGTACAACTAACCTGGTATCAGAGTATAGATCAATGATGATGTCCAGCAAATGATTAGACATTTTTAAAGATTTTAATTTATACCACAAAGTTGGCCTATCGACTAAATCAAACGCCTTACTAAGGTCCATTGATGCAATAAAGGTGGGTCTCATCCCCTTGACCCAAGTTTTACTTTGTAAGCATCGCAGGACTAGACCACCACAGTCCGTGCCACAATTTTTTCTGAAACCCAATTGGTTCATGCTAAGAATATGGTTATCATCAATCCATCTCTGAAAATCTATCAATACCAAGGATGCGAATATTTTGGAATCAGAGTCCGCAATAGCTATAGGTCGGTAATTACAAGGCAACAATCTGGAACCCTTTTTAAACACCGGAATGACTACAGAGACCCTCCAGGATTGCGGGATAGTTTTAAATAAACACACATCTTTCAAAAGAATACATAGAATTTTTGCCCATAGAAGAGGATTAGATTTTAATACCTTATTAGTGAGATTGTTTAAACCAGGGCCCCCCCCGTGTTTTTAGATTTAATTATCAGACTTTTTATTACTTCTACCTCGCATGACAGTGTCCAAAAAGAGGAAGTCACGCCCCAAGGTGAATAACATTGATCATTTGTTTTATATACCTTAGCAAAAGGACCTGCCCATGTAGCTTCGGAAATAGGGTTTACCATTGTTAGGTCTTGGGTCGAGTACACATTGTTAATCAGTTGCCAAAAATGTGAGGATGTAGCCCCCCTCATCACCCCCAACATCCGTTCCCCGTCACGTTGAGCAATGATGCATCGGTGGCTAATCAACCAGTTTTTATATGATTGCTTTAATTGTTTAATTACGCCCCCAATACCAGGATCTAACATACTCAGTTTCCGCAGTTTGCGGAGCTCCCTGTTGAGTTCTCGTTTTCTCTCGGAGACCTCAGGATACATTGAGTGTTTATGATAAGTCATTTGGGCTTGTCTACAAGGCCTATGATCAAAGAAACCCTTGATTGTATTTTATGGTGCTATCAAACTCATTTACAGAGAACATAAGCAGTCGTTGTTCCAGCTTAGTATTTTCATATTCGGCGATCAATGTCAAGGTAAATTTATTAGTAGAGTTAAAGGGCCATTTAATTCTATTCTCTGCGGTGTTGAGCAAAAGATCCTTATTATAGCTCTGTTGAGCCCTCACACAGATTATAGATTCAAACTCAACCATTAACATACAATGATCACTTGTCAAGACAGTCTTCACTTCAAAATTGGACACGGAGAAGCTTAATTTTGTAGTTAAAAAAATATAATCAATAGTAGACAAACAGCCCCTTGCATTCCATGTATGGTGATCGTTTACGATCAGCTTAAGCCCCCACAATTCAGAAAAACTTAACCATGAAAATCCTCTAAGATTCTGGCTGCCGTTTCTACAGGTCGCCATATTAAGATACAGAACTTCTCCCAACAACCTATCCACGCTACAATCTGCATTCAAATCGCCCGCTATGATTATTTGACCACATTTATTACCCATGGACCACAGATCTATTTGTTTACCTCGGTCAATTAAATCAATTTCCAGCTGTTGATCAGATAGTTCATTTGGTTCCAGTAAACATTGATCACCAATAGAGGGAAGACATTCTCACCTTCTCCAACCAAGTAAGCGGTTAAGAGGAACGATTGACCTTGTTTCCACGTACTTTTGTTTAACAAACCTGAGGACTTTTTAGAGAGTCTACCCCTCGGTCCTTTTGTAGCACATACGTCCTCCACTACAAAGCCTTCCCAGCCCACATGTGAGGTCAACCAAGTTTCCTGCAGCAGAATTAAATCAAAAGAGTGTAAGTCTATCATAAGTGACTCATTATTAAAAAGATTGAAATTGCCGCGAGAATTCCAGTAGATCAATTTCAACTTGTGACTTCTAGCTATGCAGGTTTACCCAATTCCTTTAAGTTACTGATTGCGTCACGCAAAGATAGGGCCAACCATCTCCAGTCCTGTTTCTCTGGCACATCTTCAACTCTATGATTAATAGGATAGTTATCCTGTTCATGACTGTCCTGCGCTATCAACCCACCTCTGTCATGGGCTTGCGCTGGAATCGTCTGGTCTTTGAAAGGGAAGACGTCGAAACCCATATGTTGTAGGGCTTCCGCCTCCTTCAATAACATCGATCGAACCAAGGGAGATGGATAACCAATCTTACAAAATCCAATCTTTCTTTGTGTATAAAATCCACAAGATGGATGTCTGCAGAAGTAATAAGTTTCAGTTCAGATATCACCGCAAATAGAGATAGGATATAGGGTCTATTTAACGGTTGATTTCTCTCGTCCTTGAATAAGGAGCATAAACTCAGACCCGGTAGATTTGCAAACGCTTGAGGTCTGAGCTCCTGTACATATTTAGTGTCGTCCAGTGCTTTTTCATTACACAACCTCTCCTCCCCCCTTACATAGGAGCGATAGTCGCGTTCATTCCTCTCTTCATCTGATAGTCCTTCATCTTTTTTTCGACAATTAACCAAGGTATCTTTATTCCTCAACCTTTTGTTTTCTTCCAAAATACCATGCACATTTCTCAGCAATTCACCCATTTGACCCTGTTCTTTAGCCTTCAAATCTTTACTTACATCAATAGATTCATTCTGTATGATTGCATCATCAGTTACCACAATATTGGGCATCACAGTATATGCTATAGTTCCCATACCATTTGTACACCAACTCTTTTTGGTTTGATCAATCACTCTATCCTTTTCTTTCAGCCTTTTGTTTTCATTCATCAAATCCTGCACATTTCTAAGAATATCCTCCACATTTGTCTGAGTCTCGGTTGGACTAGGGTTAGGATTATGAACTCCATCTTTAACTCCCTGTGACAAAACCATCTCATCTGTTTTTCTACAGGAATCTTTAACTACTGTATAATTTATAAAAGGCAAGGTGTTACCAAATGTAGGGTCTTTACTATATAAGCCTGTGTTTACCGATTGTACAATTGGTCTTGTTCGAGGCTTAACTAAACCCCCAGACTCATTAAGTGAATGGTTGATTTTAACCTGATCTATACAGATGTTCTTTCTAGCAGATGTAATAGGCTCATTCATACCTAGGGGATCGGATCCTTTACAGAGTTGCTCATTGAGCCCTTAAAGATCTTGAAAATGTCACTCAAACCGTTTTCAAGTCTGCTCGTATTCTCCACAGCAGAAACCCTTTTTTTCATAGCTTCATACATTCCATCCACCCCTTCTTCATATTCACTCTGGGTAGCATGATCAACAGATGCTTTCTCAATTTCGGCTGCCTTAGTCTCTATAGCGACTTTATGAGACGCCACATAAACAACTGCATCCGAAGCATCCTCATCAATCATGTGTTTCATGTCAATATCTCTCATGAATTTTCTAGAGGTTTTGTTTTTTAGGTCAGCTTTTTTTGCTTTGTTGTTGTTTTTCTTGGCTTGTTTTTTGCTGCTCTAGATTGCGGAATGTCCATCAAGGGACCTTCAATTGTACCGTTACCCTTTGGTATAATATTAGACCTCGTCTCCTTTGGTACAGGTAGAGCCTTTTTCACAGTATTGGCCACAATTTCTGAGAATTTTTGGACCACCCTTTTCTCTTTAGCTATTATATCCTTTGGCAAAGTAGGTGAAGCAGCCTGACTCCTCCCTTCTAAATTACGTATAGATTTCAATTCAACACCCCAAGCTTCTGTAGCCTCCTTGGCTATGGGCACAAGTATATCAGATAAACCTTTAGGCAGTACCTCTATACATTTAACAATAGGCATAAGTGAAACCGATAAAGCTTTCGGAATGTTATCAATAGATTTTACCATTGTAGCCAACAGATCATTATGTTTTCTAAGTTTAACCAGAATAGCACGGTTAAAGATGCCTAGCATTGTTGACATATCATCTCTTGGTGGAAATTAATTTACACTGCCCGAGAGAATGTCATATATGGGGTCAGAAAGAGTGTCATCTGGGATAAAAATAGCCAGAGTGTCTGGTTCAAGAACATCCAATTCAACAACTTTGTCCCCCTGAAGTAATTCATTGAGCGCAACTTTGTTCTCATAGTCCCCAAACATAGGCTGGGAGGGGTCCATATTCTCATCTATATTCCTGATTTCAACTGAACAATCCTGTGCACATTGGAGCAGTTCCTCTTCGTCCACACAGGGAGCAGGAAGAGGAAGCGCCGCCGCACGTGCCAGGCTAGCCCTGCGAGTACTGACTGCAGTAAAAAAATCAGCCCTGTGGTCTTTACGAAGAACCGCTAATTTAGCTTTGCCCATAATGGGAGTATTTGAATCACACTCAGCCACAAGGTTTTCCACAAAAGCAAAAATAAGTCAAAGAGCTCCACAGTCAATGATTGTCCTGACAATTAGACTACACCAGAGTTTCAAAAGCTAGTTGTAAAACACACGCCTTTAGCTTCAAAAAACAACTGTATCACCGTTCAATTTTGTTCCCTTGCTTCGTACCTGAACACACAACAGGGCCCCATGGAAGCATTGGCCCAAAAACACAAGACAAGATCTTCAGAGGTCAAGAAAACAGCCCAAAACGCCCCCCGCGCACCGCGAACAACAAACAGCGTACTTTCGCGTACTTCTGTGGGTGCGCGCGCAGTGCGCCGCACACTCTATTTTTCAAACAGAAGGGGGCGGGAGCAGGGGCGTGGATGGCCGCTCCTAACCAATCATTCCAGCACTGCAAACAAGGAGAAGTAGAGATTTATGGCGCATGTACTTTAAATTGCAAAGAGAAGAAGAATGTTGTAAAGCATTAATACCCCGGTCAACGTTATAGTCCCAATTGAGTGTCCCAATTAGAGTCCCAATTAGAGTCCCAGTTAGAGTCCCAATTAATAACGTTCAGCGACTAAATTGTAGTCCCAAATTGGAGTCACTTCAGTAATTACTTGAGTCAGCAAAGTCAGGCAACTTCCGTGCAGCCTGAATAGACGTCCTCTCCTCGAAGCTCTGTATTACAGATGAGGTGAAATGCGAGGTGAAAATGCTTCCAGCAGCATACGCAATCCGCTCACTCGACAGAGACCGTGACAGCAAACAGCGTACTTTCACGTACTTCCGTGGGTGCTCGCGGTGCGCTGCACACTCTATTTTTCAAACAGGAGGGGGCGGCAGCAGGGGTGTGGATTGGCGCTCCTAACCAATCATTCCAGCACTGCAAACAAGGAGAAGTAGAGATTTATGGCGCATGTACTTTAAATTGCAAAGAGAAGAAGAATGTTGTAAAGCATTAATACCCCGGTCAACGTTATAGTCCCAATTGAGTGTCCCAATTAGAGTCCCAATTAGAGTCCCAGTTAGAGTCCCAATTAATAACGTTCAGCGACTAAATTGTAGTCCCAAATTGGAGTCACTTCAGTAATTACTTGAGTCAGCAAAGTCAGGCAACTTCCGTGCAGCCTGAATAGACGTCCACTCCTCGAAGGTCTGTATTACAGATGAGGTGAAATGCGAGGTGAAAATGCTTCCAGCAGCATACGCAATCCGCCCACTCGACAGAGACCGTGACAGCAAACAGCGTACTTTCACGTACTTCCGTGGGTGCGCACGTGGTGCGCTGCACACTCTATTTTTCAAACAGGAGGGGGCGGCAGCAGGGGCGTGGATTGCTGCTCCTAACCAATCATTCCAGCATTGAGTCAGCGAAGTCAGGTAACTTCTGTGCAGCCTGAATAGACGTCCACTCCTCAAAGCTCCGTATTACAGATGAGGTGAAATGCGAGGTGAAAATGCTTCCAGCAGCATACGCGATCCGCCCGCTCGACAGAGACCGTGACAGCAAACAGCGTACTTTTGCGTACTTCCGTGGGTACTTCTGGAATTACTCTTATGGAACTGATAGTCGGTTATCTAATTGGAAAACATTGGTGTTAGGAATAAGGGAAGTTACATGACCTGCGTCATAGATAATACCTATAAATTGTATTGTCTGTCTGGAGCCTCCTTATTGTTCAATGTATGTGCACCATGAGCTCAGGCCAAACCCTAAGGAAAGTACCGTAAGAAAATAGTACAAGGTTAAGGTCTACACATACAGCACCTTTAGATTATGTGTATCATGTTTTCAATGCAGTATGACCAGATCAAGTCCTCTGCTTAAAGTTCGTAATGTCACTGAACCAAAACAACTGCCCCAGATATGTGAGATGTCCTAGGTTTTAGTCTTAGCAGTGCATGGTGGTGGCGCAAGTTATGGCTACATAGCTTACCATACCTGGTGAATTTCTTCGGTTTTTTGATTTTACCTTGCAACCATAACATCCCTTTAACAAAGTGTTTGTCAATTAATTTCATCGGTTTTTATTAGTGCAACTTCACCATAACATCCATTTAACAAAGATTTTACGCTAAATTTCAATTGTTTTTATAAGTGAAGATGTTTCATGATGTTACAGCACTGTATATAAGTCATTAATAATTCATCTTTTAACATATATGAAAGGACTATAAACCTCCTTTAGCAAACATATTTTTTGTAGCACCTACTGATGTGTGTCATTTTCGGATCTACGTGATTAGTGCGTCCATTTGACCGCGATCCCAGGGATGTAATTTCACCAAAATGCCAGAGGTAGCGGAAGTGACATCACACAGTCCTTGAGCTCTGATGACATCACAGGAAGGGATGAAATTTTACCCAACCTGAAGTGACATTGCGGGAAGTGATGGAACACGACCTTTCACCCCTTGACTAAACAGGAAGTGGCATCACATAGCATTGTTCCCAAGTACACTCCGAAAAATATGGTTACAATATCAATGTAATGTGATATACATTTCATACAAGAATGGATCACCATATGTATAATAAATATCAGTGTGTATAGGCCCGTATTAGCAAATTACTGTGAATGCAAGCAGACGTCCAAGGCCAAATGACAATGATGTGTTATTATATTGCACTTATTTATTTATTTATTTATTTAAATGTATAAAGCCCGCAAACAGCCCAGAGGCATCGAGGCACAGTTACATGAGGCATGAATCAGGCATTTTACAGGTAATGAACTTAGTTACATGAGGCATAATTCAGGTATTTGTACTTACACTTAAGAGCTTTATATAGAACAAATATATATACAATATCACCCAACACACACACACATTGCAGCAGCGAACGCTCAACCCACTTAATAATAACTATCTTACCGGCTATAGCTATCTTACTGGCTATAGCTTTCTTACCGGCTATACTAAAATTAGCAATTACATGTCTAAATGTTGTCAAAGTCAGAAAGCAAAGTACGCTCTGTAGTGGATACCATTAAACTGGTAACTGCGATTCAACAGCAGGCCAGGTCATCTGCAGTTCTGGTAAATCACATCCATATGGCCACATGTCAAGCCAGCATGAATTTACTTTTCAGGGTTTAGAGGATGGCAAAATACATACCATTGGGAGGGTTCATAACTGTCTATTAAAGAATATAGGGTAGTGCAGGGAAAGCAGCGCACTCACATGTCATCTCACACTCTTGGCACTCATTACCTCATAAATGCAAACAAACATCCCGAACAGCATGCCATGGAGATAGAAAGCATAGACACATCACAACCAAGGATTAATTATGGCAATTAAATCAAGGGCCACTTTATGTACTATGGTCATAAATGTCTACACTCTACACAAGCTTTTAGGCACAAGGATTTTGTCAGGTGACCGAGGACACCGAGATGGATTGTCTTTTGATGTTCGGAACAGAGACAACATCAGAAAAAAACATGCTATAACTGCAACTTGTGAAAAGCAAAATACATAGTCCGAAATTGATGTTTATTCTACTCTAAATGCTTTTTGTCTGCATTGTGAATTTGAGGTGTTTAAGAACAACTAAATCAGTGGCTCAACCCATGAATTGTGCCTGAAATAAACCTTTAATGAGTCTAGCAATTATTGTATAGAATTCTATAAAGACACATTATTTGTTATTCCTATTCTTTCTTATTTAGGGTCACTGCTCAAAGTGTTGCACTTGGGGTAACGCCTGTTTTTTTTAAGGGGCCTGAAACAAGAAAGCTAGCAACTCCAAAAACAAAGAGTCACCTGGTGCTGGCCACAGCCTAGGAACTTCCATTTGATAACAAAAAATAAAAAAAAATGTTTTTAGGGATAGCAAGGGAGACTACAGAGGTAGAAAGGGAGATGTTAGGGGTCACAGGTGTGACCCTGGTGACATCCCTGTGCAACCCTCTAAAATGCTGACTTTTATTTTTATTTTGATCCCTTTTCACCTCATAAATATGTGGGGGAGACCACCGCACTTCCCCCTACATCCATTTTATACTATACCCATCCCCTACATATATATGGGGTGTAAAGGGATCAACACTCAGGACATCTGACCCTTCTGCTGAAAACCTCCTCCTCCTACTCACCAGCACAACACAATCCGATTAGTTTGCCACCCCTTTCCAGGGCCAATCGTGAGCCGGCAGGCGAAGCTGGCCCTCCCAACAAGGATCTTCACACAAAGGATCAGTGCCTGTCTCTAGCCTGTTCCCCATTGCAGACTGGAACCGGAGGTGCAGGAGCCCTCCCCACTGCAGGAGCAGTGCCCCCAGCAGCCCTGGTGGGCTTACCAGAAGCAAGGTAGGCTTCTAGCCCTATTTTGCAGCTCCTTTGGCAAAATATCTTTACTCTGCCACCTCACGTGAAAACCACGTGTAATTTACCCATTTAAGCACTGGAGCTGCTGAAATTGCTTTTTGTATACATGCAATTAAAAACGAGAATTGCCCCAACTACAGCCGAGTTGCCATCAGAACACACGAGGTGTTCCCTTTCATAAATGGCCGTCGGCCTCAACACTGAGGACATCTGACCCTTCTGCTGAAAACCTCCTCCTCCTACTCACCAGCACAACACAATCCGATTGGTTTGCCACCCCTTTTCAGGGCCAATGGTGAGCGGGCAGGCAAAGCTGGCCCTCCCACCAAGGATCTTCACACAAAGGATCAGTGCCTGTCTCGAGCCTGTCTAGAGGCTGCAGAGGCCAGGGCCTGAAACCCTGCCCATTCTCCACCAGCCCTCACATGATGTTGTGTAACTGGGTAAGAAACCACCAATACTCACTACAGTGAAATGACTTTGATGCTACCTCTGACATACATGCCAACACAGATGCACCTGGGAGGGAGATTTCCACAGGAAATCGGGAGACACATATTTCCCCATAGGAATGCATTGGTGGTACAGTTATTTTAGGTGGGAGACTGTGAAAAATAGCAATATTTTTCAACTAAAAATCGGGAGTCTCCCGCCTAAATCGGGAGGGTTGGCATGTATGCTCTGACCTTGCCATATCTCAACGCTTATAATAGCATTCTTTGTATCATGAATTCCCTTGCTTTGCCCATACTATACTCTAACTGGCACCATGCACTACAGCAGTGCAATGCAGACTTGTTAACCTGTGCCCATCTACCCATTGTGCATTATCCCAACTTGCCTGCCCTGAGCTGCATATTGTGTACTAGCCTACCTCCCTGCCCTAAGCTACATACCACGTACTAGCCCACTTTACCTGCCCTGAGCTGCCAATTGTGTACCTGCCTAGCTTGCCTGCCCTGAGCTGCATATTGTGTACTGGCCTACCTGCCTGCCCTGAACTGCATATTGTGTTCTGGCCCACTTTGCCTGCCCTGAGCTGCCTATTGTGTACCTCCCTACCTTTCCTGCCCTTAGCTGCATATTGTGTACTGGCCTAACTTGCCTGCCCTGAGCTGAGCTGCATATTGTGTACTGGCCCACTTTGCCTGCCCTGAGCTGCCTATTGTGTACCTGCCTACCTTTCCTGCCCTGAGCTGCATATTGTGTACTGGCCTACCTGCCTGCCCTGAGCTGCATATTGTGTACTGGCCCACTTTGCCTGCCCTGAGCTGACTATTGTGTACCTGCCTACTTTTCCTGCCATGAGCTGCATATTGTGTACTGGCCTACCTTGCATGCCCTGAGCTGCATATTGTGTACTGGCCTACCTGCCTGCCCTGAGCTGAGCTGCATATTGTGTACTGGCCCACTTTGCCTGCCCTGAGCTGCCTATTGTGTACCTGCCTAACTTTCCTGCCCTGAGCTGCATATTGTGTACTGGCCTACCTGCCTGCCCTGAGCTGCATATTGTGTACTGGCCCACTTTGCCTGCCCTGAGCTGACTATTGTGTACCTGCCTACTTTTCCTGCCATGAGCTGCATATTGTGTACTGGCCTACCTTGCATGCCCTGAGCTGCATATTGTATACTGGCCCATTTTGCCTGCCCTGAGCTGCCTATTGTGTACCTGCCTACCTTGCCTGCCCTGAGCTGCCTATTGTGTACCTGCCTACCTTGCCTGCCCTGAGCTGAATATTGTGTACTGGCCCACTTTGCCTGCCCTGCCTACCTTTCCTACCCTGAGCTGCATATTGTGTACTGGCCTACCTTGCCTGCCCTGAGCTGCATATTGTGTACTAGCTTACTCTGCCTGTCCTAAGCTGTTTAGCTTTGCAGACCTACAAGATTGCCTAATGCTAATGTTAGCTACTGCGAGCCTGCCAATCTGCAATAACCAACTACTAGACGTATGCACCCACTTAAAACAGCCTACTGCCAGTCGCTGAGCTGCTTTCATTACTTAGTAAACCTTGGTACCAGCCTATGCCCCTGGCCTAACCTGGCCTAACCTGAGATGAATTACTCTGCTCTCCACTACTACGACTGTTACTACTACAATGCTAGTAGCCATGAGCTCCATAACCTATTAGTGATTACTTAGACATCACTGGGGCCCCCACCAGACATAGATAAGCATCCTTAGGATAGAATGATCTCCACCCTCATCTCTCTGACCACCCTCTAGTCCACAATGATAACAGTAAACCACTCACTGCAATTTTTGCCCACTGTAACATCAAACTCTGATGAGTGCCGACCAACCATCACCCCAGACACTGACCCTCAGTCTATAGTTACCTATCCCCTACCACTTTCTAACAAACATCCTGTGTGACACCTTAAGCAGAAATGCCAAATTACAATCAAGACTACCCAAAATCTATGAACCTCCAGCCAGACTAGTCACCAAACTTAGTAAAAGAAGAGACTTCCAACTCAATGCCACCAAACTAAATACCTCCCCCACCAAAAGAGATTCCCTCTTTAACAGTCCCATTAACAATCACTGCAAATCATGCAATAGGCCAACCAAAAAGAAAAGTCGTGCCGCCCCTGCAACACCTAAACCAAACACCCCTCTGAAGGGTGCCCTTATTAATGTTAGGTCATTAATAGCACATGCCACCGAAATTACCAATCTCATCCAAATAGGTGATTATGACCTCCTAGCCATAACGGAAACCTGGCTTCACCAAGCAGCAGGACCCGCGCTGATGCTTGCCTTGCCCTCTAATTACAACATTCTCAGAGAAGATAGAACCAACTCTCCATTAGGCGGCTTAGCCATCATCGCTAAAAATAATCTCACCATAAAAATAGAAACGCCTTCAAACACCAAATCCTGCGAATCCTTAACCGCTAAACTCTTAACATCATCCTCTCAATCTATCAATACACACCTAATCTATAGACCACCAGGTCCCATTGGAACTTTTGAGGAGGACATCTCTATGATACTCTCAAATAAGCTAAAAAACTCATTGCAAGCCATTCTTCTGGGAGACCTGAACGACGACCATAAAGATTTGCAAGCGACCAATATCGCCAATGTCATCTCAGAACTAGGATTCACCCAAAGAATTTCACAGCCTACCCATGAAAAAGGCCGAACACTCGACTGGGTAGCCAACCACAACTGTAATATAACTATTACTGATGTCAGCTCACAAATCTGGACAGATCATGCGCTAATAACCTTCCTCATAAATGAAAGCACTACCCAACCTAAGGAAAATATATTGGCTCCCTCTTTACCAACCAGAAATATAAAAAACATAACCACGGACAAACTACTACCACTTATCCTCCCAACTCTAAACTCTCTACCTGAATCACTAAACCCCTCAGCTCTAGTGAATGAATTCAACTCAACCATGGCCATAGCCTTGGATACTATCGCCCCTTTGAAAATGAGAAAAAGTAAGCCCAGAGCACACTTAAACACCTGGTTTACCCCTCACCTCAAATCCCTAAGGATTGAAAAACGCAAATGTGTATCCGCCTGGCGACAAACTCCATCTGAGACTAATAAAGCAGCTCTTGTCAACGCCTCTAAGATTTACAAGAATGAAATAAGGAGAGCTTAAAAAGAGAACTTTAACAACAGAATACTGCAAGCTAAATCTGGAACCAAAGAGCTATTCATTATACTAAAGGAACTGGAAAACCCCATCCCTGCTCCGGACAACTGTGACAAAAACAATACATGGTGCTCCAATATCCAAAAGGCGCTTAACGACAAAATAGCAACACTCCAAACTAAAATTGAGAAAAAGAAACAAAATATTCCTCCTTCAACCAATCAAAGAGGTAAACCACCTACTTCTACCAAAACAGAACAAAAATTGAACTTCACCAAAGTAACTATTTTAGAGATTGAAAAGATAATACTCTCACTCAAACCTTCCAACTGTCGAGGTGACATATGCCCAGCCCAACTCATAAAAGATGCGGCCAGAGACCTATCCCCATTTATTTCTAAACGTATTAATGTGTCCTTTGCATCAGGCACGATACCAGACAACCTCAAACAGTCATGGGTCGTCCCCCTCCTTAAAAAGCAAACTTTGGACCCGTCCATTCCGACTAACTACAGTCCAATTACAACGGTACCATTTCTGTTAAAAATACTAGACAGAGTGGCTTACTTACAGATCCAAAAATACTTGGGAGCTGCATCAACTATTGGGTACTAGACAATCAGGCTTCAGGCCTCAGCACGGTACGAAACCGCACTTATCGATCTCAAAACCCAGGTCGATGAGCTGAGAGATCTGGGAAAAACAGCCTTAATCCTCCTACTGTATCTCTCAGCGGCATTTGACTTGGTAGATCATGATGTGCTCTGTACCCACCTGGAATCTGTGGCCCACTTCTCCACACATGCCATTGCGTGGATCAAGTCGTTCTTAAGTGGCAGAACTATGAGGGTTTTCTCTACCTTGGCAGCAGCTGACCCAGTACCTATCACATGTGGCATTCCCCAGGGCTCCTGCATCTCTCCTACCATGTATAACATTTTCACGAAGCCCCTGTTTGATGATCTGGACCTTCTGGGAGTCACCTACACTAACTATGCAGATGACACTCAGATTCTCATCCCACTTTCGGGGGATTACGAACAGGATTTGGCCTTGGTGAATAAGATATACCTCATCATCCAGGCATGGATGGCCCGACATGGTCTATGTCTGAATGATGACACAACAGAACTCATCATACTGGGGAATACACAAAATATCAAAAGACTGAACGATGACTATTCATCATTTGTTATAGATGGCAACACCATTAAAGTAGCAAAATAGGTAAAAACATTAGGTTTTTACCTCGACTCTTGACTCTCTCTAACAAAGCAAGTGAGTGTGATAGCCTCTAGTAGAGCAGCAAAACCATACCTGTCTGCTACCAGCTGCCTCACCCTATCAAGAGCTCTGGTATTATCCAAATTGGACTACTGCAAGCATTATACATAGACTCTAATAAACACATGCTGCAGAAAATCCAAACCTTGCAGAACAATGCCCTCAGAGCCGTTTTAGGAATCCCAAGAAGAGAGCATATCTCAGATGTCAGAAGACAATCTAATTGGCTCTCTACAGCGGGCAAAATTAAACTCAAAACAGTATCACTACCATTCAAAAGTATTCATGATTTAGCCCCCAAATACCTATCAGAAGGGTTCAAAAGAAGAACTTCCAATAGACCTACCAGAGAAGCATATACCAACCAGCTAGTTGTCCCCCCCATTTAAACTGAGCACTGCCGGAGGCAACAGCTTCCCTGTCAAAGCAGCCCAGTTGTGGAACTCTCTCCCATCCTCTTTAAGGTCTGACCAATCCTATCCACACTTCAGACTTAACTGTATTAATTGGGTCAAAGAAAAGGACCTATAACTGACCGACACCAGGACTACCTACGTCTTACCCATCTGTTAACCTGTAGCTGAATGCATACTTACATGCTCATCTCCCCCGCTTACTCCACCTTGCTTTTTGACTGCCAATGTATACTGTGTATACACCTCTGTGTACAAATACCTGTCTATATAACTCTGTATATAACTCTTGTACAAACTTGTAGGGTAATCATTAGCCTGTTGTCAATGTATCCTGTATCTACTTGGAATGTGTAACTGTAACCTGTAAGCTTAAAGTATTTTTGCACACGCGCCCGGATACCTTCGGGTCTGGCGCGTGCTATAAATAAATAAACAAACAAACAAATAAGGTCGAAATTTAAAAAAGATTATATTTTAGGCGGTTGCATTAAAATGGTTGCAGTAATGGAGTGATAGCTCATTTCTCAGCAGTGTAAGCTGGGACTGCAAGTCATATTTGAATTTCCTAGGGCCTGAGGCTTAACCCAGCTCCACCAAATCACCCTTGTTATTCACTGAACTGTAGAGGAACAGCCGAATGCCTCTGCAGGAAGTCCCACCCCCCTCTCACCTGTATGTTTGAGGCCTGAGATTGTACTATGCTTGACACCAGCTGTTGTGACCATTCCGCAGCAAATCTTTGAGAAAAGGTATCCACTAAGAAAACCATGTCTGATGTACTCCCAAAGAGATGACAATCTCATGGAGGAAATCCCAGAAGGAATATGAAAAGATCAAGAAAAGGAGCTGGTGACGTCACAAGAGATGAGCGTGATACACTGAGAAGATTGGCTGAAGAAGAGAATATATGGATCTTATAGAAATTGATGATGAAATAAAGAATCGAGTAAACTTTCATATGTAAAGAGAAGAATGCACATCTGAAGAGCACTGCAGAAAATGCAAGTCGTTCAATAACTGTATAGATGCAGTAACGCAAGTACACTTAGTGATCATAGAAGCTGGCTATGAGTAGTGAATAGACTGCAGGCAGAGCCGCCATTATATAGAAATTGGACATCAGTGTCACACATTTAGTAAGCTTAAACACATGGAGAGAAGAGAGCGGTGTTGCAGCAAAGAATTAACCAAGATCATGGATGAGTCTGGAAGGGCTGTCTGGCCTGGTGTCAAGGCTGAAGCAGACAAGACTGGTTATCTATTCTTAAAGGCAGTGAACGTGAGATGCTGAATCATCCCATGTTAAGGTGCAAAGAAAGAACACCTTGAGTGTCAAGTTTTACTCATTTAAGACAATGAAATGCTGAAAAATAGACCAGATCATGGTCTCCTGTCACGTGCGCCAAGGATGAAAATAGAAGCGGGCAAGGAGTTCCAGAATAAAGTTAATGCGTGCTCACCCTCCCTTATATTCCCATATGCAAGGATGCTTTGCAAGGCCAAGTTCAAAAACAATCCTTATGTCAGAAGGCTTGGGTGATGAGACGTTGGGCTAATTGGGTGGGCAGGTAAAGTCAAGTCCTCCTGGCACCTGGGGCATGAGCTTACATGCTGCTAGTGAGCCTAATGTTCCAGACTGACACAAGCGTGTCAACCAATTGTAGAGGGCCATATAACAAATGGGTCTTATAGTTTGAGAGCCAATGTTGTACCATGTACTTAACAATGATGAAGATGACTTGCACTAGAGGTGGGCACAAGATGTCCACCTGACAGTAGATGTCCAATCACAACCCACCCCCTTATGGAAAGTATACTTAGATGTTCCTCTTGAGTGTATCACAACCCCCTGTAGGTTTCTCTTATTTGCCACATAGTATGACATCACGTATGACACATTTTTACTATACAAGTGTAATTATTTGTATGATGCACCGAGAGCCTGTGCGGCATCTGTTGATGTCCGTTGTAACTCCCTGTTTTGGACAATTGATATTAAAACAGAAAACCTTTGCCATCTTCCTGAGTTGGTTCCGTTATTTGGTGTAAGAGTTACTCTGCTTGCCATCCACTGCATGACACGCTACCCAAAGGGCCTTACGTTCATGTGGTAGCAGAGGATGGTTCAAAAATCCAATCAAGTTCAGCTCCAGAATTTTGGACGATCGGGCATCCTCCGCCATTATGCCGGAAGATCGCAGCCAAATAGAAATCTTACAAGAAGAACCCAGACAGTGGGCAGGTCCCCCTTTGACGAAATCCCTGCCCGGTTTCCGTGGGTGCTCTGCGGACGGAAGGCGAAGTGGTCGGTTAGAGGAGGAGATGATACCGAAGGCCTTGAGTCATTAACGAACAAATGGTGAGTAGACTAAGGGGTATGGCAAATTAAGGGGACGGGGTTGTAGTAAATTTTGAGTAATAGGAAATATTGTGTAAAGATAGAGATACCACCAGAGAGTCCTGGCACAAGGGAGCTCCAGAAGGAGACATTTCAAACGCTAGTCAGAGTAGAGTGAAATATATAATGTGCAAACAGGTTTGCTTAAGGGGATGTCTTAAACCCTGTACAGGGTATAAGTAAAGGCGAGGGAAAAGAAACAGTGTGATCACAGTGTTTATTTTACATGTAAAGTAGACTAGTCTGTATATTATGTATTGAGTAAAGGTGTTGAAGGGTGATAAAAGTTGTGAAGGAATTGAGACAAAGTGAAAGAGCTATAGTGGGCCTCATTACGACCCTGGCGCTAAGGGATTACTGGTACTGGTAAGGGTACCTGTACCAGTAATCCCTTAGCGCCTGATTACGAGGTCCCTTTGCGGGTTGGAGACTGCTTTTTGCAGGCGTTAAAAACCAACCCGCAAAGGGACCTTGGTGCTAAGTACGGTGCCGCAATTTGCGGCACCGTACTTAGCGCCTTCCCCATTCCCATTGAGCCCTATGGGGCAAAAATGGGAATGGGGAAGGGCCATGGCGGCATGGGGAATTACCGCCCCGCCAACCTCGGAATGGGGCGGTAATTCCCCATTCCGCCATGGCGGAGTCGGTAAGTTACCGGCATGGACCATGGTGCTATTAGCACCATGGTCCAACGCCAGGGTCGTAATGAGGCCCAATGACTATCTAGTGAAGTGGTTGGTACCAATACAGAGGTAGACATAGCAATTTGAGAAAATAGAGGCTTGAGCGGCGATTGTTGGTGCACGCTCATATTTCTTGTTTTAAAAGTATTGACAAAAGGTGATGAGAGTATTTTATAACAGCTGGTAAGTATTCACAGTCGAGTGAGACTTATCACAATGGGAGACACTTCTCTGATGCCCTTATGTAAGACACTGACAAAGCACGTGCCCAAGCTCAAACAGTATAGTGCGGAATGGGTGAAAAGCATGGCTGATAAGATGTTCATGCCCTGGCCACAATGGAGATCACTGTCAAAAGTGATATTGAAACCACATACTTCATGCTGCGTACATGGGGAAGACATTAGAGGAAAGACTAGCAATCCTAGAGCTCTGGAAAATGTACCAGGAAGAGAGGGAACATCCGCCACCCAATGAGTGGATGCTTAGCCACTGTGAGGAGCAAAGTGTTGAGCCTTCAGCTCCCCTTACCTCACCTGTAGTGAAAGGCGCTAGTGTGGAAGAAGTAGGGTTGTATCCTTTAAAGAAACTGAAACTGGCGACGGGGTATAGTAACCCGATATACAAACCGCCCACTTATAGCAGTGACGATAGCCCGGAGGAAAATAATAGAAAAGAGGAGATCTTTAAGATCATACAAGACAAAGAAGAGAAGAGTGAGCGATCTAATGCATCGACAGAACTAGAAAGGGATATTAAGAGATGGAAAGGAGAGAAGGATAAAGCTGACGAGGTACCGCTCGTTCAGAACGAATGGATGGGAGGACAGATATTACTCAAGCTAGATGGGAAAAGCATCGAGAAAGTTAGGCAAAGTGAAGACAACGACGAACGGGATAGAAAAGACTGGGAAATGAGAAAAGAGATTGAAGGAAGACGAGTATAAAAGAAATAGCAGGGAGCGACGAGAACAGATGTATCAGGAGGAGCAAGAGAAAAAGGAGGAGCGGGCAGAAGAGCAAAGAAAGTATGACAATAGTCAGAGCGCTATAAAGAGAGAGATAAAAGAGAAAGGAAGAGAGTGGAAGAGGAAGCGCAGAAGTTAAGGGACAAAAGAATACAGAAGCAAAGAGAGAAGGAAGACAGGAGAACAGGAGTGAGGCGAGAAGAAAGAAGACAAGAGGAAGACAGATTTAGAAGGGAGGCGAGAAAACAAAGGGAATTAGATGAAGAGCTAGAACGAAGAAGGAGACAGCAGGATCTTGATGCTATCCTTACTCATAAGGAGCCAGTAAGACCAAGCCGAGCAATACCATGGGATAGAACAGAAGAGTTCCTTCCGATAAAGGAAGCAACATCAGGGGCATCCAGAATAGTATTGGAAGAAGAAAACTTTGATATAGGAAGCATCGGAGATAGGATTGATATGGCCCATCAAGAATTAAAGGGAGGTAGCAACTGGAAGTCTGGGGAAGGGGGGATCAATCCCTAGTATTCTAATCATGAGGCGAAGAAGAAAATTTGTTCAGTCTCGAGCATAGAGCCTTGTCCTTAAGCAGACTGAACTTAGACATGGGTCTAGGGGATGATAGCCATACTTCTTGAGGACTAGACATGTCAGACGAAGAAAGAAAATCTGTGCTTGGGGAAGAGGGAGGGAGCGCGTGCACACAAGAGCGAAGCCTGCAGATAGACAAGGAAGTAAGATGGTCTGATCTAGAGCTACCTAAGGATCGGACTCCATATCCAGCGTGTGCCAGAGGATGATCATATAGTGAGAAGGGAGAATCACCGCCATATTTGAGCAGATTAAGGTTGCTACCATCAAGGGGGACGGTCAGGGACGATTGTCCCTGCCATGGACAGGCTGATGATGGGAGACGACTGCGGGTTGGGGTTCACACAGTTTCCCTTATTGGAAAAAGGGGAAGAAAGACCACAGTATATTGCATGGCCACAGATGGACAAGGATAATTTAAGGGGCAAACTCCCGAGTTTGACTTCGGGCGCTGGAAAATAGATATAAGAGTTTGAAAAATTGCATGGGGAAACACATTGGCCATAGGGGACATTAAGGGTCTCTTGGCAGCTATTCTTGGGGAAAGAGCTGATGACATATGAAGCAGAGCAGGGTATTCAAGTGTGACAGCACAAAACACAGCGCATGATGGAGCGCCATTTAATAATTGCAGAGCAGATGTTTGGAGGGCTCTCAGGGTACAATATCACAATACATCAGATATGGGTGCAATTATGACACGTAAGATGAAGGAAGATGAAGACCACAATGGCAACTTGAAATGCATGAGCTGTGGGAAAAACAGTGGCATTATTTTACCACATTTTATGTCAAGGGTTGCCTGAGCTAGTACAGGCAGATGAAGAAACCAGTGGGAATGGAAGCAACACTGTGGACTGAGATACAACTGACAATAATGCATCACTGTCGGCTGTTGCAAGAGAAAAATAGGAAGAAAGATAGAATAGGAAAATCGAGGAAGCCAAGTTAATTCAGAAAAAAAGACATTTGCCATTGGAGGGGCAGTATTAACCAGAGGAGAAGGACTGGGAATGCAGGAAGCAGTGGGTACATCACAGAGCCTGATGGACCAAGGAGGGTATGGGTTTGTACCACGAGGTAGAGGTATGGACTACAGAGGAAGGGGCGGATTCCAAAATAATCAAGGTGGGTTTCAGAATGCACAAAATGAGAATCAAAACACACAGGAAGGGTTTAACCAAGGGGAGACTATTTAGGCGGGCTCCCCCGTTATGTTGGACTTGTGTGATGACAGGGCACATTGCACGCTTCTGTGGGAGCCAAGGGAATGTACAAAATTGTCAATTCACAAGATTGGCGACAGCTTATCCTCCACCTTATAGCACACAAACAAGGGAAGGGTTTGCCAAGATCAGACAGTGCATCAGACACAAATGCCACGAGTGCAGCAGGTACAGCAACCAGAGCAAGTGCAAATGAATCCACCGTAAGGACAGTCGCAACAGGCCCCCATGCAGACATAACAGTATACAAACACGGGATAAGTACAGACACCCAGAATAGGAGGTGTCACTGTGGTAGGAGGAAATCCTTTCACAGGAACGGGGATGAACCTGTATCCACAATAGGACAGCTCACAGGGTGACTTGATGTGTTCAGTACTATCAGTGACACCAGACCCTCAAGAGGAACCAAGGGTCGATGTGATGATAGGGGGCAAATCTTTTCTTTTTTAGTAGGCACTGGGGATGCCCGTTCATGTATACGAGAGGGAAAATATCCAATTTCGGGAATTGCCATGAATGCTCAAGGGTACTCTGGAGCTACAACTAGAGTTATTTTACTGGTGAACTACCAGTCTCTATAAGAGAGTATGACATGTCTGTTCGTTTGTTGTATTCACGGCAGATACCAGACCATTTTGAGAAGAGATTTGATGACAAAACTTAACATGACGATTTTGTTTACTGATGAAGGAATAGTGTGTTCGACTCCAGGAATACACTATTTAAACGTGGGCAAATTTATACTGGCATTCACAAGGCACGTGGATCTGTGAGGCGTTCCAGTAGAGCCAGAGGTTTTCCTATATGGGGTGAGCATTCTATTGACATGGCTACCTGGCTTAGTGGGAAAAATTGTGAGTATACCTGATGAGTTCCTGTTTAGACCGCAGATAACTATGGACGAAGAGGGGGGACAGACAATCCCTATAGAATTGGAAGCAGCTATAGTATGAAGGGAACAGATTGACTGATGTAGCTGATGATGACATGTTTAGGGAAGACTGAACAGATGATGAAGTGGTGTTCTTTATGAGCATCACATATTGGATAAGAATAGGGAAGAGGCAAGTCCCACAGCAAATGGCAATAATGCAGTAGCATTCATAATTTTTTCAGGAAGACATGGAGAAGGTGCCTAGCATCCTTTGGACTACAGGCCCTTATGACGTAGGGTTGTTAAAGGAGATAGGAGAAGTCAAAACAAAGCTGAAGCCAGGAGCAATTTTACCTCGAGCAAGACAGTACCCCATGTCTTGAGGGGCTGATGAGGGTATATTTAAGATCATTTCAGCACTGATGAAACAAGGTATTTTGGTGCCATCGGAATCATCATGCAATACCGCAGTTTATCCTATCAAAAAATTGAAAGGAGGGTCGTGGAGATTTATACAACATATCAGACCGATTAACCAGATTGTACAGGGAGAGTTTCTTTCAGTTCCTAATCCGGCGACGATACTATGTAGTATCCCAGTAGAAGCTAGATATTTCACAGTGATCGAGCTGAAGAATGCGTTTTTCTCGATCCCGTTGCACAAGGACTCACAAGACGTGACTTCATTTATGTTTCACCAAACTCGACTGAAACATGCTTGTTTGCCCCAGGGGTACTGTGAGCCTCCATCGATCTTTAATAGAGTCTTGCAGATGGACCTAGGCATTGATCTTAAGAGTGCAGTGATATAGTACGTAGATGACTGTGATGCTGGAAATGCATCGGAGGGACAGGGCCTCTGTATCCTTGTCCTTTACTGCTTTTTATCGTGTGTTCTGTCATGTTTTCTGCGCAGGAGTTCATGTGGGACTCCTGGCGGTGCAGCTCTCTTACTTTTGGTTTGGTGAACGGACCCGTGGGATACCCTTATGGCACCCATGGGTGGGGGTACAACCCTGTGCCCCTAGTGTATGTTTTTGGGCACCTGTGGGTGGCCCACAGAGCAGGGTATGGGCTGGTGGCAGCTCCATGCTGAGTTTGACAGGTGCGCGGAGTATCCTCCATTTTGGGATACCCCGGCCCTGCCATTGGGATCAGTTGATCCCTGATGGAAAACAAGATGGCCCCGGTGGCCTCTTGCTTTCTATTACCCATTACCTTGTTTTCCCAAAGTCCTGGGAAGCCCTGACTCTGTCCCTTCCCCCTGACTGGCTGTTGGATGGAAGTGCCATATATGGTGTTGTTGTGAAGGCCCAGTCAGACTAGCTGGAGCCTTCCCGGTGATGTATGTTGTGGGTACCTCCTGTGGGTGGGACCTGGGTAAATAGAGTGTGTGACGAATATGCATTCTGTGTTGTGGGTGTCTAGTATCTGGTGGCTGACACAATGACTGAGACAACCCTGCCCGAAAACTGGTATGAATGCAGCTTGGAGTGTTGAATGGCTCGGTACTTGTCCCAATACATATAACTTGTTGTGAGTGTCTGGAGAGAAGTGAATGGCCTGAATACCTCGTGTGCCTGATTGGCTGCCTGCCTGCATGAATGCCCGTAGTCGTGATTGGATGCTTGAGTGTGACCCAGCGGAATGAATGGGAGATTAACAGTATATCTGGGGACCTCTCACTTCTAGGAATCGTGTTCAGAAGCTGAAGTCCACTACGACGAGTAACTGGATTAACTGACGCTTGACCTTGAAGCCCTGCTGGACGAAAAGAATGGCTGTTGCTCTTCTTCACAATCTGAAAGCTGCTGTGCTTCCAAGGACAGACCCAGAGAGGACCTGGTAAGGCGCCCTCTTCCCGAGCTACGAGGGACCATCGTGCACAGCTGATCTTTGCCAACGCTCCCTGGTAGACAGACCTACGACAGGCTGCCGACCCGATACGGGGACTGCTGCGGAACTCCAAGGAGAAGCACTCGGACTGTTGTCGCCACTGTCGACGACCGCCGTCGCCGACCGGAGCCGCCGTACTCCCGTTTGCCTAAGAACTTCAATTGATCATCGGACGCTCTCGTCTGCATCGTTACCCGCTTGTCTCCCACTGGAGAAGGCCCGACCGTCGACGCGCTGAGGCGCATCCACCGGTGGGTTTCCCGCCACCTAAAGACCGCAGAGACGCCAACGACTCGACGCCCTTGCTGGGCCACAGTTCTTCATCATCTCTTTGCGGTCCAGAACTATTGTCACCGAGGTGCCCCGCAGGCCTCTTCCTTGCAGGACGCCAACGCTCTGTCGTCGACGAGCACCGCTAGGAATGAAGCTGTCACTTCCCTGCCATAGTTCACACTGTTCACCGCCGGACGTTCGATGACCCGTGACTCCCGCCTTAAAGGGAGGGCACTCAAGAAGGGCCGTCAATTCCCCGACACCGAATGCCAAGTTCCCCGACACCTCTCGACGATCCGTGGCTCCCGCCTGAAAGGGAGGCGCTCAAGAAGGATCGGTTGGTGCATCGTCGGAGAACTCTACTCCACCAGGTACATTGAGGGGTAAAACCTTAATAGGAAGAAGTAAGACAATTGAACATTTGGACTGGGCTTGTGCTATATATCTTTATTTACAGGTTGCCCAGGTGGGGGGATCTCCACACAGAACTGTGCCTAGTGGTAGGGGTCAGCATTCTGCCTATTGTTTCAACCATCTTACGTCCTGCCTATCTCTATTGCTGGTTTACTCGTTATTGATCTGTGTGACATTTTAACCGTACAGTTGATGCACTTTAATGAGATTTGATAACATTAGTGGTACCACTCTAGACGTCTATATATTTATCATTATTGACTTCCAAGTACAAAGTGCGTTATTGTGATCGTGTATATACGTTTGAATATTAATTATATAAAGACTGTGTTTTAAGTAATACAGTGTGTGGACATTCCTTTGTGAGGGTTCGGGGACTACACTGTACTTAAGAACCAGCCCGCATCACCTCCTGAGAAGCTAGGCCTTGATTGCTCGTCCATTGCTACCGTAATAGAAAATCTTGGCTGGGGTCTGCTGTGCCTCTCCTCTACCATATAGAGAGCGGAAGTACAGACACCCCCTACTGGTCTTTACACTGACATTTTAATTTGTAACATGACAGAAGATGAGTGCAGACAAGACTCGATTCAGTTGATGACTACCCTAGCAGACCAGGTATACAAGGTAGACAAGGAGAAACTGCAGTATTGCAGGGCAGTTGATTTCACATGGAGGAAAAAGGTGACACCTGAAAGAGCTGAGGCAATTATGAAAACCACAAAACCAAATACAGTGAAACAGAACCGTTTTTGGGGCTATGCAACTATGTTAGAGCCTGGGTGTTTCATTACAGTTCGTACATGAGACCTCTTTTTGCAAGCTTTAAAGAAAGCGCAAGTGAATAAGGTAAAACTAGAATGAACTGAGGAAATGGCGGAAGGGTTTGAAGAGTTGAAAAAAGCAATTTGTACAGCCCCTGTTTTGGGAATCCCCAATTATGCTGAGGTGTTTTATTTATTTGTGCACACAAATGGGACGGTCATGACCGCAGTGCTTACACAAAGGACTACATTGGGGTACAAGCCTCTAGCATATTATAGCAGGATTTTGGACCCAGTTATGAAAGGACATTTTCCTTGCGAACAGTCATTGGCAGCCGACGTGTTCGCAATGGAGAAGTCTACAAGTATTGTTACGGGCTGCTCTATGACTCTCTTCGTGGAGCATGCTCCGTTTGCTATTTTTAAGAAACCTAAAGGTACATTGACATCCCAAAGAGCTCCTGCCTATGAAGTATTGATTTCAAACCCATCGATTAAAATTGTCAGCTGTAAAATAGTGAATCCTGCGACGTTTATAGCTGAACCTATAGCAGAAGGCGATCAAGTGCATGACTGTGCTAATTATGTTGAATTCTATGATGATACACCCTGTGTGAAAGAGAATGCTTTGTCAGGAGGGGAAATCCTCTTCACTGATGGTTCTTTGAAAATTGATCAGACTAGCGGGGAAAGGAACTCTGGTGCAGCTGTAGTGAGGCATAGATTGAATGGGGAATTTGAAGTTGAAAATGCAAGGCTACCATCTCACTTTTCAGCGCAAGCAGCAGAATTGGCAGCGCTTATTGTTGCGCTTGAGAAACACAAAAGGCAGGAAGTGACAGTGTACAGTGACTCTGCCTATGTGACATCAACAGTACACGCAGGGCTAGCATGTTAGAATAAGAGGGGCAAGCTCCATGCGGATGGCACTCCAGTGCAGCACGCATCCTTATTGGACAGGCTCATTAAGCACTACAACTCCCAGTGGCCATATTGGTCGTTAAGTATGCAGCTCACACTAAGCGTACAGATTTGATTTTTAACAGGAACAAAGACAAGACAAGACAAAGACAAAGACATAGAAGACAAAAGGGTTACATATTCTCCAGATATTTTGAGTTTTGATACTCCAAGCATTACAGAGAAAGTAGTCACGACCATGATTACTGATGACCCAATTAATGGAGATTCAAGGAAGTGCACCATAGGAAGAGCAGGAATTATGGAAACAAAGGGGGTGTTCTTTATCCCCCACAGAAGCTTTATGGTGACAGGATAGCACTGGAAAGCTGGTGATACCAGTAGCATTATTAAAGGTAGCGCTTGAACAGCTGCATTACCCCACGCATGTAAGAAGGGAGAGTCTTGCTGCAACAATTGCAGAAGACTGGTTTATTCTGAATTTCTTGGAGCATTTTGTACTATTTATAGTGAACTGCGTTGTGTGTCAAAGGTTTACTGCTGGGCATACACTGAGAACAATTAGAGGGGTAATACCTCGACCAAATGGTCCATGTCAGCATTTACATATTGACTATGTCGATATGCTGCAAGTTATGTAATGGATATAGGTATCTGATAGTGGTGTGTGCCTTCTCTAGGTTGATCGAGGCAGGTCCGTGTACACACCTTGATGCTACTAGCGCAGCAAAGTTTTTAGTATGTTAAGTCTTTCCAAGATGGGGTGTGTGTGAAGTACTGAGATCCGACAATGGGCCACATTTTGTTAATTAAGTATTTGAACAGATAGGGCTCCTATTAAGTATCAAGCACAAGTTTTCTTCTGCTTATCACCTGCAAGCAAACGGCATATGTGAGAGACTCAACGGCATCCTGAAACAAAGGATTGGCAAGATTAAATTGACATTGAAGATGGGATGGCTATATAGCCTACCCTTAGCTTTACATGCCCTTCGTAATCAGCCTGGTTCAGACCGTCACCTCAGCCCCCATGAGGTAATGACAGGGAGTTGAATGAGAACGCCTCTTACACCTCCGTCTAGGAGTAGAAGTGATGCCCAGAGTACAGCTAAAATGTTGGGTGATGAATTTAGTAACTATTTGACATGTATGACCTCTAGTATCTCTCTTATTACAGATCAACACCGGCATCAGGGGGGATCGGTCCCAGAACACAGATGAAGACAATCCAACAACCGGATCACTTGAACTTTTATCACCACCCAAATTGTTTATTGGTGATTCTGTCCTAATCAATAACTTCACCCAAAAGTGGCACGAGACACGTTTCCATGGCCTCTTTTGCGTTGAAAATAAAACCCCCTCAGCAGTAAAAGTCCAAGGAAGGCGAGCTTGGCTTCATTTAAGTGATGTAAAAACATATAAAGGCGAGACCAACCCTCCCACTGTTGACAATCCAGAAGAAAGACAAGAAGAATTATTTCAGTGTGTGCAGACTTGGTCGATGTTTAAATACCTATCTAGATAATGCAGCACACTTGGGTAATAACATGTGGTATCAGCACATGGGAAAGGTGGGAGAGAGAACATCCAAATAGAGTTGTTACGTCTGCGCTCTCATACCCTATGCCTTTAATACAGTACAAACATTCATTTCTAGAGAAGTTTCAGAACACAATGTCAGGTGTCTTGTTCATCTTGCAGCATGTATGAGCAGAGGACAATTCCAAGGAGGATGGGCTATTCTACGATGGAGATCCAAATGGTCATTTCCATTCCAGAATGATTATATAAAGACTACACAGATGGGAAAGCAGCCTACATGGAAGAGCAAGATGCTTACGTATCCGGCAACAGGACAGGAAGAGGTAGTCATTAAAGAGATGAAGAGAATGGACTGCCCTGATAAAATAGAAATTGCTGGATCACCTGCATGTTGGGAACAAACTCAACTCTTAGTCTATGGACAAGTGAAATCCAAGAAGGGATGGGAAGAGGGACTGATGTACAGCTCATTTACTGAAGCCAGAATATGTGCAAGAGGTACAGAGAGTGAACGATGGGTGTTTGAAGTCATGGGCTAAACATGCTAAACTGCTGAGATGGGTAGAAGATGAATCAGGTCCTATGGTTGTGACCCCATTGGCGAATGCAACATTTTGCTTCTGGACACATGGAAAGAAGAATGTGGGAGATAACATAGGCTGCAAGGCTACAGTTGGCGTTACTAGAATGGGAGCAGGGACAGCCATTCTTATGGATTGATATTGCGCTTGTTGGCCCAGGGCCTACATGAAGCTGCCCAAGGATTGAGGAGGGATGTTTTCCTTGGTGCTCATCCATGTTCCAGTATTAGTGATTCCTCAGAGTGACCTGAACATTGGAGAATTTATGAAGGTAGATGCCCATTTGAGAAGAAGATTCCTCAAATTTCTTAATCGAACAAAGAGAGAGAACTACTTCTCAGCTAAATCAATAGAAGCATACGACTCTATTCCATATGAACATTGTTTGTTCAGCAAGACTGCTTCAATCTTCACGACTATCTTCATGCTTGGGATCCCAACGATGGCCAATGCTAAATGGTTACAAATTACCAGATGGGAGCTTTTGCAGACAATCAACACTACCATAAAGGGATTCAATGCTATCAAAGAAGCATTGAGGGCCATACGATTGATGACTACGCAGATCAGATATGTCCTTGACATGATCACTCTGATGGAAGGAGGAGTTTGTGGCAAAATTGGGCCATCATGTTGCACATTCATAACTTCTCACGTTAACGAGAATGGGACCTTAACAGAGGTCATAACACTGCCGACGAGCCTGCATAACAATTTGGAAGATGACACTGAGGATATTGCAGTCGACAGCTGGTTTGCATTTATCTTCTCATGGATTCCACAGTGGATGGCGAATATTTTGAAATTTCTTGGAGCAGTATTAGTGATGGTGATGTTTGGATTCTGTGTAATCAGGAAAATAATCACACAGTGCAAAAAGACAGCAAAGAAAGCAGTAGGGATGAACATCATGATCGATGTCCAATCGGGGTTTGGACCCAAAGAATTGACTGATGATGATATCAAGAAGTATATAGAGGCCAGCATCGTAGTACCTGAAGGAACGAAGTTCCTGTACCCAAAGAATCACAAGAAGTACAAAGGACAATGGGTCTATTGTAATCCAAATGGACAGTGCAGTTACATGACCTGTAGTGTGGATGAACATGTAAAATCAGCCAGTTCCCTGAAGGGAGTGATGAAGATCTGGGCCCACGAAGACGCACTTCTTCAAGAGGAGATAGCAAAATATGGAGACTGGTGAAGATGTGGTTGATGTCTCAACCATAGTGGGGAGTGTAGAGGAGCAGACAAATGCTTCTGCAGGAAGTCCCAGCCCCTTCCCACCTACATGCTGGAAGCCTGAAATTGTGCCATGCTTGACACTGGCAGTTGTGACCATTCCGCGACAAATCTTTCAGAAAAGGTATCCACTAAGTAAACCCTATCAGAGGTACTGCCGAAGAGATGACAATCTCATGGAGGAAATCCATGAAAGAATATGAAAAAGAGCAAGAAGAGAAACTGGTGACGTCAGAGGAGATGAGCGTGATGCACGGAGAAGACTGGCTGAAGAAGAGAATGTATGGACCTTATAGAAACTGATGACAAAGTAAAGCATTGAGTAAACTTTCATATGCAAAAAGTAGATTGCACGTTTGAAGAGCACTGCAGAAAATGCAAGTCGTTCAATAATTGTAGTAGAGAGGCAGTAACGCAAATAGATGAAGTGATCATAGAATCTGGCTATACGTAGTGAATAGACTGCAGGCAGAGCCGCCATTATATAGAAGTTGGACATCGGTGTCACAACTTTAGTAAGTTCAAACCTATGCATAGAAGGGCAGAGAGCTGTGTCCCAGCAAAGAATTAGCCGAGATCGTGGAAGAGGCTGGAAGGGCTGTCTGGTCTGGTGTCAAGGCTGAAGCAGCCAAGACTGGTTATCAATTCTTGAAGGCAGTGAGACTGGTTATCAATTCTTGAAGGCAGTGAACGTGAGATTCTGAATCATCCCTTGTTAAGGTGCAAAGAAAGAACACCATGAGTGCCACGTTTTATTCATTTAAGACAATTAAATGCTGCAAAATGGGCCAAAACATGGTCTCTTGAGCCAAGGATGAAAATAAAAGTTGAGCAAGGGGTTCTAGAATAACAATAGTGCGTGCTCACATGGGTGATGAGAGGTTGGGCTAATTCGGTGGAGAGGTACAGTCAAGTCCACCTCCTGGCAACTGGGGTATGAGCTTACATGCTGCTAGTGAGGTGAATGTTCCAAACATGGCACGAGCATGCCAACCAATTGTAAAGGGCCATATAGCGAAGCACCTTATAATTTGAGAACCAGTGATATACTGTGTACCAAATGGTGTTGAAGAGGACTTGCACTAGAGGTGGGCATAAGTTGTACACCTGACAGTTGATGTCCAATCACAACCCAACCCCTTATATAAAGTACACTTAGATCTTCCCCTTAAGCATATCACAACCCCCGATAGGTATTTTATTTACCACATTGTGTGACATCACATATGATTAATTTTTACTGTATAAGTGTAATTATTTGTATGATGCACCGAGAGAGCTTGTACGACGTCTGTTGATGTCCGTTGTAACTCTGTTTTAAACAATTGATATTAAAACAGAAACCTTTGCCATCTTCCTGAGTTTGTTCTGTTATTTGGTGTAAGAGTTACTCTGCTTCCCATCCACTGCATGATAAACTACCCAAAGGACCTTATGTTTAAAATGCTAGGCAATTCTACTCCGAAAAAGAGTACCATTAGCAACCCAGGCACATGTTTTGGCCTTGTTGGGCCTCCTCAATGAGGTGAACCTAAGCCTCTCTAAGGCACAGTGGGCAAGGGGTCCAAGTCTGGATTACCCTGTGTTACTTAGGTACTTTTGTTGGAGGAGACTTGCCTAGCATTTCGGCACTGGACTGCCCAGGTGGCTGGAACCAGACTGATATGCAAATGGGTATTTCTCCTCTGTGAAAGGTACAGTCTGCTAAAATGTGGTTTTAGACCCTCCTGAGTGGGAACCTACCCATGGAACAGGTTATTTGGGTGTGTTTGTACTTGGCAGAGGGGCTCCCAGACCGGTTGCACATTTACCTAATTATGGGTTATATGAGAAATGTAATTCTGGATGGGAAAGAGTTACATCACAAGGAATGCAATGCAACATGTAGCACAACCAGTGCCATTTGGGCAGCATTGTGTCACAACAAAAGTGATCGGTGCAAATCTTTGAGTTAACCATGATCATCATGTTTGCTCTAGGCAGACTTCAATGCCATCATTTTTTAGTCTACCCCAGTAAAGATCAGGAGCAAGCCAGTCATGGTCCTGCCACTATTGTGTCGTATGAAAAGTTCCCCAGAGCAATGCTAGTTTTTAAGATTATTTGAAAACATTCTATCCTTCCCGTTTTAGATTAGTTGAAAGCATGTCATTAACAGCAATGCCTAGCCAGTGGGTTGCGCAAAGGCACTTGCCAGTGATGTTGCTTACTGTTAATTCATTGACATCACCCGAGTCCAAGTTAAGGCCGTAAGGTGCACACTTGCCCCCTCTCTCCACTCCTCCCGCCCCACCGCTGCCCTAAATGTAAAGTTTGGCACCACTGGACGCAGCCATGCAGTTCCAGACTCTTCCGGGTGGCCTGCTAGAAGTTGGAACTCAACACCCTTACTACCAAACTGACCCGGCGTTTTTAGAAACGGAACTGATGCTCTAGATATTGTGCTAGACCCAAACAACCCAAATGAACTGCTGTAACTGAAGCCCAAGATTTTCAGATATACGACGTGAAACAGCTCTACCTAACTGCAGAGAGTTCTAGTACTCCGTAACATTTTGTTTTCTGTGGCTTAATGCAACCTCTGGAAACAGAGCTGCCATTTTTAAATGCCATTTTGATTCTGAAACCTCAGGATTACCTAGAGCTGTGCCTCTCTGTACTCCAGTGTGATCTACCAAGGCTTAGGTACCACTCTTTTGGCTAGTTGCTGTCTTCTCAATGATATAATGTATAGTTTCACAAGTTATTGCCCCTTCAGGGGCTACTCCAGGTGGAAGCTCCTCTGAAGTCAATCCAAAGGTTACCCTGACATCAGCAGTGTGTTCCTGTTGGCAGGAATCTATATTTATACACAGCTGTTTGCGTGTCTGACTATACATTGTCACGTCTCAAATCTGGTGTGGTGGGCTGAACAAGAGTCCCGCTTAACGCCCTCAAACCTTGGAGGATCATTCTAAGTCACAGAGACATCGATCATTGATCAAGGACAGTGGCGAATAAGGAGGGAAATGGTAATAGAAACAGCAATACTACTATCACTGGGACAAGAATGATAGGGAGTACGCCAAAGCACCCCTCCCTCCCTACCTATGCTGGAAGGTACTCAGTGCTTCACATGCAGAGGTGGAAAAGGGGACCAGCCCACAGAATTACCAGTGCTTGCTTTTCAATCCGAGGGTAGCGTTCTTCTGTAGCTGTGAGTGCTCTACTAGTGTATGCAATTGGGAGTCAGTTTGGACTCCTTCACATTCACTTGGAACCAGGACTACACCTAGTCCGACCGGGCTCTCAACTACCACAATTATTGTTGCATTGGCCGAGTTCAAAAAGGCCATAGTCGTATCTGCCACCATAGCCTGGCGCGAAGGGAAGGATGTAATGGAAGACTTAGAGGAGGGTCATATGGAGGCATGGGAGAAATATATTCAGAGAGAGACCTTGAAAGGGGTTCTTGCATATCTGGCAATGGAACACTGAAGAATTACAGCTTGAAGATTTTGAATGAATTAAAAAAACACTGGCAAACCTCCAGGCAACAATGCAGACCATTGGTTTTCAGGCTACAATGCAAATGCAGAAGGGCAAGGACCATCTGCAAATCAGGTTTCATGCCACCACAAAAGTGGCATTGTAACCCAAACTGCTACCTCATATTCCTTCTGCATAGGACCACATGCAAACCCAGACATGTTTCTGCCCCATTAGGCCACATCCGGCCCTACAGATAATGGGAGTATCCGCCACTTTTACTCCCTAAAATTAGGCAAATACTCCCAACATAGAAAAATAAAGAGTACAAATACTATCCAAATAACTAGGAAGCAAGTTCTTAGGAGCCTGTCCTCCTGCTTTAACAAACGCAGCTCCATGGATGTGTTTGTATCAGTAGTACACTTAGTGCCACAGGAGGAAGCTCTACTACTTTCCTACTTCCTGAAATGTATTCAACTCCAAACCTAACATTTTTTAGAGTAAAATACTTGTACTTCAAAATCCTATCTGGAGCACGGACCTCATCAGTGAGGTGTAGCTTGAATCTCAAACAATGAACTTAGGGTTCGATGATTAGCAGCCATCCAGATCAGAGGGCCTGATGATGTGCCAGCTACCAAATCCCATTGTCTTAGAGTGACCATTAAGCCAATACATCAGAGATGTGTAAGTGAAAGAATGTATGGACCCTGAGTAAATGGGGAATCCCAAATACCTTACATTTCTGTGCCCAATCAAAGTCTTTGAGCAAGAATCCACAGTGATTTTAAAGATCGATTCCTTGCTTCCACCTTTTTTGGGTTAAAAACACCTCTGTGGTGTCTGAGGGTGCTTTGCCATCCGATCCAATCTTCACAGCCCGGTCATTGTTTGAGAATTTTGAGGCTGCATCAGAATATGGGACTGATTGTACAGAGAGGCTGCTAGTGATAAATAAGCAGGTACAATTATTTTTTATATTGTTATATTTGAAAAAACAATTCAACCTTTAAATGCAATTTTCGATGAAAGAAAATCAGAAATGGTTTACAGAAAAGGACTAAAAAGACAAGAAAACATTATGTGTGAACAAAAATGGCAATTGCAGATACAACACAATCAAATACTTCAACGTTTCGGGCTGAGTCTGATTTTTGCAGAATCAACAATATCTTTTCCCCCTCGACCTCTTTAATCTCACTGCTAGAACTTCGCTGGTCTACCATAAGTGGTGGTGGGAGCCCTGGTCCTTAGTTTCCTGGACTACTGTAATTCATTATATCTGGCCCAACCCGGCTACCTTATTGAGCGTCTGCAGCTATTTCAGAATGCTGCTGTCCGTTCTATCATCCGCCCGCCTTTTGGAGCCCATATGACTCCCTTGCTTAGACAACTACACTGGCTCCCTGTTGCCCAGCGGATCCTGTTCAAGTCCATGTGTATAGTACACCAGGCCTTCTATGGAATGGGAGCAGAATATCTGCAAAGAAGGTTCACTCCCTACCAAACTACTCGTACTCTTCGCTCTCTAACCACCCTGCGGTTGGCTGTGCATCGGTTTAAGCTGGCCCATAAGGGTTGCCGTGCCTTTTAAGTTACTGCTGCAAGATCGTGGAACTACCTTCCTATTCCTTTGCCTGACATCTCTGATCACCTGCCTTCCGTCGAGGATTAAAAATCTTGCTTTTCTAGCTGCACTACAGAATCACGCTTTGCATCCTCTGTGCCAAGATGCCCTCGGGTGTACGTGCGCTCTCATAAATGTCCTTAACATAACATGAGTTAAACCGAAATCTTAAAAACAATGTTCTAAACTTTGGTGACAGGAACTTCATAAGATAAGGAGGAATTTGGTTCTAAGGTGACAAATCGAAGGGACCAATCTTAAAAATCTTATATTTGTTACACTGCATCCAAGTAAGCCTCCAATAATAGTGACATAATTTAACCTTGGCTCGGTCTGGATTAGATACAAGTAAATCTAGAGAAATGTCTGCTTCCGTCATCGTATCTATGCAGGCTTTCTTCCAAGCCTGCAAAAACAATCCGAGTTTGGGTCTAGTAATAGGGCTATGGGCAGCAATATTGAGAAAGAATTACAGTTGCTCAAAATACATTTCCTGAACAAAGTCATAGTTTACCATGTATACATAATGTTTAATGATAAAAGTCCCAACTCGTATCGTATCAAATGGATTGGTAGACTTGATGGAAGAGACAGCAGTTTCCTCCAGAACAAACCTTCAATTTTGTTCCATGCTGGCATAAGTTCTACCATCTTGGTTTCCACTTTGTAAATTAAGATGGAGACCATCTTTTGTTTATAAAAAGTGACTAATGGCTTACAAAAGAATTTCCCATGTTCCACAAGTATTATTGAGGCCTGGGAAGCTGCTGATAAGGCATTCGTTCTAATGTCCAGTTTGTATGGGGCCTCTTGATTACTGTTGTTAGTATTCACTCCCAAGTAACGAAACTCGTCCAATACTGCCAAAGTTTTTTTTATACAGGAACCACTTTGCAGCGCATCTCTTTTGCTCTTAGAATAAGAACATTTGTTTTATCAACATTGATGGTTAAATGATTCTTGTTTGCATATTGTCCCAGGGCCGATAATAATCTTTGGGGACCAATCAGTGTTTTATCTAAAATAACAAGATAATTTGCATAAAGCAGCAACGGTAAGGGAATTGTCCCCAATTTTCAAAGATAGGAGATGACACTTTTCAAGTGTTGGCCAATGTCAGCTATAAACAGGTTGAAACGGGAAGGTGCTAAAATGCATCCCTGCTTTAGACCTCTGAATGTTGGAATTGATTGTGTCAGGAGTCCGTTCTGATTCAGCCTAATGTGTATGGACATGTCCAAATAAAATTGGGACACCAGTGCTTGAATATACAATGGACATGCTGCCTAGTCCATTTTTAGGAACAATAGATCTCTTGGGACTGAGTCAAAGGCCATTTTTAAATCTATAAAGGCCGTTTAGACCGACTGACCTGATTGGATGACCCTTTTCTTGACCAAGGGTAGCGCTAAAAGATGTATTGAAGTACTTAGTCCCGGGACAAAACCTGATTGCTCCCTGTCCCCGAGAGATGCACGCCTAATCCAGCATGTCATATCTATGAGGAACAAGCGAGCACAGATCTTACCCGGTGCATCGAAATGAGCGATAGGGTGATAGTTGTGCAGTAGTTCTCGATCGCCCTTCTTCAATAAGGGGATGATGACCAATTTCTTACAGGATTGTGGAATTTGCTTCGATTGTATAACCTGGGTAAAAATGGAAAAAAGAATCCTGGACCAAGCCTCAGGGTGTGCCTTTAGCATAAAATGTGTGAGGCCGTCTGGACCCGGGGCTCTAGATGTGCTAATTATTTGTATCTGGAGGAGTATATCATCCAGATCAAAAACTAGATATGGTCAGTGATCCATGTGTAATTCCCTTTACACTGGGACAAAGACCGCGAGGCATATAATTCAAGAAAGCTTTCTGTCCATACTTTCTTCTAAATTGGATTAGTTTGGAGCAGGAGTTGCAAATCGTTGTTACCTGTATTCAATAGGTCCCACATCTGGGCACTGTTTTTGGATACTATTGAATGTAGCATTAGCTCCCCATCCTGCTGGTACATGAAAGTATAATGCAACTTCAACCAGTTCTTATATCCAAGCTTGAATTTTTGTGAAATAGGTATTTACATATCCAAATCTAGATGAGATATTGCTCTAAGATTTTTCCTTAGTTGTCTCGTCTTATAATTATAATTATGCTTTAATTTTATGTATTTATTTTGATGCTTATATAGAGCGCCAAGCCCAAAGGCATCTGGGTGCTTTTCTTACAGATAAGGTTACATTAGTTTCCAAGGTTACACAAATAAAACATTACTCATGGTTACAAAAAATACAACATTACTCAACAATAATAGATAAAATCCGTTGAAGGATGATACCTTATTTACATAATTACATCTCAGAGTCCCCAGAGGAAGGTTCAAATTATACATGACCGGTATGAGGAAAATTAGTTGCTCAGGCTTTGTGTGGAAAGGTAGGTTTTTAATTGTTTGCAGAAGATCCAAAAGGATTCTTAGGCTTTGAGTTGGATAGGCAGAGTATTCCATTGCTTGCTAGCGGTGGTAGGAAAGCTACTGCCACCCGCTTTCTGGAGCTTGAATCTCGGCGTGGTGAGAAGGTGCATGTAGGCTGCTCTTGTTGGTCGAGCCGTGTGAGGTTTTGATCTTTTTTCTGACAGGTATGAACGGGCCGCCCAGTGGAGACAGTTGTGTGTTAGGGTGAGTGTTTTGAACGCGATCCGTTCTTGAACCGGAAGACAGCGGAGATTCTGTCTAGTTGACCAGATATGTGCTGACCTAAGGGTATTAATTGCAGCTCTGAGGGCGTTCAGAACCTGGAGTTTTTGTATGTTATGGGTCTTAGTGCTGGCATATAAGGCATTGCAGTAGTCTATAGTCAGGTCAGGACTAGGGCTCTGGCCCGAGTAACGCAGCTGTCGGGAGACAAGTATGGTCTACAAGGGTTGATAAGTTTGCAAGTGTAGGATGTGGCTGAAATGGTGGCATTTACTTGTTTAGAGTGAGCGACGAGACTAGGTAGAAACCAAGGGTTTTGAAGAGCCTTAGTTTTGAGCCTATGAGCAGCACCTCAGTCTTATCGTCGTTCAAGCATAACCCGTGATGAGCCATCCAAGCTTGTATGGTTAGGTAAATAGCATTGGGTGTAGCAGTGTTAGTAACATGGTCCCCAGTGATAGGTATGAGGATTTGGGTGTCATCTGCATAATTAGTGTAGGTGACACCCAAATCATCAAGACCGTCAAAAAGAGGTTTTGTGAAGATGTTGTATAATGTTGGAGATACAAACGATCCTTGCGGCATTCCACATAAGACAACAATAGGTGGTGCTTCACCCTTGGGGGAAAAGACTCTCATTGTCCTGTCAGTTAAAAATGATTTGATCCATTGTGTGGCATTGGGAGAATAGTGTGCTGCTGAGGTCAGGTGTTTACATAGGATGTTATGGTACACGAGATCAAATGCAGCTGATAGGTCAAGAAGGAGAAGTAGTGCCAACTTCCCTTTATCCTTTAAGTCATCCATATGGATTTTTAAATCCAGGAATGCTGTTTCTGTTCTGTGTCTTGGACGGAATCCTGACTGTCGTAGTGCAAGGATCTTGTTGGCCTCAAGATATTTCTGTATTTGGATGTAGGCTACCCTGTCTAGAATTTTCAATAGAAAGGGTACTGTTGTTATTGGGCGATAGTTAGTAGGAATGTTTGGGTCGAGGGAAGGTTTTTTTAGGTAATACCCAGGTGTTCTTTAGGTCCATCGGGATGCAATTGTTTTTAAACGAGGCATAACGAGGCATTGATGAGCTTCATGATGAAAGGGGTGAGTTGAGGGGCAGAGTCTTTAATGACTGTTGCCGGGCACCTTGCAAGTTTTAGACATGAAATAATTTGGAGGACTTCTGAGTTTGTGACCTTTTGTAAATTCAAATTGTGGCACTTCATTTTTAGTTGGGGCATTCTTGTGGTTACTGAGAGGTCTGGTGAGTTGAACTCAAGTTTTTTTACTTCGATTTTTGATTGAAGTAGTGAAGTAGTGTCATTTTGTCTTGAAGATCATTCTGGATGTTCAGACACCATGTTGCGTCCTTATTGATTGCAGCTTTCCAAAGGGGGCACCGGGGATTCCAATTTCCTGAGAATTGTGAATTGTTCCTTTGTTTTAGAGTTTGCTTTGGAAATACTTTCGTTGTACAGCAAACATTTTGTTAGGAGGATTTGTTTTTTGTATTCTAGGGCAGCTTTATTAAATCCTTGTTTATTCAATTCATTAGGAGCTTTTTTCCAGAGGGATTCAGCTTTTCTGTTTGCATTTCTTAGTGCTTTTAAGGTAGGGGTGAACCACCCATTTAGGTGGGCAGATTGTTTGGCTTTGCATAGGGCAAGGGAAGCTAGTTTGTCTATTGCTGTAAGTATAGTTTTGTTGTACTGTTTTGTCATTTTTGTTGGGTCAGCGTTATCAGAGTGCTGTATTGCTAAAAAGGGTTGCATCAATGCTAGTAGGTTCTTGGCCGTGATGTTTTGTTTGTTTCTTGACGGGGCAGCCGGAGCCAATTGTAGGGGGTTATTGTGGCTGGACTTTGTATTGATATTAAATGTTATAAGATGGTGGTCAGACCATGGGAAAAAAGCATTCAAAGTTGTGGCTGAGTTGCAGTTGATATCCGCAAACCAGTCAATGATGCAGCCTTTCACATGTGTAGAATTCTGAATTCTGTGCGAGAAGCCTTATGCTGATATTGTGTTGGGATAAAGCATTTTTGTCCAGTGGATCGTTAAGGCCTAAATTGAAATCACCCAATATAATGGTTTGTAATTTGGGTTTGGCGTTGGAAGATAAGATTTGCGTTACATCAGTCTCAAAGGTGAGAACAGGCCCTGGAGGGCGGTACATGAGGTGCATATTCAGTGTGGCTGTGGCGGATAGTGACATTTTTACTGAGAGTAGTTCTCCTGATGCGATGTGAGCAATGGGTATTTCTCTCATGTTTAGGGTATTTTTAGCAATGATGGCTACTACTCCGCCTTTAGCTGAAAGTCTGTCCATTCTACAGATAGAGTAGTTGTCTGTCACAGCAAGAGCAAGGACTGTGCCTGCTGCTGTGCGAAGCCATGATTCTGTAATGGCTAGGAAGTCAAGATTATGGGCCTCATCACGACTTGGGCGGTAACGGTAACGCTATTAGCGCGGGCGGTGTTAGCCCTACCGCCAAACTCCCCGGCGCTAATAGCTCCGGATCACGAGTTTGGCGGTAATGTAAGTCCCCATTCCCCACTGAGCCCATTCGGGAATGCCCCATTCCCCATTGGGCTCAATGGGGAATCTTCGCGCTAATACCTCAGGCGGATTTCCCGCCGGCGGTAATAGCACAGATTTTCGGCGGATTTCCCCCCAGCTCAGAGCTGGGGCAAAATCCACCGAAGCCCTGATTCGGCAGACCCTTAAATCCGGCGGTAATAGCGCTACTGCCGGATTTAAGGGTTACAGCCAAAGTCGTGATGAGGCCCTATGTGTTCTAATGGTGTCTGCGATATCTAGAGCATGGGCTGGTAGGGATCTTGCATTGATGAGTGCACCTAGAATGTTGTTGTCTGTTATGCTAATGTTAGTTTGGTGAAGATTGTGTTGGTGTGTGCAAGTGCGGGCAGTTCTAAGTGTTAAGAGTGAGTTCCTCCTTATGATGGTGGGGGCATTAGTGATGGTGATATCTCTCTTGATCTTAGTTCTAGTTGCTAATTTGCTGTTTCTGAGTGTCAGTGTGCAGGGGCGACTGTGCCGCGGTTGGTTAACGTTGCTATATGACTTGTCTGAATGTAGTGTTTGACTAAGGAGGCTGTGATATTGGCTAGTTTGTGTGCCCTGATTCTCACGGGGTCGACAATAGAGTTGCTGGGTCAGCCCTTGGCTAAGATCAATTGGTCAAGATCTGTTCAGGCTTTGTTGGGGTTTGTACACGTTATACAACACTAGGCTTTTGAGGTGCAGTTGGGTGCATCAATCACATCAAGCATGGGAGGTTTAGTGCAGCACTGATTACAAAAGCAGAGTACAGCTATGATAGGTACTATGCAACGTGAGGCAAATACAGGTTATAGAACACTAGGCTTTTGAGGTGCAGTTGGAGGTACATCAATTTGCATCAAGTATGGGAGGTTTAGTACAACACTGATTGCAAAAGCGGATTTCAACTTCAACGTGAGGCAAGTGCATCAATGAATGCCGGTAGTAGAATTACCAGTATACTAGATCAGGTGTGTGATAGGCTCATGATGGCAGCAATGTACATAATAATTGCATCCCGAATCTGCCTAAAACACGTAGGTTTAAGGCACACAGCAGTGTAAGCATAGGGGCGTAGTGGGCACATCGTAGGTTGGATTCATGTAAGTAGGGTAATCACATTGCTGTATTATGCAGGTAGGGTTCCCAGAGGCATGCGCCGCAAATAGACAAGCAGGTATAGTATACATAATGAAGCACAGTACGAACTGTGGAGGGTCACAGAACAAATGTGCCGGATGGAATACGGTATAAGCAGAAGATTGTCAGTAATATTGAAGTTGCATGTTAAAGTTAAGGTTACGCGGTGGCAGGCCATGGCGTGTCCTTGGAACTTCCTGCTAACAGAGGGAGTGCGAGGTGCGGCAGGCCTAGGTGCCAAGAGCCACTGGAGTGGAGGTGATCAGTTAGTGCGTGGGCAGTCCAGACTATCACTAGTCGATTTTACAACACACATCCAAAGTGACACCGGAAGGTGGAACCACCAGAGTTTTGGAAGTTCAGATGCAGCTGCAGCCACGCGGCAGCAGTTGGGTATGGGGATAAGGCTAGCGAGGGTGAATCAGAGTGGGTGTCGGGCTAGTGGAATTGGCTAGTAGGAAGCCGCAAGGTTTGGAGAGGTCTATGCGATGAGCTGACTGCAGGGCGTAGAGAATCGATGGAACGATGACGCCTTCACATGAGGTGGAAGATGTAGAGGGTGAATATAGTGGGCTTGCGGTATGACAATATGTGTACGTTTGTAGGCTCAGTATTTAGAATGTGAGAGGAAATTCCTCTTACCAGTTTTAGATGTTGAAGGTGTACTATTGGAACTCTGAGTACGTTAACGGGAGGGGGACTAGTCACACTTAAGCGTGGGAATGAGATTTGAACCTGTGTTTGCTGCGTTGTTTTGCTTCCAAGACAAATGTGTTGTCCCTGAGCTATCCTTCCTCCCCTCTCTAATCTCGATATCAAAGATGTGCTTATGTTTAAATGCAGTTCCAGGACCTCATCATTTTGCTCTATAAATAGACTCAGAGCGGCCAGCTAAGTTAAGTAGTACGCGTTTGTTCATTATACAAGAATTCAGTTTATGCAAAGTTAAAGTCGTCCATCTAAACCTGATCCTCCCACCTGTGACTTCCAAAGTAAAGCCATAATAGTTCCCTTGTAAAAAGGGCCAGGGAAAGTCCCAGGCTAACAGTAATACGCTGTGATCACTGTGCTCTTGGGACATCACTTGAAAATCTTTCATGGTCATAAAGATTTTCCTTTGAACAAACATGTGATCAATGATGGGGCTTGATGAGACCGTCTTCAAGTAGGCTCCATGCAACATAATAAAATCACGACCTCTCATTAGGGCTAACCATTGTGTTGCTGAATTACTGATTGAACCATAATATGTATTTATACTGTGAATGTTTAAATCACCTACGATTACTGTTGAAATAATATTGGAGTCTTGTAGAATTAGGTCCAGCTTCATTCCACCTCCTCCAAAAACAAATCGTCAGTGATTGCTGCATGGTTCCAGTATAAGTTTAAAAGAGCAAAATTCCTATTGTGACATAAGTTTTATAAGCTGCATGAAGGAGTTTATTGAGGCCCAAAGCTCCAAAATCTACCCAATGTTAATTGTACATGCAGTTAACAAAACTGCTGATGGCCTCCCTTTTTTAGCTTTAACCGCTGGTCCCAAAAGCAAAGCATAGCCACCCTAACCCGGGTGATTTAAAAGCCAACTTTCCTGGAGCATGACTATCTACAGGCCTCGCAGTGGATTGCCTTCTTTAACAAGTAGGTGTTTGAAGACTCTGGTGTTCCATGTTGCAACTTTCAGACTTAGGAATTCTTTTTTGACTGAGAGTTAATTCTGCAAGTATCGATCGTTCCGTGCTAGTACCCCCGGCAACCAGGACCAATTCAGGTCTTTCTGGTTCTGTGGTGCTGAAAGCAACTCGATCTGGCGTGAGCTGTTGGACTGTCTCTGGGTGCAGGAGATCCTCCACGGTGCTATGGCACATCTCTTTGCCCTATGGTGTGAGGGCAAGAGGTCCTCTCTCCTGGTATTTGGAAATTGGGGATTAACCTCCTCCCTTAAAATAAATCCCTGCCGAAGAAGTGATTTCCTGCTTGCAATAATGCTTTGGAATCCAGCTGGGAATACACCAGCAACCTCACCTTGCCCAGACCGTAGTCACTGAGAAATTCGACCTGAGCAATGTCCGAGAATTGAATGTCATCGAAGCCTGGGATATCAAATAACAGATTCAAAATACTATACCTATTTAGGATGAACTCTGGGTACGTTTCTCCTCTACATTTCAATGTAAGGCTATGATATTTGTTGAGGTGATTCTGAGAGTGAGAGTGATGTGCCTCAGGCTAATGATTCCTGTCTTATTTTCGTGCCACCCCTGACATTCCTCCGATCATTTTGGTCAAGATCTCCACATGTCATCAAAGGGTCCTCTTTGTGATGAATTTGTTCTTCCGTGGGTGTAATACCTTCTTGTTGGGTCCGATTTGGTCACTAATGATTTTTTAATAGACAATTCCTTCTCTGCTCTAGGGTTTGGAATCCATCCAGAGAAGAGGGGTTGTTGGAATAGATCATATCCTCATAATCACGTTGTGGCCTATTAAGTCCCTTAATCCTACAGGTCTGATTACTTTGTGTACAGGCTGCCTCACTGGATGAATACTCTCTATCTGTTTGTACATGAGGTTAAGAAGGTCAGCATCTTTTAATAGTAAATCTATTTCTTCCAGCTCCTGCAGCTGGCAGAGGAATGGTTTAGGGAGGGGGAATCACGAACTATCGTAAACAATTTTGACTTTTTTTTACATTGACGTTTTGTCTTTTCCACTAACACCTTTGTCTGATGGTTTTCGTTTGGGGTGTGGATAAAGTATGCAAACATTTTGTAGATCCAAATAAAGTAAATCTCCATAGGGATCTCTGATTTTTGGACTTTTACCCACTTGCATGGACTTCCAAGCCCCTTTTAGCTTTGCAAAACCTTAGATAAACTGGTTTGGTTGATGATAACATCACCTAGCTAATTTCATCAGCTGGATCTTGGAGTATAATGCTTTTGCTGCCCTGAACCAGATTATCTTGTTTGGTTGTGAATTGATTATTATCTAAATTGCCACATTCTAGAATAGAAGACTGTGACTCTGGGTCGATGACCACCGGGGCTAATCCCATGATCGAGGTCACAATTTCTACATTGTCCCTTACCTCCAGGACTCCCGTCTCCTACTGCTCCATAGTGGTTATTGTCGTTGTCAAATAGACAATTAGCAATGTTTTCCTTCGGCTTTCATGTCCAATGTTTCATACAATTTTGCTATTAAGGGGGTGTTCATGGCCGTAAGTGGGACCTCCATCATGGGAGTGTGCCACTGGTTCAAGCCAAGGGACCATCGAGGAGTGGGGTTTATAAAAGAAAACGAGAATGTAGATGATGAGTTCAAAGAATCCAGGCGCAATATAGGAGATTGAGATAGATTTAGTAGAAGAGGAGAGAATAATAGTGGAGGTTGAGTGTCTTGAACAAGGATACGTTCAGCTGTTAAAAGTTTTGCTGAATCAAGATGCTGACAATGTACTCTTGTTTCCTTCCAAAGAACTATCGCACCCGAGCAGAACACTTACATTTTTACTGGCCACCTCCAGGTGGTCATCTACCCATAAGTTATCACCAGAGCCTAGACTGGGAATACAGAAACATAAAGTGTCCCCCACGTGGACCTGGGCTGTCATGGTCTGGGGAGCTTGGATTCCCACTAGGCAAGGAGTGGCTGCAATGTGAACCACCCTGATCAAGCGTAATGGAGGGGGTAACACCTTGGTCCTTCCCCGACGCCCCTACCCTTGCTCTATTTGTTGGAGTTTCGCTGCACTGATGGAGTCTGAAATCTCAGTTAAGTCTATAAGTAATTCTTGAGTCGGGGGAGGAGCGTCAATATATTGATGCCCACAATTAGCAGATTCAGAGATTTTACCAGCCTCCACTTTGCAAGGTCTCTTTAATTTAGTCCAATATCCTCTGATATCAGATGGTAAGGATTTTGTGCGGTGATGTTTGGGTGCCCAGTTTCTCCAAGGGGAGGCCTGATTTTCCACACTTATATTAGAAATGGATGAGGTTTCAGCTGAAGTATCAACTACTTGTTGCGGGAAAGCCTTTCTAGCCACGAATGACTTGCGTAAGACATTTAGGTGAAAACAGAAAACAAAACATTTACAGTTGTAAATATATGCTAAACATAAACAAACAAGTGAAAAGTCAAGAATCAAAATCCCATGTACTCCAATGGACAGAAATCCAAGAACACGTATGAGTACCAATCCGCGATTATTTCCGGAGCAAGCAAACATTCAGTAGTAGCAATACTGCTCCCGCCACCGCCACCCGACCACCCAACTGCACTCGGTAAAGCATTCTGTGATACGTGCACGCTAATGCACGTGGGAGGCAGTTTTTTTATATTGTTGCTGGGAAAGGGGCATGGCCAATATGAGCGGCCTTGAAAGGTTTGATGAACTCAAGAAATAAATAAATAATATGACTGAAAGTGAAATAAAAATGGGTGAATAGATTATGCCAAGTTTTCAGGGTTTCTCAGATCCAAAACGAAATTACTGTAAAGCGTGCTTACCTGATTAGAGTAAGCCGCGTGGTAAAGAGATCGTTATGTCTCTGTTAGAACGGTCCGCTCTGCAGAGTCTTGCAGGAGTGGCAGCGCGAAGGTGAAAGAGCGCTGCTATGGCGACCGCATACACGGGAAATCAGTGGTCGAGACGCCGTTGCTGGGCGCCAAAGGCATGAATAGTGGCAGCCATTTTGGAATGGTGTCCACTCTTATCCGACTAAAAGGATCAATATCCAGGTTCTAAATATCAGAAACAGCTAAATGTCTAATTGTTGGTGGACAAAGTAGGTTCAAGACAAAAGTCAATAAATTGTTGTGACATGTTTATGTCTGTTTCCATGACAACGGTGCGCAGGTGGCGAACGCAACCTGGACAAAATGGACCACTGCCCGAGAAAGTGCTCTGAATCAGAGCACAGTGGAAATAAATTCAGGCGGGGAGAAGATATTTAAAGTCACCAAACGGGACAAGTCACATGCCCTGATCTCCTATATTGTAAAAGTGGTGAATTACGGGATCGCAATTCAATTGTTGTAAAAGGCATAGGTGGCAGGACCTGGGTGAAATCACTTGTGGCAACCCATGGGAAAGGACCCCATATCAATGGTCTAGGTGTAGAGGACCCATGTTGGCGATTCCCTTGGGGCGACAAGAGAGCAATGAGAGTGGAATCGTATATGATGTGCACAAAGTACACATGGCCTTGGGCAGGGTCCAAAATGTAAATCTCAAAAAGTGGAGAAAAGACCCCTGAATGTCTATGTCGCATGTAGGTGCAAGTGGAAGCATCATGCTTGGTAGGCATTTGTGATAACATAGCTTTTCACACTTTCTGTATGGTTAGAAACATAAAGAACGTTAGAATCCAAACATAAAGGCAAAATATCGAGCAAAAAACCTCAAATAAATATATCAAAAAAATTATTGTTTCAATCTCATGATTCTCATTTTAAGGTATAGAAACAAAATTTGTCTGAGAACAAGTCTTAGATCTATAGAAAGGATTTCCATTCCACTGCTATATTGAGACCTGTTTTCACCGTGTCTAATCTGTGCACCCACCTCTGCTCTAACTGTGTCAGTGCTTTATTCAGATCTCCGCCTCTTGTAGTGGGTGATAATTTTTGGATGATAAACCATCTGAGGTCCAAATCTGTGTTTTTGGAGACTGAAATGGTCCACTAGAGGTTTATCAGGGACCTTGTTCCTGATACAGGACCGGTGTTCTGAGATGCAAATTTTTATGAGGCGGATGGTTTTGCCCACGTATAAAAGACCACACGGGCACTCGTTGATATAAATCACTCCCTTGGAGTTGCAGTTTGTATGTTCTTTCATCGTCCAAGTGATATTTTTGTGCTCAAAAGCTTTTTTTTGCACTGTTAGGGCACAAGCAACACATTGGCCGCATTTGTAGTGTCCAATCACAGCAGGTAGGTTCCATATGGTGTTTTCAACAGATCGGACTAGTTCCACAAAAGTATGCACTAGGGTATCCCTTACATTCTTGTTCTTTTTAAAAGCGAAACAGGGGAGTTTGTTGAGTGTCCCTGTCTGTTTAACCAGGTGCCAGTTCTTCTTCACGGCTTTCTGTATGATGTCACTCAGGGGACTGAAGGTGGTGACACAGACCAATGTGTCTAATTCCTTTTTGGGTTTTGTTTCCAGACAGATCTCCCTCGGGGTGTTTGTGGCTCTTTTCTTGGTATCCCTTATTGCCTTTCGTGGGTATCCTCTTTCCGTCAGCCTCACATGCAGATCTTCTGCATGCTTCTTAAACCTTTCAGCATCGGTGCAATTCCTACGGATCCTTAGGAATTGTCCTAAGGAAGATTATACATCAGGCCATGTGGGTGATAGCTCTGAAAGTGTAGTAAGCTACTCTGATCTGTGGGCTTGCGGTATAGCTCAGTCTTGAGAAGATCTCCTGGTCTATAAATATGAAAGTCAAGGAAATCGATCTGATGATGATCCCACTGTATAGTGAACTTGATGTATTGACTGCATCGGTTTATCCATAGATGGAATTCCTGTAACAAATCCGATGTTCCATGCCAGATAAGGATGACGTCGTCTATGTACCTTTTCCAAAGACCTCTGTGTTCCCGAAAAAAGGGTTCTCCTCACAGTAGATGTGGTTTTCTTCGTACTGTGCCATGTACAGGTTGGCGATGTCAGGCGGAAAAGTAGCCCCCATGCTGACCCCTTGGACCTGCTTGTAAATCTATTTTTTAAAAAGAAAGATATTTTCAGACATGGCAAGTCTCGTACATTCCAAAATAAAGTTATTAGGAGTTGTGGAGGTGTCGTGTCTCTTGTTGAGTACCATCTGGACCTCTTCTAAACCTTCTGCTTGTGGGATGGAGGTATACAATGCCTTGACATCCATGGTTACTAATAAACTGTTGTGCTGTAGGTGGATATGGTTGAGTAGGTTGATGGTGTTGGTAGTGTCTTTCAAATAAGAGGGCATCTGAATGACAAAGGGTTTCAGAAAGAAATCTGTCTACAATGACAGTGGTTCCAAAAGGGAGTTGCATGTGGACACAATTGGTCTTTGGCGCCTAGCAACGGCATCTCGGCTGCTGGTTTCCCGTGTATGCGGTCTCCATAGCAGTGCTCTTTCATGGAGGGGTAAGTGGACAAGGGAAAATGTTGCACGTGTGTTATTTCTAAGGTAGGGGGCAGTGTTTCTCATGCTCCTTGATTACAGCAGTGTTGGTGGCTCTTGGGGAGGAGGGATGGCATTAGCTGATGCCAATTTAAGATAAATAGCAGTTTTGCTAAAAGTATGTACTGTGTACTAGAGTTTTTTTAAAAAATAATTTCTATTCATTTTAACACACACCAAACTTGCAGTGCATATAGTAACATTTTGAATTTACATCTCTCCTCCTATGACCACTGCTTCTCCCATTCCCTCAACCCCTTACAAGCCTATCCTTCTTCGTGTTCCATTTCTTCGTCTTGCAGTAGGGTTTCCTCTTCCATGGTCTGTGTAAGGTCCCGATCACTTGACCGGTCTTGCAGGGGCCCAAATAACAGGACTATTAGATGTTTCCAGGCTATCAAGGTTTCGGCCTCCTCCTCCCCCCCAGAACCACTGGCTTCATGCCATACTGTAGTTTCAGCTTCGGCCCATTTTTGTAGGTCTTTCCACCATACCTCTATTCTTGGTCTATGGCATGCCTTCCACCCCATAGCGATTCTTCGCTTTGCAAGCACGTATGCCAGATCTTTTAGTTTACTTACATGCTTGAGTTTACACGGTCTAGGGAAACCCCCTAACAGACAAGCCCACACTGTATCCACCACTATCTTGATCCCTTTCTCTTCCAGTCTATGTGCTACTTCTCCCCAAAACCTTTCAATTACTCGACATGTCCAGAACATGTGGACCATTCCGGCGTTTTCTTCATCGCATTTGGGGCATGATTGTCGTCCTGTGTTTTTGAATTTGGCTATCCTTTGGGGTGTCATATATGCCCTGTGAGTTATGTATAACTGTATCTGTTGTAGTCTTCCATTCCTTGACACTTTCTTATGGTCCCCTTGGGCTCGCTCCCACATCCCATCACTCATTTGGGCTCCCACTTCCTCTTCCCAGTCCTGTCTCAGTTGTACCACTTCCTTTCCCGCTTTAGACATCATCAACTCATATGTCCTGGATATCTCATGTCTCCCATTGGCTATCCCAACTGGTTCCCAGTGCTTCCTGATCATCATCCGTAATTGCTTTTCTTTTCCTGCCAATGCAACTAATGGTACTTGCGGGGAACACAGGAGTGGATTCTCCATTATCTGACAGGCCCTACGCCATATCTCCCACCCTAATATCATCATCCTTGGGTGTCCTTCCATATCCGATCTGGGCAACCACATTATTTCTTTCAAAAAGAATGGGGCACAGTCCAGTCGAAACAGCCTGGACTCTGAGGTTGGTTCTTCAGAGAGCCATTTTGCTACATATTGCAGCTGGCTTGCTATATAGTAGATTTCATAGTTTGGCAGTTTTATACCCCTTTTCTTGTGTGGGTTTTGTAGCTTCCAAAGGGCCACTCTATTCCTTGTGCCATGCCAGAGGAATTCCCTGCATATGCTATGTGTCCAGGCAAAGAATCGCCTTGGTATCAGGTATGGGATGTTCCCGAAATAATGCAATAGTCTTGGTAGGACCACCATTTTCAGCATTGACCCTCATCCCATCATCGCCCAGGGGAGCTTCACCCAGAACTTCATACTATTTTCAATAATCTTGATCGCCCTCTCGGTGTTGTGCTGGTGCTCTGCCGCCACCGTATGGTATATGTCTATCCCAAGATATCGAAACGTATTGACCTCCCATGTTACCTGTAGGATAGTTAACTGATCTAACGGGATCCCTTTATATCCGCCCAGTGGAAATATGCAAGTTTTTTGGGATTCACGGCTATGCCAGATAGCCTTGCGAACCGCTCCATCACTTCCAGAACATACTGAAGGTTCTTTTCTGGGTAGCGTAGGTACAACAACATATCATCTGCGTACAGGGAGATTAAATGCGGATCCCCTCTTATGATTATGCCTATTGTGTCATACTGTTGCCTCAGGTATATTGCTAGGGGTTCTAAGGCTAAAATATACAGCATGGGGGACTACGGGCATCCCCGTCTAATACCTCTACTGAGTTGCTACCTCTCTGATATTACAGCTCCTGTCTTGACCCTGACCAGCGGTGTGCTATATAATAGTTTAGCCCATTTGAGATACCCAGGTCCTATTCCATAATTGGTCAGGGCCGCAATCAACCAAGGCCATTTGACAGAGTCAAAGGCCTTTATTGCGTCCAGCGATACAATTTCCATTTCACCCGCATCCCCCTTCACGTGTTCAATGACTCGATGGAGTCGTCTGAGATTGTTAGATATATTCCTATTAGGGACATAGACGGTCTGGTCAAGGTGTACTAATTTATCAATGACCCTCCTCATTCTATTTGCAAAGACCGCTGTTAGTATTTTACTGTCTTGATTCAGCATTGATAGTGGTCTATATGAGCCACAATCTTTACCAGGCCTATTGGGTTTAGGGAGTGGTATAATAATCGCCTCTCTTAGGGACTCTGGTAGTCTTCCCACTTCGTATGCCTCATTTAACATCTCTAAAAGCGGGGGGAGCACCTCGTTCTTGTACATTTTATAAAATTTGCTAGGGAGTCAGTCGGCCCCCGGAGTCTTGCTGGTGGGTAGCTGCACCACTACCTCTTCCAGTTCCTCTAGAGTGATAGGTGCATCCAGCTCCTCTTGCTCCTCTGCGCTAATTTGTGGCAACCCAATATCTTCCAGTGTTTCTCTTATTTCCTTGCAATCACTTCCCTCCTCATCATTGTACAGAAGTCGGTAATAATCTACAAATTCCTGATTAACGCCTTCTTGGGTGTCCTCTATGCGCCCATCATCCCTCATTATCGTTCTGATTGTGGTTCTGGGGGTCTCACTCTTATATAACCATGCCGGGTCCCTCCCCGGTTTGTCCCTTCCTGCATGCTGTCTCTCTATATATTTTTATTATTCAGATTGCACAGTCTCTCCCAATGCCCAGCACATTTTTGTTGCAGCCGGAGTATTGCTTCATTATCTTCCTTGGTATTACCTCCCCTTTTTAACGCTGTTTCTAATTCTGCTTCTGCATCTTGTAATTCTGCTAAGATCCCTCCTTGCAGTCCTTTGGACGTAGCAATGGCTATCCCCCTCACTACCACTTTAAAGGCTTCCCAGAGCATGCCCGCTGTCTCTACACTGCCAGTGTTGATCTCAAAATAGCTTATTATTTCCTCTCTCAAATCCTCCCTAAAAATAGTATCTTTCAACGCCTCTGCTCTGAGGCGCCACGTCGGTATCCTGGCTCTCGGGGTTCGGTATTGACATACAAGTATCAATGGCGAGTGGTCTGACAGGACCCTCGCTTTATATTCTGTTGGCGCTATTTCTGTCATTAGCTCCTGTGTAACAAACAAATAATCCAGCCTAGTATGTAGATTTTGTGGATCTGAATAATGCGAGTATTGTCTATCCTGTAGATGGCGCGACCTCCATGCATCCTCGAACCCTAAATCCGTTAACAGTGACTGCAACGTCCTAGCGGCTGGAGTGGGTCTATCTATTTTGCTATCTGACCTATCTATTTTAGGGTTTAATGCACAGTTAAAGTCTCCTCCCCAAATTACCGCCACCCCTAAACACATACTGCGTTTGTTATATAGAGTCCTAAAGTATGCCACCGTATCCTGGTTCGGGGCATATGTGTTTATGATGTTTATTTCCTTGTTTTCCACCAGCCCTCTTATTATAACCATCCTCCAATCCGCCTCAACTGTAGATTGCAATAGCTGGAACGGGACATGCGGTTTCACCCGGGTAATCACCCCTCTGGCATAAGCGGAGTATGTTGCGCCTACAACAGTCCCCCTCCACTTCTTCCGTATCACCTCCAGCTTTTCTTGTGTGAGGTGAGTCTCTTGTAACAAGGCTATATTTATCTTCTGTCTACGCAGATACATCATAACCTTATTCCTTTTTAAATAGCTATTAAGCCCTCTGACATTCCAAGTAATTACTTTAAGGTCCCCCATAATCTATTAGGATCCCATTCCTCCCTCCGCAAGTACAGTCCATGTCTAGGTTTTTCCCTTTTCACGTATAGGCTTGTTCCCCTTTATAAACTTCCCCTAACTATAAACACTTCCACTTCTCCACCCTCCTTCCCGCCCTCCTCGTTTCCCAGCCCCAACACACTCCCCAACTCTTCCCCAGCCTCCCCCTTATCCCCCTGCCCCAACTTACCCCTCAGCCCATTCCCCAACTGTTGCCCAGCTCTATCCCTGGATCTCAGGCACCCCCGCATCTAGCCCTTTTCCAGCTATTGGCGTACTTGCGGCTCAGTAGGGCGATATCGACCTAGTGGCGATCCTACTATTCTAACTCCCAGGTGTAGGGTGCCTGCATCCCGTTTCTCCTATTTGGTCATCAAGCTAAGCCGCCTAACACCACCCACTTTGTTTTTCACGTTCTATATTCCAGTCCAACGTGTTCAAATGTCGCATGTTACAGTTTCCCATTACTATCTTTACTGGCCGCGCCATTGTTATCTGTTCTACTGTCTCTGCCCCCAGACCCCCCGCCCACTTCTTATGATGCATGGCTGTTAGATCACTTATTGTGTTCCACTTGGCCTTGCTCCTCATCTCGTTCTGGACAGCCATGTGCCTCCAACCATGTCGCCATACAAGAGCATGTATTTAAATCCAGCTGTGTGCAGTCTCCTCTTGATCGCCACATAGCTGTAACGTTGCCTCTGTACCAGCATAGTGTAATCAGGGTACACAGTGATGGTCGCTGACGCTCTTTTTATCGTCCCCCCTTTCCGAAAGAATTCCAAGATCTTCTCTCTGTCCCTGTAGTTCAGGATCTTCGCTATGATTGTTCTAGGGGGGGCTCCGGGCTGCAGTTTCCTCATCAGGGCCCTGTGTGCACGTTCAATTACAAACCCTTGGGAGAGCTTTCTAGCTCCTATTTCCTGTATAATCATGTTCTCCACATAGTCCGTGGGGTCCTGGCCTTCTTCCCCCTCCGGCAGGCCTACCACGCGTATGTTGTTGCATCTCGCTCTTCCCTCTGCCTCCTCCGCTCGGTTCTCCAGGTTGGCCACCTGCTGTTTCAGTATGTGGACTTCCTTAGCATTGTTTGTGCTGGTTTCCATGTTGGTTTTCACCGCGCTCTCTAGGCCACTCGTTCTCTCCGCAAGCGCTCTCACATCTTGTCTCAGCAGCTTGACCTCGATCCCCACTGCGTCTATCTTAGTTTCTAGAGCGGTTCTCAGATCTGCCATCGCTATTCCCCATGAGGTTTTCAATTCGGTGATGGCTGTTGTGATCAAGTTGTCCTCTCTCGGCGAGGCCGCGTCTGCGGATGCAGTGGCCATACCTTGTGTTAGGGAAGTGGGGGCCTGCTGCGATTTAGCAAAGATGTCCATTGTGGGCTGCTTGCCCTTAGTTTTGCCTCCCCTTACAGAAATTTTTCGCCCTGTCTTCACACCAGGATCCGTCTTCCCAACAGTGAGCGGGTCTTTTGCTCCCTTGCCGTTCCTTTCCTAATCCTTTCTGTTATCAGGTCCAGGCCCCGCCTTGGGGCTTATGCGCTGCTTCAATGGCTGGTGGGATGGGTGCTAGCTGCTCTGGACTGGGAGCTTTGCGGGGTCTCCCTGCGCCCTGTCCAAGGATTTCCTTTCTTCCCTTCACCTCTGCAGTAGCCCCAGTATTGTTTGACCTCATGCGCACTCCTCTCCTACGTGGGGCCCTGGCTCCGTCCAAGTCTCACTTCTGTGGTAACCCCAGTTTTATTGTATGGCTTTGTGTGGGGTGCACCTCTTCACTTCGCCCTGTCAGTTGCCTATATGTCTACCACCGCAGCTTAGCCCTGTGTCTCATGTGGGCTTTTCACTTTGCAGTGCCCAGTCTTTGCCTTCTTTTACCTGGCACTATGTTTAGGTGCCCCGCTCTGTTACAGTGTACGCCTGCATTAGTGGCGACTTTGCAGGGTATTGGGGTGTTGGCACCAATATCTGTTGGGCTTCTTCTGGGGCTTTCTTACGTGTCAATGCGGTGCCTCCACGCCTCTGGGGAGATGCTGCACTCGTGTTGTTGGCATCGTGTCGTAGGGCTACTTTCTATAAATTCCATCCGCTGACATGCAGTATTATTGTCCAGTAATGTTTGTTTATTGTTGTTCCTTGATGTTGATTATAAGGCAGCTCTCCAGTGTTTGTCTGCGCCTCCAATACGGTGCATCTGATGGCTGCACGTCCTTTGTTCTCCGCGCGTGTGCTGTATTTAGTATACGCGGCTGCTCCTCCGCCTCCGAATCAGCCTCCCTGCTACGGCGCCCGTGTCCGCTTTATAAGCTCGGTTCCTGGGCACCTTGCATCCGTGTCCCGGGGGACCCCAGATTTCGTAGCACAGCTGGTGCTCGCGCTTGTGTGAAAATCCGCTCCCCATGCACGATCACCCGCAGGTCCTTCCTCACGTCACTGCAATCCGGGCGCCCCAGCACTTCGTACAATTATGGGTTGTGCCGGTTGTCTTCCACGCTCAGAGGCGATTGCGCATTCCTTGCTGCAGCGCTTCTTATGATGGACACAGTGCAAGCCCTCAGATGCTCCTTTGTTTGATACTCGCTGCCATCTTGTTGCCAGCCTCACATCGGGCGTCAGAGGCTACAGTGTCTCATAGCCTCCATTCCCGACATTCAATCTTCTCGCGGACAGATGCATCCGATCCAGCTCCCATTCACGTTTCTTTTATTCCGCATTTCCTGTTGAGTTTCGTGGTCAGAAGGCATGTGCCCATCCGGATCATTTGTCGGATCCCAGAGCGCTCGGGTGAAGCAGCCTATTCCATGGCTGCCAAGCCACGCCCCCCCTGTGTACTAGATTGTTAATGGATAATGAGTAGGAATAGGTGTTGGAGCTGTGCAAGGGAAATTTTGAAGTTGAAAGTTCCTAGATCAGTAGAAAATGCAGTTCTGAACTGTCTGCGAAGCAGAGATTTTATCGCGAAGTGCGGATGGGTTCTCGGACACGTCATCATGCCGCGCACCAGCGTATGGTCATGTGGCACTGTCTGGAAGGTCTGCTATGAAGTCAGATGTTCGTAGACATCTACGGATGCAAAACTAGTTGAAATAGTTGCAAAAAGCGTATGGAAGTGTTAAAAATGATTCCAGAAGGTGGGAAATGGCAGAGTTTTAAGGTGAAACTTTGTAAATTGGATACAAACATTGCTATATTGGGTAAGTATGATATTAGTAAGTTGTAGGAAAATAGAATGAACTGGTAAAATCCTATGAAATTCACTGAAATAACTTTCTTAAAGGGGCGTTATGGTTAAGTTGCACTAATAGAAACCTATGAAATTCAATGAAATAACTTTGTTAAGGGCATGTTATGGTTATGTTGGACTAATAAAAACCTATGAAATTCAAAGAAAAAACTTTGTTAAAGGGACATTATGGTTTCAAGTAAAATCGAAAAACCCCAGAAATTCGCCAGTTATGGTAAGCTAAACAACCATAACTCGCGCCACCATCGTGCACTGCTAGGACTAACATCCAGGACATCAAAGATGACATCACAAATGTCACTGATGACATCACTGATGACATCACATATCTGGGCCACTTGTTTTTGTTTATTGACATATATAGGCCAGGTGGTTTTGTTCACTGGCAGTCAGAATAATAAAATTGAAAAAGGTGCTATATATCTAGACGTAAACCTTGTCATATGTTCTTTGAGTACTTTCCTTTGGTCTCAGCTCATGGTGCACATACATGGGGAAATGAGCAGGCCTCAAACAACCAATTCATTTGTATACACGAAGATAAACTTTAATGTCATTAACATTTTCTGATGATGCAGTTTCTTTCTTCTTTACTTTAGTTTCCCTGTATGTGCCTCTGACGTGTATGCATCGTGGTTCTTCATATGTATTGTTTGTACCAGCACAAGTGCTATAAGTCTTGAATTGTTAGCTAGTTATTACATGTTTAACATTACTCAAAACTCTGATACGGTAGCCTTCATTATTGTACTATCCAAAATTACAAGATTATAAATAGTGTACTTCTATGCTGCACTCATTGCCTATGTTTATATATGATTAGGTTTCTGTATTAACAACACTCCAATACAATGATATTAGATGAGTACATTCTTTAATAGATTAAGTAGTTTGTGATAGGTATCCCGATCACCCCTGACATCTTGTTACCAACAATATAAACACATCTCCTTGAAGGGACTTTTCGTCAACATGTATTTCACATGTGATGTCATCAGTGATGTCATCAGTGACATTTGTGATGTCACCTTTGGTGTCCTGGGTGTTAGTCTTAGCAGTGCAAGATGGTGGCACGAGTTATGGTTGTTTAGCTTACCATAACTGGCGAATTTCTGGGGTTTTTCAATTTTACTTGAAACCATAACGTCCCTTTAACAACGTTTTTTCTTTGACTTTCATAGGTTTTTATTAGTCAAACATAACCATACCGTCCCCTTAACAACGTTTTTATATTGAATATATAAATATATATGTGTGTGTGCACCTGGTAGGTGGCCCTGGGGAGTGGGCATGCTACTGTACCATCCTGGACAACTAATGTTCCTACAGGCTACCGTTAGCAATGACCTGTTTGGAGCAGGGCATAGGGACATGATTACTTGACCTGCCATTTGGACTGCAACTCAATGACAAATTCATGGCACAAGTGTCACAAACATGGATCTTGTTAGATATTGGCTAGGGTGTTTTCACTGTAGTTTTCATAGTGCTGGACACTTATGGGATGCATGTATCCACAGGGGGTGTCAGTTGTCCATGTGGCCATAGGCTGCCCTGATAAATGCCCTTCCAGACTGCATTAGGTCTCAATTGTATCAGTGTTTGTTTGTTTATTGATTTTGTATGGCGTGCTGTTATATATATAGTCTTGTACTTTGTCACTGGCCTGGAGTGATTGCCAATAGAATGTGATGTATGATGGAGCCAGGAGAATGTTGAGTGCATCAGTGTATGAATGTTCTTAGTGAGTCAGTTGGGGGCCTGAGCTGGAGTGAGTGGATGGCCGGTGGGTCTTCTCCTTCATGTGTACTGTACTACCTATCCCATCCTCGTCGCCAATGCAGGAGAATGTTGAGTGCATCAGTGTATGAATGTTCTTAGTGAGTCAGTTGGGGGCCTGAGCTGGAGTGAGTGGATGGCCGGTGGGTCTTCTCCTTCATGTGTACTGTACTACCTATCCCTGTCCTTGTCCTGTCATCCAGACCACTGTAAATACCTGAGAGTAACTGGAACTGTACATATTGTACCAATAAAGCATACCTGGATCAACATCAGTCTCCACAGCTGGTCTGTGTGTCCCTCGTGACTAATAAGAGACTTTATTACACGTGCCAAGCCCAAAGGTAACTGGGCGCAACAGAGAGCAGAAAAACATGAATACTTAACAACTTAGTTACAAGGTAAGGCACAATATAGATATAAAACATTACATTTCAACAAATCAATTAAGGAATATACATATATACAGGAAGATTGAATGGGATCTGTTGGTGTGAGTAGAGGCTTGATTAATCTTGGGGGTCGTAAGAGCGTAGCCATGTGATGATATTCCGCCTAAAACTATAATATGATTGTTCTGTTTTAATGTTAAGTGGGAGAACATTCCAGTATTGGGCTTCCTTGACTGGGAAGCTGCTTCCTCCTGTTTTTTTAGTCTAAATTTAGGTATCTGTAGGCAGTAGGAGTTGACGGTTCTGGTGGGGCAGATCGATCTTTTTCTTGCTATTCTTGCTGCCAGGTAGGGGGGGCTGCATTGTTGAGACATTTGAAGGTGAGTGATGCCGTTTTAATTGAAATTCTGTCACAGATTTTGAGCCACTTGTACTCTCTTTTATTGGAGATATGTTCTTTGGAAGGTAAGTTCAGGCCAGTTCTAAGGGCATTGTTTTGCAATGTTTGAAGTTTGTCAATGATGTATTTGTTGGCTGCCAGGTACAAGGCATTGTAATAGTCAAGTTTGGAAAGTATTAGGGCGTTAGCCAAAATGATGAAGCTGGCTTGGGTGAGGAAAGCTCTACTTGCTCTAATAAGCTTGCACGTGTAGGCGGTAGAGGATGCTAATGAGTTCACTTGTCTCTTGAATGTCAAGGTCGAATCAAGGTGAAAGCCTAGGGTTTTCACTCCTTTGGCAACTATAATGATGTTGCCATCAATATTAAATGCAGAGTAGTTTGGGCTGAATTATTTTAGATTGGCATCGGATCCGAGGAGCAGGATTTCAATTTTATCATCATTCAGGCATAGGCCATGCGTGGCCATCCATGCCTGAATGATGAGGTATATTTTGTTTACCAAGGTCGTATCAGAGTCGAAATTGCCCAAAAGGGGAATGAAGATCTGGGTGTCATCAGCGTAATTAGTGTATTTGACACCCAGTCTGTCCAATTTGTCAAATAGGGGCTTGGTAAAGATATTATACAACGTTGGCGAGACGCAAGAACCTTGGGGTGCACCGCAGGCTATTTTAATGGGGTCTGCTGATGCCAGAGTGCAGAAGACTTTAATTGTACGGTTGTCCAGGAATGACTGGATTCAAACTATGGCCTTATTTGAAAAGTGGGCAGCCGAAGCCAGGTGTTCGCACAGGACTGTGTGATCCACCAGATCAAAGGCTGTCGACAGATCAAGGAGAAGTAGCGTGGCGGTTTTTCCCTTGTCATTGAGCTCGTCAATCTGTGCTTTAAGATCAATTAAGGCTGTCTCTGTACCGTGCTGCGGTCTGAATCCTGATTGGCAGGCACCTAGGAGTTTGTTGGTTTTAAGATAATGCTGGATTTGTAGGTATACTACTGTGTCTATTATCTTGAGAAGGAACGGTACCGTGGTGATAGGCCTGTAGTTGGTGGGGAATAGCGGGGTCTAGGGTTTGCTTCTTGAGGAGAGGCAGAACCCAAGACTCTTTTTGATTGCTTGGGATAGTGTTGGAGGAGAAGGATGCATTAATCAATTTGGTTATGAAGGGGGTAAGTCCCTTGCAGCATCCTTCATTAGCTGGGCTGGGCAGCTATCGTCCTTGCAATTGGATGGTTTGAGGGAAGCGATAATTCTTTCTGTTTCCAGAGTGGAGATTTTAGTGAATTTGAATGGGTCCGGGCCTGGTGGGTAGGTTGTCGTGGTGTGGGTGATGAGAGGTGACTCGTTTGGAGTTAGGGGGCCTCATTACGAGTCAGGCGTTAAGGGGTTAACGGTGCCGTAAACGGCGCCGACCCTTAACGCCTGATTACAAGGTCCCTTAGCGCCATGGTGATTTTAACGCCTGCTTTTTGCAGGCGTTAAAATCCATGGCGCTAAGGGACCATGGTGCTAATTACGCCACCGTAATTTACGGTGGCGTAATTAGCGCCTTCCCCACTCCCATTATGCCCTATGGGGCAAAAATGGGAATGGGGAAGGGTAAAATGGGAAATGGGGATTTACCGCCCCACTCACCTTGGAATCGGGCGGTAAATCCGCCATCCACCATGGTGTAAACGTAGAGTTTACACCATGGTGGTAAGAGTACGACCCAGGCGGTAACTTACCGCCTGGGTCGTAATGAGGCCCAGGGAGTCTTTTTTAATGGTAATTTTGGTTTGGAGTGTTTTAATTTTATTTGTTAGTGCGTTTTGGATGCTAGTGCACCACTATTTATCTTTGGCTATGTTGTCAGGTGGGGGCACAGGGAATTCCAGCTCCCTTAGGATAGCAAATAGTTTCCTGGTGTTGGAACTGGCATTGCAGATTCTTTCGTTAAAGAGATTTTTTTTTGTAATATTTCTTTTTTGTAGTTATTAGCAAAGAGTTTGAGGTTCAGTTTATTCTCTTCAGATGGGGTGTGGCGCCATTTAGATTCTAGTTTTCTTAATTCCTTTAAATGGGGGGTGAACCAGGCGTTCAGGTGTTTTTATCAACAGTCATTTTGACATAGGCCCCCTCTCTAGGTGTCTTGTGCATACAGCTGCCCCCAGATTATGACAGAAGGCTTGGTGTGGGCATTGTGGCCATCTGATAGCACAGCATGGCACATGCCTTTGGGTAGGGAGGTAACATATGCATTCACATCACAGAAATAACATTTCTTCCATACTGTACTCACCAGGTGTGGGCTAACTGCCTACTCTGACTTCTCCTTCTCTGATACCAACAGGGCCATTTTTATTTAAGATACTGGGGGTCATTACGAGTATGGCGGTAGGGGCATAACGGCACCGTTAAGGATGGCGCTGCCGTTAAGCCTCTACCGCCATATTCCGAGGTCCCTTAGCGGGTCCCAGCAGGAACAGCAATTTGCGGGCCCGTTATTAGCGCCTTCCCCATTCCCATTGAGCCCTATGGGGGCTCAAATGGGAATGGGGATTGGTTTACTGAATGGGGACTTACCGGGTCCGCATAGGTCGGAATGTCCTGGTAAGTCCCCATTCAGTGACCCCGGACCCGGGTTTGGAGGCAGCCATGGCGCTAATAGCGCCATGGCTGCCTCCAAACTCGTAATGACCCCCACTGTCTTCCCAGGGTGCAAGGGTGAGTGGCTCAACTGTGCCACCTCTAGTGGCAGTGGTCACCCGCTGGTTTACGGATATTAGACTCTACATCCTGGCCTTCAGGTCATTCCACCTCTTGAGGTAGTTTTCATTGTCTTGGGCAGAGTGCCCAGTGCTACCACCTTATCTCTTATTCTCTTATAGATGTCGTTATTCCTCTGTGCAGTTGCTTTCCTGTGCTGAGCTCTAAACATTTCCACTGCATGGCTGGCCAACTCATCAGGAAAGATTTGGAGCCCTGCCTTGCTGCCACTTTCACTTTGACTTTCCCAATGGCATGTTTGACACAACTTGTGGGCACAGATGGCAACAGGAAATGGGTGGTGATTTTGAATGGATTGTGTTTTCAAAGATGGCGAACACTGAGCTTCCAATTTGCAGAACGGTGCCATTTCTGCTTGACTCCAATTCCTCCATTGAAAAGTGAGAAAATTACCGATCAGTATTTGTTTTTGATGCTAATTACATGGGACAGAATTACCATTATCGCCAATGGTTGGTACACACAATTCTTTTTTCATACTAAGGTTGCTCTCTTTAAAGTAATATATAGTATTTGCTCCCTCCAATCATACCTTATTGAAGCTTCACTTGGCAACTGTTTTACTGTTCTTGTTTAATTATTATTTGTATTTCCTTTTACGGTCCTATTTACCGGGCTGTGGCATGTGACTGGGCGCCAGTTATACTTATATATAATTTCTCCTGATAAAGCTATTATTTTAATTTACATTCCTTCCTTTGTTCATTCATTTTATTTTTTTCTTTCCTTGTAAGCCAGGATTGCGGTGGGAGGTTGCCTGGCCTCTGCCTGCACCGGGGCTCGTCCCCGCTTGCGGCTCTGTCTTTGCTTTCACTTGCTGCATTCAGCGGCCACAGTCTCTCTTCACTGGCTGCCCCCTGGGACTGCAGTCTATTGGCCTCTGCGATACCATGTTCCGCTATAGGTCAGTACCACCTAGGAGGTACAGTGGATGGGTGCAGCGGGCTCGCACCTTGCGTGACAATGTCACTCCAAAGTCAAGGCCGTCGGTGCCCATTCGTGGCACGGGAGGCACTTTTGCTTTCTCCTGGACAAATCTAGCTGTAGTACGTCTTACAGTTTACTCTTGTTGCAGGCTCATCTCATTTGCCCCATCGTGCACTGTGTTGCCGAAGGGTTGGAGAGTACCAAGTAATGCTAATCCTTCCTTGTTTTCCTCTCATGTCCCTCTTAAAGGCCTGTTATTTAACTCTCGCTCACTTGTGGCCCATGCATCCATTGTCCCAACTTCCTTAGTGATCTAATGCCCGATCATGTTTGCATTACTGAAACGTGGCTGGGGTAACCCTCTGGCCATACTCTTGTGCAATTGCTGCCCCCAAATTATAAAATCATGCACTGCAATCGTCCCCCACTGAGGATCGGGGCAGAACAACTGTCATTTTCAGCTCCCGCTTCACAGGTTTCCTTCTTACTATCGGCCACCATATCAAAATGGAGGCTATGCTGGTGCATGCGTCCCTCCCTTCTAAATTTTGGATTCACCTGCTGACTGTCTACCGGCCCCCTGGTAATGATCCTGGTAATGATCCCCTTTTTGCTGCTGCTTTTCTGGACTTTATTGCGGCTATTCAGCTTAAGCAGGCCCATCTTCTCATTTTAGGAGATTTTAACTCTAGGGCCAATGATGACAGCAATCTTAAAGTAAAAAAAAATGTCTTTCTTCTTTGAAGGAAGTCAAATTCATTCAACACGTTTCTGGCCCCACGCATAGGCTAGGCAATACTCTAGACCTCATCTTTGCACCTGATGCTGAGGCCACCGTGTTCCATGCCTTTGGCATGGACTGATCACCTTATCGTCCTATTTCTCTGGGACATTAAGGCCCCTAAGTTGGCCCCCTCGCTCGTCTGACATTCTGCGGCAGGGATGGCGCTCTGTGCAGCCAGATGACATTGCTGCACACATCTGCACCCGTCACTTTGAAACCTCCCATGTGGATCTTCATCTACTATCAGACACCTTTATGGTGGAAGCTGATAATTAGAATGGATTTCTGAACACTGTTCTGGTGAACAGGTGTTCAGGAGGCCACCCTTGTTTATTGAAACAGGGAACACTTCTGCAAATCTAGCCAGGACAATTCAAGGTAGCTTGGAGAGCAGTCAAGGCTAAGTCTCAGGAGTAGTGGGGGTGATCTGAGGTCCTGAATGAGCACCAACAGTAGGACAACAAGAATTACTCTTAGACAGTCGTACATCAAAAATATGCAATTTATTAGGCCCAGAACAAATACAGGTCAATAATGAAGAACACAGTAATACTACTACCTAACCACACACTGGTCCTCATTAGGACCCTGGCAGCACGGCTGCCGCCGGTAATGAAATTTTACCGGGACATGGAATAGGCAATTACGGGGTCATGCCGACCTTGGCAGACCCGGTAATTGCCTATTCCATGGACCTGGTAAAAATAAATCCCCATTCCCATTTGAACCCCATAGGGCTCAAATGGGAATGAGGAGGGAGCTAACAACGGGCCCGTTAATAACAGGCCCGTTGTTAGCTCCCTGGTCCCCTCGTGGGACCCGCAAAGATCGTCTGATCAGACGTCCAAAGCCGGTCCCGCAAGGTGACCTCGTAATAGGGCGGAATGGGTTTAACGGCTCTGGTGCCTTTACCAGTGTCGTCAAACCCATTCTGCGTGGGTCCTAATGAGGCCCACTATGTAAAATATATATACAGTCATTTTTCGTTAATGCTGTAAAGTTCGGATTCCCGCCAAAACCTATAAAGAGGGAAATCACATAAACTTTATCACAATGGCCAACTCCAGAAATGGATATCCTTAACTTAAGAAGTCCAGCCCTACGAAGATTGGAGCCTTGTGCTCAATGTTATGTTCATGAGTAAAAGCCCTCGTTGATGCGTAAAGTTCACAAGTGACAAACTTCAATGGGATGGAAAAGTTAGAAGAGGACACTGGTGTGTGAGGAATTTGGTTCCAAGAGTCAGAGGCGGGTCTGCTATGGAGAACAAAGCTGTCCCAAACTTTCGTATGTCTATAGGAAGCAAGAGCCATCCAAGTCAAGGCAAGGACCACAAGAGATCATTTGTGCATAAAAATGGTGTGGATGATGTAGGGGCCACTGGAAAGTGGTATAATTACTCACTGCCCTTAGCTCACTCTGGTTTCAAATTTGGCAGGTTTGAAGAAGGTCGCCTGGACTCCAAAATCCCCTCGTTGGTTATGCTTCAAATGGCACAGGCACTGCGGGTGCAGACGCGGGTCCGATTTACATCAGGAGCTGGATATCTCGTCATAAATGCAGGACAAAGAAAGTAGCAATGCCGCTGGTCTTAGGACACTTGAAGAAAGGCAGGAAAGTCACCAGAAGCAATCGCCACTGTCGTACAGTGACGCAGGAGCACCCAAGTCTTGTGGGCTGATGCACGCTTCTCTCTCGTGGGCCATAGGAGTTGGGATGACGAAATTTTGGCAAGATGATGCTTTGGAGTGCAAACTAGGGTTTTCCCAAAGCTCAAGCTAAACCTCGATTTAGCAACGCTCCAGCATGGGTGCCAAGGTACAAGCTGGTCAGTCCACTGGAGGGCCCAGGGACACTTCCGAGAAGGCTTGTTTGCAGGGCACCAAGGAGACATTGAGAGTGATTGGTCTCACTACTCAAAAGGTTGAAGCACCTTTGCAGGTCTTTGAAGACCGAGCACAAAGCAGGACTCTAGCGGGACAACAGCAGGCTCAGGGTGCCAAACCTTCTCTCTGCAGTTCTGGACAGTCGTTGGATATGCTTTGCTTCTCACGATACTTGGCTCTGTGTTTAGGTCAATTCGGACCTAAGTGTGATCTGCGGGTCTGCACTCAGAGCCCCTCTTCATATCCTAAAGTCCAGTGAGTGCTCGCACCCAGCTGGTCACTGAGGAGATCTGACCCACTCATGCATGCCAGCAGTGGTCCAATCAAGGACCAATGCTGCGCTCATGTTCTCGTGTACACCAGACATCCTGGTACCAGTAGTGTGGATTGCGACCAGACAGTCCCAATCCACTTCCTGGGTACCCACACACATGACATGCATTAGCCCACGAAAAGCATCAGCTTTCGTGGGAGAATGCATGTCCAAATAAGGACTCGTCTGGTCACAGAGAGCAAGTGGAAGGCCATTGGACAAAATGGCCAAAGGAGAAGACAAAAAACCTTGTGGCATGGCCATGATGGACACTAGCCACAGTCATGACCTCAGTAAATGTTAATTAAAAATACATGTAAAAGCTTCTGCTGCCGCCTGTCTACTCCTAGGCACATTGGGCCTCATTACGAGGTCGGCGGTAAGGGGTTAACGGCGCCGGTAAGGATGCCGGTTCCGTTAACCCCTGACCCCCGCATTATGAGGTCCCTTAGCGGGAGCCACCAAGGGTTCCAGGGAGCTAACAACGGGCCTGTTATTAACAGGCCCGTTGTTAGCTCCCTCCCCATTCCCATTGAGCCCTATGGGGGCTCGAATGGGAATGGGGATGGGTTCCCTGAATGGGGAAATACCGGGTCCTCCAAGGTTGGAATGACCCGGTAAGTCCCCATTCAGGGAACCCGGACCCGGTATGCGGTGGTTACCAAAAAATCCTTATGAGATGCTAGGGCCCGAAAACGCAGGGACCCGACTGCGCGGTTCTGTAATGTACTTTGCGCACTGAAATACAGTTGCTAAAAGTGACAACAAAGTCATAAGTCTATGTGAAACAATGTTTCCCAGTACTGACTGTCAGAAGGAAAAGTTGGTTTCTCCAGAACGATTAGCAAAAGCCCAGTGGAGCGCAGCTGAAGGCTATGCTTCACTGGCAAAAAGTCAGGACAGGAGGCTGAAACAAATATAGAGGTAAAACCATGGGCGTAATTTTAGGGGGGACAGAGGTGTTTTTCCCCCCCAACTTTCATGGCACACCATTTTGTCCCTATTCATTTGGCTGGGGCACTTTCGATTTAGATGTCATGTCCCCCCCAACATTTTCAGCAAAGTTACTCCACTGGGTAAAACAGCAGTAAGTGAAATTTTACCTAAAACTGATCAGCTTGCTCCCCTTAAGTGGTTGAGGCTGCCAGCACGGCCCTCGCAACTGTGGTTCACTGAGGATCTTTGTGCTCTGCGCAGGCAGCTTGAACACAAATGGAGACTTTCCTGTACTCCCACAGAGAAACTTGCGCTCTCCGAGGCCATGATGCAGTTTCATTGCGCTATTATGAACGCCAAACAATCTTACTATGGCAGACTGATTGAGACTTCCCTCAATTATTCCAAAGAGTGATTTAAGTTGTCCGCAAACTTTTCTCCTCAGCCCCGATCCCAGTTCCATCCTCGCAGGATCTCTGCGACTCTCTAGCATTCTTCTTTGTTGATAATATTGAGTGAGAAAGAAGGTGGCAGTGCTGGGGTAGGCTTTGCTTGAGGGGCAAGAAGTTTCAGGTGAGAGGAGAGCAGAAAGAACTGTAGGTGCTCAATTGGTCAACATTTTCTGACCAGTCCTGTCTGAATAGTTTCCGCTTGGTACTGGCAGAACGTGACACCAGTTCTTCATCACCTGAGTTAATATGGTCTAGATTTGCCATTTTAATCTTAAAGGCGTTAATGGTCACTACCGATCCATCCCACATAATTTTCCTCAGTTCAACATACAACAAATTTGGCAGAGGAGATATAATCTTTGCATAGCAAGACAGCTGTCTCCACAAAAATATTGTTTGCAAAGGAATTAGTTCCAATTTATGTCTGAGTATGGAATTCGGGACAGCTGAGGATAGACCCAACGTTTGCTTCCATATCTGGCCCTGTATCATATTAAGGAAAAGGCACAGGTCCATGGTAGACATATCTAACCCATAAAGCAGGATTCGTTAGATCTTGGCCAAGTACAATTTTAAGAATGGTAAAATAGTAAATTTGCATAACTGCCCATGTAGCCTCTTCATCTGGGAAACTAGAGGTCGGGCCTTATCTCTCAAAGATTGTTTCCATCCATCCATAATATTGGCGTTTGTTAGATTGTAGCCCAAATATCTCATGGAAGCCAATCTATCGATATTTTGTTCTCCAATTTCCCAGTACATGGTCCTGGGCATTTTCCTAGAGGGAAAAATGTTAATTTGGGTTTTCTCTCCATTAACCAATAAATTATTAGAACAAGCATAGTGGAAAAACAGGGTGATCCTTCGCTGAAGACTAATGGCGGTCTTATCAAGACCAGGTCATTAGCAAAGGCAAGCCAGTTTAACTTCAAATGACCCAGTTTTGCTCGGAAAATGTTTCTGTTCTGCTAGAGGAGATTGGTGTCACTAATGTAAGCGTTAAAAAGGACAGGAGCCAAATCACATCCCTGTTTAAGTCCCACCAATGTAATTATGGATTTAGACATCAAACCTTCCAGGGACAGCCTCACCTTCATAGTCGTGCCAGAGTACATTAGCTTTATCGGCTGAACGAATTTAAGAGGCACATGCAGGTCCAGTAACCTATTCCATAGGGTAGACCTCTCAACCCGATCAAAGGCACTAGTTAGATCGATGGATGCCATGTACATAGATTTGTTTGAACCCTTCCTTAAGGAGGCTTGCAAGTGTGCCAACATAATTGCATTCAATGCCGTCCCCATGTGGCGTCTAAAGCCAACTTGCAGTGGAGAAATGGCACCAGATTTAGAGAAAATGGTGTTAACATATCTTAACAGAAGTGACATTCGTTTTACTTGCAGTGTCCAATAAGGCTTTGGCCTATAATTTTCTGATTTAACTTTCTTATATATTGGAATAAGTATGAACTCCCTCCAGGGGGGCATCGGGGGGGGGGGGGGGGGATAACATGTGTCCTATATATATTGGTAAATAAAGCCTTCAAAAGAGGGAGCCATGAATTCGGCACGCTTTTGATAGTAACTGGGGCCAGGCCATCCAGCCCAGGGGCCCTAGAGGCTTTAGCTCTTGATATCACCCAATGGATGTCCTCCTCTTCCCAGGGGCATTCCCCTTAAGCTACATCCCCCGTTGAGGCCCAGTCTCCAGGAGTAAACCCTGCTGGATATAAATATTTATTTTTAAATACTCCAGCCAGGTCTCTTCTAGTACAGAATATGCCATTTGGGGCCTCACATTACCCAGTTTGTTATTAATCGTGTCCCAAAAATCCACGGGGTCCTTACCCATTAAACGCTTCAAGATTATCTGATTTTCCCTTGCGTGCATTTCCATTTTGAAACTTCTAACCTAATTGTTGTGTCCCTGTATGATGGCTCTCTTGCAAGTGGTAAAAGCCACAGAAGAGAGACCCCATTTTGCTAAATCATGCAGTCTAGCTGTTTTCGCTGTTTTACCCTTTGCTATACGTATGACAAATGTATACTTATGGGGGTCCTTAGGTAACATCCTTCCCTTATTAACTAGCTTATGTAGGCATTGGCGAATCGCCAAATGGAAGGTCTCCCATGACAAGAGGGGAGCAAATGTAGCAATTTCCTATAAGTATAGTCATTCTATCTGACCGTTAGTCCCCCTCGATCAGGAGTTACCACAGCCGTTTCAAGATTCAAATCCTGGAGCCCTGGTACCAGGTAAATCCGGAAAAGCAGAATAATGTGATCCCCCACTGCTGGATCGTATAGCTGGAGAGGACCACACATATTATTAACCTCTCTGAAGCAGACACATGGTCCATCCGTGACTGGCTAAACCCCAGGTAAAGGGGTTTATGTTTCCCTCAACCTCTTCCAATTGTACAAGGGACAAACCCCACCCGACATGAATGAGTCCCACTCTGTTCCTCTCAACATGTTACAAGGAGTAGTTGAAAGAGGCAAATTAACAAGGGGGGTCCTGGGAGTCCCTCTGCCAGACATTAGTCCTGGTTACGAGAGACTTACCCAGAGTCTTTAGCTCACTATCTTTCACAGAGAAGAAATATTCCAAACATATCAGTCTTTGTCCTGCCCTGGGGCAGCCCAGCACCGAAATGCTAGGCAATTCTCCTCTGAACAAGAGTACCAACAGAAACCCCAGACACGTGTTTCGGTCTGGTTGGACCTCATCAGTAGGGTGGATCTGTGCCTCTCTAAGAATAGTGAGCATTGGGTCCACGTCTGGATTCCCCTAGTAACTTAGGGTGAGACCCAAAGTTACTTAAATATGCAAATTAACAAGGGGGGTCCTGGGAGTCCCTCTGCCAGTCTTTAGCTCACTATCTTTCACAGAGAAGAAATATCCCAAACAATATTTCTTCTCTGTGAAAGATAGTAAGCTAAAGACTCTGGGTAAGTCTCTCGTAACCAGGACTAATGTCTGGCAGAGGGACTCCCAGGACCCCCCTTGTTAAATCTGCGTAGTTGAAAGAGGTACAAGCGAGTGCTCATTTAACCTGGCACCCTCTCTGCATTTTGAATTAAAGTCCCTGCCTCTTATAACGGAATGAGGGAGACCCTGTTCCGACCAATCAGCCATTAGCGAGCCTAAAGCAGTTTGTATGCCAACTCTGACCATTAACCACCCACCTCCCTTTCAGATTAGCCAGAGTGCTTGGAGACCATGCAAATAGCAGCAGGACGCAGTCAAAATTACAATAACATAAAGGGCCTCATTACGACCCAGGCGTTAAGGGTTAACGCCGTCGTTAACCCTTAACGCCTATTCTGATTTTAACGGCTGCTTTTAGCAGCCATTAAAATCCATGGCGCTAACCTGCCATGATGCTAATTACGCCACCGTAATTTACGGTGGCGTAATTAGCGCCTTCCCCACTCCCATTATGCCCTATGGGGCAAAAATGGGAATGGGGAAGGGAAAAGGGGAAATGGGGATTTACCGCCCCACTCACCTTGGAATGGGGCGGTAAATCCGCCATCCACCATGGTGTAAACGTAGTTTACACCATGGTGGTAAAGTTGGCGCAATTAGCGCCTGGGTTGTAATGACCCCCAAAGTGTCTCACTTGATGGCTGAGGAGGATCCCAAGACATGATGGTTGCTTCATGCTGCCTTTGTGTCAGGTGTGTCATTTGTGTTGCAATTCTTCCTGTTTTTCCAACTCCATTATTGCGTTCCTGTAATATCTCAGATGGGCTTTGCTGGAGCAGTCCATTGATCCTTCACTGAAGGACCTCTGTTGACTGTCTGTATTTTCTGGCTGGTGCTTTTTCCTCGAGGTATTGGTCCTAGCGTTGGATCACTTTGCTTGCTTCTGTGTTGTGCCCACAGGCACCAAGGAAGAGCAAGAAGCGGCAGGCTCCCCAACCCAGGCCATATAACACCTGAATATTGTACAGACATAAACCATGGCGATGAGAATGAATGAGAAAGTTGATAAATGACTCAAATTATTATGTCAAGCATACAGTAAACATGTGTTTGCAGATCATAGTCTGACGATTACTACATGATGATACATGCTGTGCCAGTTTTCATTTGTTTTGGTTCTCAGGGAAGAAGGGAGATACTTCTCATCCACCATAAATCATATTCTGACAGATCTGATCACTGCCATCATACAAGGGTGGTGTCCAACAGGCTTGAACCAAAAGCAATGTTTCTACCACCAACCTTTGCTAGAAAACACCAAGACTCTGCACGCTTTCCTTGAACCTTGCTGCATTATTTATCTAGAATTTGCTTTGTTATTTAAGTAACATGTACCTCATAGGCAGGCTTTGGCGGCCGATAACAGCCTGGGACCCACACTTTGTTTGGTCGTCTAGCGGTATCGGGTAATAATGTCCCCATACATATTGTCCCCATAGATAATGTTGCCGGGAAAAGCCATTGGCGACATCATATATGGTGACATTATGTATGGGGACATATTGCGGGGATGTCACCGACGCCCATTTAAATGTCCCCCCCGCATGTTCAATGTAATAATGTCTCTGTAAAAAACTTTTTTTGTCAGGTGACATTTTTGCGGGGACATTATTACATAGAACCCCTCTAACTTGGGCCCTTGCCAGGTGCGAAAGCCTTCCTCTAACAGTCATTAGCACCCGAGGCTCGTCAGCCAGGCTGGAAATGGCTTTCTTAAGGGATTTCAACTACACGCAGATTCTATGCGTTACTTTCTGTAACAAAAGATGCAAATATGGCCACCCTAGACATCGAAACTGAACCCCTTTTCTATGTTCATGGCGGTGGTGGCAGGATGAAACAGCAAGGTGATGGTGGGGCTGTGGTAGGGGCAGGGGAGTTGCTAGGTCTGGAAAAGACCCGGGGCTAAGCTGATGTTGGAACTGTTGGGACTGGGGGCTAGCTAGTCTTTTGGCTGTAGCTCCTGAAATTCTATCCGGGGCTACAACCAAAAGATCAGGGGCTATAGCCCCCTTAGCCCCCCCCAGCAACGCCCCTGGGTAGGGGAGAGCCTGGGAGACTGGGAGATGAGCATTGGGGTCGGGGGCTGGTGGGTGGGTGAGGGAAGCAGCTGCATGGCCCCGAGTATGGGCCAGCGTGGGTCACAGTGCAGAAAATGGAAAATGGCAGTATGGGCTTGAGACGCCAGAGCCAACATGGAACATATGTTTTACCACATAGGAAAGCCTACGTTCCTGGCCAACTGATTGGCTAGCACCTCTCTGCCTACAATGGGAGCTACATTCTTGATCTGTGGGAACTATCATTCCTGAAGCGGGAGATCAGTGTTTTGTTTCCAGCTGTTAGAATTTCTAAATTGGTAGTGGAGCCCCTAAATGCTTGACTCTTGTATTGACAGGCAGGCTATTTCACTCGTATAGGCTGCATTGGGGCATCAGTAGGTTGTTCCTGCAGGGCAGCAGAGGCTATTATTTCATATTTGGGAAAAGAGACCCCTCTTCCCAGAGACTTTACCTTGCGCCTGAGGAGACTTAGGAAACATTCATTAGGGGGTGAGAAGGTATAGAGAATGTAGTATTTTTTGTGAAATAAGCCTGATAATGGAGTTGGGTCTGCATAACTACTTTGCTCCCTCATCATGATGTGAACAGCGCTGTGCAAGGGTAGGGCTGGGGGAATAAAATCGGCTTGGGCACCACTGAAAAAGTGGCCCACACTCGCAAATGGCAATTTGTTCCTTATGAAAGACTGAGTGGCCACAAAGGGGGAGTTTTTAGAAACATGTGTCGCAAACTGTAAATTTTAAAGAACATATGTGTTCAGTAACAATGGTCAGAAATACTCGCTGTAAAGTGAAGTAACTCAAACTGGCCCATTTTGACTAAAACATGGGCCCAGATGCTGGACCTCCAGCCTTGCGTAGCTAGAAAGTTCCCTGTGCGCCGGCGGTGGCCTGACAGGATGTGGGTACTGACATCTCTCTCCTTTTTCCCTCTGGTGGGCGGCAGCGCTGCAAGGACCGCGTGAACGCCCTGGCCATCTCAGTGATGAACATGTGGCCGGGGGTGAAGCTGCGGGTGACGGAAGGATGGGACGAGGACGGCCACCACTCCCACGATTCTCTGCACTACGAGGGACGGGCTCTCGACATCACCACCTCGGACCGTGACAGAAACAAGTACGGGATGTTGGCGCGACTCGCTGCCGAGGCCGGCTTCGACTGGGTGTATTATGAGTCCAAGGCGCATGTGCACGTGTCTGTGAAAGCAGGTAAATCGCTGGCGCGTGCTAACGGCGAGACGTTGCACTCATGTTCACTGTTTAAAACGTGTTCGTTAAGTTACCTCCCCCACTGGAACATCCGTGCCCACTCGCGTGCTAAACAACTCACTGACAAGCTGTCTGCGCACATGTATGCACGGGTGTGATGGTCTCCCCCAGGGGAAGTGATGATAGTCTCCTGAATCATATGCTAGGTAACCCACATCTTAGTGCTTTGGCTCCTGCAAATAAATACACGCGAGGCTGTGGGTGATTTAGTTTTGGAGAGAGAAGAGCAAACGCGTTTCTTGTTATTCCCACAGGCAATTCAAACCTATGAAACAAACCTAAAATCCGACTTAGCTGCATTCTAGTGGCAGAGGTGATGTGTGATATGAGATAAAGTTGCAGGTGATGACAGAAGTTTGCCAATGGCTGGTCGTGCCTTGGGAGGCATAGGGCTACCTTCCATTACCTCCGTTGACGGAGTGCCGGCCTTGTTGTGCTGGTCTATGGGAATCCTTTCTTGGTGTCTCCTCGTGTGACTCATCGATGCCCCTCCCTATCGGTCTGGGGCACAGTTTACCTGGCAGGCCGATTAGATCAGTCAAGATGTAGGTGGGAAGAGCAAGGTCTTCAGTGCCTTCCGGAAGGCAAGGTGATCCTCTATGAAGTGGCTGCTAAGAGGGATGGAGTTCCATATTGTGGGTTCTAGGACGGAGAAGGAAGATCCTCCTATTCTGGTTGATATAGCAGAAGGGATGACCTGGAGGAGAGCTATGCCTGATCTCAAGTTTCTGTTGGGTCTATAAGGGGGTGTGTTGTAGATATTCTGGGCCTATGTTGTGCAGAGCACAGTGTGCAATGCACATAGCCTTGAAGGTAGACTGTTGCCCGACAGGGAGCCAATGCAGGACACAAAGGGCAGGTGGGGATGGACTCTCTAGAGCCTCGGGCCAGAAGGAGCCTGGCTGCAGTGTTTTGGACTCTGAGTTTTCTGAGTTCAGATTCAGTGGCACCCAGGTATAGGGAGTTGACCCAGTCTAGGCGAGAGAGGATGATGGTCTTGATTGCAAACTCTGAGGATAGGTTAGGTATGGGAAGATGCGTTGGAGAATGCATAGGTGTAGATAGCATGATTTTGACACAGAGTGGATGTGATAGAGTCAGACCTGCATCCATTGTGCATCCACAGTTTTTTACTGTGTTGGAGGTGGGTGTGGGAGGACCTATGGAGGGCAGCCAAGTGGTGGTTTCCTGTAGATCATGATTTCAGTTTTTCCCGGATTGAGAAGAGGGGGGTTAGCCGTCATCCTGTGTTCGATTTCTGTGAGGCGAGAGGTGAGGACGGGAGAAGGGTTGGAAGTGTCCTTTGGGATCTTGAAGATTATTTTGGCGATGGTAGCAGGTTCAAAATGATGCGAGAGCCTGGGCATTTAATAGCATTTAATAGCAGTGGCTGGCAAATGCCTAATACTCCTACACAAGCCAAAACTGTTGGATTTGCCAGTGCTGATTTCTAACAAGACTTCAGTGAAAGACATCATGGTGCTTAAAAAATCAAGTGGCTGAAGGTCGACATTTTAATTACACCAGTAATTACTGGGATCGACATTTTAATTACACCATTAGTGGGTTACAGCTCCAATTAAGGCATTAACTCTCAGAAGACTGCGCTGTAAAAACACTGGCGGGCACTTCACTGCAAAGATTGATGGTAAGGCTTGAATAAAGCAGCTCAAAGAGTTCCCATGAGAAGGTGTTTTGGGCGGGGAGGGGCAGGCACTGGATGGGAACGGCAATAGGGATTTGTATGGCCATGGGCAGTCAACAGGTGTGAAAATAACCAAACAACTCCTACAAACTTTATGTCCCTCCTCATACGCCATTTCTCCCTATCTGCACTCTAATGCAATCATTTCGGCTTATAGGTGGCTCTGCCATCTAATGGCCCACATTAAAAATGGAGCTTCTCAAAACATTCAACCTCCCCTAGGTGTAATGTTGATGAAAAAGACAAGCTTCATCAATGAAAACAATGAATATCAGCGTTTTCAAGGAGCCCAAAGGTGAGGTTAGCAGGAAGGGTGCTCCAGAACATGGGAACAGCAGGAGAATTCTTATTTTCTGGCCTTCTCCTTCTCACACTTTTGTGAATGCAGTCTGGCACCTGCTATTGTATTGTCTTTTTGAGAGGGTGATCTTTTTAGTTAAGCAGGATGGCATCTTGCACATTAGAGCTTTGTAGGTCACGCAGGTTGTCTTGAAAGTGATGCAAGTAACCAGTGTAATTCCTTGAGAGCAGGGGATTACTGTCTCTTGGACGGAAATCTTGATGTGCTTGACTTCAAGTTATGGAAGGTGAGGTATAAGGAGACGTCCCACTCATGCAGCATGAATGACACAGGAGGTATGAGCCCTGGACTCTTAATCACGTTTGTCTGCTCTCACCAGAACTGGCGCAATTCCAGAAGATTTGTTTCATGGTTTTGAGGTCTAGGACCAGAGAGATGTCTCCCGACATCCTATGGGTCCTCAAAGGTAAATTGGGTAGGCTCCCGGACATCTGTTACTGACTGGGGCTGGCACAATCACACTCTAGCTATATCTAGAGGATGGAGAAGGGGCTGGAACCTCCAACTGACAATTCTGAGAACTGAAATGTTGTGATTCCACCTCGGTATTTGTGAACAATTTTCGACAACCTCCCTCAGGAAGGGCCCCTGACTCGGGATAATCACCTGACTCAGGATAGTCAGGATGAACAATATACTTACCTTCGGTAACAAATTACTTACCCCCGCCCAAGTCACCCCTAGTATGAAGTCCATCGTCTTCACCATCAATTGCGACCTCTCCTTCAAAGCAAACATCACCAAGATGAGCCAAGCCACATAGTACCAGCTCTCATTCCTGTGCAGGATCAAACCCTTCATCCCCACCTCAGACTTCAGATTTGACATCTAGGTGCTGGGGCTCTCCCACCTGGATGGTGGCAACACCCCCCTGGCAGGTGTCTCCCAAACACTACTCTCTCCCCTAAACACGGTCCATCATGCTGTAGTATGTCCTATTGCAGGTCTGAAGAAATGTAACCACATTTCCCCCATTCTCAATAAACTGCACTGGTTACCCTTGTAAGCTTGTGCCACCTTGGAGACAGCCTGCAATACCACAAGGCTCGAATGTCCAAGGTGCTATCATACATGAATGAAATAATCACCATCTCAGGAGCTCAGTGCAACACCAGGAGCCAAGATATTACCACACTGGAATCCAAGAAGTGCAAGGAGGCGAAGACCAAAAAACAAGCATCCTCCTGCTATGCGCCCAGGCTCTGGCACAGCATTACTGCTAACATCAGGCCAGCGTCCTTGCTCCTGCAATTTAGGAAGGATTTGAACACCCTGCTCTCCAAGGATCACTTAAGCATGAACTGATAACCCACGTTCCCGCCTTCACCCACCACAGAATCCAGATAGTAGTGCTTCAAGAAGATATGCAACAAAGCCGATATCTCGCACCAGAAGACTTCTTTGTAGTGCAGAATTCGCTGTCTGGATCCTCGTGGAATGTGCTTTTAACCCTACTGGAACCCTCTTGTGAGCCAACGTTTACATAAAGAAAGCAAACCATTGTGAAATGGTTTGCTTGGTTATGGCTCTGCCTTTTTTGGAACCTTCAAATCCTAGGTATAACTAATCATCAAGAAGAGATTCTTTAGTCCTAGAAAAATAAAATGCTAAGGATTTCTTAGGATCTAGCTTATGGCTCCTTTTCTCTTTTTTCAAGGCATGTGAAGAAGGAAAAGTACTGGAAGATTAATGTTTTGCTGTGGTGAAATTCTGACACCACTTAGTTTAAGAAAGAGGGCTGAACTTTCAAAATAACTTTATCTTTTGTAAACTGTAAGACAGGAGGAGGAGCTGAAAGAGCATGGAGCTACGAGACACTCCTTTTCAATTAAAGAAATCATAAAGGACAAGAATTGAAAGGCTAAAACAGGGCTACCATCAGAAGTATGAGCACCACATCAAGGTCCCAATAGGGAACAACTTATTGGTTTTGTTGTGGGTAAACATTAGAGAGCCCTTTCAAAAATATCATGCAGATGGAGAAATACAAACCTTGGTCAGGTGGCCTCTTAAACATCGGAGGCAACTAAACTAAATAGCCCTTAGCTATACCAGCATTAAAATCTCTCTTGGCCAAAAACAGTTATACACTCCAAAACCATGCAGGTAGAGCATGACAAAGGGTCACCAACTCACAAACCTGTGCCAGCAAACCTGTGCCAGCAACAAGCATAGATAGACTTGGTGGCTGGGCGCCTTGCTGAGAGCATCACACCAAGGATTTCCTCTGAGGGATCCCAGTACTTGTAACTCAACCCCACAATAGCCAAGCATGAAGGAGGAGTGTCCAGGCACTGGGAGCAAGCACTCTGCTGCAAACCTGTGTCAGCAGATTCTCCCCCTATCCTCCCTGGAAGGCAAAGCAGCATGTCCAGCATGACTGAGTACCAGGCCCTCCAAGCCCAGGCTGGGCAATCATGGTTGTTCCGCTCTGCTTCAGCTTCCTCAGTTCTAAAGAATCAACGGGAATGAGGGGACTATGTAAACCATTTTGAAATCCTTGGGCATTATCGGTGCATCGTCCTAGGAGGCGACGCCCCGCCCATCGGACATTCCCTTGAGTAGAATTATTGCACTTAATTTTCAAGTTGGTCATGGAAAGGTTCCTCTGGGGAACCCACCCACGTAAATATGATCTGCTCCACAATCTTGCTATTCAACTCCCGCTCATTTAAAACCGTGCAATTCAGCTCAACGCAAATGAATGTTCAGGCTGCCAGCGAGGTATGATGCTTTCACTGTCACCCTTTCGCGATGACCCAAAGCCACACAAGTATTGCCGACCTGCACAGCTTTAGAAAACCAAAGCCTCTTCGCTTGTTGATTTAGTGCAGGGCAGTGGAGTTGTCCATGAGACCCTGAAGAGTTGAGAAGCTCTGATTGATGGTAGAAAAGAATGCAGTGCCATACATACTGCCCAGAGCTGCAGTACATTGATGTAGAAGTGCTTCTCTGGCCCCTCAGACAGACTGGTCACTGAAAGATCCTGCAGATGAGTGCCCCATCCCAGTGACATATAGGTCCATGACCAGGGTGACCGTTGGCCACAGCCACTGGAACAGCGTAACCTAAAGGAGGTTGGGTGTTAATGCCCACCAAGCAAGACCCTTGTATGCTTGTCGGGGTTGTCGGATAATGCCCTACATGTCCCCACCGAACTGGCATCACAGGATTCTGAGGGACCACCGTAGTGACCACATTCACCCTCTTGCTTCTGGGAATATTAAAATACAATACACCATGAGCCGTTACATCCTCAAGTCCCTCGCTGGCAGTCCCTCATTCGGTTGGATGAGGTGTACCATGATCTGAATGCTATTTATTGAGCATTTGATAGCGCATATACAACAAGAAGGTGTTTGCAGGCACCGCAAGGCAAAGTGGAAGGAAGCAAGGGGAATAAGAATAACAATGTCAAAAACCAGTGAAAAATACAGGGGGGATTCTACTAGGCCTTGTGACATTCAGACGTGTAAGTGCAGTGAAGAGAAGTGCATGAGATAGGGAAGGGGGGCACAAAGTATGGGCAAGTGCTGGTGAGAGCCCAGGAGGGAAGTGCCAAAGGGTGACAGGGGAGGGGGCCACTGCCTAAGTACTAGGGCAGAGGTGTCCCAAGGGTGGGATGCACAGCCGCCAGGCTGGGGGCCCACATGGACAGTGCTGGAGAGGGGATTGGGGTGGTGCGGTCGACTGGGCAGAGGGCCTGGTAACCTGAGAGATTTATGAAGGACCAGGTCGCCAGTGTCAGCAGCAGTGTGGTGATTAGCAGGGAAGTGAAAGATGTAGAGAAAAGCAGTGTTTTGAGAAGGTTCTGGAAGTTATGGAGGTCCGGCTCAAGTCTGAGAGGGGCAGGGAGGCTGTTCCAAAGAGAGGCACCAGCTGAAGAGAGAGAACTGCCCCCCACTCCTTGCTTGGAGAAGCATTTGACAAGCAGAGAGCTGGAGTTTGAGGAGCGGAGGGTTTTAGCAGGGAAGTAATTAGGAAGGGAAAGTTGGAGATAGCATGATCCCAGGCTCCAGAACGCCTTGTGGATGATGTAGAGGGTCTTGAATTTGATCCTTATGGCCACCGGGAGTCAGTGGAGAGACTTTATGGCAAGAAAGATGTGGTCCCTGGGCTTGAGGCCAAGGATAAGTCTTGCAGCCCTATTCTGGATTAGCTGAAGGGGCGTAGGGAGTAAAGGGCAGATTGAGGAAGGGGCTGTTGTAGTAGTCCAGCCTAGAGAGGACCAGAGCTCTGGAGACATTGAGCTTCTGGGCAAAGGTGAGGAAAGGGTTAATGCTTCTAAGAAGGTAACTCTGGAAGTGGGCCTTCTTAGCAATGACCAAGATGAGTGGGGTGAAGGAGAGAGAGACGTCGAAGATGACCCCAAGGTTTTTGACCTCAGAGGAGGTTGTGGGGAGGGGGCCCATGGAGGGAGGCCAGAGGGCAGGAGGGAAACAGGATGCAGGTGCTCCAATAAGAAGGATCTCCGTCTTACTGGCATTGAGACAGAGATTGTTATCCGCACACCATGTCTTAATAGCAGTCAGACAATCGGGGATGAGGGAGAAGGAAGAGGAGGTAGTAGAGGGAAGTTTGAAGGAAAGATGTGCATCATCAGCATAACACTGGAAATGAGAAGAGATACAGAAGATCAGGTGAGCAAGAGGAGCGAGATAGATATTGAAGAGCCACAGTGATAGGTTAGAGCCCTGGGGGATGCCGCAGGTAGAGAGTGAGTTAGTGGAGGAGAAAGGGCGCAGTTGCAACTGGGAAGGGCAGTTAGTGAGGAAGGAGGTTAGCCAGTCCAGTGCCCGGTCATGATGCGGAGGGTGTCACAGAGCCAATTTATGATGACAAAATGATTTACCGTGTCAAAGGCAGAGGAGAGACTGAGGACAATGAGAACAGCAGGGAAGTTGGAGCCGAGATTTGCAAGCATATCTTCATGGGTGTTCAGGAGCACAGTTTCCGTGCCTCTGGAAACCTGGAGCCCAGATTGATGGTCATGGAGACAAACAATACATTCGATATGGAGGATCAGTTGGGACAGGATAAACTTCTCCAAGTGTTTACACAGGAAGGCGGTGGTGGAGATAGGGCAATAGTTAGCCGAGCAGGAGGGGTCAGCTGACACATATTTTTTTTTAGGAGAGAGGGCACAAGGGAGCGCTTGAGGGATAGCAGGAAAGAGCCAGTGGTGAAGGAATTGTTGCAGAAGTTGTCAAGAGCTGGGGCGAGAGAGGAGAATTTGCTCTTAATGGTTCTGGAGGAGTAGGGGAGCACGTGTTTGGATGAGGCCTCCATAGAGCGGACAACATTAGAGACCTCATCAGGTGCGATAGACAGGAGGGAGGAGAATGCAGGGGGGAAGGGGGGAGCCTAGGGAGACAGGAGAGCGGGAGTGGAGTTGGGGGTAGTGGAGAGAGGGGAGCCCAGGGAGACAGGAGAGCAGGAGCGGGAGTGGAGTTGGGGGTAGTGGAGAGCGAGGACAGGATGTCCTGGGTTTTAGATGTGAAATGGGAGGCCAGAGGATAGCAGAGAGCCTGGGAAGGAAGGAGAGATGGAGACTGCAGTTGTATTGGCGAGTTCCTTGCAGATTTTGAAAAGTTCAGCTCTGTTGTTAGTGGCCCCAGAGATGCAGGGTTGGATGTCGACCCTTTTCTTGAGCGGGTCGAAAAATGATATGGCCTTTGGAGCAGGTGACATGTCAGAGGATGAACCCAAGGTCTGCCACTTCCATTCAGCAACCCTGCACTTGCGTTTCAGAAAAGCTACATCAGAGTTGTACCAGCCATTGCACTTGGAAGCATGCTCAGGCGGATCCTCATGACAGGGGCAAGGTTGTGAAGGCTGTTAGAGACAGAGAAGTGAAGGTTAGCAGGGACAGCGAGTTAGAGGGAGAGTCAGAAGCTGGGTTGGGGGGATGAAAGTGGAAGCAAAAGCAGCGACTGACACTCGCTTCATCGGTCGAATGATGGTGACGGAGGCTGGCAGTGCGGTAGGCAGATCAGACAGATCGCTGAGGGGCCCCAGGCGGGCGGAGAGGAGACAGTGATCGGACCAAGAGAGGGGGGTGGTGACCGGGTAAGTGATGGGGATGTCTCCAGAGATGAGGGCATCCAGAGTGTGTCCAGCTGAGTAGGTCTGACTGGAAGACAGAATAGTAAGAGAGGGAGGGAGTCACAGAGGTCACAGAACTGTGAGGTGGCTGATTCAGGAGAGTCCAGGTGAATATTGAAGTCTTTGAGGAGGAGGAGCTTGGAAGTAGAGGTCAGGAGGGAGGATGTGAGGTCGGTCCATTCAGAGAGGAAGAGAGAGATAAGGCCTGGGGCCCTGTAGATGGTAGCAAGGGTGAGGGAGCGAGTAGGAGAGACCCCAGCCTACAGACGAGGCATTGAAAAGAGGAGTAGGATTGAGTAGGTATGATAGAAGCAGAGATCCACTCAGGGAAAATCAGGGCCACTCCATCTCCCGGCCGGTTGGGCCTGGGTTTGGAGAGAAGTTTGCAGCCCACGGGAAGGAGAGTGTCAAGAGCAGTGACAGAGTTGGCATTGAACGACGTCTCGGAAAGGGAGAGGATGTTGAGGTCAAAGTCTTTAAGAAGGAGACAGATGTCAGATGAGTGTTTGATAGCAGAACAAGCATTCATTGTAGCTAAGGGAAGCTGATTACCACCTTTGAAAGATTTTTGAGGAGAGGTACAGGGGCGTGTTTCTCCTATCGTTGGTGGTGAAGAGGTTATAGGAGATGAGAAAGGGGAGTACCAGGGTAAGGGAGGAAGTTAATGAGAGAGGGCAGGCGCCGGCCAAGAAGGAGAATAGTAGGTTGAGAACCTTGGGCCATGATAGTGCCATTGCGATTTTCACTCTCTCTTAGGAAGGCACTTGCTCCATATCCAGGATGGCCCCTATAACTTGCACGCATTTGGAGGAGATTAGAAAGGACTTCTTTCAGTTGATGGAAACGTAACTTAGCAAGGAGCCTGCAGGTCTTCCCTAAGTCCTGTAAGACTGCCTATTCTGATCTGGCCTGCATGAGTCAGTCGTTGTGGTACGAAAGACATGCATCTTCCGCCTGGGCAGATGGATGCCACCACTGTCATGACATTTGTGAGTACTCTCTGGTCCGAAGTGAGGCTGAATTGGAGCACTGCAAACTGTAGTGAGTGCTTCCCACAACAAAATGAAGGTATTTGTTATGTTTGGGGTGGTTAGGGACATCAAAGTATGTGTCCCACAGATGTAAAGAGGCAAGCCGGTCATGCAGCTCCAAATTCTGAATGATCTTAGACATGGTGACCATTCTGAATCAGTCTTTTTGGAGAATATTTTTGAGGAAGTGCAGATCTAAAATGGGCCCGAGTCCTGCATCCTTCTTGCACATGAGAAAGTATTTGGAACATCAGCCTTTCCCTAGTACTTCTGTTGGTACAAGCCTCTCTGCCCCATTTATCAGTAGCTAAGATATTTCTTATAAATGGAGCTGTTCAAGAGGGGTTAAAGGCTATGCAGGGGATTTTGGGAGGGTGTTGACAAGAAGGGGAGGCAGTATCCTTGGTCCACAATCTGTAGTACCCATGTGTCCATACTTATCTGCAGCCATACCGACTGGAGTCGATTCCTGCCCCCATAGGGAACTTGTGATGGCCAATTAATAAAAAAAATTAGGACAGTTTTGCAGTTGTGGATCTTGAAGGAAGGAGCACCACCAACTTGGGTTTAGTTGAGCCTCTATCGCTAGAGAATCCAACATGTTTCTTCGTCTGCAGCTGCTGAGGGAAAACCCCACTTTCAGAGTGAAGGAGTATTACCTATTTCTACTATTTCCTGAATCAAATAGCAGTCTGGCTTGATGTTTAAAATCTTTCTAGACTTTGGTCTTCTTTGGTTCCCAAGAGTTCGGCGTCTTCAAATTACATGTCCAGAAGCGTTGGTCGACATCCACAGGAAAAGGTGCTGCCCATGGTAACAAAATTTGGGGTATTGAGGTCTGCCCATAGCCCCTGCATATCTGCGGGAAGGTGGCTTTGAGCCTCCTCCGCAACTTCCCAGAAAGAATGGCTGCACTTTGCAAGTGTGTAGGAAGCTAAGCTTCCTGCTGCAAGCACTCTCCTGCCCCACTCATCCAGCGATCCAAAACGAAGAGACAGCTGTCCGTCTGCAGCCCGCTGCTGCTGCTTTCTGCACTACTAAGATGTCTGGTGTTGGAAATGACACAGGAAAAAGGTGGGTTAGAGGGGCCTACCTGATGTTTCTGAGTGGGGCCTTTACAATGGCACAAGATGCAGTTCTACGCCATATAGACAATAATGTGTTGCTCTACACAGCGGAACAGTAACAAGGGAGCCTTGGGTGTTTGCGGTTCCAATATGTCAGCGATGTCATGCAGCCTAACTTCTTCAAGTCTGGAACCACAGTATTTCTGGGGAGATAGAAAGCCCACTGGCCTCTCTAAGGACCTTTTGCAACTGAAGCAGTTACTCCTTAGAGTACTGGTTGGATTGAAATTCGTCAGGGAGCTCAGATCCCTATGGGAAGAACCTATATGAAAGGAAAAAGGCATATCATTCTCAAATATATCTGTGAATCTTTAAATTTGAGTGTGCCTGTCCTGCCTTCAGTACATGGAATTGTCATCCTTCTCTGGCATGAACTTCAGTAGGTTCCTTCTGAGGAGGTCTGGTAGCATTTGGCACTCTGCCTTAATAGGTGCTCTCAATGCAAGGTCCACGCTGGTAGCCACTGACAAAGCCGGATCCGGAATCATGCCAGAAAGATGCATCGGCAGCATCAAGAGCCCCGATGGGGTGGATAATTAGGATGGCGGGGCAACCAAGGTCACAGAGAAGCAGCACCCCTAAGTGACAACAGTTTCAATGCTGTTGTAGGCTCTAGGGCCTGTGCCAGGCCCGAAGCCATAAGTGTGCGAGAGTGGGTTTCTTGACTGCCTGGCCTGCACTAAGTAGGAGCAGTAGGGATAGGAGAGGCCATAGGAGCCAGCGGAAAAGCCTTCAGCAGAGCCTTTATGAAGTTCTCTCATTCCTCAGGGGTAGAAGTGGAGTTGGGGGAAAGCAGGTCTTTGACTTACTTTCCGATCATCTCCATCACTTCTGATGTTGTGCCTGGAATGCTTGTACTTCTTTCAAGAGGTAGGCAGCTTCTTCCTCCTCTCCCATCCTCCTACAAAGAGCAGCGTTTACACTCAGGTTTCCCTGTGATAGGCTTCTTAGCAGCAGTCACCAGGGCAGATTTTGAATTCTTGACACTTTGCTAGAATAGAGCAAAAGTCGTGCCATATGCTCAAGCACTGCTTTCAGAGGCATCACCTGACAGTATCAGCAGAAAAGTCAGGATTTATGAGAGTCTGGCAGTGACACTCAGGACATGGCCTGAAGACCTTTTTAGTTTTTAAATAAATGTTTAACATGACATCAAAAAGTATTATTTGTCGAGTTCAAAAAGAATACTTTCCTGCGTAAGACCACAGGAAAAAGGAACTGGAGAAAATGGCACCAGCAGCATAGAGTATATATGAATGTGTGACATCACTTCCAGTATGAGATGGTGCCATGGTGTCCTTATGAGAAAGAGTTTAGAGCCCCTTGGCATCAACTGGTGACTAGAGAAATAATTCATAAAAGCGGACTGCATCTGAAGTAGATTCAGGAGACGAGTAATCTGTGGGAGGAATGTATCCATTAGAAGGCTAGTTTCAGGTCGATGAGAGGACGTGATCTTGCCTGGATGATGGGACTCTAGGCTGGAAGCAACACATGGATCCCAAGGACAGGATCCTGGGCTGAGGTCCAGAAGAAGAATATCTAGAAGTTCAATCTATAGCCATTTGCCCTACTCAAACAGAGAGTGCACCTTCTATATTGATTGGTCTTGGAAAGCTTTGTGATCTGAAAGTCAATCTGAAATGCAGCAAATGCCTGCCTTGCAGCGTGGCACTTTTGGGGCGAACCATCTGATGGCATCAAAAGCCAGATCGGGCATGCATTACAACATGATTTAGCTCTCTGACTCCTCTTCAGTTTTGGGGTAAAGGTCTGCCTGAAGGGATTTGGGGGGTGCATGCTGCAGAGGCACTCACTGTAATTGACAAATTAGTCCATGCATAGGATCACATGTTTTATCTGGATCACCCATAGGAAATCAGGTGAACGGCGATCCTGGATGACTGCCCAAACTGCCTGATTCTGGCCTCAGAAAAGTGACCCGATTCTGGAGCCACGGGAGGCCACATGTGATGAAACCTTTCAGTAGAATTCTGTCAAGATGCTCCCCGCTTGGTCCATCCCCATCTCCAATGTCCTCTTCGTGGGATACATATGCTGTTCATTTTGTTGAGCAGAAGAGAAAACTGTGGCAATTGAAATTCAAAATTCCCAAAGTCAAAACTGGATTGTAGTTACCCTGGGTGAGCCTCTGAACAGTCTGATTTAACGTGATAACTGCCATGGGTTTTCCCCCCCCAGTGCCAAGGCCTTTTTTGGTGATTTCAGTATTTCACCATGCAAAGCCTTCTAACATGTTCTCCTTCATTAACCCCTTAAGTGCCAAGGACGAGCTATCTCGTCCTTGGCACTGGGGAGGTAATCCCAAGGACGAGATACCTCGTCCTTGGCACTTAAGAAACCAAAGTAATGGGCACGGATTCCAGGAAACACACTCCCCACCATTTGTGAAGGTAAGAAACCACCTCTTTATTTATTATGTATACGCAACCCTGTGTCACCCCAAAACCTCCAGGAAAGACCGAACCTGCCTCAGATGCTCTCCTCTCCGCGCCCGAGTCTAACATGGGTCGGTAGATTAACGCATTAAGGTCCGAAATTCAGACTGGGGTTATCAGTCAGCAGGATCCTAGGGAGTCATAAGAAAGTGAACAATACTAACACCGCAACTCCACCCGAGCCAAGCCCAGCAGGGGAGAAAGGAGGAGGCCCTAGCAGAGGCTAAGATATGAAGTAGTTACCCAAACGCCCACCCAGCAATAGCCCAAGGAAAACAGGCCACCTCTTGTAAAGGCGAAAGTTGTAGAACTTGCTGGCCGACCCCCAGATCCCAATCCAGGGGGAAAAGGAAAACAAAACCAAGTTTAACATCTTTGTTTTTATTTCACGCCCACTGTAACCATGAGCTAAGAAACCCTCCTGTAACTAAGACAAATTCATGCAACAGAGCCTCGATGCCCGTGGGCTGTTAGTGCGCTTTACAAGTATAAATAAATAAATAAATACGTTCCTCTGCCTGGGGAGGTTGCTTGGGGAGGTTCTTCTGCCACCAAGCCACAAAAGCCGGAAAATGTTCCTGGTCCGGTGGTAGGACCACTTCACAAGTAAACACTGTGGTACGGAAGCAGGACGTGGAGGTTACGCCATTCTGTTTTAAGGTGTTGAAAAGCATTAGACAGCACTAGAAGGTGTGGCTGTCCAGTAAAGAGATCTGTGACCTCTGCCCTGAATCCACCTGTTTGGGCCCTGCGCCCATTATCATATGTATAGTCTTTCCGCTGTCAGGCTGTGTCAAAGTGCTAAGGGTGAAAGGGAAAAGGGAAAAAGCGTGAGGGAGAGAAAGAGAAGAGCAGAGGAAAGGAGGCTATTCAATATTATTTTGGTTGCTGGGATGGGGCTTATGTTGCTGTCAGAAAGGGTGTGCCTTGGAGGTGGAGCGTTGTCTCTTGAAGAAGCCGAAGGATCACAAGGAAGTAGGAGAGGTAGAGAGGCTTGTTGTCTGATGGAGATGTCGGTTTTCTCTTGGAAATGCCATTTGCCTCCTGGTCAGGCCAGTAGAGGCCCTTTTCCAGTCGGAGAGGGCAGTTTACTCTTAGAAAGTGCAGCCAGAGAGGTTTTTCTTTTCTGGTAGTGCTCTGGAAAGAATGTTTATGCTCTGCAGAGGTTGTCCAACTCCCTCAGCCATTTTTCAGTACTCCATATCCTTTCCGGAAAAACGTGACATTTACTTGAATGGGTCTAATGGGAACCATGGTAAGAAGAGTACTTTCTTCCCAGCCTAGCACCAGTTTTCAGATTGGTGAGAGCAGAAGAAGATGTCTCAGGTTCTCTAGAGGCTTTAGGCGAGTTGTTGTGAAAGATTCAAGTAGGACAAGTTGAAATTAGAGATTGTGTGTGTGGTGTCAAGAGTGTATGTGTGTGTGTGCGTCAGGTTATATTATCGTTTCTCCCTTAACTAATTCTTGTACCAGGAGTCCATGGCTCTTCCTATCGTAGATGACGAGTGAGGTGCAGAAAGCCGATTGGCTCAGCACATCTGGGAGGCTGATTTGGAACATTGGGCTCAGCACATCTGGGAGGCTGATTTGGAACATTGGGATGAATTCTAAACTGCCTTTCAACAACTTAAGTCCCAGGGAGCAGAACCCTGTCAGGGGCTCCCCCCTTGAAGAATTCAATTTAAAGTGAAAAGCCAGAAATGATATCCTGGAACCAGAAAATCTTGAAGGGACAAATCCTGGAGCTTACTGGTGGGGTGCACCATTTTACAGTAGGGAAAATCTCCTGCTATCGAGTAGGATTACAGAGTTGGCTTGAGCGCAGGAAAGAGCTTTATTTGCAGATAGTTGTGCTGAGACAACGCCTGCTACTAGCTCGATTCCCTTCAGGAGTCGGGTATCCAGAGAGAGGAGATCTTCTGCATGGCATTTTCGCATGTGAGCAGCTGCCGCAGAGTCTTCGTTCAGTGGGACAATAGCCTGGAAGTAGTGCCTCCTCCCAGCAGAACACTCCGGAGCAATGCTTGTTATCACAAAAGAGTGCTGTCCACTTTTATCTGTCACAAACTGTGTTTTTTGATAGAAAGTACTAGAGATATTCTGGAGTCCAGAGGTGAGGTGAGCACGCCTGCCTACAGAACAGCCCAGAATTGTGTAAGCCCTCTTTACAGAGCCATGTATCAGGCAACGTTAAGAAATTGCCTTCCCGGGAATCTTAGCAGGTCTATTAAGGAATTTCTAGGGTGGGAACATAATGCTGAAAAAGTTTGCAAGAAACTAACAGATTGTTTAAGAAAAAGAAGGGCAGCAAAGACTGCGAGGAACCTTGTTTGTAATTGTGATTATTTAGATAGTGATAATTCGTTTTTCTACTCTTGGAAGGACAACGCTGATACAATTTCTTAAAGAAGCCCGGTTCCTGGAAGCCCAGGGGCCTACTACTGGAGGCCAAAATACAGGATTACCTGTGTATCTATTTGTTACCGTTTCATAGCTTTGAAGCAGATGCAGGGGTGTATTGGGAACAAAAAGAGGCCCTGGAAAGAATGTTCAAAGTGGCCCCCATATTACACATGTTCAGCAAGCCCAACTCTTTTCCTATGGGAAAATTTGGAAATACCACTCAAAAGTTTATTATTTTGTCTCAATCCCCTTTTCCCCAAGGGTGTTTTGGGTGTAGTTGGAGATCTAGGACTGTTGTACAGTGGGTGCTCACAGGGGTTTTTGTGGCCGAAGTCAGCTCCTGCAGAATCTCTGCTTGCATGAGCCCTGAAAGATGTCAAAGCCAACCTCAGCCCCTGAGTTCTTTCACACTTACATTCATAAAGCACAATGTTCCTTTAAAACAATGCAATGGTGCTACACGGCACAGATCGTGCTGTGCATACACAAGGGCAGCTTGGACACGTTTCCCCAAATTGTAGGAAAAAGTGAGTTCTCTCAGGTGAGGTGAAGCGCATTTAACCAAAAGTTCCATTTTAGCTCTGCAAAACGAACACACTGTTTTGAAAACTGGTTATAGATAAAAAATCGATTGGAGCCTTCACATTCATTTTCATTAGTACCCAGCGGTGGCGGGGCCTAATCCTGCCAGCCAATGAGGATGCTCGGAGCAGGGGAATTACCATAAAGTAATTCCACCACTCCGAGCCTCCTCATTGCTGGTGGCCGTCATCTTCCCCCTCCGGGTGCTCAGGCAAGTGCTCCCCTGTGCCCTGCGGCCTCTACCAACAACCCACATTTTACAAATATATTTTCCCCTCCCATACCAGCCCCACTTACCTTGTGCTGCCTGGTCCCTCGCCGGCAACGGGAACAGTAGTGTTCCTGGCGCGTCCCGCAGCTGTGTGTATGGCCACCATGAAACGGGAAGATGGGACTACGTTTAGTCCCTTCACCCCGTTCCATGGTGGCCATCTTGTTTATTTTTTTTTCAGTTGTGAAACAACTTCCCAAAATAATCTATTAGTACCCCAGTCCAACGGACCGGGGTACTAATGGCAATAAGCCCTGAGCTGGGGGGGCATTACTGCTTCAGGTAATGCCACGGGGGCTGCATTAAGGCCCAAGCGACTATGGGCTCCGGGGCATTACATGAAGCGGTAATGCCCCCCAGCTCTGGGTTTATTGCTTAAGTAGTCACAATCTGAAGGCCATGTGAAGTAAACTAAGCCTCCTCCACACTCATGGATCACCAGAAGGTAGTAGTTTACATGTAGGTTTATTCTCTGAAGTTGTAAGGTAGAGAAAGCACTGGGACATCCATCCAGCCCAGCACATTAGGTCCAACTGACAACAGCAGAACCCAGCACTCCAAACATCCATCAACATTCCACCCAGAGTCCCAGTGACATCACCAGACCAACACTCCACCTGGAATGTCAGTGACATCACCAGACCATCCTAACACTAATAGCCATAATCAGGCCAGCACAGATTATGACACCATGCTCTACCTTCATGTGACTGGAAGGGATTACTTGTGCTTTCTTGTCCGAAGAAGGGCTTATCTGAGCAGCGTTCTGCTATTTCTATTGTAACCCCCTCTGCTCAATGCCGTGGAGATGTCAATTTAAATTTCCCTTCCTCGTGTAGCTTAAAGCATGTGCTACTATTTCAATTGCCACATGTTTGTGAAAGGGTTGGCATCAGCTTGTCAGGTTGTAAAAGAAAACAATGGTTTAGGATCATGAGAATTTTCTAGAACTGCAGAGCTGTCACTTTGGCGTCCCTTCTGTAGCAAGCCCTTTTCCACCTAGTTTTATAGAAATAGACATAAATATGAAAAGGTTTCCTTCAGGGCCGCTCCACCCCATTCTGGAAGAATTGCATGGACAGCGCAGAAATAAAGATCATAAAATCCACTCTGCTTCTTACCACAGCTCTGTAATTTAATCCGCCAGCATCTCCAACCATATAGAATGTTCAAGCTTGTAAATTTGCTTGAAATGCATTGCGCCTTTTTTTTAGATATCATGAAAAAAAAACAGGAAAAAAGAAGAGGTAACAATGAAGAGATAGAAAACAAAAATCGAAATTAGCAATAGTCCTTAGATATTAAAAAAATAATGTATGTACAAAGCATTAGATTTCAAAGAAGGGAAATAGACAATTTAAATGGTCATGTAAAAAACGGCGTTACCTGTAAACTCAGTACCCTAAACGCGTGCCTTAAACAACACACTGTCAAACAATATACTGTTTCTACGAACATGCAGGCAAACCCCTCTCATACCCGACTATGCTTCGACTCTGTCCATGCGCATAGCTAGACATTTTCATTGTTCTCATCTTTAGTGAATGCTATTTTCTTTTTTACAGTTGGGTATTTTCATGCGTTATTTTGTACCTTTTTTACATCTATATAAACCAGGCTGAATCCATAGGGAGTTTATGTTTATTTTGTTTTTTACTCATTTGTAACGTGCCATAGACCCATGGGCAAATGGGCGCACACATAATAAGCACAAACAAACATCACAACTATGGCAATATATAACCAGTAGTCTACTATCCCAATAAAAACTTCATTAAAAAAACAACAAGAATAAAAACACAGCAGGAATAGATAAAACCAGTAAAAACAATACATACAAAATAAAATCCACAAGAGCAGTCACAGAATAATCAAAAATGCATAAAAAGTCAGCAAAGGTAAATCAGACCATAAATCCAATAAATTAGGTAAAAAAGAAAGTCTTCAATGCTTTCTTAAAAAACAAAAATGATGCTTCCAGTCTTAAAAAGCTTGGTAACTTGTTCCACAATGAAGCTGCAAGAAAATCAAAGGAGCATCTACCTGCTCCCTCCATCTTGACACGCGCTATTTCCAGTAAATTGTCATGACATGACCTCAGTGATCGGATATAGCACTTTTTATGAATCCTCCTTTTCAAATAGGCAGGATTTTTACCATAAATACATTTATATGTGTTGGAGAGAATATTAAAATTCAAACGTTCTCTCACTGGTAGCCAATGAAGAGCCCTTCGAGCGGCTGTAATATGCGCTCTTCAACTAATGTTTGAAATAATACAAACCGTAGTTTGGCCAAGTATTTCTGTGCAATACCGACGAGGAGGCGGCTGCTGCGATAGTCGATTTTTGGCTCCAGCCACGATTGCACTATTCTCATTAGAGAGGTAAGGTCTAATGCGACACAATAGTTAAGTGGAGGTAACAGAATGAACTTGATCCTTCATAGACAGTGTTGAATCAAGAATAATACCAAGAGTTTTAACTTTGGGAAGGACTGGCATAAGACGACAATCTGCAATAGTAAAGTTATTATTCAGGTCCGATAATTTGGACAATCTCTGCTGAGTACCAACTATCAGCAATTCAGTTGCTACATCATTTAATGCAAGGAAATTGTGATCCATCGAACAGCGGATGAGGCGAAAGACTTTATTAGCTCTTGAAGCATCAGCGTGATAGTCACCAGTCCACTGAATCAGAATCTGCATATCATCTGCATAGTTGGTGTATAAAATGTCCTGCTCATCTAAAATGTGTCATAAGGGTTTCCTAAAATGAATATGTAAAGATGATTGTAAAGCTAGCCACATGCATGTACATGGCAATCAGCAGTACCTCTTTTTTCCGTAAGAGGTGTATAAATGCACAGGATCCCAGTGCCACCCAATGCCTTTTGACAATCCTAAGGAAAAACAATCAAAACTGCAGGGTCGTGGATACGCAAGGGATAATAGCCATCATGCAATTTAACAGGAGACTGAAAGTTTGTTCTTCAGGTTTTACGTTGTACGCTAGTGGAACCGGAAACAGGATAACATCATCATTCATCTTGTTCCTCAAAAACCCTTAAAATGTGATGGGGTGTGTTACTGGCAGTACCTAGTGCACCCAAACTCTTGTCGTGGGTGAGGGTGGCTTGATTTTAAGAAGCTTTAGAGAAGGGTGGGTTGGGCAATGGTCACCAACCTGTTGAAGGCACTGTTGCAGGCAGCGTGTGGCAGAGCTCTGTTTTCTCACACTGTGGGATATGATATGGGAGCTTGGGGGGGAACTTTCTATTGCCTTTTGTTGATAGTCTGCATTGGGGGAGGTTTGGTGTAGCAGGGTGGTAGAAATATTTGAGTGTGGCTGTGTCTTTGTGCATTTTACTTGGTGGATATGTTGGGATATGACCTGTTGTCCCCAGCCTCTTGAAAGGGTTGGGAGGGAATGTTCCTACTTCAATGCCGGAGGTCTTTTCTCTATTGAATGGGGTGGATAGGTGTGGGTGAGTGTGGTGTGGGAAGTCACACTTGGCATGTTAAAGTGTACAGGGAAAGATTGGAATTGGCAATGGACCATGACCGTAGGGTGTTCAATGTGGTAGTAATGATGGAGTGGGAAATGCTTAAGGCGTGTTTCTCTTGGGGGTGTTGTCAAATGTTGGGTGTAGCTGGGCTTTGCACACTGACCGAGGTGCTGGCAGTTTATTTCTTCACTTGGTGTTGAAAGTGGTAAGGAATTTGGGGTTGGCATTCTTGAAGCCCTTCAGCTATTGAATGCATTAAGGCAGATGGGAGTCTGTAGTGCCTCGTGCCTTAGATTGTTCAGATTGTGTGGTGAGCACAGATGCTCAGGCGGGGAGGGTAGTTCCTCAGGATCACAGTCTTTTGAGACTGTATTGGACGAATGAGGCTTTAAAATGTCTGGGCTACTTTAAACTGATGGGAGCGTTGAGGGTGCTTTGGCATGGCAATAACTGTGCAAATGTTTTGTTGGGATGTGGTCATACCATGTGCCACCCATTTGTTGAGTGTAATGGGGGCTAGTTGGGGGCAGCAACCCCTGTGTGTGTTCTTACATGATTGACGACACTGTATTGTACTCTTCCCCTTTCCTAACTTCTTTCCTTTCTCTTCCTACTAGATAACTCTTTGGCCATAAGAGCCGGCGGCTGCTTCCCAGGGACCGCCACAGTGCTGTTGCCAAGTGGAGAAAAGATCCGCCTCTCAGATCTGCGCCATGGGGATAGGGTGCTCTCTGTCGACCAAACCGGACAAGTGGTGTCCACTGAGGTTCTGCTCTTTCTGGACATGGACTATCACCGGCAAACTTCTTTTGTGGCCATAGAACTGGAGCTACATTCCCAGAAACTGCTCCTCACTCCCTCACACCTTGTTTTTGCAGCTAGGGGCCTGGCTAATAGCACTGCAGACTTTGCCCCAGTTTTTGCCAGCCAGGTGCGAGTAGGGGACCTGGTGCTGGCCTACCAAGAGGGTCACAAGCATCTCAACCCCACTAAGGTGGTGAGGGTGTTCGTGGAGGAGGGTGTAGGTGTCTACGCCCCACTAACGACACAAGGTACCTTGCTGGTGAACAACGTGTTAGCATCTTGCTACGCAGTGATCGACAGTCACTACTGGGCACACTGGGCCTTCAGCCCCCTGCGATTGGCACACACCTTCATGTCAGTGCTGCCCTCGTGGGGTCCTGGATCAGGGCGATCGGGAGCCCCCAATGTAGGCTTGCACTGGTACCCAAAGCTGCTCTACAGAGTGGCACAGTCCATCCTAGGATGGGAACGGCTGCTCCCCTAGTGATCCATGGAAGGCGTGAATCCATCTTCCAGGGCAGGCTGGGGACGTCAAAGCCAAGGGTGCTGCGGCTGCACTGCCATATCAAGGGTCAAGCTGGTGGAGGCAAAACGCTGGATTCAAGGAAAGATGCCCGCCTTGCACATCCTCGTCTGCCTGGAATCGACCAGATAGAGCTCCAGAGAATATCACTAGGCTTGTTGGGAAGTGCGAGGCTGCTTCCTGTTGACCTGCTGACTTTTGCCCTGTGTTGAAAGCTTGCTGGAGCCACTTTTGCTGAGAGGTTTGTGTGTGATTGCATATTTTGCCTGTGCTTCAATCCCCACTTCTGTTTTAATCCAGATCATGTTCTGATGGCTCCAATGTGTTCTCTTAAGTGCTTCGGGTTAGTTGCCCAGGGTTCTAGTTCCCTTTAACGAGGGAAGGAGGGCTACAGATGGTAAAGCTAAAGGTGTAAAATGCCAACTGCTCCTTTGTTTATCAGTCAGGGATGCCATGTTCTGATGTGCCTCTGGTAGCAACACATGGCAAAGGCAGCTTCTAAATTCTACTGCATAGGAGATTCCTCACCTCAAGTGACTGCTCCTCGCAGTGGGAAAATCATTGATTCTGTTACCCACCCAACTGGGGGACCTCTGACCCTTTGACGACTGTTCTAGTCTTTTTGGTGCTTGACTCTGAGACCCATCTAGTCTTAGGGGTCATGACTCTGAGAGCATCCTATGTTGTGCTTTTCTGACTCGAGACCTGCATAAGCAGATAGACTTTTGACTGAGAGAGACACCTCTGAGACCCTGTAGGAGGTCGCACCATGAGGTCCTACTGCCGAGTCCCTATAGGTGTGACATGACATTCGAGCTTCGCTAAGCTTGTTCATGAAGGAAGATGAAGATGGGCAAAGAGATTGAAGTCGAGAAAGCAAAAGAACCCCCCCCCCCCACAGACACCCACAATGACTAGCAAGAGAGAGGAGCTGATATAAAAGTGCACAACAGAGAGACCTGCTGATGCGCACAGAGGAGAGACATTCAGGTGTGGCAAGAAAGAGAGACATGTGGACAGGTAGAAAGGAGACACTCCCAGGATACATCCATCTCTGAGCACTGTGGTTTGGCATAGATTTCACATACATTCTGCACCGTCCACGTGTCAATCATAAGGACTGAAATGGGTCTTTGGCTTGATTTATGACCATTAATAAACAAAGGCTGAAGAGAGTACATCTGAATGCTAGATTTATCGACAAGTCTGTCATTGAAACACTAAATAGTACAAGCAGCATGTCCATGAGTGAATGAGTGAGACCATGTATTATTTGCACACAGAGCTGGTGTTCTTCCGCCTCTGATTGTAAAGCTCTGCATTGCTTCCCGAAGCTAGGTCCATGCTCAAACTCTCTAGTAATAATGAAAACAGTCTCACGGCACTATTGCAACCAATTTTCGGACCATGGAGACATAGTTAGAAAGATGAGCTCATGAAATGTGGAAAAAGGATGCAGTCCCATTTGGCGGTGGGATTGATTGGCAAGGCATTCCAAAGTGGGGTATCCCCCAAAAAAGAGCAGTCTGCCCCCAGGAATAACGTTTATAATCTTACAAATGAGGAGGCCCTCAGAGGCCAAGAAAACAGTCTTTAAGGTGAATAAAATTGTAGCTTGTCAGAGATAGTTTCAGTTACTGAAATGTGAATGGAATTTGGGAGAAGGCATAAGACTTGAAATGTATCCTTGCGGGACAGTTGCACCATGTGAAGCCCTTTGCATAAAGGGCCGATTTGGTGTCTGCATTTGGGATTGAATGGATGGAATGCCTACAGACTCTGAATTGTTTTCAGATGCTGGCGAGAAATTTAAGGGAGACCTGCATTTGACAAGTTTGCAGAGTCTAGAAAGACGAAAATTGACACAAGAGTCCCTGACTCTATGGGGTACAGGTTTGCATATTTGTAGAAATTGGGGGGTCTGTTACACCCTTGTGCTCTGATTGCCATGGTGGACACCACAGCAGCCCAGGCCCTGCAGTGCAGAGTAACCATCACTATTCAGGGCCTACCATGGTGACCAAAGTAAAGTGTGTGTCTGTGAGTGAGAAGATTGCTGACTTTAGCACAGACTTCCTCTGAAGCACCAATTGAAACTGGGTTCCAAGATTAAGCGTAGGTTTCAAACGGCACTATAGTGGGAGGTGTGGTGGAGGAGCGAGGGTAACTTGATATTTGGGTGAGGGTCCTCCTTAGGAATTATTAGAAAAAAACCTTTTGTTGCCCTCTTTACGTGGCAAGTAGACCGGTCCAGCTCTCGCAGTTTGGTGGGTAGAACTGATCTATGGCTTGATAGCTGTTGGTTAGCTACATAAGGACAGGATTTGAGATGGAAATGTATGAATAAGCAGAAAAAAAGTAATCTGACAATCCTGCAAAGAGGACGGGTGAAGCTGAACCCTGGGGAACACTGTATGTTTCGTTGCTGCTTCTAGAAGACATGTCACCAAGCCATATGTGATGATAGGCTTCTTTTAACACGGGCAACCACAACTTGGCGGCATCAGAAACCTTTGCCACCGACTGAAGCCTAGCCATCAGCAGGCCGCGATTGATCATGTTGAGATCAGCAATCAGTCTTAAACATCTTTAAAAAAAGAAGACGCTGTGGCTATTAGCTGCGGCACAAATACTGCTCCAGACAGCAAGGACGGTGGCTTCCGGGCTGTAGCTTGGCTGAAAATCTGAGGGAAAGATGGCCACTATGTTGTTGGTTTCTGAAGTGTTGTTTTTTGGCTAAAGAATACACAGTTCCTATTCAATTTGGAGATAAAGATGAAACCTGCTATATGTCAGTAGCTGGTGATATCCTAGTGGTCGAGATTAGGTTTCTTGATTGCAGTTGTGCCCTAAAATAAGAACACGTAAAGGACATACATACACACAGAGGGCGGGTTCAAACTCAGCTGAAACAGCCTATGTAACTGTATCATGTACTGTGTGGCTGCAAAGGTAGCCTTTGGATAGAGTTTAGTATAATGTGTGTAGGCAAGGCCGCCTTTGTTGGTCGTAATTTCAGCTCCTGTGATTGCTGTTTGGCTTGGAGTCATTTCCTTCCGGGTGACCTATGGGGATTGCCCTTTTTAATTCTGGCTCATTAGAAAAAGCTCTATGAGACAAAACTAATGCTGTGGAATATGTTGTAATAGCGTAGCACTCTTTGAAGAGGGGTTCAGCGAGTTGGTTATGTTTATCAAGGCTATTTTACATCAATCCATCGTCCCATCCTTATCATTTGTTGACAGTGGGCACTTCCAAGCAGGCTCTGATATCTCCACCCCTTACTAGGCTGTCTGCCCACCATGTTGCAGTAATTTCTGCCGGCAGAATACACATTTTCTGAAAGGTAAGGGGTTAATTATAGCATTCAGATGATACTTAGACATGACATGAATCTAGTTAAGGAATTTAAAATACTTATTTCTGCCTTCAAAAGCATCTGTCTGAAAGGTAATGGATTAAATGCCCCTATTGAGGAGCTTCTAGTGAATGAACACGTATTAAGGTTATTTTGGAAAATCTGTAGAATATTATGATATATAAAAGTTGTCATTTTAAAATTATCTGAACGTCTGCCTAGAGAATAGTCAAAACAGTTAGCTTTGCTATTGTTTGCTTTGTATGTGTACTTTTTTCCCCTGGAAATGTGTTTAAGATTTGACACCTGTGCCTGTTATGGGGTGAAGTTAGATGTACACAGTTCTCAGAAAAGCGATGGATGTCTTGAGTAAGCGGGTGGATAGAGAGATCTTGCCTGTTGCTGAGAAGCTGTTTGCTGATCTGTAAGAATGAGGTCCCAAAAAGGAGACTTTAGCATGTAAGTGGCAGAAGGTTGTTCGATATCTGTGTTCTTTTGCACTTTCTTCGGACTTGGGCCGGCGTCTCGCTTTCAAAAAGTCGATAGTAACATTTTAAGATAAACAGCTGGAGGCTGCATGCCAAGGGAAAGGAGCCTTCAAGCAACAATGCTGAAGCACATAGACGCTTCTGAGGCCCCATCCCTCAGGTCAGAATACAACGACGTAAACACGAGAGAGCGGCACTTGAAACTGAATCGGCTCAAGCAGCACTTAAAAGTTGGTTATACAATATGTAAATGTGGCACTTCTAACTGTCAAAGGGTAAACCAGCAGCAAGAACACAGGAAGGGGAGGCCTAGCCCACACCTCTTATATTGACATATGTTTCAACCCTCACAGGTCTTTCTCAAGGCAGACATTCTACACAGGACACCGTGCAGAGCCGAAAGGCTGTCCACATATACATGCGAGCCGAAAGGCTAATCTTTGCTAATGGGTCATAAGCCCCTTTGGGCTCTTCTCACATATGCGTTGTTGGCAGCCCGACTTGACAGCTACACCTTTCAAAGTGAGCAACGCTGTGTTAAATCCAGACCTTCTATCTAGGATTCATCTATTCACAGTGAGCGATAAACCCAGATTGCACTGAGAATCTTGGAATGTTATTGCCTTGAGAAAAACCAGTGAGTGTTGAAACACGTGTCGGCTGATCCACACACATGTTCAATTAAATCCCTTTTGTTCCACGTACAGACATTTCTGTTGCCATTATTTTGAAAAACCAGCGCAAGATATTTGTGAACAAACTTCACCTTCTAGCCTCTCCCCCTGGCTCTTTAGTGTATAGTTGGCCTCTTTGGCCTTCCTGATTTCTACCTTTTCCTCTAACTTTCATTGTTATGCGGATGACACACAGCTCTCTTTCAGGCTACCCTCAGCCTCCTCCTCTCTCCTCCATAACTGTCTATCCACTATTCGGGCATGTTGCGTCTCTACCTCTGCCTTAAAGGCAGTAAGACTGAGATCCTTCTTATTGGGACCAATGCTCCCGCTTTTCCTCTCACTCTGGCCACCCTCCTTGGGCCCTCTACCCTCACCCACTTGTGAGGCAAAAAACCTTGGAATCATCTTCGACCCCACTCTTTTTTTCTCGCCACACATCAGAGACCTTGCCAGGAAGGGCCATTTCCAGCTGCACCTCCTCAGAGGTATTCTCCCTTTTCTCACCTTCCCCAAGAGGGTCACTGTCTCCAGAGCCCTGGTTCTCTCTATGCTGGACTACTGAAACAGCCTCTTTCTCAATCTGCCTAACTCTACTCTTCGCCCTCTTCAACTCATCCAGAACAGGACCACGAGACTCATCCATGGCCTCATGCCCAGGGGCCGCATATCTCCGTCCCTGGAATTCCTCCACTGGCTCCCGGTGGCTGCAAAGATCAAGTTCAAGACCCTCTGCATCATCCACAAGGCTTTCTGGGGCCATGGCCCTCACTATACCTTCAACTCTCTTTTCCTAAGCACCTTCCTCCTAGAGCCCTCCGCTCGTCTATGTCTAATTCTCTGCGGATGATTCGCTTCTCCAAGGAGAGAATGGGGGGGTGTAGATCCCTCTCCTCTGCAGGTGACTCCCTCTGGAATGGCCTCCCTGCCTCTCTCCGTCTTGAGCCGGATCTCCATAAGGTCCGGAATCCCTGAAGATCTTCCTTTTTTCCTCTTCTTTCTCGCTACCTCTCCCATGCTAACCCTCCCTTCCGCCTACTTGGTCTACTGATTGGCTGCTTGGTGTCCTCTGAGTCGTACAGGACATCCCCCCCAAGAGCAGTCCCACTGCACTCTTGCCACCTTGCCCACCTTGCACTGCCACCTGGCTATCCTTGCTGTCCCAGTCTTCCTTGCACTTAACTCAGGGCCTTGCTCCTCTGGGTGCACTTCACTTCTCCCCGTACCCTTTTCCTTGCACTTCTTGTTGCACCCTTGCACGATCTAATGAAACTAGGCCTAGTAAGATCGCTTGTCTTGTCCTCCCTTTGTTCCCCTCCCTTGCCTGGTTACGCCTTGGAACACTTGTGTATAGGCGCATAATATGTAACAAATCAATCAATCAAACCAGGATAGAACCGGGGCTTTGAAGGGGGTTCTGCAGCTCCCACCCCGTACCACCTCCAGGCACCTCACAGCTATACGGCTATTTCCATGGTATGCTGGCTTTCATGGGCTGCAGAGTCCCATGCTAGCCTGGGGACACTGTCATGCATCTGACTTTGCCACACTGATTATGTTTGTACATACTGCCTAGTTGGTAGTACTCATACTTTTCTGGGGACATATTGTGGTTGTACCAAGGATAATGCCTAGCAGCAACCCAAACACACTAGAATCCAGATAGCCCCAACAGACATGCCATCCTTAGCATGAATAATGCTTGAAAGGATGTAAGATAGCCAACATTCCTCCAAGAACTGACAATGACACTATGAGGAGTTGTTTGTCTGTCCCTCGCTATCGTGGGCTGCCGCTGTGTGTTTGTCTGCAAAAACTGAAAAGGTTGCACTTGACACTGTGGAGCCAGGACCTTACAATTCGAATGAGTGCACAGGTGTACAAATGTGATTTGGGCTGTGATCAGCTTTGCAGCATTAATCTGCCCACAAATCCCCAGGGCGCAAAACCAGTGCTTTCAATTTCATTGGAGATCCACAATGATTGATTGATTTTGAAATTTGTTAAGCACAAACGGTCACCCAAAGGTATATTGGCGCTTGGTACAATGACCTGATCACAGTCCACATCCGGCTTGAGGCTGTGCCGATGAACCCACTTCCTGCCCACTTAGGATAACCAAGGACAAAACACTTGACTCATGCATCCTACTTCTCCCTACACACTAACCAGCAAAGGAGAACCTTGCTGGCATGAGTGATCTGGGCCATCTGCCCAGTGAAGCGTGACTATCAAGAGAGAGTGCCCAGTAGATCCATGTGAAGGACCCCAAAGCTTACTGTGAGCATTCATTTGCCGAATCCCAGTTTAACAGTACCCCTGACTCTCCCGCCACTGACACTCCCACCACTCTCAGGCAGACTAGAGCACCAGTGGCTGATGGCTCAGCCTGGTGGGAACACTCCTGGTTGCACCACTAAACTGGCTGTGGAGCAACAGCCAGACCTCCAGCTCATGCTCCTGGCAACACCACTGCTATGTGTGTTCTATAGCACTTCCTACTCTGGAATGTTTATCACTGGTGAGCAATGCCCTGTCCCAGTGTTGTGCCTGAACACTAGAGTGTGCCCCCATTAACCTGAACGAAGCTCTCTTCCAATGGGTGGGCCAACTAACGTCCTGCAGCGCCACCATCTCATCTTCCTACGACTGCCATTATATTTGAGACCCACCATCAAGCCAGCGCACCACCAAGATCTGGAACCATCAGAGACCCTGTATCCAGAGATCCACCGGTGCCGAAGAAGTATTCCTTTTCTATGTGATTCTTGCATAATGTTTCTTGCAAATTGCGGCATCTAGTGGCACCGGTGCTGACCAAGAATACTGAAAATAGCAATCAAGAGGCTCCCTCCACAAGGAACCGAAAAGAGATACCAGAAAAATGAAACCTTGAGGAACTGAATTCCCCAAGGACTGAAGGCAGATGGAAAAATGTCACTGCTATGTTCAGGAATACCACCAAAGTGAGTTTTGGTATTGCTGTGGGCCGCTTCTTGCATTTCCACGCAACCACAAGCTTCTGAGCCCCGAAACCAGGTAGGGGACCTACAGATAAGTACCCCGTGGGCATGGTCTCTTAAAGAGGCGCAGGCGGTAATGATACCACATCTTAATAAAGGTTATGGTCATATTGCATCTTGCGCAAGCCCACACACCCCGTGTATAGAGCATCGGCCTTGACTACTTGACCCCCAGCGAGCCAAAGAATCTGGGAATCCCAGTCTAACCTCTGCAGACTTTGTACTTGACTCCTGGATCACCCTTGATAGACTGCTGGTCAAACTCTCCAACTCCCGGGACCTGGAGAGAAGCCTGACACTATTATTTAAGGGGCGGGAGGAAACACTGCACATTGCCGGACAGCTTTGTATTAAAGGTTTTAAAAAGAAACAATGTTGATAAATCCACTGCAACAGAGAGAGACTAAAGGCTACAAACCAGGAAAAGAGACAGACAGGCAGCAATCAACAATAGCATAAAGGCAGAGACTGGAGCAAATCCTGACAAGGGAGGTGACCAACAGACCAGGCAGCAAAGACTGAATAAGCGGGAAAGAGTCAGACCGGCGGCAATCAACAATAGGATAAAGGCAGAGACTGGTGCAAATCCTGACAGGCAAGGCGACCAACAGACCAGGGAGCAGAGACCGAATTAGCGGAAAAGAGTCAGACAGGCAGCAATCAACAATAGCATTAAAGGCTGAGACTGGAGCAAATCCTGTCAGGCAAGGGGGTCAACAGACCAGGGGGTAGAGACCAGATGAGCGGGAAAGAGACAGACAGGAAGCAATCAACAATCGCATAAAGGCAGACACTCGAGCAAATCCTGACAGGGAAGGGGACCAACAGAACTTGCGGTAGAGACCGAATGAGTGGGAAAGAGACAGACAGGCAGCAATCAACAATCGCATAAAGGCAGAGACTGGAGCAAATCCTGACAGTGAAGGAAACCAACAGACCAGGGGGGCAGAGACCGAATGAGTGGGAAAGAGACAAACAGGCAGCAATCAACAATAGCATAAAGGCTGAGACTGGAGCAAATCCTGACAGGGGAGGAGAGCAACAGACCAGGGGGCAGAGACTGAATGAGTGGGAAAGAGACATACAGGCAGCAATCAACAATAGCATAAAGGCAGAGACTGGAGCAAATCCTGACAGGAAGGAGACCAACAGACCAGGGTGCAGAGACCGAATGAGTCGGAAAGAGACAGACAGGCAGCCATCACCAAATTGCATAAAGGCAGAGACTGGAGCAAATGTTGACATGGAAGGAGACCGACAGACCAGGGGACAGAGACCGAATGAACAGGAAAGAGACAGACGGGCAGCAATCAACAATCGCATAAAGGCAGAGACTGGAGCAAATCCCCACAGGGAAGGGGACCAACAGACCAGGGAGCAGATACCGAATGAGCCGGAAAGAGGCAGATCTTTAGCATCAGAGAGAGTCAGACTAGGAGATAAAGGCATGGATATGGGAGCAAGGAAAGAGAGAACCAGTCCAGGAAGAACAGCCAGGTTCAGACTGCAAACTCAGACAGTATGATGAGCCGAGACACATATGATGGGACTAGGAGCAGAGACAGGCAAATGAGGTAGGGCAACCCAGGCATAGATAGCATTTGAGTTGCAGGTACAGACACACTGGGAGAAGCAGGGATTGACATACTGGCAGAGGCATGAATATACATGACCTGCGAGGGAGCGTCCATTTGGGCGACGTCTTCTATAAAATATTACAATTATACGATTTCACTGGCTATTATAGTACCTTTATTGTTAAACAAACATGCTTTTATTGGCTGAGAGAAGCATGACCTTTATGACAGCTGCTCTTCTATTGGTGACCCAGGGAGTAGAAAAGCTATTCTTTCATTGCTGAATGCAGACTGGTGTATAGAAAAGCTACATTGCTATTGGCTGAGAGGTGGTCAGAAAAGAAACAATGCGTTTATATTGGTTCATGGGAGTTTGGCAGATAGAAGAGCTGTTTTATGGGCTGAGAAGGGTAGGACTGCTTTCATATCTATTTTTCATTGTTAAAATAAGCATAGTAGTTAGAAAGGCTATGCTCCTTTCAGTGGACATGGGACTGACAAGTTAAAATGCTTCTAGATTACTTGAGAGGAAACTCTTATACTTTGTTTAGATGTAATGTAAGTGGTCTTGTATAGCATCCTTCTACCACTATTGGTGGCCTCGCTGCACATGGCTCTGTAAAAAAAGGGGGGGCTTCATTAGTGGGAAAGTGGGAGTGTCAGATGCAAAACTGGTGGTGTTGATGGGTGCAGGTCGGAAGTACCCTTCTTTCTATTGGTTTTGCAGAGAAACCCGGGAGGATCTTTTCCACAGGGAAGAACGAAAGATCTGATGGACTGCACCGCTTTGGGTCTGGTTATCTGCTGATGTGGAAGAGTGCAATATGGCTGAAGAGGAGAGCTTACTTGTGGCTCGCTTAGTGTTGATGTGCTAATGGCTAGGTCTGTAGTGGCCATCTGTGGGAACCTGCAACCCTGCGCACATACCCCTGTCAATTTGTGGATAGGTCCTATTGCTCTAGCTCACAATGCCACTTGTCAATCCTCTCTCTCTCTCTGTCTCAAAAAGATAACACTGTATCCCATGAGCAACAAAGCAAGCATCTGTGTGAGGGCAGATGGGGGGGGGCTGGTGCAGCATCTCAGACATTGCCATGAGCTATCTGCTAAGGGTTATGGCAGGCAAGAACATTTGGGTCAGAGGAAGGGCTGCTTATATTTTGAGGACCGGAGTCACCCATTTCATCTACTTTGATTTGTTGGTTAGCAGGCTGAGAGAAGGCTCAAATCCCACAATAACATGCTCAGGTACTATGCTCAGTGGCCTGCTGGGACATCTGCCTGCCGAGGCAGGGTAAGGTGTTTGTCAGGTGTTCATCAGGCATTGGTCTGGGCAGGGGCCAGAATCCCTGCTCGTTTCATCCAGATGTCTACATGGCAGACAAAGGCTTGGCAGACAGAAAATCCATGTTTCTATTGCCTAAGAAATACGCATCAAATGAAAAGGCTGCACTGTGGTTGGTTGAGAAAAGTTTTCTTAATATAAAAGCTGTTTTTCCCTCGCCGAAAACAAGTTGGACAAAATCAACTAGCAAGATGAAAAAGGCTGATTTGATATTAGCTCAAATATGTCCCACAGGCAGAAAAGCCACATTCCAATTGGCGGCCAGCAGCGATCGTTGAATGATAGCCAGTCTGCGTGCAAGGCTGTCTGAATGTCTAACCGCTTCCTCGAGAAGACCCACCAAAGATTATTCGGACATGCATGAGAAATATGGGCTGGTCTAGGAGGGCTTTCAATGAACACCCCTGGACCTGCTGTAGCAGGGAGTGGGTTGTAATATGTTTGGAAAAGATTGGGGGTCTTGCAAACGACCTGCAGGGAGCAGTTCTGGGGTTATCCGGGCCTAGCAAACACTATCAGCTGCGTTGTCTGGAAAATTTGAAAGCGAGTCGTCTCATTTAAAACACTCAATAAAACCAGCCAATGTGCACATTTTGTCCTGTTGATGTCATCAGTGCAGGCCTCTGACACAGAGGCTCCAGGAATAAAAACGGATTTGAATTCTGTGGGAGGGTAGAGACAATCCCCTGACACAGAAAACACGCCTACACTTCCTGTATTGCCTTGAAAGCCTTGTTCAGGTGGTAAAGATGCATTCAACAGGAGAGAGACATATGACAGAGCGGCCCTGTGCGCTCACCTTGTTCAGCAGGAGGCAGGCTTGCACTGGCCTGTGGGACAATTCGGCAAAGCCTGAACCAAAAACTCAAAATGCAAGTGTGGCCCGTTTTTGTTGGCCAAAGCGGGCCACTTTTTAACCCAGTTTTGTGAGTTACTTTACTATGCGGCTAGTAATATTGACCAGTTTTGCAGAAAAAATATTCTTTAAAATGCTACTTTGCATCACATGTTATCAAACACCTCCCCCATGGGTATTACTCAAACGGTGTGTGTCACAGAAGCAATGAATTGCCATTTGCAACTGTGGCCCACTTTTTCATTGGTGCCCGAGACTATGGAATGCCCCAGTCCGCCCGTGGCGGGAGGTGGCGTGCAACAGACGCCAGATCTGACAGAGCAGCTGGTGTGCATTTTACAGCACCTGCTTGTGTTTGTTTACCGTTTCACCTGTATTTTGCTGTACACCTCTTCGTGATTTCTTTGCCCACTGAAGACAATCCCGGGAGGATAGCTAATTGGCAAGGTCTTCGTGTTAGAAACAAGACGAAACAAAGTAACACAGGTTCGATCCCCGGGTCCGGGCACGTTATAAAGACTCAACTAAGAGACGTTTCATGCTACTTAAAAAAAACAACATGCTTTAATCTTTGATACACCTAGTGCGTTTATCCACGCGCCCTTTAGACGTTGCGGAAATGCATAGATCAGCTTTTCTCGCCCATCAGCACAAACAGGAAATCCTTAATCCCACGCTGTGGTCATGTGACTGGACAAAACTCATTTTGCAGGCCCTCGGCGGGGAAACAAAACAGTTGAGCTGTTCTTTATTTCTATACGATAATCTTCGTTTCCAACAAAGCCAGTCCGAATCGAACCCGTGCTTCACTTTCGTGTGCTTGCTCTTATGTACATGTAAGCGAGCTCACGGCAGTAAACATTGAAAGCAACGCGGCGGCGAGGGGGAGCGCTGCACCTTCTGAGCACTGCGGGGGGTTAGGCCTGGTGCAGCAGGAGTGCTAAGCCCTTCTCAACCCCTCATCCCTAACAAGAAATCTGGTTACATGCGTTATGTTACGTTGACTCATGCCACGCACCACTACCACCACGGAGACAGTCTTCCGGCGCTCATGCGGTGTCATTAATCAATTTGTGCATGGGGACCCCCCAAGAGCAGGCAGAGGCACCATACGAAGTCTTCCAACAGGCCTGATAAGGGCAGCTCACCTCTGAACTGCCAGTAGGGCTGGACAGCAGGTCCAATGGCTGACCCAATACCCCCCCCCCCCGCCCCCCGCCTGTCAGAGCTTCACTGTGTTGTGTGAAGGGCTGTGCCACCCCTATGGCCCGCTGAGAAGCGCACAGGGTTGACTAGAAATGGCGTTATTTCCCTATAGGCCAGCCTGGCCCTGGCAGTTCGGGAAGTCACTGTGCCAGCTGCGTCACAGCTTGCTTTGTATTCCGGCAGGGCTCTCCTACAATGGGATGCAGTGTTGAACCGACTGTGGGGCTTTTGCGGAATATGGAGCGTGATTCTTGGGGATTATAAGAAAAGCTAAGCTATGCATGCATGCAAAGCTCATTTGTAGGGTTTATGGTCCCGCTTGCTGCTCGGAAACAATATATATTTTTGGATATACGCTGTGAGATGCCAGTGTTTCCCCCTTCTAACCCCTTCTGCACCAAACATAATTACTTAGAGTTTATTTTTCTATTTATAAATCGTAATATAATTTTGTTTTGTCAGTGGAGCTTTCGTTGAATTTACAGAATAGAGTTTTTGTGAGTTTTCCTATATCTTTATTGTAACAGTGACTATTATTTGAATATGTTCGTCCTCCTTAATAAACCGTATTCTTTGATGTTTTGTCTGCTGGTTTAATCGAAGGTTCATGGATGGGGAGAATTGCACCTCCGGGTGTTCAGCCTGTCACGACATGGAAGGATATGAGTGGGGGGACAAAAGACTTGTCTGGTCGACAAGACATGGGTAAAGTAGCACCCTGGGAAAATGGCAGACAGATGCTCGGCTGGCTCCCGAGCTCCAGGGGATAACGCTACACAACCCGTACATGCCGGACGCATTCAAATCCCTCAAAACCTCCACTGTGCTACCGTATAACGTGCCAAGCCGAATTCTGGGACAATCCTGTTGTAAAGCGCTTTGTTGCTCTTGGGGGAGGTTGGCGCTATAAGCAATACAATAAAAACCATCTGAAAGCAGCCTGTGTACTTGGGGCCAGAGCTAATGACAAATGAAGGAAGGGGGTTTTTCCCCCATCACAAAGACCCCTTGGATGGGGGACGCACTTTTCTTAGAGGGCACCACTGCAGTGGGCTTACTTGCGGCAAACATTCGCAATTCCAGCCCCTTACGAGGGGAACAAGAAAAAATAACGCACAGTCAAAACAATGGGTGTGGTGGTCCGTAAAGTGTCAAAAAAGGATCCCCGGTTTGTCTGGCTCAAACATACCTTGGAAGGATTAGGTCAGAGATGCCCCTGTCAGGGATGGAGAAGGGTATTGCTACAGCCTAACACCCAGCATATTTGCAATATACCAACCACAGCCGGGAGGAGGGTCAAAGGTGTAACAGACTCCTGGTGGAGCAGTAAAAGTGTTAACATTGCTGGGGGTAGGATGCAGGATAGGAGTGTCACCACTGCAAAAAAAGATGACAGACGACTAAGACATATGAAAGGAGGATGTGGGTGTCCTAAAATGGACACCACCACCATAAAGCAGCCATTTTATGACATCTTTATTTCTCCTCCTCACACCTCCTTTTCACTCATCAGTCCTCCACTTCATGCCTCACTTGTCATTCCTATCCCTACAAAAAGGGCAGGATGGAGATGTTAGAAATACGAATGAAAACAAATGAATGACCAGCGTGATTGAGGAGTAAGATAGTGACAGAAGGGTGTCTTAAACTAGACATAGCCACGAGTGGATAGAAATGAAGATGGGCGCGTGAGTAGGTCAAACTGTGAAGTATGTGTGAGGAAGATATCGGAGGATGAAGGTGTCCTAAAACAATCACCATTGTACGGCATTCATGTGATGGCCTGATCAGCATTTGTTTGATCCACTACCAATGATTACACCTGCACTCCCAGTGCCACATTCATACACCATCTGCCGCAACCCATTTGCACCTTCCAGTTGCTGGTCTGTTCCTTGCTTTTGTAATCCTGCTCCTCATATCCTCCCACTTTTACTTAATTGCCTTTCGCCACTGCAAACCATGGTCTGATTAACCCCAGGAGGCGGCACAGTACATCACAACCCAGTGAAGCCGTGCAACCATCACACCATTATAGTGGTAATGGGGACAGCGTGCTTCTTCACATATGATGATATATGTCATTTATAACGCGCATGTACACAAGTGCTTCTAGGCACAACACGTAACATGACATGCAAACGTCTCACCCTCATAGCTCCTTCTCGCTCCTCGGTCTTCATCCTTATTGCTAATGAGGGAGGGAGTTGCCAACTGGTAAAAAGGATAAAGACTGTTGAGTGAAGAGGATGGCTGAGGAGTGAGAAGGGGATGTCTGGAGGAGAAATCATCATCTCCTAGCATGAGCACCACCCATTTACATGTTAGGGCATCACCATGTTTCCCTCTCAGACTCCCTCCCCACTATTCAGTCATCCTCACCCATCGGTCTCCTTTCTTATTCTTAATGCCTCACTCCTTTTCACTTGTTAGGAATACGGATGAAAACCGAGGAGAGGGAGAAGGGTGACAGTGCAGTGAAAATGAGGTGTAACCATGAGAAATCAGGAGTTCACTAAATGTACTATGGTGTCCATTTTTGGCCACCCTCATTTCTCCCCTTGCCACCGCCTCCTCGCTTCTGGGTCGCCCGGCTCATTCATCAGTCATGGTTTGCATTCCTAGTGTCCAGCCCCTGAGTGAGGGTCACAATTAAGAATTCAGGCTGACGAGTAATGAGGATGACTGTGGAGGGTCAAGGTGGGAGAGAGAGAAATCAGGCTGTCCTGAAATGGATGCTGTAAGAATGAGCCATGATGCAGTATTCTCATATGCAGGTGTGAGACGCACCCAACTCTGAGCAAAATGTAAGTTGGCTGATGGTCCTAAATTCAAAAAGAATTCCACACGTCCCTAAGTGTGGTCCTGTGAAGAACAACTGGTCAGCTGTTCCAAGAAATCCAACTGTACCGAAGCGCAAGGGCATTACACATACATACGGGCAAAGTAAAATGCGCCCATGGAGATGCTTGAGGGGCCGCAGGCTTATGACATCAATGGACCATTTGCAGAGCTTCTGAGCTGAACCCCAGCATCCCAATGGCCTGGGTTAGCCCTGCATAATGTTCATGGGTGAGCACTAACAGGTTATTTGTGATTTTATCGCTGGTAATAAACATCGAGGGGGTAAACGATATTTTTAACCCACCAAACACCCTTTCCAACATATTTTAGGACTGTGGGGAAAGTGTTGGATAGTGGCTTAAAGAAAATCGTTTCCCCTCGATATTTATTTCCAGCGATGAAATTGCTGGCCAGCCACTAACACCGAGGAAGTTACCAAACTATGTGCCCAGCCGACAGTGGGGTTAAAGGAGAGGAAGGTGTAGTCCAACTGTCATTGAAAACTACCTTATATGTGCTTCATTTTTTCAAAGTGGAACAATCAGTATTTATTTTAAAGCATTCCGCAAAGACTTGCAATAACCACAGAAACACAAAGAAATAGGCAACGCATAGAGAACAAAAAAGGTACAGTGCTCCTCACGCCACACCCATAGACATTGGAAATAAGCTCCACATGAAAGCGCAATTTACATTTCTAGGAAATTGGAGCTGGGGAGTTATAATGGTGACAAAATGGCAAAATGGCAAAATGGGACTCCCAAGACGGTATGTATGTCATTTTTAATTTTGCATCCCTGTCAAACCGAAAACATCTGGGTGTGGTCCTTCCTTTAAAAGAGATTTTTGGCTTTGTCTAACAGATTTACCGGGTTATATGTGATCTTACAGACAACAATTACAGAATGGTACATAAAACACACCGACAAACACAGAATTCTTTATTCTTTTTTGTTTTTTTAATTGGGTGGGTCCTCCCCGTAGGCCCCCCTTTTTTCCACCCTTTTAAAGCCATCCCGACCCATTTTAACCCTTTGCCCCACTACCCTTTATATATTTATTTAAACATTTCAGTGTTATTGTCCACTCTGTATTGTACCACTCTGTTTTTGCTTCCGATAAAATGACTGGACACCGTTTATACCTTTCCTGCTTAGGAAATGTCTCTGGAAGATAATGTTGAGAGATGGCCCAAGTCCTAGAGGTCTTCGGTACATTGACGTCCATCCAAGATGTCCAATGGGTCTTGGCAAAGGAAAAGCACGCGTGTAGTAGCCCGTGAAAACGTACTGTGTTATCTCTACTCAACTTTCCCTTGGGCATTTTGTCACCTAGCCACTCTGTAACACAAAGAAGCAACTTTGTCATTTTCGGACACATGCCAAGTTCTAGCACCTAATACATACTCACAGAGACAGGCTACAATTAGTGAGAATAAGTTCAATGGTCATTACTATATTGTTATCCTAACATACCTACCATGGAAACCGAGCAAGAGCTTTAACACTCAAGATGGCGGATTGAACTCATCTCCTGTCTGCTGCTCCAGGACAGGCGTTACCTTTTCAACGCCCTAACTGTCATTAGCCCCCTCCAGCTGGCAGCACTTCCCCATACACTACCCACAAGGACGCAGTTCCGTTACCGACCTTCTGTGACCTGCTACACACAGGTCGGAGACAAGACTCCAATCCAAATAACATGACTCCACACTCATGCCTGCCTGTGGTGTGTGACTCCAGATCCACAGTCTAACCGGATGCTCCCCTTCCGCCTACAGGGGGTCCTCTGCAAAGGCAAGCAACTGGCAACCGGGAGTCGGAGTGCTGGGACGAGCATCCACCATCTGTTTTCTGCCACCACTGTGCGCCATCCTTTCCCAGACAGAAAGCATATGTTTATGTTATGTATTCTTATAAAGCGCACAAACACACGAGGCAACTCAGTGCTAAGGAAACAAACAGAACGTCACTCAAATAAAAAAGAAAAAGGTTAGAACAGATAGGTTTTCCACAACCAACGGAACTGCAACTTGTTCTCGGTGCCCCTAAGAGGAAATGGTAGCGAGTTCCATAGCTCAGCTGCCGACACAGAGATGACACGGCCACCAACTCTGGATAAGTCAGAACCGAACCGCGTATTCGGAGTGCAGTGAGCGAGTGGGGCAATAAGATGGAAACCTAGACTGCAAGTACTCTGCGCCTTGGCCGTAGAATGCCCAGTGAACCATGCAGAGTGATTTCAAAGAGATGCGCGTGGAGACAGTAGCCAGTGCAGAGAGCGGAGAATCAGAGAGATGTGAGATCCATGAGGGGCCTCAGTATTCTATACCCCTATTCTATGTTGCATGGTGTGCCACAGCAGTATTTATTCTTTCTCTCTCCCTGCTGTGATGGCAACCCGGATCCTTCTCCCCGTGTGTCTTATGGGGCTAGCCTAGTGGTGCTGGAGCACAATAGTGTGGCTGCCCCGGGACTAATGACATCAAGAAGCTGTAGAGAGGCCTCATTTTGGGGTGCTTTGGTACCAGCTGCATTCCCACATGAAATGCCATCTAGGCATCGAGCGGTGGTCTCTGGCTGTGTCTGCGGAACCTGGCATGTGACATCCTTATGGGCCCAGGAATGAGCCATTGGGAGGAGCGTATACAACAAGGAAGGATCAGCCTTTATAACTCCACCCAGGCAGGTACAACAACAAGTTAGCTTTCTAGTCCCAGGTGGCAGCCATACCGAAGTGAGGCCCGTTGGGCCCATTCAGAAACAAGGCAATAGCTGCATTATAAGTGCATATCACTCGGAATGTGAAGTACTCTTCTCAACCTCCTTGAGACCCTTCTCTCTCATTTCCCACTCAGCACGTGTCCGCTGTCCCATTCCCGTGCGGGTCGTGCACTCCATGTCTGTCCCTCACAGTCAACGCCCTGAGCTGCATGCTTTTCAGTGCCCTTTCAGCTGCCAACTATGCAATTGACATTAATGATCCAGTATATGACAACATGGACATTCTCAACCTCACTGAGACTTGGATTACTCAATCCAGCAACCCCTTCATTCCTCCAGGTCGCCATATGCATCTTCTCTGGAGCCTTCTGGAAAAATGGTAATCCCTAAAAGAGAAGCCGGTCCTTGAAAGGGTTGCCCACAACAGAGTCACAGTAGCTTGTCCATTACTGTGCTCTGCTACACCGATTCCAAAGAGGTCAGAATGATGATCCTCGTCTCCTCGTATTCCTCGAGAGCGACATTCGGCCATATACACTAACTGTCCATCATGCACTGGTTTCATGTTCCTAAACACCTCACCTTCGAGTCTTTTGGTATCACTCAATGGTCGTACTAGAAAGAAGGATCCCCCCTTTCTCTCATCTAAATGTAACAAATACCCTCCCAGAAACCTTTGTTCTTCCACCAGAGAGCAACTCAAGACCCCGTCCTTTACAAATCCCACAGAGGAGGGTGCACATTAGACTCTAGAAACACCTTCCCCTTTGAATCAGGAACAATTTGGACCAATTGTCCCTCCGACGAGCCTTAAAAACCTGGCACTTTCAAGAAAATTCACTCATCTGAACTCTATCCTCACCATCTGGATGATCACTGCAAATTCTAAAAATACTAATATGTACAAAAGATGTCCCGGTGTCAATCACCAACTGCATGGTGCAGAGAGGGCCTCTCGTTGGCCCACTGCATCTACTTTTCTCGATCCCAATTTTTGCCAACCACTCAACAAATATTATTCCATCCAAAAAACGAGCATTGCCAAAGTGAATATTCCTGGCTTTGCACATGGAGAGAGTCTGTGGCTTGTGACGCTTGGCTGAGCAAAACAAATCTTACCCGCTACATTGGCAAATCCAGACTTAGCGGCGTTTCCAATCTTTGTTCATCTAGCTACGTAGGGACATAGCGCAGCACCGCCCCATCCTCCCAGATAGGCGAGAGTGCATGCAAGCAGGGTAGACTGCTAATCCAGGTTTGGAATTCCTACAAGCGGATCAAAGTAACTTTGTGATCTCTAATGTAAACCATGTTTGGGCTCTGCCTTCGAAAGTCACTGACATGAATGTTTTTATAAAGAAGATTTCTCCAAGGTGTCAGTCTAAGGAGACTTCCAATTTTCTAACCCCTCGACCCCCCCCCACCCGTATTCAATGCTTGCTACATAGTAAATGCATTTTTCCCCGTCCATCAGCTCCAGTCTCTCCCTATGGAGCACAGATGGAAACTCCTAGGATACTTAAAAGGAAAAACAAAACGACACACAGAAAAATAAGCAAGTCACTTTCTCTCTTATTTCCCAGATGGTACTCCTTGTATCTCTCTCCAAGCTGGTTCCTTTCTCACTCTCTTCCCAAATCTTTCCCTCTCATAACACATCAAGGCTCTCACTATTTGACTTTCTCTCCTACCTCTCGGGCGGTACCCTTTGATTCCTTCTTCAATCTGGTTCCCTTCTCCTCTAGCGTCTGTTTCCCTGGTAACACGATTCTTTTAATACTTTACTAGGCCTCCCCAAGTTCACCTCTCACCAGGGCTTCCGCTCTGCAGAAGTCGGCCGCTCTGCTTTCTTCTTCTTGGGGACCCTCGTTAGGACACTTCTTCCAGGGTCTGCTGCTTCATCTGGCCAGCTCTCTCCAGGACTGACGACCTTCTTCTGCCAAGTTTCCTCACTTGGATTCTCCCGGAATCTGAATTCCTACTTCAAGGTCTTCCCAGGAGTGACCATATCTTCACTCGGAAACCTTTTTAATCAAGGCTCTATGCGAAGGTCTCTCTGGCACTCGAGCATTTCTGCTGCCAGCTCTCCCAGAGACTGACAAACTAAGATTGGTCCGGTGGGTTTTAAAGGGCCCCTTCTACTATCCTTGGGTGGGCCTTAAGGAGATAGCCTGCACCTGGGCTGTGGGGGCTACGCTCTTCTCTGACTGGGCCCTGAGAACCTCGTCGTGTTACCAGCCAGGTGTCTGGCCTGAGGCATTTTCAGGACCATACACCATTGTGGATTTTATACTGGCTTGAATTGTGAGTGTGCCCTCCGCTGCCTTCCCTAAGATCTCTCCTGAGGTTGCCTGCTTTCCCCTCTGACCCTTTGTGAGCCCAGCATGTCTATTTAGTTTGTAGAATCCCTCTGGTAATCTGTGAAAAGGTATAGAACATTATAATTTGTGTGCTGGAGGTTTGTGGCAAAGGAATCCTAACTTTGTCTCCTTGCCAAAGAAGAAGAACAATGATGGATACATGGTCCCTCTGCCTGAGAGGACCACATTGGTTTCTTTTTTCTTACCAGGCAATGCTTTGTATGTATGCTGTTGGTGCACGTTTTCCATTCTGTTTCCTCTGCAGCATTGCCAGAGGAAACAAAGTAATAAATCCATGATCTGGGTGGTTACAATGTGTGTTCTTTGTTCACTCACTGCAGACATTTTGCATTGTACCAGCTGGAAATTGGGTCTGTCTAGGGGAGCTTCCAGCTCTCCCAAGCCTATGGCGATGGTTGCCAAAGTGTTCCTGCCTTTTGGGGTTCCCCAAAGGGAGCTCATGGTGTCCAAATGTGACAGACACCTGCCGCTGGAAGGGCTGCCTCGCCAAAGAAGGGAAAGAGGGAATAGGTGTCACAGACAAAAAGGAGGAATGCAGCGGCGGTGAGGGGATGAAAATGAAAAGATGAGTCTATACTAAAGTGCAAGAGATCTACTAGAATGTGTTACAAAGATACATTTGGAGACTACAAAATGTGCACAGCATGCAACATTTCAATGTATGAGGGGCTCAAGATGTGCTCATAGTGATTTCAGTGGCCTTTTTGCTTATTTGGCCTTTGCCTTTCACTGTTAAGTTTCAGAATATTAATTCTGGATCAGCTGAGCCAGAAGGCCGAGTGGGCACTAGTCAAGAATGGACGGTGTAAACACGTGAATGTTTGTGGATAATATGGGGTAGGTATGCGTTAGCACGGTACAAATGACTAAGTGTAAATTGACAGCTTTCCATCTTGAGAATGGAAAGTTAATTTTGAGGTAATAATGAGTCCATGCTCACGTTTAAAGCCCAAGAATATGTAGGAGGACTAAACCGTTGAAGAGGCTGGTGTGTGCAACACAACGCAAGCCTGTGGGCTCAGTTTACACAACGGTCATATAGAAAATAAATACATACAAATGTTAATTAGAAAAACTCCCATGAGACCAAAATGTAAAGTGGAGTAGATGACAGCATAAGTACAGCTGAAGACCATAAAACATATGCATGTAGAGAGGACTAAGATACGTGGTAGATGATATTTATCTGTCAACATTAATCTTTCACAAAATTACTTTTCTATATGTTGTATCTTTTAAGACACCAGGCACCACATCTAGCAGCGTAGTTGAAGACTGGGATGTGTAATCAATGAACAGTACATTATCATAATTACATGCATTGCTTTACCTCAGTATAAATCACATTGTAACATGATAAACAGCATACCCAGGTTTACCTGGGGCGAGGGAACCCTTGGTCTCTTTGTGGGCCTGCTGGCCCTGCTGGTCCTGCTGGTCCTGCAGGACCTGCTGTCGGACTATAGCTTCTTCAGTTACTGAAAGTCCTGAGCTGCCATGGAGTGCTTTCTATCCCAGAGAACAGCTAGCTGGGAGCTCATGCGCGAAAAGCTTGGCTCAGTAGCGCCTCAGCAGGGTGAAGAAAAGGGAGAAGTGTAGGGGTGAAGGGATAGGTAAGAGGGGGTGTGAAGGAAAGGGACTGGTGAAGGTGGAGAAGGGACAAGAAAAAGAGGAGTGAAGGTGGAAGGAGCTCTGAAGGAAGGTAAAGGAGAAAATGGGAGGAGGAAGGGTGAACAGGGCGGGGTTACGGGGTGACAGAATGCCATTTGATGTGGGTGGAATAGTCCAAGCTTTTTTGATTTTATTACATAAATGAAGTGGGTCATTGTTTTACTGTAAGGGAAGCCTGTAATCAGGCCCCCTTTAAAACAAAATCCAGAAATCCTAAAAGGAAAGAAACGTCGATGTAGTGTCTCGGAGAAGACACGGTTAATGAAGCCAGGAAGCTGCGACACCCAATGCAATTCTGTGAGGTGTCCACCTGGGGAAACACTGCGCAGCAGGCAGTTCGCCGCAGCGGGGAATACAGATAGTATCTCTTCATAACGGCTTGTGTGTTTCTTGCCACGGTGTGGCATATATGTATATACACTCACAGACAAGTTGCGCCCTAGGTCTGAAACTCTTCTTGCGCTTCACTCTATTGTTGATGTGGAGGTTGGTTTTAGCTGCGTGGCCACGGGTAAGTGGAGGTGCTGCCCACAACTCCTTTTGTGAAGATTAAAAACTGCTTGGTGCCGGATACCTTGCCCTAATTGTTTAGAAAGATGGATATCTACACAACCCACGTGTTTCGACCTCAAGGGTCCTTTTCAAGGTTAAAGGAATTAGTATGTGTTGCCCTGTCTGCTAGATCCTGAGCTGGATTCTTCTGTTATCATGGGTAAGCTATTGCGTCCATGGCTGTCACAGTGTACAGTGTCACTCTGTCAGTTGGCGAACGTTATATAAGCTGCCTACACTGTGTCCACTAGTGTTCCCCCGTGTGAAAACTCTGAAGAAGCTGACAATGGCGACAAGACTAGGATTTCTCTTCCAATAAAAACGGCCATTCCCACAAGCAGTATCCCATCAAGCTGAGTGAGTGACAGGAGCCAAGCAGTACACCACTTGGCCCAGAGTGTGACGAGATTCACCAGCCGCCGAGATATCGGAATATGAGCCAGCAGAGGAAGATATGCGCAGTGCAGCAGCATTTCGCCGGCCAAGGCCATTTAACATGGGTGGCCATCAAGCCCTGGCGCCACGCTGGGAAAGGTGGATAGGAAGCTTCGAGAACTACCTACACGCTCATGATGAAAATGCGCCTGACAAATTCACCAGGAGGCTGCTAGTGAACCTAGTCGGGGATGAGGTGGAAAATTTCATACCCACATTCCTGCCTGTTGACGTTAAAACATGCGCATGACTCAGAGAAGCACTAAGCGCATACTTCGACCCCAAGGCAACATTGACCATGAGAGACACACCTTCAACATGGCATGCCAGATGGCTGGAGAGTCCATGGATGCCTTTGCAACTCGCCTTCGCAAGTTGGCAGCACACTTTAAATTCCACAAGTTTACAAACAAAGAGGCCATTAGGTTATGAATAATTGGAGGATGCCTCTCCTCAGCATTCAGGAAGAAGCAGCTCTGGGAACCGCTCCCACTCGCTACCATACTGCAAATGGCTAGGATGGAGTCCAGAGCGGACACTTAAGCCTCTCAAATTGAAACCGCCAAGACCCCTGGAAGGGAACAAATATGCCATGTTGCGGCAGTGACTAGAGGACGTCAGGTGAGCAGACATCTACCCAAGGGGCCTACATCATCTGGGAGATGTTACCGATGTGGTCTCCCCTTTCCTCACATGGAAGGCGTCAGATGTCCTGCATTTGGACAAATGTGCACCAAGTGTGGCAGAGAAAACCACCTAGCAGTCCGGTGCAACTCCCCTGTGGGACGATCACCAGGATATTCTCCCCCATTCTCCAAACCAGAATCGGGCCCACGTGGTATTGGCCCAAGAAGAGATGCAGGTGCAAGGCGGGACCTTGTCAGACATGTCAGGCAAGTTACCAGCATGACTACGTGCACATGATGAAAGGGGGCGCAACTCCACCGGAGGGCAATATCAGTCTGCTAGTGGGAAATCACCCAGCCAAGTTTCTCATCAACACAGGTGCCACCCTAAACATCATGTGTGTGGCAGAGTACCACAAAATGACGTCTCCTCACAAATACAGCCATCCAATCTGAAGGTCTTCCAATGGGTCACAAGAGTTTCATGTACTAGGGGAAGTCCCCGGAAACAATTTACGGGGCCACCACACTGCCCTTGAAATGAGAACTAGTGCAGTAACCTACACCAGGCAACATGGGCTTCAGTCATGCAACTGTTACTGACTCTGTTTGAGCGAATGGGATGCCTCAAAGGAGACCCTTTGACACTCCATATTGATGAATCTGTACCACCGGTGGCTCACCACCAGAGAAGGATACCAATTAATCTGCAGTCGCTTGTAGAGAAGGAAATATAAACCCAACTGGCCAAAGATATAATAGAACCCGCAGATGGCCCCACTCCATGGGTATCTCCCATAGTGGCGGTGCCGAAAAAAGGGTTACTGGACAAGATACACATATGCATGGAAATGCACAAAGCCAACAAGGCCATTGGATGCGAAAGACACTCTGGGATGCATCTGGATGATATGATCAGCCTGCTCAATGGAGCGAGAGTTCTCAAAACTCGATCTGAATAAAGGATATCATCAGATCCAAATAGACAACCAGTCTCGATGCATCAACACTTTTGCCATGGCAATCAGACTCCTTCAATATAAGAGACTTAGCTATGGCATCTGCTCAGCGGCAGAGATATTCCAGGAGAGAATGAGAAGGGTAATCCACCATGTGAATAACTGTTTCAACTGCAGTGATGACATTCTGGTCTTTGGGGCGACCATGGCACAACATGATCAAGCTCTCCAACAAGTATGCACGGCACTAGCAGAGGCTGGTCTGACTTGAATAGCGAGAAATGCGTATTTCACAAGTCTCGCCTCAAGTTTTAATGGTCACATCTTCTCACATGAGGGCATGAGCCCTGACCCGAGCAAGGTTGCCACAATCTCAGAAATCTCAACTCCCAAAGACTTCAGTGCGGTTAGATCATTCTTAGGAATAGCTAGTTACTGTGGCCGGTATCTCTGTGAATTTGCTACCACCAGCACTCACCTCAGAGAACTCACCAAGCAGGATAGTGTTTCAATGGTCGCCACAATATGAAGATGCATTCACACAGATAAAATCAAGCATTGCGTCAGCAGAAGGCATGGTACTTCGATCCAAACATGTGCACAGAAGTAACGGTGGATGCCAGTTCCGTTGGCCCAGGGGCGATTCTGGCACAGAATCAACCAGGACGAGACTCTCCCAGGACTTTTATAGCATATTCCAGCAAGAGCCTGTCTGAGATGGAGACAAGATATTTGCAGCCTGAGAAGGAAGGGTTCACCACTGTATGGGCCTGTGAACACTTTCAGATGTTCCTTCTAGGGAAACCATTCACAATTGTAACAGACCATCAGGCCCTGGTGACCATTTATGGGAGCTCCCAATGTAATATGCCCCTTCGAATAGAGCGATGGGGCCTGTGCCTACAGGATTTCAACTTTACCATTGTTCACAAGCCAGGAAAAGAGTAAAACCCTGCATATTTTATGTCTCGCCGCCCATTACCAGACCCATCCTCCAATGACTCCATAGCGGATGAGTACATCAACTTTCTCACCCATCAGGACACCCCAAGGGCAATCATGCCAGAGATCATCCTGGAGCAAACCAGGCATGATAACATGCTAACGAGAGTGCAAGAATTAATTAAATACAGAAGATGTAGAAACATCGATCTTACATGCATCCTAGGGGGAGGCTGCTACACAGCTGAGTTCTGAGCATTTAAGAATATATGAGAGGAATTGACAGTATCAGCAGAAGGACTCGTTATGCGAGGACACCGAATAGTAATCCCCACAGACCTGCGACAACCAGTTTTGGATCTAGCCCACGAAGGTCATCGCGGGGTAGTATCTACGAAGAGACAAGTAAGGGACACCATGTGGTTTCCAGGAATAGACCAGGTGGCGGAGCGCACATCCAACACACGCCACCTGTGCCAGCGCACCTCCAGACCCAACAATCCTAGACCCCTACTAATGTCAGAAATGCCAAAGCGCCCGTGGACCCACCTCGCAATCAACTTCTTTGGCCCTTTCGGAGACAACAAATACGGGCTCGTCATCATGGACGCACATTTTCAATTCCCACTGGTGCACATGCTCCCGTCCACCGCAGCCAGCACTGTGATACCAGTGCTAGACAGCATATTCTCAGCATGGGGGGATCTCAGAGGTCCTAAAGTCAGACAACGGTCCACCCATCAGCAGTTTGCAAGGTTCATGCAGTAAATGGGCATCCACCACAGAAAAGTTGCTTCAATGTGGCCCTAGGCCAAATTTATGAGCAGCCTCAAGAGGATTTTCCAACAAAATGAGCTGTGTCCTATGTCGCTCAACCAAGTGGTGTGCATCATGCTGAGGGACTACAGAAGCTCGCTGCACAGCACAGCTGGAAAATGTCCCTCAGAACTACTGTTTGGCTGACCGATAAGGACCAGACTTCCTCACCTGACGAGTGGCTCGAGTGAGGACATAGAACAGATTAGAGACTCAGATGCCCGCAGGAAGCAAGGCATGAAGGATTACGCTGATAATAGGAGGTGAGACAAGATTTCTGACTTGGAAGTGGGGGACAAGGTACTCATGTGCAGAAGACAAGGCAAGCAAGCAGACTTAAAGTTTGATCCTGAACACTTGACGATCTCTGATGTGAACGGGACAATGGTGACTGCGCGCTCTCCCAGAAGAGTCGTCACGTAAAATGTCTCTCACTTTAAGCTGTACAGAGAAGAAGACCAAGAACAAAGTGAAGGGAACAATGCTGCTTTACCGACTGGTGAGCGCCTAAGAGAAGAGATGGAGGGAGAGCAGGAGGAACGAGTGACCCGGCCGACTCGATGCATCAGGAGACCAGTATGCCTAATTGAGGAGATGTAAAGGGACAGAACTGCGAGTGACTTTTGTTCTTTTGCCCAAAGGGGGATATATAGTGTCCCGGAGAGGACACGGATAATGGAGCCAAGAAGCTCCGGCACCCATTGAGATTCCATGAGGTTCGCGCATGCGCATGGGAAAGCCTGCGCAGCAGGCAGTTTGGAATAAAGAGAGTATCTCCCCATAATGGCTCCTGTGTTTCTTGCCACGGTATGGCATATATGTGTATACGCTGCCTACACTGTGTCCACTAGTGTCCCCCCATGTGAAAACCCTGAAGAAGCTACAGTCACTAGGACAAACGCATCTCAAAAGCAAGCAATGCAGAGAAAGGCATCTTCAGCATGATCAATGAGATAAGAAAGCCGACATCTGGAAATAATGTCCCACTCCTTTGCAGAAACCCTGTGAGGACCTTGCAAACCACTTTAAAAACAAAGTCCACATCCGACAAGTCCTAAACACTATGCCTTCAGGATATAAGCAACTATGTCACCAACAATCCAACCCCAGAGGCAACCACAATATTGAACTACTTCACACCAATCTCAACAGAAGACTTCACTAATCCAGTGAAAGAAAGCAACAAAAACGGCTTGCCAGTGGACCCTTGACCACCAGACAGCTACAAGAATTTCCTCAGGAAAAAGACACCTGCGGGGTGACCAAACCGCGGACCGATGCAGTCGCAAGAGCTGTGAACTCTGTAGCATGATGCAGTTTTCCCTCTTCATCGACCCCTCTATACACCCTCATGAGTCCCTATGGTGGGGTAAACCTCCCAGAGAGCCTCAACGATGGAGCTGGCGCTGGGTCTCTGTGATGGGCAGGCGGCGCTGTGCACAGGCTGAAGCCTCAAGATGGCGGATGGGTGGGCACCGATCCGGCATGGCGGCAGTCAATGCTATTGCTAGGGCAGGGGCCTGGACCTGCTGGAGCCCTTCCCGTATTGGTGGGTGAGCCCCAGACCCCAGGGCAGGTTCCCAAGACTGGGCCGGGCTGACAAGCGTGGGAGAGCAGGCCACATCAAGAGGATCGAGGGACGATGGTGTGAGGCAGTGGGTGCAGTAGGTGGTGGTTGATGGGGCCACTGCTCAGAGCAGATGATCTGGAAGAGCCCTGTCACGCTGGCCCGGGATGGCCTGGTGCTCACTGCATTTCATGATGCGGCTGGAGTGAATTAAGCTTGGAGGGTTTGCACTGGTCCGCGGAACGGTGTGGGACGGGGAGTGGAGCCATGGGACTATGGGAGCCAGGCAGAGCCCTGGCAGAGCCCCGGTTGCGACCTGGGTGGCTGTCCCCTTCACCACCATAACAGCAGAGCGTGAGATGTGGCTGAAGAGGTGGTGTTGTAAACCTGTAGGAGGAGATATGTGCACTAGAGCAATCTAACATGACAAACCCACTTAAACAGGTATCAGGTAATAACATTGCAGCAAAAATGTCACCAGTAAAACAAATTGCGGCAAAAATGCCATGGTTTGACCGAGTAAGGTGTACCCCTTATACCAATTAAAGGGGAGTGTGGGTTGGTATAATGGGTCTGGGGTTTGCGGAGGTGTCCCCCGCATCTTTTACATGATTGTGGCCCAAAAAACCACAGCATTTTGGTGCAGTATTTTGTATCCACTGCCATTTTTGCAGTGATTTTAAGACATGGAACCCCTAAACAGAATGCCTACTTAGCGGGGGACATTAAATGCGCACTCCAACTGCAGCACCCACCCAGAGAGAAGGCCAGCACGTTGTGGCTCATGTGCAAACACACCAGGAGGCTCCGGCGGCGCCAGGGCATTCAGTAACCTGCAATTACGGCTCCCGGACTGGAAGGCTGGTGTTCAAAGGGGTACAGAAGCTTTGACACACAGCATTTCTAATCTTAGTCAAGACTTGCAGAGGTCTGACAATCGTTTAGAAGAGCTGGAAGACAGGCAATATGAGCAGGCCTTTCAGCAGGATGTCCTGGAGATGATGGTCATGGAGCTGGAGGCCACTGTACAGCAGATTCTGAATAGACAGGAGGAGGCAGGAAACAGATCACTCTGCAATAATGTTAGAGTGAGGGGCATCTCCTCGACAGCCCACGATAAAGACTTGGGCGCCTATGTCCAGGACCTCTTCAAGTCCATCTATCAGTGATGATATGTATCTCGATAGTACCCACCGAATTTACAACACATTTCAGCAAAGCAGGACTCTGACCCTGGATGTCCTGACAAGCCTCCACTTCTGTCGCACGGAGAAAAATCTGACGATGCGAACGAGAAAGGCGTCACAGATCAGCTTCAGGGGAACTCACATATCTTTGTTTCAGGACCTGACTCGACTGATGCTCTGGAAAAGGAAACATTTGCAGCTGGTGACCAGCTGGCTCGGGAGCAAATATCTGGTATCCATGGGGCTTCCCCTTTAATCTTCACTTTGAGCTGGTCGGTAAATGGAGTGTGATTTCCAAACCAGAGGAATCAGGTGATCTGTGGGGCAATGGCCAGGTGGAGGAACAGCTGGAACCTGACCTGGGGCCTGAGAGTGATCGGACTTCCCAGGACAGGAGGAGGAGGCCACAAGCACGAAAACTCAAATGAAGGTTTCCCATCCAAACTGCTCAGTCGTTTGCACTTTTTGTTCAGAGTCATCTGGGGTGACGTTCTGGTCCTCCCACGTCTGTGACGCTGAGGGGGTTCTCCCAGTGGGGGACAAACGAGACTTGCTGGAGTCTATTTCCTTTTTTTTTGTTTTCCTCCACGTCTTCTTTCTCTGCACATTCGCTCTGTTTCTTTCTTCACTCTTTCATCTTTATCTCTTTCTTGTTTGGGTCAGCTGGAGGACGGGGATCCGTGCTGGGATTTTCACCACAGGGTACTGGGGGCAGAGGTGAGTATGTTCGGGCTATGGAGGGTATTGTTGGTTACTGGTCTTACAGAGTTTGACAGGACAGTTGTTTCTGTGCTCATACATGCTCAGGCTGGTCCAACTGGAAGTTTGGTCTAAATGGTACATAGCAGTTTGATGAAGAATGACGTAGAAGTCGTCTCTCTGAATGTCCAGGTGTTGAATTCCCCCATTAAGAGAACATCTACAGAGAGGCACCTGAGGGAGCTAGATGCTGCGGTGGTGTTCTTACAGGAGACTCACCTACTTCAACAAGATACCCATCGTCTAATTAGTAGACATTACACATTACAACCTGAGGTTTTTCACCTCTGTGGATTCTAAAAAAAAAGGGGTGGTAGCAATCCTCATAAACAGGGATTTATGGTTCATTACGGAGGTGATTCTAAGAGAACCGGAGGGCTGCTATTTACTGGTTAACGGCAGATTATTTGTGCACATTTTTCCTCTGGTAAATATTTATGCCCTGTGAGAAACCTGAAGGTGCTCTCAAGTCTACTCCCCGGGATCTTCTGTTCAGGTGGCCAGGGAAAGGCCATCTCTTTTGGATCCCAACCCTGGGGGTGGACAAGCGAAGGAGGATCACCTGAGCGGTGAGTCCTTGGGGATTGGAGAGAGGGTACCTGAAGGCGAGACTTGGTATCCCCCCTTTTCTAATACTGACCTCCCCTCCCTTAGCCTTACTCGGCTAATATCAATCTCATTCCATCATCCCCAGTCATTTTCCTTTACTGAGAAGAATAGGTGACTAGGAGCAGTGCAGATTTACTATGGCCAATACCACTCTGGTACTGTGACGAAGAAGAGAGGTCAGTGATGTATCAATAATGGGATTAAAAAGGTCAGGCAATTGGGAATACTTGGTTTCACCTGCAGCCCATTGTTAATGAGAGTATAAAATGTGGAAGTCACAGAGGTGTAGAGAGTGCGAGAGATGCAGGTGGTGCAGGAGCAGAACAAGAACAAAACCAAGTGGTTGTGCCGTGCTGAGGGGCTGGAAGCCGAAATGCTAAGGTAGAGAACAGAAGCCACTGAGGAGTGGAGGCAGAGCCCAGCACAAAGGCCGGCGTACCTGGGAGGACGCAATCAGCAAATCAGTTTGTTGCTTCTCTCGTGTGGAGGGGGGGAAGCTGCAGAGCGAAGTAGCAGCAACCCGGTAAGGCTCTCAAAGAGACTGGGAACTCCGGGGCGCTCTGAGGGGCTGCTGAGCCCGCATAAGTAAACCCTGAGAATAGTGAATGCCGAACTTGATAAAGGGGGCTGTTGAGCCCGTACAAGTAAAAGCATGCATATTGAATATTGAACTTGATGAAAGGAGCTGCTGAGTGTACAATTTGCATCTATTGAATACTGAATTGTTTGAAAGACAATATTCAAGCTCATACAAGATGAAGCTATACATCTTGAATATTGAATAACAGGAAAGCATGGTAAGAGTGAAACCAAGTGACTGCTGCAATGCAGAATATATTAAATGACAAGAAAGTTGCTACTTGTAACAAAACTAGAAAGTGTTAATAACTGTAAGAGCAGTCTGGGGAAATCAAGTGTCCCATGATTAGAAAACACTTTGAATTGCATATGAAAATCCTACACGGAAATGAAAAGCATTGTCTTGTGAACTGTTAAGCATCAGCCTTGGGAAACCTATGGTTTCGTGACATGTGATGGGTGAACCGTGCGGTCTGACAGCTGTGCCTAAACCAGAAAGTTTCCTAGTACAAACATTTCCAACACCAAGACTCAAAGCACATGTGGCTTCTGGTTGCGTGACCTGTAATGGGTGGACCGTGGGGTCTGACAACTGCGCCTAGACCAAAAGCCACAAAAGGTTGAAAAGCGGCAAAGAGGTGAATCATTGGGAAGTTAACCAAAGGAAGGGCCAAGTAGATCCCATGGCCTTTTGTGAACTGGTAAGCGGAAGAAATAAGTAAACTATTGAAAGTAAATCTTGGGGAAGGGAACCCTGATAACAAAACCTGGAGAATGTTCATCTTGGGGAAGGGAATCCCAAGACTGGCAAGTGATGTGAACTGTGATATTTGCAGATCTGCAGAAGGCAACCCCGGAGCCTGATCAGTTCTTATTGCCACAAGACCACATTGGAACTGTATTGATTTTGAGACAGAGATCTATAGATGAACTTAAATCGCCAATCATTGAACATTTACTTTGGAACACTTATAATTGGTTGAGAGTATTTCCCCATTCGTTTTGTTGTAGTTGTGAGAACAGTCATAGGTTTTTGACACAGACAGATTTTTGTTTTGACTTATAGAAACAGACTTTCCTTAGATTTCTTTATGCAGAGAAATCCCTCCATAGTATAGGGTTAGTTAGGCATTACACCATCCTGATTATTAATAAAGCTTTGTTTGAATACACCTCTGTTGTCTGTGTCATCTCTCTTGATACCATGCCTGTCGCACAGCCCCTAATGAGGCACAAGACTCCTCCTTTGATTCGTTTCTCCTGGTCCTTTGTACTTTCTGTGAAGGGGAAGTGCTTAGTGGTTATAGGGGGTGATTTCAATTGTGTCTCTGACTTGCAGCCTGATAGGACATCCCAGCCCTCTCACGCAGACAGCCGAAACGTCCAGGCTCTGGCTAGGATGCTGAGGGAGTGCTTCCTGATCGAGATGTGGCATTTCTTTCATCAGTCGGAAAGGGGCTATAACTTTTATTCCCACGCCCATAAATTATCTTCTAGAATTGATATATTTTTGGCATCCTCAAGTCTGGTTCTTCATGTAGATAGCATTACAATAGGGCAAAAATATCTTTCAGTTCACGCTTAAGTGCAAGCAGTCCTTTTGGGCCTCCTGCAGCATGACACGGTACCCAGTACTTGGAGATTTAGTGTAAAGCTTCTGCGGGATGTGGCGATAAGGGCAGCAATTCAGGAAACACTGACCAGATACTCTGAGATGAATGACACAGGGGACACTAGCTGGGATGTGGTCTGGTATGCTTCCAATGCAGTGGTGAGAGGCGATCTCATAAGTAGGACTACAGCCTTTGTTAAAGTGAGGACACATCAGAGGAAACTCCTGGACAAAAAGTTTGCAGTCCGGGAACAAGAGGCTATGCGGTCATGCTCGCAGAAGGCACTCAGAGCCCTGAAGACAGCCCTAAGCCAGATTGAATCCATGTGCGCAGATCGTTCCGCCCAGTACTTTCTGCAAACTAAACACTCATACTGCTCGAGGAGTAACAAAGATAACCGGTTTCTCGCAGCTAAACCTACACGACAATCCACCCGCAATTTCATCAGCTGCCTTCAAGATTTAGATGGGCGTGATCACTATGAGGAAAAAGACACATTGGATTTAGTGGAGGCTTACTATGTGTGACTGCTCTAGAATAGTCCAAAGAGAGGAAGAAACCAAGGTTGGTTTCCTGTCCGATGCCTGGCTGAGATCACAGAACAAGACAAGGAGGAGCTGGAAGCTCCAATATCGCAGGAAGATTTGGAATGGGCAATACATTCTCTCCCTGCAAACAAGGCCCTGATGGCTTAACCAATTCCTATTATAAGGCCTTTTGTGCTAACCTCCCCCCATATGACTACACTTTTCAACTTGTTTCTCGAATCAAGGAGGATCTTGACGTCCATGGCGGAGTCCATGATAACGGACTCCCAAAAACCTAGCCATGTGTAGGCAGATAGCCCAGCTCAATGGCAACGTGAAAATCTACACCAAGATCCTGGTGGAACGACTGATGCTCACACACTCGATTATAGGGTGATCGGACTAGACGGGATTCATAAGGCTCCAAGCTACGAATGATAATATTCAGCGGTTCATTAACATGATAGACTGGGGGCATAGAACGAAACAACAGTTTGGTATTGCAGTGCTCAACGCCCATAAGGCATTTGATTCCATAGATTGAGCCTACATTGGAACACACAGTTCTCTTTCCCGATAGCCACCATGAGAGGAACTAGACAGCGTTGCCATCTATCCCTGCTTATTTTTCGTACTTGCAGTCGGGCCACTGGCGTGTGCTCTTAGGGTTAATGACGCCATTCGGGGAGTACGTTGTGACATGTCTCAGTACAAAATTACATTATATGAAGATGATATCAAGCTCATCCAAAGCAGCATCACAACCTCTCTGCCAGCTGCCTTGGAGCCAGAGTTTTGGGTTTCACTATAAATGGGGACAAATCCAAGGGCTTGAATGTTTCACTTTCTCCAGTGGAGTCCCGGGAAATAGAGGAAATGTCCCAGATCCAATGGACAAAGAATCGCATAATCTATTTGGGTTTCCGGATACCCCCCACTGTTCAATCCATCTATGAGGCAAATATCCCTGCCTTGTGTGTGTGAGAAAGATTTAAAATGGTGGGAACAGCAAGAGGTGTCATGGATGGGGAGGATTACGGTCTTGAAGATATCCCTGGTCCCGAGATTATTGTATGCTTTCCGGACCTCGCTTTTGAAAATTCCCAAGACCAGGTTTAATGTGCTCCAAGGTAAGATATTGCTGTATGTATGGGGCGGGGGGGCAAGAAACCACTAAAAATGCTAAATAAAGCTTGCAAAAAAAGAAAAAAGAGACACCTACTTTTGCAACCTCATGAACCATTTCCTGGAAAGATGTATCAAGCAGTTGAACCTGCTTGAGTTGCATACCTGTGTTGTGCTGGCGATGTTCTACCTGGTGCTCCATGGTGGCTGAGCGGATGAGTCCCTTTGCAGAAAAAGAAGCACGTAGAACTAACACCCCACTGTCCCCAGGAACACAACAATGGAACCAGCAGGGGCGGGCTGCCTGCAGCACGGGGCAACACCTTCCTATTTACGTGGTACGTAGACAGAGCAAGCACTGAAGGGAGGTGTCAAAGATGGTAGAACAGTAGGCAAGGTGAAGGCAGGCCAAGGATCCGGTAGACAGCAGAACTCTGGGCAGCAAGGCACTAAGGAGCGAAAAACAGTAGACTGGGCAACAGAGAAAGGAATAAGCTGGGGCCCAAACCCCCTAGGGAAGGAGGGGGACCAAGAGAAACAAAGTGCAAGGACAGGGACACAGGAAACAAGGAAAATAAGGAGAAAGCCAAAAGGATGCAACTACTTTAGAGTTGAGACGCCATTGGAATCCCCAGTTGCTGGGCTGAAATACGCAATGCGGGACAGCCACTTTCCACGTTCCCCGCTGCTGTCGGGAATGTGAAAACGTTGAGGACCACGCATGTGTAGAAGGCTGTTTGTGGACCGACGCACTGGCGTCTGCTGTGAATGGTGGCACCCTGTTGTTTCCTCGCCTGCTGCGGCCGGAGACTGCCATACTGGAGAGAGCCATCGGTCCATCCCCTTAGGACAGCCAGTCGCTGATCCACCAACAAGGATAAAGCTGCCAAAGTCAGGTAAGATGCAGGGAGTGTCACAGTGTGTGTTGCGCATTTGGGGGCGTGACAACAGAAACCCTATCAAGGAGTTTCAAAGCGGCCTACATTAAACCACTTCTCAAAGATCCCTCGGGAAACATAGGCAACCCCACCAACTAATGGCCTATAGCAAATATTTCTTACTTGGCTAAAGTGCTAGACACCTATGTATATGGACAAATCCTGACACACGTGGAAACCAACCACCTACTGGACTAGGCACAAGTCGCTTCAGGCCTAGGAGAGGAACTGAATCAGCACTACTCTCTATCTGGGACGACCTAAAAATGAACTCAGATTCCAACATCACTTCTGCCCCGATACCATTAGACCTTTCAGCGGCTTTTGTTGCAGTCACCCATACAACCCTTATCAAAGGTTACAAGAAGCTGGGATAAGCAATATCACACTACAGTAGATGAAATCCTTCCTGACAGAAAGAAAAGAAACCACCTGGCTACCAGCCTGCAGCTCAACATCATGCACACTCACTTGTGGGGTCCCACAATGCTCCTCCATCTCACCACTACTCTTCAACATTTACATGACCTGACTCATGAAACTCATCAATGGACACAAACTTGCATGCCACAGCTATACAGATGATACTCAAATCATCTACAAAATCGATACCAGCGAGGGCATAGACCAAACCCTTGTCAATTCCCTCTAGCAAATCAACGTATGGATGAGCAACAATAGCCTCAAACTCCACCCCGACAAAACTGAAACCATGATCATGCCCAACAACCCCTGTGTACAACTGCATGTACCGTGGCCTACGGAAATGGGAACAGACTGGAAACATACAACGTAGTTAGAAATATCTGCATTTTGATGGACAGTGATGCAACACTGGAATCTCAAGTCAACGCAGTAGTAAAAAAATGCTTCTTGCACCTACGTACTATCAAGCAGAATGTACTCTTTCTCTGCTTCCTGCACAGAACGCTTGCCATCATCTCTCTCGCCATGTCAAGAAGAGACTATGCCAACAGTATTTACCTTGGGATGCCAAATCAGCACACCAGAAAACTGCAATTATCCAGAACACAGCAGCAAGACTAGACCTAAGACTCAACAAGAGAGAACACATCACACTAGCACTAAAAGCCCTACACTGGTTAACGGTCAAGCAAAGGGTCTATTTTAAAACACTTTCCATTGTTGCCAGAGCAATTCACGGCCAAGGAGCCGAATTCCTGAAAGAAAAAACTCCATCTTCAGACCAAAAAGAATCCTAAGGACTAGCAATGACATACATCTTGAAGCCAAACAATATTCTAAAATGAAATATGGTGGATTAGCCTTTTCAAACATCTCAACAAAACTCTGGAAATCCCTCCTCGCCGGAATATATACAATAGAGGAAAACCTGACATTCAGGAAAGCACTAAAAACATGGTTCTTTGATTTGCTGACCTAACCCACCAAACAATGACCCATGGTCAAAGGTAAGCACACATCTTTAGTGCAAAGAGGTGCAGCGTGACGCACCTGGTCTTGGCTTGGGATTCTGGAGTCATATGATCAGAGCAGATTGGCCTACCAGTGAAAGAGAGACATAACATTGTTAACCAGCACACAATGGGTTTCAGTTTAATAAACAAACAACCTGGACAACAATGATTCAAACTTTTAGACTAGTACGACGACCAACCGCTGCTCCCACACTAAAACTCTCCACACTCCCACAAACACACCACACACCGATCAACTATGCCACCCACACACTGCAACCACAACACCCCACACCAACAATGAAAGCAAACAGCAAAACTCCACACCTCCTCCAATAACTCACATAATCGCAAAACAGTCAATGCACCCCTACGCCTTGGGCACATAAAGCCTCCCATATTGATCCAAGCGCCTGCACACCAACCGACCCATACCACGTAGAAGCAAACCTACACACAGGAACTGAATCTATCAACATAACTAGAAAAGCACTTGTGCGCTCTCCCTCTCCTCTACTAACAAACCCACCCCTTCCTCATTTTCTTCAGATTCTCCCAAACACCTGGAGACCATGCAAATAGCAGCAGTGCACAGAATAAATTCCATTAACATAACATAACAGAAATGCACCATGCCAAAATTATAGCACAGACATGTGCCTTTGCTGAGATAGTGTACAGGAGTCTTTCTCCCCAGTCCTGCAGTGACAAACGGCAGATTCAAATGCCACATGTGTAATCTTGACAGATGCTGGAATGCAAGGTTCCTGCAAGCAGGAGAGGCTTTTAAATGTTCTGCATCACTGCTTCTGAATCTAATAATTGAATGCCTTAATCAGTCTGGTGGCTGCTAAATTTGTAAATATAACCCATGCCTAGTTGAGGCATAGTGACTTCTAAAGAGCACACAAATATGCAGTGTTGCAAATGGCTTCAATAACTCCCAGACTTCTAAAGATGGTTCAAGGACTTTTAGTTTCAAAATGGTCAAAATGATGTTTTGTATTCTGGTCAGGGTGTAGGCAGTGGGTTCCTTTCACCCTAACCAGGGAATCCCTTAACCCCAGGTTTTCCAATTAGAGATCAGGAACACCTAATATCGAAAGCTAGTTACAGATGAGGGCCTTTGGACAAAAAGCCTCATTTATCTCACTCCCTCTTGTGATTGTATTGGGGTGCCCTAACCTAACACTCCCTAGGCTTCTCAAAAAGGAAATCATGGTTCTAAGGTACAAAAGTCAGAAACTCTAATCTACTCTTTCAGTTGCTCCCTTTCTCTCATCTCCCTGATCGTACTACTCCCTCTATTCTACTCCTCCTCCCCCTCTCTCTCATTCTCCCATCCTTTTGCACTCCCTCCAGTCATCTTCCTCACTCTCTCTCACCGCTCTCCTTTCACCTCTACTCACTGCTCTCCTTTCTCTCCACCATTCTACACTTGTCTCTCCTCTCCATTCTCCTCTCGCTATTGTTCTCTCCCCTCACCTATTTCCGCTCTATTCTCCTCTCCCCTCTCTACTCCCTCACGTTACTTTCACTCTCTAAATCACACTTAGACATAGACTAGAAGATTGATTGAGAGAGACCATCTCCTCTCACTCGCTCTACAAACACTGCATTGTTCACCGCCTTGCTCTCCTAATCAGGTACCACTCTCACTACCAACACCTGACCTGCAACAGGCTCCAGCACAATCAGTCTGCCCTACAGTGCTTCATCCGCCTGGTCTCTCAGTCCACCTCCACTCCATCTGACCTCACCTGAACACCCTTCACCCGTTCTGGCTGCAACAAAGTTGTTATAATTCAGACTGCATTTTCCCTTTTTCCTCCCATTACCCTGCACATCTGACCCTTTGGACCAATCTGGGCTTACAAGTCCCCCTGGCTTTTGGCCACAACACTTGGAAGTATTAAAACCCCCATCTAGCTAGCCCGTCCCCTTCTTGCGAGTAGCTGTTAAATCAGTTTCTTCAGTGAGGGACTCTGTTGCTGTTGCGAAGATGCAGCAAGTCCTGTTTTGTTGTTTGAACGTGTCTGTTTTCTGGCGCATCTGGTCTAAAATCACTCACAGGGTTGCATTCTGCAGGATGCTGTGACATTCAGTTGCTGCATTGCCTTCTGGCTTCATGAGCCCTGAAATGAAACACAAAGAATTCTGGCGAGAATAGATTTTGGCAGGCATTGGGTGATTGAAAGTGGTACTCACTTCCAACAAGCATTGCACATACATGTAAGGGGGAAGAGAGTGGGGCCCTCTGAACTCCCTCATCCCACCTCTGTGGCAGGACTGGCTCAGGTGAAAACCCTGGTAGGCCTCCTGCCCAGGCAGTGAGGTGTTCCCGCCCCACCCCCGACAGGTTCATGACCATGGCCCTGTCACAAAAGTTACAGCAATTCACTTTCAGACCAGCGTTAGCTCTGTAAGCAGGGCCCAGCTAAGAATGGGCTGATATATTTTGATGTCTGGTCTGACCGCTTCCACAGCTGTCCTGTGGAACAATAGCCAGGATGCTGCCTTTTTGATATTCATATAGAAAGAGCACCACCTTCAACCCAGGGCACAGGAAACAATGCTTCAAATGCAGCATTGACATAATAACCAGGATGCACGGCAGTGGGAGTCCATTTGAAGTCAGCAGGAATGAGAAGGGGGGTAGAGTTAGAATAGCCAGGAGGGAAAAGTGAGCTGAGATGTGGGCTCATCCCTCTTGGTTTCTCTTAGGGTTTTACCATTTCCTGTCTCCCCCCATTTCCTACAGGCAAGGCGCTCTGGGTGTAATGTCAGAAGGCAAAGGGCTCTTGTTACAAAAGCCTGGGTTGACCCCCTTACAGCAGGCATGCTTTGAACCACTTCCCTGTGACATTATGACTTTATAAGGACTAAGGAGGTAACCCCTGGCTCTCCCTGCATCTCCAAACCACTGACACTGATTTTGGCAACTTCAAGGCGATCCAAACTGGTTCACGAGAACCATCAGAGTCCTCTCCTACCTCAGCACTCAACCACCACTGCATCTCCAAGATCCACTCAACGCTGATGCCAAAGCTCTGCTGTCTTGGCATCTGAGACCTGCCAAGACTTTGAGTGTCCCCTACTTGTCACCGTTGCATGGTCACCAGCTTCTTCGAGCTTCTAGTCGATGCCTCCGTAGTACCTAATGACGTCTAGTCTCTGCTTCTCTTCACCCGAGGGTGCAGAGTTTTTCAGTGTCACCACACCAACATCGACTGCCATGCCCAGCATCTTTGACCCTCAAGTTGACATCACTGCCGAACAGCATTGCATCGACGGACCGGGTTCTCCGGCACCCTTACTCGCTGCCAAAAGCTCCCAGAATACTGGTTCAATGCCAACAAAAAACTGGCTCAACACTGTTGAGCCCCAGAGACAAGAACATAAAGTATTTGAACAGGCCCTGTGCAGCTGGTCCACTTATTAAGACCATAGTGAGTTTCAAGCCCCACTTATCTACATTTTTCTTCAAGGACATATACTTGAAAGGTAACATTGTTGTCAATCTAGTGCCTGAAAACCACTTCTCATGTACCCGGAGTGCCCTTTCAGAAAAGTCTGAGTTCTTTGTGTTTCCTTTAGAAGGGTGATTTTATCAAGTGTTTTCTAATTAACATTGGATTTTATTATTTGATTTAAAGTTTATGGGGCCGACTATCAAAAATGAACCCAAATGAAAAAAGTATACAAGGTGCGCTTTTTTCAATTGCATTCGTTGTAGAAATGTGCATATCATCCTATCCACAAAGGTGGCCGCGCAATTTTTGGGGATGTGCAGCGGCGCAAAAGATGCAGGTGCCAACCCCCTTGCGCACATTAGTGTCAGGAGCGTGCTACTGACACTTATGTATGACATTTCACTCCCAACCCCTCCCACGGGCCCCTAGATATAGGTTTCAGCCACGAAATGGCCACGAAATGGCCTCGTCATTCATCCCAGCCGCAGTTCGAGGCCCATATCGGATCCCCACGGCACTGTTGGTATGGGAAGGCAGGCATGCAAAAGAGAACAGAGAAGATCGAGACATGGCATTGCATTCCTGCCTGGTCCACTGGACGATCAAAAGGTCACACATACCTGCAACTGTGTCAGCGAGCCCCTCATGCACCAGATCCCTGCACGCCCGACCACCCACCCACCCACCCACCACTGTTAGAAATGCTTTGCCATGTGGAGAACTGGCATGCACGATGCAATTAAGTGACTTTTAGGCCTGGCTAGTAGCTTGTAACTTGACATTTTTCACTCTGATTAGAAGGGTCTATGGAACATGAGTGCATGGTATACAAGGAGGCAGGGGCCGTGGAATAAAAGACACTATCCCAGTTACTGCTATAAGTGTACATACACACATATAGATGGTGTACTAGTTTGTGGAGCGGTTCAGTACAGGTGCCAAATCGCATCCAACCAGAGCATGCCTGCATCGCAAGCTCTCAGATTCACGCATTTCAGTGTCCTAACCAAGATCCTACGCACACCAGCAATGCATTGAGGATTTCTGGACCAGAGGCCCAACTGTCGGTGCAAGATGTTACATGGAACTGGTGGTTGGAACATATGCTCTCGCCCTCATTTCCCCTAGTGTTTTCACTCTCTGTATCTTCCCATATGTGTTCTGTCTTTTGCTCTCACTCTCCCTTTCTCTTCTCCCGCTCTGCCCCGGGTTAGCTGGCCCCTCTATTCTCGTCTCCCTGTCCTCTCTGTGATCTCGTTTCCTCCTTTTTGAGGAGATGCAGGTTTCACAAAGCCTGGGGGTCGGTTAGATATTTTTGGAGATGTGGCCGGGAGGGCAGAACATACTTCTGAGCAGACGGGTAAAGCCCGCCATTTTTTTAGTCTTTCCTCTTGCTCAAGTTCCTTCTAGCTGCAGGTGTTCAGGACGGACCTGCTAGAAGGGGCGTGGCCTCCTGGGCTGGGATACAGTGTTCCGAGTCCAGAGAAAAGTCACGTGCCCATTCCCTTCTCAGCTTTACTGATTTCAGAACAGCAGCCTCGCAAGGGCTCGCAAAGCTGCTGCTAACACATGGCTGGCGGTGGCCTGCAGGGTGTCTGTCTCTGAGTTGGGTTGGAGCAGGTTTGCTCTGCTGTTACTCAATAGTACGGATAAATGTGTCTTGGAAGAGGGGAGCCGGAGGGTGGTTAATGCATGGATTACTTAACTGTAATTGCCATTACAGATAGTCCTACCTTTCTTCGTCACAATCTTTACACCCTGCCTGTTCATCAGCTCACGTCCTTACTGCTTAATTTCTTCATAGAGCGTGAATATGCCTTGGAGAATAGCGCCTCACTGAGCTATTGGGCATGCAATGTTTTTTTTGTTTGATATGGCCTAAGTGGCTGTCTCAGAGCTTGCAACACCTAATCAGTCAGGGCTATGCTATTATCAGAAGATAGATTTGGGCCTCCTCATCACTGATATAGTCCGCCTTTGTATCTCCCGACTGTGCCGACATCAGACTCGAGGCATGGTCAGGATGGGAGAAGGATCCACGTTACCTTTTTTTCTATTCGCACCGGCAACTGTCCTACTTCTCAATGCTCCTAGATTTTCAGGCTAGAGATCCGAAGAGCACCTTTCATCCATCCTCTGCCAGGCACTGGGCTACACCAGTAGGACAATGCACTAGTTTGCTCTTCTTGAAACATCAGACAGATGAAATAAAGCATTGGTCGATCAAACAATCAAGGCAGTAAATAAAGTGAGGCCAGCCCTCACGATATGCCTCATTATGAGTTTCATGGTATCTCAGTGTCACGCCACGTTGGAGACCGGGGTCCGCCGCGCCCGCTCTCCCCGTCACCTCTTGGCGAGTCTACCCACGCTTCCGCGCCTGGGGGCTTGCCAGAGGGAGAGCGTTGGGTGTCGGGGCCGGAGGGCCACAGCGCATGCGTGGGAGACCTCTGTCTCGGTTCCGCGCATGCGCCGTGGACTGGGCTCGAGTCCTGGGAAGGGCTTGCCTTCCAGGACTCGCTTTGAGTACGCCGGCGCTCGGAGGTGTAGCGGCTTGCGTTTCAAGCCTCATGGGCGCCGGCGACCCATAAAGGAGCCGCAGATCAAGGCAAGCCGCGTCTCAACGCGGTTTGCTTCGTTCCGTGAGCATTCCTACCTGGGCTGCCTGCTACTTACCTGAGCCCACCCTGGGCTGCCTGCAACTTACCTGAGTCCACTCTGGGCTGCCTGCTACTCATCTGAGTTCCTCCCTGGGCCTGCCAGCATACCTTACCTGGGATCTCCCTGGGCCTGCCAGCATACCTTACCTGGGATCTCCCTAGGCCTGCCAGCACACCTTACCTGGGATCTCCCTGGGCCTGCCAGCACACCTTACCTGGGATCTCCCTGGGCCTGCCAGCACACCTTACCTGGGATCTCCCTGGGCCTGCCAGCATACTTTACCTGGGTTCTCCCTGGGCCTGCCAGCATACTCTACCTGGGTTCCCCTGGCTCTGCCAGCAACTTACCAGACTCAACTCAGGGCCTGCCGACATACTTTTACCTGGATCTCCCTGGGTCTGCCAGCATACACTTACCGGGGTCCCCTGTGATTGCTGCCCTAGGTTACCTTTCGGTCCCCTTCAGTTCGGTCACCTGTTCCAGCCTGGTTCCTCCCATTCCTGTCCAGCCTTACCCTCTACATCCGTTCCTGTGGACTAAGAATATATCTGCCACGCCGGAATCATTGACCTCCGCTTCAGTTCACGTGCTTTTGGACTTGATTCCATCGGACTCCATCCTTGCCCGTGATCGGCAACAAGACTGTAGCCTCTCCTGTCTGTGCTTGCACAGTCCCTTCGTCACGTTAATCAGGAGAGTGCTTTCCGTGACATTGGGAATCGGCCCATCCTCCACCCAGTATCAGTTTTGGGTGGCGGAGAGGCTGGTCTCTCGTGCCACAAGCTCATCTTTCGACTGGTTCCAGAATGGCGACCTCGGCAAGATCAAAGACCAAGAAACCAGGTACGCAGCCCTCTCGTGCCTCCCAACTTGACAGATTGCGACGCCTGCCTTCAGACGTGGGGATGGAGGATCCGCAAGACCTGCGGAACAAGTTACAAGCACTCAGGGCTGAGATGGCCGCCTTGCGTCAGGAGAATCAGACGTTACGTCAAATGATAACCCAAGGAGCAATGAGTACTTCACAGGTGGAGGGTTCTTTGGCTCATACAACACCAATCAAGTTTGATGGAGACCCTAGACGGGTGGCGGAGTTTTGTAACCACTGCCGAATCAATTTTCTTTTCAGATCGACTCATTTCAACAATGATAAGGCCAAGATCGGGTACATCTTGGGGAACTTAACTGGGAATGCTTTAGCCTGGGCAACTCCTTTTGTGGTTTCAAACAGTCCTATTTTGAATGACTTTGCAGCCTTTGAAAAGGCATTCCTGGAGGTGTTCCAAACACCAAATCTGGCCTCTGCTGCACAGAATCAACTGATGGATATCAAACAGGGAAGCGCCGACATTATAACCTATATCAGCCGCTTCCGACTATTAGCAACCGATTCTCAGTGGCCTGAAATCACGCAGAAGACATTGTTTCGCCAAGGCTTGAGAGAGGAGTACAAGGACGAGTTACTCCATATCCCCGAACCAGAGAGTCTCCAACACATGATTGATCAGGTGCTCCGCATTGACCAGAGGCTAGCCGAGCGGAAGGCAGAAAGACGTCGGCTCGAAAGAAACAATCCCAGAATGACCAGTTTACCCGCCGGATCGTTCGGTCCTACTGAATTAGGATCAGAGCCAATGCAGTTGGGAGCCATGAGAGGTCCATTGTCTGAGGAAGAAAAGAAACGGAGAAGAACATTACGCCTATGTCTTTATTGTGGAGCTGCCGGGCATTATCTGGGTACGTGTCCTTTACGTCCACAGAAGAAGAAGGCAGGAAACTAAAAGACCTGTCGTGTATTGGAAGGGCAGCGACAGGTCCTATTCCATCTTCAGACCTTTCCACATTTTGTTCTATACTTCTTCCCATGCAACCTGCGGTATTACAGACCTTGAAGATCCGAATCAAGTTGCCTGACAAGAATCTGGAAGTGTTTGGGCTGTTGGACAGCGGAGCTTCCGGCAATTACATCGACAAGGCTTTTGCCTCCAGTCACAAGATTCCGCTCTTGTCTAGACTCACCGCCCTACCCGTAGAGGTCATTGACGGGACTCCTTTGTCCTCTGGGCCCGCCCGACAGTTTACAGTGGGTCTAACTCTCCAAATCGCTGGTCATTCTGAGGAACTCACCTTGGATGTTATCAAGTCTCCTACCTACAAGGTGGTCCTGGGGTTACCTTGGCTACAACACCATAACCCGGTTATAGATTGGAGAACACAGACCTTGACCTTTTCCTCTGCAGTTTGCGCCCAGAAGTGCAAATTATCAGCTCCTACCCAGGTTTTCTCAACCGCCCTGGAAACTTATGGCACTGGGGTCCGTCTTTGTTCCACTTCTCTGATCCCGCAGGAGTACGCCGACTTTGAACAGGTATTCTCTGAACCAGGCGACATACCTCTTCCGCCACATCGTTCATTCGACTGCTCCATCGAGTTGTTGCCGGACTGTGTCATTCCCCATGGGAAACTGTATGCTTTAACCCGGGACGAAAGACAAGTACTTCAGGATTACTTGTCAGATTGCTTGCAGAAAGGATACATCGTTCCGTCCAAGTCGCCTGCAGGATTTCACATGTTTTTTGTGAAGAAGAAGGAAGGCACCTTGAGACCCTGTGTAGATTACCGGCAACTAAATGACATAACTGCAAAGGACCGTTATCCATTACCATTGATTCACAGTATCATAGAAACTTTACACACAGCTCGGATCTTCACCAGACTGGACTTACCCGGGGCCTACCACTTGGTCCGCATCAAGAGTGGAGATGAATGGAAAACGGCTTTCAAGACACCTTTTGGGCATTATGAATATAGAATCATGCCATTCGGTCTATGCAATTCCCCCGCTATCTTCCAACGGTTTATGGATAACATCTTTGGTGATCTAATTGGTTTGTCAGTCTGGGTGTATTTGGATGATATCCTGTTTTTTTCCAAATCCTTTGAAGAGCATGTGGAACACGTTCGGGAGGTCCTTCGCCGTTTGTCCTGTAATCATCTATTCGCAAAGGCGGAGAAATGCTGCTTTCATCAGCCTAGTATCGAGTTTTTGGGATTTGTGATTAACCAAGATGGGATAGAGATGGATCCTAAGAAGGTGCAAGCCATACAAGAGTGGAAACCACCCCACGACGTGAAATCTCTTCAACGCTTTCTGGGATTTGCCAATTTCTACAGGCACTTTATTCCGCAGTTTTCTCAGATCTCAGCGCCCCTCACCAGGCTGACCAGCAGTAAAGTGGTTTTCAAGTGGGATTCCTTTGCATCTCAGGCTTTTGACACCTTGAAGTCAGTTTTTATGGCCGCCCCGATTCTGCACCATCCACAGGATGATCTACCCTACATTGTGGAGGCTGACGCTTCCAACTTCGCTGTCGGAGCTGTTCTCCTACAAAAAGATCCAGCGACGTCAGTAGAACATCCAGTAGCCTATTTCTCTCGCAAATTGAATCCCAGCGAGAGAAATTACGCAGTTATTGAAAAGGAACTGTTGGCTATTAAGACCGCGTTTGAGGAATGGAGACATCATCTACTCGGAGTTCGCTTTTCTGTGGAAGTTCGGACTGATCATCACAACTTGCAGTACCTACGCTCCTTGCAATGTCGAACGCCTTGTCAAGCCAGGTGGGCCTTATTCTTCTCTCCGTTTGTGTTTCATGTCACTTACATTCCGGGAACCTCCAACCTGAAAGCGGATGCTCTCTCCCGATCCCTGGAGAAAGAGGTAGAGACGGCCTGTCCGGATCAGCCATTGATTTCCCCTCAGCATTTCTTACTGACTTTGTCACCTCACCTTGAGTCAATCGCTGACGCCACCCGGACGGATCCTGAAAGGTCGGCCCTTCTTAGGCGTCTGTCAGTGTACGAACATGATGGGCTTTTGTTTTTCCGGAAAAGGCTGTACATTCCTAAGGGAACAATCCGAGATAGCATATTGCATGGATTTCACGATTCACCTATCGGAGGTCATCGAGGAATGAGAGCTACACGAGAATTGATATCCCGACAGTTTTGGTGGCCTGGATGGGCTACCGAGGTTCAGAAGTACGTCGAAAGCTGTCCTGTTTGTGCCCAGTGCAAAATTCCGAGAAGACGGCCGTTGGGATTGCTGGTACCTAGTGAAGTGGCACCTTACCCGTGGCATACCATCGCCACGGACTTCATTGTGGATCTGCCTCCCTCCGAAGGGTTTACCTGCATAATGGTTGTTGTGGATGGTTTCACCAAACTGGCTCATTTCATTCCATTTAACAAGATTCCTACGGCGACCCAAATGGCTTCAGCGTTTCTACATAAAATCTATCGGTTGCATGGCCTTCCGGAAAAGATAATTTCAGATCGCGGTTCCCAGTTCATCTCTTCTTTTTGGAGCAAGGTGTGTGACCATCTAGGAATTCGTAGAGCTCTAAGCTCGGGTTATCACCCACAGACCAATGGGCTCACCGAAAGGACTAATCAAACGTTGGAGGAGTACCTCTGCTGTTTTGCTAACGCTACTCAGTCCAACTGGAAGGCTGGGTTAGACCTTGCTGAGGTATCCTACAACAATACTGTTCATGCCTCCATTGGGGTCAGTCCGTTCTTCTGCTCAACTGGCCAACATCACAAATTGAAGCCCTTCCATCCCGTACCCGCCAGTACTGTTCCATCTGCTGATGCCCTGGTCTCAAGCATCCAACAGCAACAGGAATTGGCACGCAAGATCCTGAGAGAAACCAAGGATCGGATGAAGGCTCAGGCGGACAGGAAGAGGAGTGTGGAACCAGATTTTCAAGTCGGGGACAAGGTTTGGTTATCCTCTAGGAACCTGCCGCTTTGCAATTTGCCTGTCAGACTGGCTCCCCGTTATTTTGGTCCATTCACTATTACCAAGCGGCTGTCCTCAGTAGCGTTCCGTCTCCAGTTACCCCCTTCTTGGCATGTACACCCAGTTTTCCATGTCTCCTTGTTGAAGCCCTATGTTGTCGATACCTACGGTCGCACCTGCCCTCGCCCAACCTCAGTCATAGTGCACGGCGTCCCGGAATCTGAAGTTCAGGAGATCTGTGATGCTCGTTATCGCAGGGGGGTGCTCCACTATTTGGTGGATTGGAAAGGGTACCCGGCTTGTGATCGTACTTGGGAACCACACCGGCATGTGCATGCTCCCCGCTTGGTGCGTGAGTTCTATAGGCAGTTTCCTTGGAAACCCGGGGCCCCGGGCCTTCCTGGGAGGGGGCATAGTGTCACGCCACGTTGGAGACCGGGGTCCGCCGCGCCCGCTCTCCCCGTCACATCCTGGCGAGTCTACCTGCGCTTCCGCGCCTGGGGGCTCGCCAGAGGGAGAGCGTTGGGTGTCGGGGCCGGAGGGCCACGGCGCATGCGCGGGAGACCTCTGTCTCGGTTCCGCGCATGCGCTGTGGACTGGGCTCGAGTCCTAGGAAGGGCTTGCCTTCCAGGACTCGCTTTGAGTACGCCGACGCCCGGAGGTGAATCGGCTTGCGTTTCAAGCCTCACGTGCGCCGGCGACCCATAAAAGGAGCCGCAGATCAAGGCAAGCCGCGTCTCAACGCGGTTTGCTTCGTTCCGTGAGCATTCCTACCTGGGCTGCCTGCTACTTACCTGAGCCCACCCTGGGCTGCCTGCAACTTACCTGAGTCCACTCTGGGCTGCCTGCTACTCATCTGAGTTCCTCCCTGGGCCTGCCAGCATACCTTACCTGGGATCTCCCTGGGCCTGCCAGCATACCTTACCTGGGATCTCCCTGGGCCTGCCAGCATAGCTTACCTGGGATCTCCCTGGGCCTGCCAGCACACCTTACCTGGAATCTCCCTGGGCCTGCCAGCATACCTTACCTGGGTTCTCCCTGGGCCTGCCAGCATACTCTACCTGGGTTCCCCTGGCTCTGCCAGCAACTTGCCAGACTCAACTCAGGGCCTGCCGACATACTTTTACCTGGATCTCCCTGGGTCTGCCAGCATACACTTACCGGGGTCCCCTGTGATTGCTGCCCTAGGGTTACCTTTCGGTCCCCTTCAGTTTGGACACCTGTTCCAGCCTGGTTCCTCCCATTCCTGTCCAGCCTTACCCTCTACATCCGTTCCTGTGGACTAAGAATATATCTGCCACGCCGGAATCATTGACCTCCGCTTCAGTTCACGTGCTTTTGGACTTGATTCCATCGGCTCCATCCTTGCCCGTGATCGGCAACAAGACTGTAGCCTCTCCTGTCTGTGCTTGCACAGTCCCTTCGTCACGTTAATCAGGAGAGTGCTTTCCGTGACATTGGGAATCGGCCCATCCTCCACCCAGTATCAGTTTTGGGTGGCGGAGAGGCTGGTCTCTCGTGCCACAAGCTCATCTTTCGACTGGTTCCAGACTGGCGACCTCGGCAAGATCAAAGACCAAGAAACCAGGTACGCAGCCCTCTCGTGCTTCCCAACTTGACACTCAGTGTTAAATCCACCGAGATACCACCAAATGGAATTACCAGTACCTCCACTTGGTCCGGCTGGGTTACTGCTGTATTAAAAGTGGTGGTAGTCGCCATTAATTGGAGTTCATAGGACTCCATGGGGATTTTGCCAAAGGTGGCAGATTTACCTCCAGCTCTTCTCCAAATTCGTAGCTGAACAGTGTAGCAATGTGGCGGTAATACAAATAGCGCCGAATTACCGCTGATTTATACCACAGCGCCCAACTTCTAATGAGCGCGAATGTCTGCAAGATGGACATGTGCGTTGAAGTGGCCTAAAATTGTACTGTCATCAAATGCACAAACACCTACTGCACTGCATAACCACCACCGCAATTGCTGCATAAAACCGATACAACCAACCAGCAAGACCCCAGCAAAACCACTGTTTGACACATGCAACCACCTACTAACCGCAACACTACCGCAGCTCAACCCACGCAACTACAAGTTTGCATAACAATCAAAACTTAAATACATCAATCACACAACTAAAAAAACTTCCAATACTCACAGGAATTGCTACAAATCTAGTCACACTCTACACCCCACACAACACCACGCCACGTAAACAGGACACCACGCACGAATACACCCAGGTGTCATGAAAGGTCTCAAAGACAGATAGCCCCTGAGCTACAGACATACATGATGTTGCATTCAAAGTTGTTAGGGTGTAGATTTGCAGCTCACACCAAGGATATGTTCACGTAGGCAACCCAAACCAGGAAGCACGGTACCCCCTGATGTGTAGAAAATAAATCACCCCAAAAATGGGTTGTCATTAATTTCCTTGTTCGCCTTGATTTAATGGGGATAATGCCCCCAATACCTATGTACTCCCACTTTCTGCCCCACCCCCCCGCCGATTATACTGACCATTTTCACCCTGTTATTTATTGTATGTGGGCATTTTGTCTTTCAGTTTCACGGGTGTTTGGCACCGTGGTTTTTCCATCCATAGCTGGTGAAACAACCTTAGCCCTGAGTGGCAGCTATCATGGCATTGGGGAACATTGTGCCCCCACAAAATCTGCTTAGCATTACACAGCCACCGAAACGAATGCAAAGACCTGCGCGCTTCCCGGTGCAGACAACCGTCTTAGGGCACACACACAGCAGTGTGCAGCTGGACTCCATCAACATGCACTTCCCTGAGCAGTACCATTCTCATATCACACGGTAGCTGCCATGTTATGTTCTTGTGTTAGGTCTTCTCATGCTTAACATTGTTACGCCTTGCAATACCTTTCCACTGTGCCATGTTAGGATGGGCAGTGTTTGGCTATTTCTTGCCTTCAGATTGTCTCTGTCTCTCACTCTCACTGACCGGCCCCTCAAAGTATCTGCTGCCTGCACCAATAACCTCAAATTCTACATTCTAACACACAATGGGCATACCAGTACGCCCCGCACACACGGCAATTGAAGAGCCATCCCCCTAGAGACCAAAGAACACGACAACTGTACAACCAACTTACATATCACATCCCAACACCATGGGCACACGAGGCCCCCTTTGGGACACAAATGTCTCTATCCACAACAGAACCGCACACACAGCTCAGGGTACTTCCGATCTTCTCGCTTCAACACAACACAACAGCAAAGCTACCATGGCTTTTCCCTATCTCCCCACTGACCTAATCAACTCCTCGCTCTTTCAGATCCCCCAAGCTCGTTGCAAGTCACCCCTCCTGGGAGCATGGTAGCTCCCAGGACTTGTGTAATGGTCACATGGTGGTAACCATGTGACCAAACCAATAAAAGGGACAAGCCGCTTCTGGCTCGTCAGTCGAACACAAGCTGACTCCTGCGTCGTGGTTGATGTGCACCATGCTGGTGCTATGCAGCATGCCGAGGACCTACCAGGTGGCCCAGTATCAGGACGGTGCCCCTGCTGGGCAACACCGTCCCAACTGAATGGTCACTCCGTGTGGTCACAGCAACTGGTGCAACCCCAATCTGGGTGCCCCCAGAGCCGGGGCTGCTGTTCGCTGGGTGCCCCCAGCTGAGGTGTATGCATCTGGCGATCAGGACGCCGCAGGGTACCCCCTGCGGTCTTTGCACTGCATGGAGAGCCCTTTTATTGAGGAGTGTTCTCAAAGGGGCAACGGGCCCACACTTAAATGGGCCACACACCACAGCCATGAAAAGGACAGCAGAGCGGGTTCAACCCCTAAAACCATAACATACTGGCCTGCAATGCACGCTTACTGCAACCAACACTCACCTCGCAGCCCACCTCTACACAATCTAGCCAAAGCAATTAGCTTGCGGACCCATTTCGGAGCACCAATCTGACCCCCCTAACCCTCCACTTACACTGGTATCCTTCAGATACCCCAGCTGTGCAGCAACTGCCACGTTGGGACAAGGATAGGGCCCTGAAAAGCCATAGCAGTAACAGCTGTGCGCTATCCAAAACACTTCTGAAATTGACATGGATGAAGGCATTGGCGCTTGTGATCAGAGGCCTTCGCAGCTCATCAGTGGAGAAGAGGCAACTGGCTGGGGTCTGTCACCAGAAAATGGGTCACCATTTCCTCTCCATGATCCCCGTTCATATCCTGGGCTCTTGGGCGACATTCATTTCTCTCGTTGCGCACCCGTCCAGCCCCCACCCCCTCCCCGCAACTAATCGCCACCACACCACCTCCCAGTATCACCTCAGGACAAATCTCCATGAAGTGACCCAGTCTCCAGATAAAAAAAAAAGCAAAACGCATAACCAGCCTTAAACCCCGCAGGAATGTTTATCTGCAGATAGGAGGTGATTAGCTAGAAAGCGAGGAAGGAATAACAGCGTTTCAGCCTTTAATCCCACCCTGGTCACCAGATCCAAACCAGAGCGGGGTCTCAAGGAATGCATTGTGCAGGAAAGACCGCCCACTGGAGTGGGAGAGACACCTGCTACCAGGCCCTGGAGGAGAGGGACAGCCCCAGGCCACCAGCTCCAGAGCAAGTAGGGTCCACACAGCAATATGCTGGCCAGACTAGGAGATGCTCTGTTATGCTGGCTATTTGTGTTCTGGAATCGCTTCACACGGATGGACTTCCCCGTGTCAAGATGTCTGAGGACAGGGTATAGACACGGAAGCGAGGTGACAGAGAGGACAACTGCCAGCGAGGGGGTATTTAAAATGAACGCACCATTTTCCAATCAAGAGACAAAGAGTTAGAAAGTGCCCTACAGACAGACATTATATGATATGTGAAGTGAGTCAGTGGCCGGGAGAAATTCTGCATATCAGTCCTGTGGAACCTTTGCAGAAATGCACACGAAATCTGCCCATTGAGCCCAATTTCATCCCCTCCGAAATTCGCAATTTCACCACGAATTACTTGTAATTTCACAATTTCGACCATTAGGAATGTGAAAAACGTGTGTTTTGCACGGGCGAAATTGGCATGCAAAATCATTTTTTCCTGCAAAACGGCGAAAGTGAAATAGAAGGTTTTGCCAATGTTGCTTTACCAATGGAAATGCCCCCTACTCCTCGCTGACAGCTGTCCTAGGCTTTGAGGGAGACCTTAGCTGAACCAGGGCCAGTTTCTAAAGAAGCACATTGTCTGTCGGGAAAGACCTGGGAAGAAGTCCCTTGCCTGCTCTTAGTGGATAGTGGGGTCTCTCCAAGGGGGCTGGGTGCCATCACAAGTCAGCTGATGCTGCGCCCAGTGTGCCAGCGTGGGGAGGATACCCTTGCCATGCCCACCATGCCACGCACGGGATAGCAGGGGCTCTTCACACTGCTGTCTAAGAAACTCTTGTCCCTTTAAGGGACCCGGTGGAGATTGGTGCGGAAGGTCCTTCTGCACCTGCATGCTCCGCCCCATCTTGGGAGTGTGCCGAAAACATATCCGAAACCACATGGCAAAAGAGCGGGACCTGAACCAAGACAGAGAGCTTGAGAAGTAGCCTCTCAAAGTTCACCACACCTAATGCCCACTATGCTAAGGGAGTCCTCCCCAAGGCGGAGGAGAGGGGAGCACATCTACCCGTCTCCATACCAATTGCATAGAGAGACAGCCCTGAGTTCACTTATGCCAGAGAGAGGCTGGAAGGCAGGGTCCTTTATAAGGAAGGTTTCTGGAAGGAGGCTGTGGGAGTCCAAAGAAAGAACTGGTTTAGAGACATCTAGCAAAAGTAGAAGGAGCGAGAGCAGGCGGCCAGAGGAGAGAACCAGGAAGTGGGGAGAGAAGGGACCCCGAGGCTGGGATAAGGAGGAGATGCATTTATTCATTTATTGGGTATTTTGAATGTGCCTATTGTTGGGAAGGATAGAGGATCTTCCTACCCACCTAGGCGATACCGAATGAGAAGCATGCACCAAGAGAGCACATCCTGGGAGAAGCGGGGTGCACATAGAAGAGGGTGCGCGGCCACCATAGTGCATGCCTTCGAAGCTATATGTTAGATGCGGGTGTGAAAGCCATCTTGGCTAATGGCAGCCAACTTAGAATTTAGGCCCAGGCACGGTGAACAGCCTGTTAGTGTTAGATCCCTTGCCTGAACGCAGACATCACCACCACCCTGGGCGGCTTTCAGAGATCCATAAAATCCTCCATTGTCTAAGAAGTTACAGGCCCTCGTGCCCTGGGAAGAATGAGCCCTGCAAGGTCATGAGAAGGGAGAAGAGCGCCTCTTGCCAGTACCATCCCACAGAACAGATAGCAAGGCCCTCCTGCCCCCCAACGATCCCCACATGAGAAATACAGCCTTGCAATGCTTTCATATGGAGATCCCTGCATGCCACAGTACCATCCAAAACCAGACCACATTTGTGCAGCGAGGTGCAGGGTGGCCTCAAATTGTAGCCTAAAATGAAGGGGAGGACCGTGGGAGTTGCTGATCTGTCTGGGAGCGAGTGGAGTATGTGAGTTAGGGTGACCTCCGCTCTCCCCCCCGGGCTCATCCCTGTGTCTGCCAGGTGCATTGTTATAACAATATACATTGTTTTCGTAAGTAGCTAATTAATTGCTAGGCCAGCTTCACCGGAGATGACGAGCCCAGCAGCACTCACGTGGACGGAGATGGACAGATGTAGATGAACCAATGGCCTGGCATCCCATATGGAGCAGGCCCTACATGTAAAGGACTCCTATGATTAGTATTCCAGAATTGTACTGTATATGATTATGTCATGAGTGACATTGTTTGTGGTTACAATGTGCTGCACACCCCTACAGAGGTCAGAACGTTCAACGACAACAGAGTTCTTTGCTGATGCACATCTATTTTGTAGAAATAAATACTTGTTATCATGTGTCTTGGGCCTTTTTTCCCAATGGGTTGCATTTGTTCTGTGTGAGAGTGCATGGCCGTGCCTTCATCATACACAAGTATTTCGAGGCACAACAAGACAAGAGGGTGGGGGAACAGGGAGGACAAACAGTAACAATCCTACTAGGCCTTGTGACATTCAGATTGTACAAGTGCAGTAACTAGAAGTGCATGGGGGGTGGTGGCGGGAGTGCCGGTCAGGGCAGAAAGGCCAGTGAGAAAACTGAGAGCCAGGGAAGGCCAGGGGAAAGCAGAGTGCAGTTGAAGGAAGGTCCATGACCTAAGTGCGAGGTAAGGGGCTGCAGGCCTCCAAGGATGCAGGCCCAGCCAGGCTAGTGCGGTTGGAGGGGCCCAGAAGGAGATAAGAGGTTGGAGGAGAGATCCATGAGGCTCAGAAGTGGGAGATCCAGGAAGCTGGACAAAGTTCACCAAGGGGGTGAGGAGAGAAATACATAAAAGTCTTGGGAAAGAGAAACACAGGAGGGTGAGGAGAGAGCAAGGCCCAGGAAGCTGGGAAGGGAGAAACAAAAGAGGCTGGAGGACAGGGCAGGGCTGTTTCTACACAATATTGTGCCCAGTTCAAAACACCAGAACACCCTCCCCCACATTGCTCCTCTAATGCTACACCCGCACTGCACTCCCTCTTCAAAATAGTCTAATAATTGCAATTTAAATACTGCTTTATTGACATTTACTTAGAATTAACATAGACAAAGTATTCAACAATATTTTAAACAGGAATTAATCTACTGTGTTATGGTTTTGTTCGTTGTCTAAATGAAGGGCAGTCTCCTAAATGATCCTGTCCCGAAAGCGTCTGTTGCTGTTGCTTTCCTCTGTTTTGCCCTCTATTGAAAGTGTAGCAAGAGCCAAAAGGTCTCTTCAGTTGCTGAAGACAGCGTTCAGAGGGCGTTCCAAATGCTCCGGCGGAAGAATGGAAGATGGGTGTGAAATAAAAGGAACAAGTTAGGCGCTGGTGAAAAAGAAGGCTGTTCCTAGCTATATTAAGTAAGGTTAGCCCGTATAGCCTTCAAAGTGCTACAACAGGGGAAGAGTAAAGAAGTAGGTGGGCTATGAGGTGAAGCAGTCATGTTGCCATATGATCTGCTTGCCCAGACAAAGTACACACATATGTGCTTTGGCAAAAGCTGGCATATGGTGAGAGCACCTGAATATAGGAAGGCAATATCAAGAAAATGGCATGAGCCCTTAGGCATGTGATGGCAACAGCTGCCTAATGGGGCGAGTTCCTGGGCATATAATGGTAACTTCTGGCAAAGAGTTGCATGCCAGATGGATCACTCATGTGCAGCGTGCTGGTTTTGGGAATGGGACAATGCCATGCGACAAGTAATAAACCCTGGTGGCACCAACTGGGCCCTTCTTCGTTCTGAGCGCAATTAATCGAGTACCACCAGTGGGTAATAAAAACGCTGATCATTACAGAGCTTAGAAGTGGTCCACCAACATGAAGCTCTAGCAACATTACCAAATTAGAATATATGATGCAAGTACAATGCCAACATATTCAAATGCCTAGTGCATTGTGCTAGTTGCTGTTGTCTGATAGCAAAAGCTGGCCATTTGTGTGAATACTTGGTAATGATGCACGTTCCTTACTGTATGATGACAATAACTGTAATAGGTTTTATATGAACAGATCCTGGCAAAACCTATGGAAGCAGTTGTCATTCATTGTTCCTACAATAATTGTTTTATACCTTTGCACATACATTTCTTTTGCAGTAAATACAACACACATACACATGCACAAACATCACCAAAGTGCAATCCGCTCAGCCTTTAATCCTTCAATTTTTCCAACTCCTGGCCGCATTGCAAAAACTGAAAATAGCAGCAACAAACAATGTGTAAAAATATTGTTTTAAAGAGCATAGTTTGGCATAGTTTGACTTCAGGTCACCTGAACACTTGTCTCCAGTCCTAGTCTTTCTTGCATAAGATCAATGCATTCTGGGAGTTGTAGTCTTTTGTTTCAACCGGTTTAACATACCAAAAAACAATGATTTGCAAAGGAAACCTGTTCAGATGACATGGAATCGCCCATTTCATTGCCCCAAGACATCCCACAAGCAACAAAAAGAGTGTAGTCACCTTCCAAAAAACCATAGCAAATGCCTGTTCCTTCTCTTCTCATATTACGGCTTCATTTAGCCATTTACTTTGGTGTCCCACTCCTGCTCCCACAACTGCCTAGGCTTGCAAACTATCTCTGGCCCTTTTGAAAAGCCAGCAAAACAAAAGCAACCCTTTCACTCTATCATAAACGCCCAACCCTCCATTCTCAGAAGCCAGTGCTTTGCAGAAAATATCACACTGGTTAAGCATAATTCGTTTCGTAAAGAGATGCTAATTTGAGCGGGAGCCTTCTCGAAAAAATATCTCAGCAGAGTATTAAGACATTGGCTGCATCATGGGAGGTAGATGGTATGGATAGGGCAAGCTTGTTTCCTTGCCAGTGGGCGTGTAGTGCTGCACCATGTTAAATGTGATGGCTCCCTCCTCTCCCAGGAGGGATGTTTTTCAGGCTGCCCGATACACCCTCATCCCCCAGCCACCCTCCCGCCCCCGCCAACTGTGCCCGGGCCGTCGCCCAGTTTGCCCAACTGGGCCTGCTGGAGGGAAAGAAACCCAAGAAGCTGGAGTGAGAGAACCTCCTAGAGGTTGGGTAGAAAGAGAACCAGGAGGATAGGGAGATTGAAACCAAGGAGGCTGAGAAGAGAGCAGGGCCAGGCAGTCGGGGAGAGAGAGAGGCTAGGGGGAGAGAAACACAGGAATCTTGGGGAAAGAGGGAGGCCCAGGAGGCTGGGACAAAGAAAACCAGAAGGCTAAGTTTAAGACCCAGAGAGCTTGTGTCAGAGAGAGAGAGAGAGACCGCGTGAAAGAGAGATGAAGAGAAAGAAAACCATGACACTGGGAAGAGAAGGCCCAGGAAGTGGAAGGAGAAAGATTGCTAAATTAGTTCTAGTTACACAGGTGCTTAAGGAGGGTTTGGTGAGGAAAAGTAAGGAGAAGGTGGTGAGAGAAGCTAATGATGAGGTGTGAGATGAACCATAGAGGGCTGGGGGGAGAAGAAGACGACCGTTGCTATAGAGGTTTCTAAGGAATGGGGCCTACAGAGAAGGGAGGTGGTGAAGGTGAACAACGAGGAGACGATTAAAGAGAAGGGTGACACGGAAGAAGCAGAAAACAAACAGGAGTAGGGGGGAGGAAGAACAGAAGAGCAGATGGAGTAGAAACTGAGAGAAGATACAATGGGGAGCCTGGGACAGGGGGTCCAACAGGCCAGAGCAGAAGAATTGAGGAGGCGCAGCAGAAGCACAAGAACAGAGAGAAAGAGACATAAGGAATAAGATAAGCTCTCCCCAAGACATAAAGGAGGAGAGAGACTTTGACTCAGGAGCCTGCAGAGAAAGGTGGTCACAGGAATAGTGAGAACTGTGTAAAGACCTGTAGAGCAGGATGGGAGAAGGAATTAGGGAAGTCCTTTCGGGATAAAGAATGGCACAACATAGTCTTGTATCATAAGAAAGTCTCCAGGAATGCTAGGATACAGCTGCTGCAATTATAGATAACACAAAGGGCAGACCTAACTCCAGAATCAATTGCCAAGTTCATGCAAGAAAGAAAACGCAGGTATGACACATATGTTTTGGGAATGCGAATTCATACAGGAATTCTGGAGGCACATCGAGAACAAAGTGGCGCGTGGGGGCCTAAACATAGACATACAATCCCAGAGGCATGCATACTGGGGCTTTTCAGGAGAGGTACCAAACAGAAAGCATTGGGAAAGATCAAAGACCTAATATACGTGCTGGCCAAACGCAGCATAGCCATGCAGTGGAAAGCGGACAAAGGTCTGAGTATTAACAGATGGTGGGAAGACTTGAGGAAATGGTCAATGGCAGAAACGGGGGTGTGGGAGAAGGCGCTAGGGATGCAAAAACAAGAACCTGGATCAGACATACTGCAGTGGATTGCCCTTACGGTAACATTGTTAAGTCAGAGCAAAGGTAAAGGTGCTGACTAGATGGTACAAGATAAGGCCGGAGCGAGTGTGTATAGGACGATAACTGAAGGCTGGAAAGACTATACACAAGCATTTTGGGGTCGGGGAGGGACGTTGGGAGTTGAACGGACTATGATGGGCTGAGAGATGATGCATAATGTATTGCAATTCAATGGAACCTGTATAACGTTTATAAAAGTTAATACAAACATTTTTTTTAAATGTGTAAAGACCCTGTGGGGCGTCCTTTCTTCCTACGCCTCTGGGCCTTGGATTGTGATCAGCTCCGTTGGGACGCCAACCCAGAACCAGCCAACAAGCTGCAGTTCAGATTTCTGACCCGGGAGGAGTTCTCCCCACACACAAGAATGTCTCATAGAAAACCAACTCCAAATACCTGAGACTGAGACGTGGCTGAAAGACTGAGGGCAATGGGGAGGCATCATGAGAAGCAGTCCATTCTATTTGGACTCATTTATGTTTTGTTCCGATCAACCTGCATCATTTCATCACATCAGTTTTGCGGTGTTAAGCTGCTGTGGGAGAGCAGGACCAGAGCTTAGCAGGAACTAAAGAACATTTCAACCTGCCTGTGTCTGTCAAATCAACTTCCTGGGAACTAGTGGTCCAGGGATGAATATCGGTTTCTAAACCATCAATCAGCCCCACACCTCTAGTATACCAGAAGGGATCTGAACAGATTGGAACACAATTAAATTATAAACCTCCTTCTCCAATTTTGGTAACGTGGATGGAACGGCAGGCTTATCCTTGCAAGGTCGTGGATCGTTGGTTAGTTGCAACACAGCGAAAATGCAATTATTGCCCAATGATAAAAGGGACTGTCCACTCAAGTTTGTATTAAAAATATCGACTTTATTATTATTACAACAGACAGTTCTAGCACACTACAAATTACAACCCACACTGTAAAGGAACACAGAGGACAGACAGTTTCACAAAGGAAAAGGAAGCACTCTGGATACTTACAGGGGGGTAGTTGTTAAAGTAATCAGTCTTACTGTTCAAGGTTATTTGGTTTCAGCAAAAAGGGACAAATAGTAGTTACTGTCTCTAGGGGCCTTCGGAGAAGGACCGGGTGGCAGAACCACAATCTACCTGGGGCTTAAGATGTTCTTCATGCTCGACAGCATCGAGGCAGTTCCAGGGTCGCTTAGCAACTCCTAAAACAGAGTTCAAGAAGAGAGACAGCTGCGGGTATCAGGCGGCAGGCAGTTCGGCAAGCGAGGCTGGACTGATGGCTGCAGGCTGGCCTACACGGCAGCTCGGGGTCAAAAATCACTGTCTCTGTCTGGGCTGGTGGTGGATCTGGCACCTCGGACGGCTCTGGCGACTGCAGCATTACAACAGTCAGCGGCGCAGCCGGCTGTTATTTGAGGACTCAACTGTCTCGAAAATGTCCTTAAACAGATGGGTGCAGGGGCACTCTTCCTAGCTTCTTCGCAGGGTTTGTGTCATCCTTTCAAGGAGGACGGCCCAAAGCTTAGGAGAGTGTTTGAAGGCAACAGCCTTGTCCTTTGTTCAGATACACTCTGGCACTTTTCACCTAGGAAGCTTGCTGGCAGAACCTAGCAGTGCACACTGTGTGCTGACTGGGTACCGGCTCTGGAGATGCTGGATGTGTCCTCTGAGTCCGCTAGCACCCTCTGTTCCCTGGGAGTTGTTTAGGGGCGTGATCTTGCTTCCCTCTTGGAACTCCTGGCCTTCCTTCACTGGCAGAAGATGTTGGTAGGGTAGACTGTACCGTCAGCTCGAGTCCAAATGAGTCCTTTGTGTTACTCCTTTTCAAAGCGGTCGGATGATCTGCTAAGTGAGAGGTTCAGCCCTCTTTTAAAGCCAAATGGGCCCCAGTGATTGGTGAAGGTTAAGCCTATGTTAATGAACCAACCCTGGGTCCCCACCAACAATCTTCTCTTATGTATGAGGTCAGAACCAGAGTGCTCTGCAACAGGGAAAGTAAGGGGTGACAACATCTACCTAAGTCCTACCCATCTTCCAGTCTGTTGTGGATCAAGTAACTAAGCCCTCTGTGACTCTTGATTAAAGCACAGGTCTCCCTTAAAATTTGTGATGAGAGCAGACTTCCTGTCTCCCTCCATTCACATACTTCTCCTTCTGAAAGGTTTCCACTCTATAGGGGTTTGCCTACGGTGAATAGCGGACCCAGACATGCATTTCACTGCCTTTCATACAGATGGATGGGAACTAGTTTCAAGTTGACACATTGCATACCAAAGGGGTGTTAGCCCCGCCTTCCTGTTGTCTGTTTGGCAACCAAGCCTCTTCAACAGGCATGCCTCAATTATCTCTCATTAGTATGGACTGCCACCAGCCGAACTAAACAATAGGAAAGCAGATCCATGGAGCCTTTGATATTTTAAGTAAGCTCCCTGTGGCTGGAGAAATGTGTGCCTTTCACCTTCTTGAGATGCTTTGATGTACCTGTGGCTGTCACATTCCAGCTGATCATGACGGGGAGGACATCGCCAGTAGGCTGTGTCCTTCCGGAGTGCAAATGACTATGCATTTTGTGTGGTGAACAGAGAAAATGTGTGCGGAACGGCCTCGCAAATTTTCAGAGGTTGACCTCCCATCATTCATTTTCATTATCAAAACATCAAAAAAGCCCTGGCAAGTGCACACCCCCCGTGTGGCTGGTCGAATTCCTCACACCGTGAGAGACGAATTCTTGCATTTACCCCGAAAACAGACCACACTTTCAGCCAGAATTAGCTATTTTGTGCACATGGAGTTAATTTAGTTTACCCTGGTAAGATACCTTAATAAAGAAGTGTTCAAATAATTCATTTGTGTCTGCCCTGTGTTTTATCGCACTTGGTTTCATGGTAGACGGCACAGGAGGGAGAGACATTAACATTAGAGCCACATGCTGACAAGCTCTACATGAAAGAGACAGCCCTGTTTGATGATAGGGTGGTCAACTTGGCAGCATTTCAGATTACCGTCTTCACTACTTGTAGCACGACTTCCTCCGGATGAAAAAAGATTTCTTATTTCCCTCACTAACCTGCCAGGAAGTTAAGAATCTATTAAAGAAAATGGATAGAGTATTATATGCATTACCTTTCTTTAGCTACTCATGTACCATCAAAGAATAATGTTCATTAGACCTAATGAACGTTTACACGTTTGAAAAATGAAAAAGAAAACACAGCTCCTCTCTGAGCCAGGGTCATGACTCCCGAACCACCAACCATCTTGAGTCTAATGGTATACATGGTCTCTTCCTTCTTTCCCTTGAGAAGGACTTGCAATCCAGTAGCAAGAAACAAAAATGTTCAAGCTGAGAAAGGGATCTATCTAGACAGTGGGGTCCTCTACGAAGCAGGGTGCTCAGAAAATATCACTTCAATTGTTTCCACTGTTGTTACCTCACAGACTACATTGAAAAGGCCAGATAGAATATTCACCTCTTGGTCTTTAGTAAAAGGTAAACCTCCTAACATGGCAGCGAGGAAGGTTTGACATTCGACTCCAAACCCAGAGCCCTTCTATTATGCAACTTTAAGGTCTTTGTATTCCATTACAAGAAAAACATTGAAAGCATTTTGATATAACGCCTTGAACGTTGACTACTGAGACCAATTGTACAATTTCATGAAGTCTTGAATCCTCGGCTAGGTAACATGGATTTATTCCATGGCTACATTGGTGGAATGTGCATCACATCTTACTTCCTTTCTCAAGCGAGGCATCCAGATGGAAGATGATGAGATGGTGAAGACAGTCTAAAAGTTGCTATCTTCTGTTGATAACATTTGAGGCATTTGACAAACCACAACCTTTCTTTGTCTGGGAAGGAGGAGCAAGAGATTGCGCCCGATCGCAAGAAACACACGACTCAAGAAGTTAATCTTGGGTGTATTGATTCACACAGGGAATGGGTAAGACCGACGCCTATAGGAAGGAAGGATTTGTCTCCAGCAGAATACGAGTAGCCTTCCTGGTACACAGACAGTGTCAGAATGGGGCCAGCCCTACTCTATTGCACAGCCTCTTGGGTATGTTAGCATGCAGCACATTTTTACCTTCAGTCGCAATTAGGAGGTTGTTGGGATAAATGCCTATGGCCGTCTAGCGGTTCAGCTACAGTACAAAAAGGAACTCTCTCCTTGGGATTGATCTAAATGAAGGCTGGCAGGTTCGTCAAATAACACACTGTAAGGCTTCTTCGTGGGTTGGGGATACAGGTCTCCTGCAAGTTCTCTAAACACAATACATTCTTAGGGATACTGTGCTCAGCTACTTAGTGGCTCAATCCACAGTCTCAGGGATATAGTGCCGAGCAGCCTCTTGTCTCAGCTAAAGATCTCAGGGTTATAGGACTAGCTGCTTCCTGGTTCAGTCCTCTTTACAGGGGTTAAGCATCCTGCTCTTTATTTATAATCTACACCAGATGGATAGTGCCTGTCACGTTCCTTCCTGATGTGGGGTTATAGTGGGACAACCCTGATTTGCATATGGTCTTTCCCCTTTTGGAATGGCTTGGCAGGCGAAGGACGATAGTCTGGGGGATTGCTCAGAGCAATGCCAGAGGTTAAGATTAATCCTAAACCTTCCAGCAATCACTCCTTTTCTTTTGCTATATTCACGCTGAGTGGTACAGGTATGCCCAGACGTGCGTCTGGTGCTTGCTGGGCCTAGAGACCCAAGCTACTCTTCACTGATGAGGCCCAATGAGGCCAAAACATGTTTGGGGATGCTTGTGGTTTTGTGTAGAAGGGATGTGACCAAGCAGTTCAGGCTGGACTTCCCCTTTTGGGGTGTGCCAAGCCTGATCTGCATATGGTCTTTCCCCTTTTGGAAGGGCTTGGCAGACGAAGATCTATGGTCTGGAGAGTTGCCAGAGGTAATGTTTAATTCTAAACCTTCCAGCCATCACCTCATTTGTTTTGCTGTGGGGTTATAGTGCCCCAGTTCATAGTGAAGGGATTGTGTGACCTTTACTGGCTTACTATTTGGAAGTCATGTCCCACAACCCTCTCACTATTTCTCTTCTTTTCTCCAAGTAAGACATATTGTGTCCTTCCTACTAACAGGCGTGCATTAGTGCTCTTTGCTCTATGGGCTCTAGCGCGTTTGTCATTCAGGAGGAATATGGTGCCCGTCTCACCTGAAAGCTAGGACAAGGGTTTAGGATGCAAAGTGACCCCTAATACTGGGGTCTTTTTGAAAGACCATATGAAAGACTCTTTTATATGGTCCCCACACGCTTGCAAGTTTGTTCTTCCCATGGAAATCAGGATAGATCTACACCCTGGAAACCTTTTGAGTTTCAGCAGCCTTCCTACTCTTCCTGAAATACTACCACTGACCCCTTTTCTTTTCCTCCTACTATCTATGCCTCCTTTTTGGTCCAGGATTCTGCTCTTCCTAGGTCTGTGCTCTGGATTGTTGCTGGCTCTGCTGCTCCCACCTATTCTTTTATCTCTGCTTCTCCATTGTAAGTTGTCTTCTCCTTTTATGTAACACCTAGCCTCCCTGAGGTGTTCTATTCCCTGCGAGGATTGGATAATTAATGGCATTCTTTATTATACCTCGTGGGATTGGTCAAATATGGAATCGACTTTCCTCCTATATAGGCTGCACTCTGCCGAACTGCAGTCCCTGTCCTCGACAGCTCCGATATCAGCCGACCTACGATGTGCCATTGGCTGCAATAAAATTAGCTGCATATGATACACACTACACTCACGTTCTTTTTTTCCTCCCACACTACTCTGCCAAAAACAGATGGGAAAAGGCCTTGTAGAAAAGTATCTGCCATCTTAGAATGCCGATTACAGACACTGCTTTGTACAGGATTTGCTAATTATTTAGTATAACCATTCATTAATTCCCTGACTCTCTATGGATTTATAATTCTTTTTTATATTATGCGTAAGCAATGTTGGATTCTTTTTTTGTTTTGAAAAAGCATCGCCATATTTTGTTAAGTATCTTCACTGTGAGAAAAATGTTAGAATGCACGAGAATGCAGAATTAGCATGCACTTGCACTCCTGTCTTGACAGACTGTTCTTTTAGATTTGTGAATGACCACAGAAAGGAAGGATTGTGATTCAGACATTGAGATAGCCATTGTTTTGCTTTCCAAATGCTTTGTGCTTGAGATTTGGATGGCTGCCATCTGGATGCGAGCCACCCCAGATCTGCCGTGAAGAGTCGTTCATAGTCGCCATCTTGAAGAGGACTTTTTATTGCTGGAAGTGGTCACTGAGATGAGCATTTCTAAAGAGAAAAAAAAGAGCAATACATGTATTTGTCGATGACAGGTAGTGTAATAAAAGGACTGGTGGGCATTTTGGTTCTCGGTGGAATTCCTGACCAGCCCCGGCCCCCTATCTTCTCCACTCCGGGTTCCCCCTAATGGTCCAGACTGCCTGCAGCAGACCAGGCCACTGTGCTCCGCCCGCCCCTCTGTGGTATTCTAATCCACTGGTAAGCTTCTGGTTCACTGGCGGATGTCTGCACAGATACGCACTGCACCACCGGAACCTCCTCCTCCAACACGACTCTAGTGTAGAGCAAGCCGACGTGGTGTTGTCTGACTTCTCAATGAGGGGCTCCAGTCTGGTCAACTTTGGGTTTCCCCGGTCCTTACTTCTCACAATGGCTAAGGATTCTCTGGAGAGTTTTGCCATCTGAACCTATGAGTTGTAGAAATAGCGGCCCACAGCCACATAATGATTGTTTCTATAGTCAATGCTTGGAGATGGACTTGCCACTTTACTTCTTCTCTAGCATTGAGAAATTGTCCCGATAACAATGAGGTAACAGGCTACTCTTGAGAAGACCTAACATCACTCAGATCCGGACACCGACCCTGGGAGGGAGAAGGATTCTGAGACTTACCCTCCATACACCAGCCTCCAGGAAGCTTGAAACCCTTGGATTCTAGCCCCAGTAGGCCAGCTACCTTTGGCGGGAGATGCCCCTGTGGTATCAGTGACCAAAGAGATGACTCCACTTCATCTCAATTTTCATTCGATGCCTCGTGTACTGAAAGGTACAACTCCTTGAGGAGAAACCCCTATAATGTCAAAATCCAAATGTATAATATCGGAAACCCTCCCAGCCAATATTAAACCAAGTGAGATAAACCCTTTTGCAAATATTTGTTCTAGGGAGAGAAGGTTGTTAAAGGACCAAGCCCTAAACAGGTGAAAAACATATCAACGTCCCATGATTTAGAATATGTGGGTCTTGGAGAAACAAGTAATTTGACAAAATGAAAAGCCCTTCTTATTAAAAATGTTTACCTAACGGTTCAACCTTTGCAAGAATAAGAACCCCCAAAACAGCTGATATAAAACAGCGCATTGTCCGATGGGCTTTACCGTCTTTAAACAGGAAACCAACAAGTATACAGCCTCCACTGGAGGCGCTCGAACGGGATCAGTGTTCCCAGCCATACCTGACTCTGTAATGACACACAAATCGTCTGACAGCAACAGTCGTCAGGCTTTCGCCAGCCTCCTCACAATTTCATGATTAGTAGTGAGACTCAGTTGTCTCCAGGCTTTATCTAGTCCCTACACAGGCTCAATGTTTGTAGTGAGACTCAATAATCTCAATGCGCTCTTCATCCTTGTGACAGATTCAGGGTTTGCGCTGAACCCCTGATCATTTTGGGACCTGCCACATCCTGTTCTTAAAAATGCGTCACTAAAGGTTTTCCTTTGGCACCACTGGCCTTGTCAACGCGAGCTGAATTCTCATTTCTTCCTGGAACTAGGTTGTGACATCAGTGGGATTTCATTGGCCAGCGTGCCTCTCTGAGGCTAGTGGCCATCAACACAGAGTTCATTAGGAAACTGTAACAGTGGAGGCCCCTGCGTGGGTAAAACACCAATGGTAGGACAAAAACCGAAAGGATGCGGCAGTTTGGACTGGCAGCTGGATCCTCGAGGAAAGTTAAGTATGGAGTTCGCAGAGAACAGATGTGTTTTAGTGAGAGCTCCATTGAATATGTCTCGGTACTAAGCGGTTTCCCTTCTGAAATTCCTCCATCTCCCTCCACTTAGGTGGGGGGAGAGAATTCACCCAACATACAAGAACTGTTAATTTGGTACTATGGGCATCCTTCCAAGTCTGGCGGCAACACGCCAATGCTACCAGCAGATTGCCAGCAGACATTAACACTGTTTCCGCCGCCTGAGATCTCGGTGCCACCGAGACATTACAAGTCCCGGCGGGCCAGGATATCAGGCGGTGGAAAATGTTAATCCCCATTCCCACGGAGGAATGGGCACTCTGAAGGACCGGCACCGTTGCTAACAGTGATGGTGATTTCGTGATATCTCTGCTTTCCAGGGCCGATGCGCCCGCCAGGTCAGACGTGTAGACGCACAGACCCAGGAAAGCAGAGTTGTAGTCTGCCGGTCCGCAAAGGGTGGCGGTACGTGGCTACCCGCACCCTTATTTCCAGTTACCAGGTGGGGCGATGGATTAGAAGCCCTAATTCTGTATAATAAGAGGAGGTAGAGTGTTTTGTTAAGAACAGGGAGTAGGTTTTCACAAACCCCTAAAGCATCCCTTGAGGTGCTGTCTTCTAAGCATTTTACAATGTGGATCTTAGCAGGCTCAAACCTCATTGCCTCCATGATTGTGGCTGCTATATTCAGGGTGAGATCCCAGCGGCTTGCCTTTGTGTCCCTGACATGTCAGTACTTCATTACACTGGAATGCCTCCCCAAGTGATTCTCTCCAAAATGGTACTGGTCCTAAGAGCAATATACTAGAACAACTTAGAGAGAGCGTGTCTAAAAGTGGTGTCGATCCTGGAAGTGCTACACTAGCAACACTTGCAGTGCACCTCCAAAGGTGCTTCTGCAAAAATGTGTTGCAAATCCTCAAAATGCTAGACCAGAACCACTTGGAGGGTGCCTCAAAGGGTGTCCTGTCTAATGTGCTGTTGGTTATCAAAGTGCTACTCTAGCACAGTGCAAAAAAGTACCGCACATGTGCTGCTAGTAAAGTTGTGGGATGTGCTCCACTGACCTCATGTAAACCAGCGCCCAGATGCCCTCGGGTTCAGTGCACTTTATAAATGTCAAAATGAAGTACTCATACTTGCCTAGTGGCCTTGCCAACTCTGTTTGTAAAGGAAGCAATAAGGGGTGTTTCAAGCAGCATGTATCTAGCACTTTCAGTTGAAGGAAGCACTCTGCCCAAAATGGAGTTTGTGTTTGCCCAGTTGTACTGTTTATGAAATATGGTTGGGGGTCTAATTGTCAATGCCGGTAATTCATTTTGAGGCAATATTCAAACATGGGATCACATGTTTGGAGGTTCTTAGGGATCGTTTCGGCCAAATTGTTTGATAAAATGTGGTTGAATGGTAGATTTGACTGAATTTGGTAAAAACCATTAGTTCGAAGCCCGAAGATACCGAACATGAAGAGCTGGGGTTGCGGGGGTGTCCCCATGTTTGGTATATTTGACTTCGGCAGTTGCGGTGTCCCTCACTTTCTCAGCATTGGTGGTTGGGGACCCAACAAAAAAAAAAGAAGAAAAAGGGACCCTTTAGTGTCAGAACCGACCGGCGTTAGATGGATGGATCTGACGTTGCAGGGTACAGGAGACGCGGTGGATGGAGAAAAGGTAAGTAGGGGGGGTTATGGGTGTACTGGCGGTTTGGCGGGACTTGGGTTTGTTTTTTTTTGTACCGAGGTAAAAACCTATTCACAGCGAAAATGACTACGATCAATTTTGCTGTGATTTTGTACCTTGGTCAAACAACCTAAATCCCTGATGGATAACACTAGACTACATCATTTAAAAAAGCATCCTACTTGAATTGTGAAATGTACAGAATAGACACTCAGTACTTCAAAGAGACATAGAATAACAATGAAGAGACAGGGGTATAAGAGTATTATATATGCACGTGTGTTGTGCAAAAATTGGTGAATTGTGTACCAAATGAAAAGAAAATATTGATGTCAAAAACTATATGATAATGAGATCTTACACTATTGTAATACCCCATGGCTCTCAGAGTTCTTCAATTGCTCTTTAAAAGGTGTTCAACAACTGAACCTATACATTCATTAGAAAAAACCCTTTCTTATATTTTTGTAGAACTCACTATCAGAGGACAGAGTGAGAAATCCAGTCTGTGTTTGTATACTAATCTCAACATTTTCTGTATTTGTGATATGTTGTGAATCATGTTGTTAAGTATTATATTTTTGTAATGAGGAAATTATTTTTGTGAAATAAATTATTGAAAAGTTTCCCATAAACAAACACAAGAGTCATTTAGCTGTATGATGACATAGGTCATAGATATTTCACGTGGTGTGGTCTGAAAATTGAAAAACAGGAGAAGGGGGTGGTCCGTATTTCACATGTGCTTTATGCTGTAACACTAGACTACTACACCACAAGAGTCCATTGCTGAAGCTCTGTTATAACTTTCATAAGGCCTATCTTTAAAATTCAATTGGGCCCCCACACATCTCCAGCCAGCCCTCAATGCACCCAGTGACACAACAGAACATTCACAAACTTAATTCCAATAGAACATACAAACAATGCATTCTTTATCAGTCATTCAGACACAGGCGTCAACACACATATGCTTGCACACACTCTCACTTACACACAAATGCACCCAGCACCTCAATTGACATACACTGTGTGCACGCAACATTTATATGTACATATACAATAACACTTGGAAACAGTGGCGCAACGTCCATTGAGCAGACCAGACTTTATCACCCCGTGATCCCTGAAATTTTGGGCTAAGTTGACTTGACCTAGCTGAACTATAAAGCCATGGCCGAAAGGAACAGATTCACTGGAATGTCAGCAATTCCCTTGATTTTTCCTTTCATTCAAAGGCAGAAGCCATTGGTTAAAGCAGTGCAGTGGTTGACCAAGTATACTTGGTATCAATTTTTAAATGCCATATGTCTCCAAACTAGGGTTCTGCACAGCACCTTATATGTGTGTGTGCTGATAGATCTTTTCTACAAGATTCTGACTGATTAAAATTAAGGTATGTTTTCCTGTGTTCAAATGGCTCCAAGCAGTGGAGTATCAAGCGGGGGAGGGGGGGGGTGAGCTGCCCCCGTGGTTCATTTAAGAGCCAGACCGGGACATTTTTCATTGGGACAACTCTTTCATTCAGCACATCAAAGAGGACGCCCAACGGCAAAGGTGTCCCGCTGGCAGGACAATGTGTGCTGAGCAACCCTTGCTCAGCACACTCATTGTCCTGGCAGCAGTACACCTTACTCGTTCCAAATGATAGAGGTGTCCCACTGCCAGGGCAATGTCCAAAGGAGGTCCGGGCAGCAGGGGGTCCTCATGTTGCTTTGAATCAACAGAGCATTACAATGTGAGCGATTAGGCATTGATGGGAGGAAGGGGGGTACTATGAGCAGGAACTTTTGTCCCTTTGGAAATTTGAATGGGAGGGAGTGATCAGAAGTGAGAAGTGTGAATAATGTTGCATGATTTATGAAAGAATGACTATGGCTTTAAAACCCAAGGCGGATGTGTCAGGCTCACATTAATCTACATGATGCTATTGTGACTTTGCATGCAGAATGGGAGAATAAAACTAAAGCCATACTCCCATTGCTCAACATATTTCTATGACAATGTATATAGTGTATGGTTAGTTTATTATGTAATGTGGTTTGCATCCAAGGCTTTGCTATAAATAATTATTTAAGCTCATGAAATGTAAAGCAAAACCTTAATAAATGTCTATATCAACTAAACCTGGAAAGATGTGTGCATTTGCTTAAATTGTCCACATCCCAGTTTCACCATTTAACCAAGTGTGTGATCCTGAGCAAATCATTTAATCACATTGTGCCTTATCTGCAGCTTTGCAAGTTACTCTGATTCACTTCAGAGCTTATGTTAATGTATCGTGGTATTATAATGGAAAAGCCTAATGACTATAGAGTTGCTCCTCATATCTTCACACTCATGCACCTCCAGACAGAAACCAGCAAGCTGAATGAGTTTCCTAGTTCCTGTCTGTTTGTCGCACAAACACAAAGCTGGAAATAGATTCTCTGCGCCGCGGCCCCTGGAAGTGCTGCTGCTACCGTGGCAGCACAGGCACCAGGCCCTGCAACAGCCAGTTGAGCGCCCCGGCTTCTGACTTTGAGTCAGGCCAGCCAGGGTGAGGGACTGAGCCATGCAGGGCATCCCGGCCCTGAATGTGTTGCAGCGCGGCTGCCAGGCATCTCAGCATTATGTAATGAGACACTGCAAGCCTTGCTGGGCAACCCAGTCGGGCTTGCGCTGTCCAATTACATAATTGATGATTGCAGCCCCCCTGCCCTCCCTCCAAAAGTTGGGGGGACAAAAAGGCATGCCACAGAAGTTGGGGGGGGGCAAAACCCCCTGTCACCCCCTATAATTACGTCCATGCGCATCCTTCTCTTCCGTTGGCCTTCTTTTCTCTTCCCAGTGTCCTCGTTATTGGACAGGTTGCAATTTGTAATTTATTTTTATTTATATAGTGCCTAAGGCCCAAGCGCTTTACATCGAAAATATACGGTAAAGTAAAATAAAAATATGAACATATCAATGAATGAATCATAAAGAGAGAAGGTGCTGTTTACGCCGGAAGAGAGTGAAGCGAAAAGGCCAGAGCATTCCAATGTTTGGGAGCCAGGAGAGAAAAGGAACAAAAATGGCAGGAGGGGGCACAGGTAGGATGGGGGACAGTTAGAAGGGAAAAAAAGGGATTGTAAACGCTTAGAGGGGCTGGGGAGGGAGAAAAAGAGACAAGCGAACAGAGATAGGGAGGAGCTAAGGTGTCTCCTGCTTGTAGACTCTAAACAGATTGTGAAATATTTACTTTGCATAGTGTGAAACACGCATTGGTCGACATTTTGAATATATTCATAAATGTACCTGAATCCTAGCGAAGCAAGGGCTTTGTCGTAGGTCCCAGGGCATTACCAGACCAGTAATGCCCCCTCCAAGCGTTCTATTGCTATTAGTACCCCGGCACGTTGTACTGGGGTACTAATGGTATATTTTTCTCGAGCTGAGAAACGGTATGTAACCTGTTTCTTAACTCGAGAAAAAACTACAAAAGAGATGGCCGCCATGGATAGGGGAGTAGGGAACTACTCGTAGTTCCAGGTTGGTTGGTGCAGCAGGAGTGGGTGCCCTGAATTTATTAGATCTGTCAGTGGCATTTGATACTGTTTACCACCCAATCCTGCTTGACCTCCTGGCCCAAGTCGTATTTTTGGGCCAGATTCACACCTGGTTCTCCTCCTTCCGGGCCGAGAGAACTCAGACACTTTCACTTCCTCCGTTTCTTTCTGCTATTTTTGCACTTCTATGTGGTGTCCCCCAAGGCTTCGCCTTGTCCCCGATTCTCTTAAATATCTACATCTGGCCCCTGGTGTGTCTTATCCACTCCTTCGGTGTCAGGTGCTACCCGTATGCCGATGAAACTCAGATCTTGATCCGCTTAAATCTAGATCAGACTGAGATGTCGCACCTGCGGGGGGCCTTGCTGGCAGTGGGTGAGTGGATGAACCACAATTAGCTGAAGTTGAACGGGAATAAGACGGAAGTGCTGGTGGTGGGCTCTCCCCCCGATCCTTCACTATGGGGGTCTTCTCTCTGGCCTTCTTCTATGGGTCCCCTTCCTGTGCTGGCTGACAAGGTGAGGAATCCGGGGGTAATAATTTCGGACTCACTCTCGATGGAATCCCAAGTTGCTGCTGTTTGTAAAGCAGGGCATTTTCATCTTAGAATCTTGAGGAAGGTTCTAGCTTTGCTACCCCCTCATCTCCATTCTCCAGTAGTGGCTCTGTTGTGCTTAGTCGTCTCGACTACTGTAACTTGTAGTACCTATCTCAACCTAATGGTCTCATTCAGCGCCTTCAACGACTACAAAACATGGCTGCTCGGGCTGCCACTGGCTCTACCTATGGTGCCCATATATCCCCTGTGTTTTGCTCGCTACACTGGTTGTCGGTTGCCCAGCACATTGTTTTTAAAGCTCCATGCCTGGTCCACTGTGCTTTGCATGTTCAAGGTGCTGAATACCTTTGTGACAAGTTCTCCCGCTATCTTCCCACATAGTCCTTGCGTTCGGCCACAGCTGGCCATCTTGTTGTTCCTTTGTTTCGGTGCTGCCGTATTGGTGGTCGTGCTTTTTCTGTTGCCGCAGCTCGGCTCTGGAATGGGCTTCCCCTGTTTATGAAAAATGTGGTAAATTAGCTTAGCTTTAGAAAGGCCTTGGAAACCTATCTGTTTTAGTGGCTGACTGTAGGTTAGGTTGCTCTCTCTCCTTTCATCAGCGCTATGATGCCCTCAGGGGAAAGAGCGCTGTACAAATCTCCTTAACATAACATAACATCTCCCTTTCCATGGTGGGAATTTTCAAGGCGGAGATGCGATGAGAACACTATTGTTCCCGGTTCTGGCGAGGGACATGGCAGCACAAGTTAAATGGGGTGGGGCAGGGGGACACAGGAGCACAGGGTCGCAGGGGAGCGAACCTACCCTCATTTCGGCGAGGAAAGATGGCAGCCTCCAGCTCTGAGGAGTCTCAGAGCGGGGTCTTTCCCTGTGTGGTAAAGACCCCGTTCCGTGCCTCATCTTTGGGTGGGAGCCCGACACACCCCTCTCACTGGGTACTAATATGAAATAAGAATTAATCATTATAATAGCATTTCACTATTCATAATTGATGTGTCAGTGCATTGGTGCACTGATTCACTTTAAACTTAATACGTAGAGGTATCATGACAATTATGATGCATAAGGTACACCAATTGTGGCAAAGATGCAATTTGTTCTTATAATTTATGACACGGTCCTACGCAGGAGGATTTAGAACAACTGTTCCAAACTATTCATTTAAGTCTCTGATCCTGACACAACACGCACAGTAAGAGATGCCAAGACACACTGCGCCAAAAGGATGCAAAGGTTTTTGACAAAATACAGGAGTGTGTTTATTGATGTAGAATAGCCAGCCTGACACGTGTTTCGAGCCAAACCCGGCTCTTCATCTGAGGCTTGTTGAAGGAAAGATGGATGCAAGACGTGAAGGCATAAATTGCCAATGTGCTCTAATACTTCGCAATTGCGGCAAAAAGACTGTACGTTAGCAGTAGGACAAGAACAGATGGCTCAGACCTTAGCATCCTTTTGGCGCAGTGTGTCTTGGCATCTCTTACTGTGTATCTACTTAACGTGGTAGTGGATTGGCAGTCCACCCACACTCAATAGACACCCGCTGCCTGTTTGCTAACCAAAAGTTACTGTACAAGCGCTGTGGATACTACCAACTTTTACTGCCAATTGTTACTTGTTTGCTCATAACACAACATGGCCTACTTGGTTGTCAGCCTCTTTGAGTTGCAATTCTTCGCTGTAAGTCGTCGCCACTGCAGTACCACAACACTGTGTTGAACCGGTCGAGCCTGTTCATTGCAGAAGGGAAGTCTCCACTTCTCTATACCCAATGCCAACAAGTCTTCTATCGCTGCGGACCTGGCATCGCCAGCTGTTTCCCAGCACCTCTAATCTGCAAGCTGTCTGAAAGGATATAGCAATTTCTTTCTTCTTCTTTATTTAAGAGCTTTTCTACGCCCCACTGGCTTCCTTCAAGTCAGCTCTCTTTCTGCTGCTCTGTGCTTCAAAAGATGCACATCCTAATGGAAGATGCATTTTGCTACTATTCTATCTTAAGTGCTCTACATTCTAGTGTTGCGGGCTCAGATGTTACATAGTGCAGAATGTTATACATCTCCCTTCATTACAGATGTTTCTCACATCAGAATACCCTTCATTCACATGACTTTGAAATAGACAAAGTTAACTATTTACACGGACACAACCTATTTAGAAATGGAGTTATTTACAATTGGAATGAAATCAAAGCAAACACGGGAGAGGTAAAAACAATAGACTTCAAGTGGTAATCATCAAACCGTGTCCACATATCCCCTCAGTCCCTTCAGTGGGGGTCACATAAATCACTCTACATATTCCCTCAAGTAAGAGGGTTTGCGACATTCTCTTCTTGATTGACCTGCATCGTTACTGCTAGATGTAGTACTAAACACCATTTTATTATTCCTTTTCACTTGGTCAACCTGACTGCAACACACTCTATTTCTGTTCCAAACGTTACCATCAGAAGTTCTGACAGCACCATGCAGCACCTTTATCATTTTGATCAGTTCTAACTAACTCACCACACCTTCTTTCCTCCCTTGAGGGAGTTTAATACGCACTTCATCACCCACTACAAACTTCCTCTTTCACAGTTTTCCAGACATCAAAACACTTCTTATTCTGTACTTGTTTCTTACTAATGTTATTTCTAATGTTCTGTAAATCCAAACGTCTCACCTCTGCTCCCATAAGCCAAGGAGGACAAACTACTTGTGTTGGGTTTCCTGCCCCTGAGTATCACAAAGGGTGTAATAATGCCTGTAGTGGAATGAGGAGTGAACCTATACGCTACCACCACTTCATCTGCAGATTTCCTCCAATATCTCCACTCCGCAATGGCCCCTCTGATGCGGTCATTGATGACATGTTAAATCGTTCTCCTATCCCATTGGTTTCAGGATGATAGATAGAAGCTGTCTTATGCGGAATCCCATTGCTTTTTTAAAAAAGTTTCCATCTGCTCTGACACCAATTGCACACCATTATCTGTAATGATACTTGACGGATATCGTTCCCTCTTGAATACCTCATCTAGGAATTTTACAATGTCTCTTGTACAAATATGTTGTACCCATGACGTCTCCACCCAATGAGACGACATGTCAACTAATACAATACAGTACTATAAACCTGTTTGACATCGCATTGGTCCCACAATGTACAGACCTACCCGCTCCCACGGAATTTCAGGAATGGACATTGATGTCATTAAATCCACCCTTGTGACAGGGGTTTTGCCAGATTCTTCACAGATATGACATTCTCTCACCAACCTCTCCACTTGTACATCCATGCCCAGCTACCAATAATCTTGTCTCAACAACTGCTTAGTCTTTGTCATACCCCGATGGCCTTCATGTGTTCTAGCCAGTATTTTGTCTCTCACACCTTGAGGAAGAAGTAGCTTGTCTCCCCTCATCAACATATCTCCCTTCCAGCTTAGCTCATCAAATATTAGTCTCATGGCATCAGGTATAGAACCAGCTCTCCTTATTTCGTTGCTTTTCATTGCACATTCGATACGTTCTTTGGTGTCCCTCAATATCTCATCTTCTGACATGGCTTCCCGCCATTCTTCCTCCGACACCACATCCTGATTAATGTCAATTACCAACACTTGGTCATCTATGTCTTCATCGTTTGCACCTTGTTCTTCAAGCACATTGATCAATCGAGACAAACTGCAGCTTTGTTTTTTACTCCTGGTACGTACTCCACCTCCCATACATAATCCTGCAGGTTGGCCACCCACTTCCTAATCCTGAAGGATACCTTGTCTAGACCCTGTGTGGTTAAAATTTCTTTTAAAGGCTTCATGGTCTGAACAAAATCGTAAATGTCATGGCCCACAAAAATGCCCGAAACTTATCTATGGCCCATTTGACTGCCAAAAACTCTCTCAATTATTAAGTAATTGTTCTCTGCTTCATGAGCACTCGCAAAGCAAAAGACACAGTAGATTGCTTACCCTTACACACTTATGTTAGCACAGCTCCTAAACCTCAATTACTACCATCTGTTGTTACTATAGATCTCCTACTGGGATCATAGCTACTGAGTGTTGAGGCTTTATTCAAAGCACTCTTGATAGCCTTAAATTCCGTTTCACAAGTATGATCCCATTGGAATTTGGCACCTTTCTTCACTCATTTCCTCTTATTCACAGATTTTCGTGCTAACTCCGGAATACATTTTGAGTAATACTCTGCCATTCCCAAAAAGGAAATTATCTGAGTCTTATCCATGGGATTGGGAAACCCCAAAATATTATTCACAAGTTCCAATTTGGGACTTAACCCATTTTCAGAAATTTCATGTCCTAAATACTGAATTGTGGTTTTATGAAAAGAGTCAAACCATGTTCCAGGAAAATATCAAGACCGTTCTTTAGTCTCTTATCATGCTCTTCCCTGGATTGGGCATAAACTAGCACATCATCCTGAAAACATAGAACCCCCTGGATGTCACTAAACATTTGATACATAGCCTAGTGGAAGACCGCAGCAGCATACAAGGCCAAAGAGCATGCATTTACACTGGAATAGACCCTTAGGTGTAATGAATGAGGTGACATTCCTAGAATCCAGATGAAGAACTATTTGATGGTAGGCAGATCTCAAATCTAGAGTGCTCATGATTTTGTCCCCTTTTATTGTCCCTAACATTTCCGGAATGTTTGGTAATGAATGCCTATCAGGTATACCTGAGCGATTCAGCAACCTCAAATCGATACAAAGTCTCGATAGTTTTCTATTGGGTTTATGTACAACTACCAGGGGTGAACCCCATTCAGAGGATTCAGTCCTCTCAACAACACCATGCTTCTCAATTTCTTCAACTTCATCTTTGACTTTCTGTCTAAGATTTATGGGAATAGGTTTAGGCTTTTGTACTACCGGAAGAGAGTCCGGTTTCATCCTAAATTTGTGAATGTAATTTTTTAAACAACCTAACCAGTCTCTAAAAACCTTATGAGATTCAACTTTCATCAAATCACCAACTGGGGATACACCCCCAATCATTCCATCAACTGCATACACCATCTCTTCAGCATTGGGGTCTAACTATATCCTTAGTTTCTTTTGATGAGACCAACTCAACAATGGAAGTGTACCTTTATCCGATACGTATACCTTTCCTTTGGCCATTCTATCTTTAAATTGTATGGTGGCCCAATACCAACCTAGTATCACATTTTTTTTCCCACCATAAGCTACTGGCTTAATATCCACCTCATTGAGATGAACTTTCTTGTGTAATTTGCTTTAAATAAGTTTCTTCGGCAATAAGATGTATTTAGTACCCGAATGGGTCACCATTTCAAATTCCACACCATGAATATTTACTGCTAACATAGGTTTTTCTGCATCAGTATCTTCATCAATAATGTTATATATTTCTTCTTCCTCCACAATACAGCACTCTCTTCGGAGTCATCAAATAGTTCGTCAACGCACTCACTCTACATTCTCTTACTTTGTTCTGCAACATTCTGTCAAAGCACCTTTCCTATTACACTTCTTACAAATGGCCCTGACAGCAGGGCATTTGTCACTATTAGCAAAGTGATAAATACTATCACAACAGAAACATGTGTTTCTATCTTCCCCTTTCTCTCTTTTCTTTAATTATATATGATTTCTTTTTTTTAACAGACCATTTCTTATCTGGTTTCTTGCTTTGTATATCTAGAGCCTCCATCACCTGTGCATCATCACTTTTCTTTGTATCACCTTCAGATCTCTTCTCTACTTCTCTTACACAATGGTGGGTGTGCTCCACCTCCTTCGCAACTCTAAGTACTGCCTCAAGGGGAGGATTACTTCTACACCATAAGGCCTCACATACTTTACTATCAGCAGACTCCAACATACACTGATCACAGAGTCTCTCATTGAGAGTGGTACCAAACTCACAAGTAGTAGCTAAACCCCTCAAAGCAGTCATATATTGCTCTACACACTCTGTTGTCTGTTGTATTTTTTTAACCAAAATTATTTCTTTGTAGTATGATGCTTATGGATTTCTCATAATGTTTGTCCAACATCAATATACATTTTTCATATTCTGACATTCTACTGGACTCATCAGAGGCTAATTGAGGAAGTTCTCAAATTGCTCCTGCCCATAATTTCCCAGGCAATGTAACAATAAACATTTCCTTCTCTCACTAGACAAATTCAGTCCATGTACGGCCAACACAATGCTCATAACGCTTCTTACACCTCTTCCAAGGAATACTGGAATCGCCTTAGTTCTCCAAGAAATAATTGGGTGGCGGTACCCCTTACAAGTTTGTCAAATAATTGTGGTATGCTTATAAAACGTTTCACACGTAAATGTACTTCTAAAAGAGTAGAAGTGCACCACTGAGGTGTGGAAAGGAAATCTGACGTACATATATAACTGGTAGTTCTGGTTGATAATCAACAGGGTGGGGAGGAGTATATAGTATGTGACAGGCAGTTATGATTATATAATATCAAACGACTCCTTCATTGTAAATGTGTGCCATCACCCGAAAGGATTCAGCTGTAAATAAACATTAATGTTGGACGGACTTCTTATCAGCAATACTCTTCCACATTTGCATTGAACAAATATTGCCTCATATGAAATAGAGTTTTCCCAATGATAAACAATAAGGCTGGAAAGATTTCCCACCAAGAACAGGCATTCACAATGAAATCCGATATTGCCACCCAAATGATCACTTTCAATTCTGCAATATCAACAATAAGAAAACAAATTCTCCAAAATATCCTTCATCCAGGAAATAAATGCTGACGTAAAATGCTGACTATACATGCAATAGCCAACACACCTATTAATATGCTAATTATATGTGCACTATGCAGACATTACATGCAATTGTCATCACAGTTGTACAGTGTCATATTATTAAAATACCAATAAAGTTGTCCCATAAAGGACCAGTATCCAAGCTTCAAAGTATACACGGTCAGTATGCAAAGAGTATTGGGCACTCCCCAGAACTCGCGACTAGCTTGGCGGTTTCCCAATAATTAACAGGTAATTAGGAGAGTCCAAGTAGTAGGCACGGGCACTTTCCAAAGCTATGGTTGCTCCCCATGGACTTCCAGTACAGGATTCCAAGTAAGGACCTTCGGAGGCTCCTGGAAACTAATGCATTCACAGTTAAAGAAGTGCAGTCTGCCTGAGCAGGGTAATTGATCCAGGACATCCGAGGTAGAATTAGTAACAGTGCTTTTCCGCTTTGTTGCTTTGCACAGGTCCCTCTCTCCACTCTGAACAGGCATTAATATTAATAAAGCACTGTACAAACAAAGCGGTCCCTCTTCCACTAGCTTTGCACAGGCCCCTCTCTCCACAGGCGCTGATATAAAGCACCCTTGCACGGGATCCTTCCAGTAACTGTCCACTGCAAGCGGACAACAAGGCAACTAGCGGGATTCCCAGATTGTAGGGTCCACAGGGCAGGACACAGGGTGCAAGGCAGGACACTCCTTACTTGAAGTGAGAAGCACTTTTGCAGAGGTATAGCAAGCACAGCTCAGGGTAACAGTAGGTCCACAACGCCAGTACTTAGTTGGGCCCCAGCGCTGTCCAGCCCGTCGCCATTGAAAGGATACTGCAGACAGGGTAGTTTCTTTCCTCTTTATTTAAGAGCTTGTCTACGCCCCACTGGCTTCCTTCAAGTCAGCTCTCTTTTGCTGCTTCCAAAGATGCACATTCTAATGGAAGATGCATCTTGGTACCATGCTACCTGAAGTGCTCTACATTTCAGTGTTCCAGGCTCGGATGTTACATAGTGCAGAATGTTACACTGTCACTTGAGGCCAAACTGCACCGGTTCATTGGATCCCATTCACGCTGTTCCCCGACCCGACTCCAGCTCGGTGCCAGAAGCACCTAGACTACCAGTTTGACATCAAAAAGCCATACTCAGCACTGGTGAGCATGGAAAGATGAGAACAAAAGATATTTGAAGTGGCCTTGTCTCTACTTGGTCTTTCTTATAGGACCTCAGTGACTTTTAAGACCCTTCTCTAACTTATGAAAGATAAACTCATTAACTTTGACATTTTGGGGGGCGTGGCTACGAGGGCCATGTAGGAGGACGTGATCTGGAGGAGCTCCCGAGATCCTGCAACGATCCGGGCAAAAAAGTGCGTGATGACGGGCCGTTGACCGCTGAAAATACACATGCCGGTGTGTGAATGATTGGGCTATGCGAGGTGAACTTCTGGATGGTACAGGAGGAACGGCGGCAGAGATCGGTGCGGAAGAGATAAGGAGCACCGGAGACGAAAGACAACACAAAATGGCCGACCAATGCCCGGAACAAAAGAAGAAGCAAGCCGCACGGTGACCTAGCGAAAGGGGCGTACTGAGTGCACAATTGTCACTTATGCTCAACACAGGTCCTCTGGGTCATGTCGAATAGGACGGTGAGGCCCAAGGCGAAACAGATCACCTTAGACGACTTCGCTAAGACGTCCCCTGGTCAAGAGATTACCAAGAGCAGAGACAAGCCGCCTGTAAGCGGCATGACGACTTCGGGCGCTAACCAAGAAGTCCTGGCTGCGATTGCGGACCTAAGGGCGGCCTGGGAATCTAAACTAGAACTAGCCGTCACTGAACTAAAAACGGCACTGGACCTCAAGGTCGGAGAGGTGCAGGAGGACGTTAATCTACTCCGACAGGATGTCAGGGCCTTGGCGGAGCGCACGGAGTCCCTTGAGAAGGAAGTTAGCCCGAATACTGCGGATTGCGCCTCCCATAAAGCCGAATTGCACGCCCTGATACAAAGAGTGGGTAACTTGGAGAGCAGAGCGGAGGAGGCGGAAGGACGAGCCCGACGAAACAACATACGCATCGTGGGCCTGCCGGAGGGATTGGAGGGCCACGATCCCACGGAATTCTTTGAATCCATGCTACTGCAAGAGATACCCGGAGGAGCCCTATCCCAAGGATTTGCAGTGGAAAGGGCACATAGAGCCCTAACAAGGAGGCCGCCGCTGGGGAACCCGCCTGCGCCGGTGATAGCCAAAATCCTTAATTACCGTGACCGGGAGAGGATATTGGAACACTTTCGTAAGGGAGGAACGATCACACGAGGAGCGGCAAACATCACGGCTTACCCGGACTACACCCTGTCTGTGCAGCGTAGCCGCATGAACTTTGGGACGGTAAAGCGGAGATTGAGAGAGACGGGCCACAAATATATGTTATTGTATCCGGCAAAATTGAAAGTCATTCATAAACATAAAACTTTGTTTTTTGAGACCCCGGAGGATGCCATGGGATGGCTCGATGCGCAAGGATGTCCCCAGGAGTCAGAAGTTCGGACGGAGAAAGAGTTGGGAAGAGATAAGTGATGCACGAAGAAGGTGCCGCAAGATGGCGCGGCACGTGGGACTTGAATATTGTCGCTTGCGCAGCCTTCAGTAGAGAAGGTCAGACTATTGCACTATATGTCATAAGCACTGTGGTTAATGTTGAATTAACGGGAGCCTTACGGAGCGTTTCTCTCTACCCCATAACAGTTTCAGTTAAGTGGCCATTAGGGCGACTTCACCCTACTGAGCTCTGTGCCTCGTTTAGTGCTTGCAGGGCTAGATGTGGGGGTGCCTGAGCTCCGAGAAGAGAGCTGGGCAGCAGTTGGGGTGTGTGATGTTGGGGAACGGACGGGTGGGGGGAGGGGAGGGAAGTTGGGGATTTATCGTGTACATAGTTATGGGGAGTTCGAGCTGGTACGAGAAGCTACAAGCAAAAATGGAGGGCTGTATCTGTATCACGTGGGCAAAGGGGAGGCGCTACATGGGAGGCAAGAAGACACTCACGAGCCATGGGAGTCCTTAAGATCGTAACATCGAATGTTAGGGGACTTAACAGCTACTTAAAAAGAAACAAAGTCATGATGTACTTAAAAAGACAGAGGATTGATATTGCGCTGTTGCAGGAAACACATCTGACGCGGCAAAAATTGGAACTGGTGGGGAAGAAGTGGAGAGGTACTGTAGTGGGCTCTCCGTACTCTGCCTACGCTAGGGGAGTGCTGGTCTGGGTGGCACCGCACATTCCGCTCCAGCTTACGCAAGAGGTGGTGGACACGGAGGGTAGGTTGGTCATATTAAAAGCCTTGGTAGAGAATAAAGAGGTGTGCATTATAAATACATATGCCCCCAACCAAAACACTGCTACGTATTTTAGAACCCTATGTACTCATCTGGGCGCGTGTGTGGGGGGAGCGGTTATCTGGGGAGGGGACTTCAACTGTGTGCTCGACCCAAAGGCAGACAGATCTGATGGGAAGATTGATAGGCCCACCCCGGCGGCCAGGGTATTGCAGACAGTACTAGATGACTTTGGGCTGGCGGATGTTTGGAGACTGAAACACCTTAATGAAACACAGTACTCGCACTACTCAGCTCCGCAGCACCTGTACACGAGGTTGGATTATTTTTTTGCCACGCCAGATGTGATGATAGAGACCACCCAAATAGAATATAGAGCGAGGGTCCTGTCGGACCACTCGCCTCTGGTGCTGACCTGGCAGCACTGCCGCCCCAGGGCGCGGATACCGACGTGGCGCCTCTGGGCGGAGGCGCTCAGAGACCCAGTCTTCAGGGAAGACATCAGGGATGCGATCTCACAGTACTTTGAGGTAAACACAGGCAGCGTAGATTCGGCGTGCACACTCTGGGAGGCCTTTAAGGTGGTGTTGCGGGGTGCGGCTATTGCTAAGTCAAAAGGCCTACAGGGTGGGGTCCTAACAGAACTAGAGGAAGCGGAAGAGAAACTAGAGCGCGAAAGCAACAGGGCAGGAGGGGACGCGGAACTTGTACTCGAGTTGCAGCAGAGGTGTGCGGAGCTTTGGGAAAGGCTCCGCAACCTTAACTACAAAAAGTATGTTGAGAGGCAACATGCAGGTGGGGATAAAACTGGCCGCTTGTTGGCGTGGTTATACAAGAGCGAAACCCCCAGGCCCCCGATTAGGATAATAACCAGAGAAGACGGGGAGGTGGTTGACACCCAGGAAGGAGTCAACGAGGCATTTTTGGACTATTATAGAACATTATATGAGGACAGAGGAGGGGACAATCAGGAGGAAATTAGAGAAACACTAAGAGACATGGAATTACCTAAGATTAGTGATGAAGAAAGGGAGGAACTAGACGCACCGATTACCCTGGAGGAATTAGAGGAAGTGGTGAAACAGCTGCCCACCTGCAAGACCCCGGGTACGGATGGATTCCCGGCTGAGTTTACAAAACATATAAAGCAGAAGTACTCCCCCCTATGCTAGAGATGCTCAATGAGTCTTTTGAGAAGGGTCGGCTACCGGACACGCTCAGAGAAGCACTAATCGTGCCGCTCCCCAAGCCCAACAAGCCAGGGCATTGCTGCGGCTCCTATAGGCTGTTGTCAATGTTGAACCAGGACAGCAAGATCTTGACAGCGGTCCTGGCTAATAGGCTGAGAAGGGTCATCAGTAACCTGATACACCCGGATCAGACAGGTTATGTCCCCAACAGAAATATAACCCACAACCACAGGCGACTCCACCGGGTGATTGAAGAGGGAAACAGGAGCGATGGGGAAATGGCGGTGGTGTCCCTAGATGCAGTCAAAGCTTTTGATTCAGTGAGGTGGCCATGGTTGCTGGCGGCCCTGGAAGAATACGGGATGGGGCTGGGTTATGTTAGGTGGGCGAAATTGTTGTATAGTGAACCACTGGCCAGAGTACGCACAGGATTGGTGATATCTGAAAGGTGGCAGCTCAGTAGAGGCACCAGACAAGGGTGCCCCTGATTCCCGATGTTATACATTCTGGCCCTAGAGCCCCTGGCAGTGTACCTCAGACAACAATATGACATGGTCGGTATTGAAGCAGGGGGAGAGAAACACCTAATATCCTTATATGCTGACGATTTGCTACTGTATTTGAAATATCCAGAAGAAAATCTTCAATATATTCTAGAGGTCATGGAAAAGTATGCAGAATTGTCCGGCATTGCGGTGAACCCCCAAAAATCGAGCATGTTCCCATTAGGGAGCTACATAGGAGCCCCTCTGGAACGGTTGCCAGTGTTGTCCGTACCTTGGGCGGCTGATTCCTTCCGCTACCTCGGAATAGATGTTTATCATACTGTGGAGGAGGAACACTTGCATAACACTGAGGTGGCTGTGAAAAAAATCCGCACAAATATGAAGTTTTGGGAGAGGCTGCCGCTGGCAATGATGGGACGGGGGGCGATGCTCAAAATGGTGGTCCTGCCTAGGCTGTTATATTTCTTCAGTAATATACCATACTTGATACCCAAAAAGTTTTTTGTCAAACTGAACAGCATGTGTAGGGACTTCCTGGGGCACGGCACTCGCAATAGAGTGGCGCTATGGAAGCTACAGAACTTCCACGATAGAGGGGGCATCAAGCTGCCGAACTTTGAGGCCTATTATGTAGCCAGTCAATTGCAATATGTAACCAAATGGCTCTCTGATGAAGAAACTCCTGAATCTAGGCTGTTTGGGCAGGACTGCACCCCGTTTTACCTAAATGAGATTATCTGGGTGACTAGACTTGAAATGAAAGAACGCCCGGGTATGCTGTTGCTTGGGTAGAAGATGTGGCACAGAGTATGCCAACTGATTGAGAACCCATGCCCGTGTTCCCCACAGGTGCCACTAGTTGCCTTAGCTAGGGGAGACAACCAGCTCAGGATGATAATCAGGACCTATTGGGAATCGGTTGGGCTGGTCACATTGGGAGACATATGGCAAGAAGGGGCTATTAAAGAGTTTGAAGAACTGGGAGAAGAGACAGGCTTGCATGGAGGCCAATATATCACGTATCGTAGGCTAGTGCAGACTATTCGCAAAACCTGGCCAGAGATTGTACTGGCGGAAGAACCAGACGTTCTAATGGGAACAATATATGATATATCAGAAGGAGGGCACGAGATCTCTAGACTGTATGAGATGGTGATGACCCAGGTGGGGAAGGATTTGTCTTACCTGAGGCTGGAATGGGAAGCGGAGGTGGTGGCACAGATGACCGATGGAATGTGGGAATGTGCTATAGGATACCACAAGAAAGTGTCCAGAAATGCTAGATTGCAGCAGATACAGTTATACATAACGCATAGAGCCTATATGACCCCGAAGAGAATATCTAAGTTTGCAAACGCAGGAAGACAAGCATGCCCAAAATGCGACGAGGAAGACGCAGATATGACACACATGTTCTGGTCTTGCCCAGTGATTGAAGCTTTTTGGGGGGAAGTGGCACGGAAACTAGCGGATAAAGGGGTCTCGCTCAAGATAGATACAGCCTGGGCCTGCCTGTTGGGAGGGTTTCCCAGACCGCAGAACACTAAACACCTTGGGAAACTGAGGGACCTGGCATATGTGCTTGCTAAAAGAAGGATAGCTATGGGCTGGAAGCAATGCCACAAGCCACGGGTAGAGGTATGGTGGCGGGACTTGCAAAAATGGGCGGAGGCTGAAACAGTGGTGTGGCAGGAGGCATGTAGCAAGTGCGGGGAAGAAGATGTGGGTAACCTGATGGCTTGGAGAATGTTAATAACAGGATTGTTTGGCACAGTAGTGGATCCTGCAGCTTCGGAAGGAAGCGATACCCAGCCACACGCAGCGGATACAGAACCAGAAATGCAAATAAGCTCTTGGGGCGGGGGGATTGGGGAGCAGTAATGAGCGTTAATTGATGTTCACGAGTTTATTGTAAATAATGCTGCAAGTTTGGATTGTATTGTTTATTTGTTTTCAAAATAAAAATCTTTAAAAACAAATTAAAAAAAAAAAAAAAAAACTTTGACATTTTGCAACACAAGTATGTGCACACCCCTGTCTACAAATGTGCCACTTACTTTAAGAGTCTGCTTTCTCTGTGTTTTCACTTAGAGGGGGGGACCAGAAGTGTTTTTAATAGTTGCATGAATTTTTGTTAGATTACTTAAAGATCTTTATCAAACCTTGATTGCATTTCTTTAGTTTGGTACCGCAATTCTATTGTTTTTTTGGATCGCTTCTGAACCAGCTCACACTCCTCCTGAAAAGTATAGCCTGTCCTCGGCTTGCTTTACCAAATGGTGAAAGAGCTAGGCTGTGCCCTTATCACCTTTATTATGATTAGGATCACTGCTGGTTTAGCTAAAAATGCACTTCACTACTACTCACAGGGACGTCATTTGGGGGTCACCACGGGTCCTACCTCTGACCCCTCGTGTTTCCCTTGCTACCCCTAAAAATTTAAGCTCCTGCCCTGTGGCCAGTGCCATGTGGCTCTTTGTTTCTGGAGTGGTTGGCTTTCTTGTTCAGGCCTCTTAAAAAAAAATTAAACAGGAGGTTCCACCACAACCAGTGATCCTAAATAAGAAAGAATAGGAATAACAAACAATGTGTCTTTCTGGAATTCTATACAATCATTGCTAGACTCATTAAAGGTTTATTTCAGACACACTTCAGTGGGTGAGACACTAATTTAGTCTGTTCTTGAACATCTCAATTTCCCAATGCAGACAAGAACTTCCAAAAAGCATTTACAGTAGAATAAGCATACCTTTCGGACTATGTATTTTGCTTTTCGCAAGTTGCAGTTGTTATAGTTGTGTCAATTTCTCATTAAATACTCCGGAGCCATTTATATGTCAACCATATCTTTATGTAACCAACATAAAGTGAGTAACCCTTCATTCTAGAGTTCTCTAAACATTCCCACATTCTCTTACCACATTCTATAACCATCAGCACTATAAGTGCATCATACTATGAAACAACAATACACAACAACACCCCCCCCCTTAATTATCATCTTAGTTCATCCCCGTAACATAAGAAGCAAATTTGTACTTACAACATATCAGGATCACATCACATCTGCTCAATTAAACGAGCCGGGCGTCGACTCACTCTACAAGGCCGACTCCTTATAGCCATATCCTGTACTTCAGGACTTACATTACCCTCTGATTCCACTAACAAAGGATGTTCCAAACAAGAACCAGAATCCACATACATGTCATTAGAAAAAAGAAAATCCATATCCTCAGACATCTTGGTCACATCTTCATCTGTATTTTCATCATCACCATCATGAAATAGTCTTCTAAAAAATGAAGCATTCCTTGTTATCTCACATTCCTCTCCTAAAGCAGTCACCATATGACCCTTGATCATCACAATCTTCAATGGCAAAGGCCTGTATCTAGAGTCCAACTTTCTACGCTGTTTTTGTTTCACTAGAACAGAATCTCCCACATTTAATTTATTTTCACGTGAATTTCTATTGACATCAGTCCATTCTTTAATCCTTTTCCTTTTTAACGTGCCTCTTTCTCTGATTTCAGCATCCTCCACAGGCGTATAATCTTTCATTTGTGGAAGTCTAGTTCGAGGCTTATATCGAATCATCAAACTAGAGGGTGCATATCCAGTCATCTCATGAGGAGTATTACGATAACTTCGCAACATCAGAGATATCGCCTGTGGCATTGACATATTGTCCACTATTGCTTTCTGCCGAGTTCTCTTTATAGTATCCATAAATCTCTAAGCCATTCCATTGGCTTGTGGCCATAAAGGCGTGATCTTTTGATGTTTAAAACCAAGATGTGCAGCAAATTTGTTGAATTCATGACTCTGAAACGGTGGCCCATTATCAGTCTTGACAGCATTCAGGACACCCCATTCACTAAACAACTCTTCCAGAACCACAGCAACATGGTGAAAAGCAATAGAAGCCAAATGCTTGACCAATGGAAAATGTGAATATTCATTCACAGCTACCAGCAGATATCCTCCTTCAAGTGGACCAAAGAAATCGACTGCCACTCTATTCTAGGGACATCAGGCAATGGCACTACTCTAAGAGGTTCAGAATGTTTCCCAGTCATAGTCACTTGACGAGCAATACAGTGTTGTAAAATGTCCTCAACAATGATATCCATGTAAGGAAACCACACTTGATTCCTGAGAATATCTTTTGTATTTGCAACTCCACGATGTCCCTCATGAGCCAGCATTACAAGTATTTTCCGCAAACCTTTGGGAGCTACTAACCTATTTCCTGTCATGAGCAGCCCCTGCTCAGTTGACGACAATTCACTGCTCACACTGGCTATCCTCTCTAGATCTCTTCTATGCACCCTACCTTCCACTTGAATCTTACTCCAGCATTTCCATTTACTTTCTTTGGTAATCCTGACAGCCAGTTGTATTGTCAGGTCTTCCTTACTTTTCTCCATGAATATCTCCTTAGTTACTGCTAACGGTAATGCATTAAGTGACAAATATGACAGATATTCTTCTACTTCCTTTTGCATTTTATTCTCGGCCGCCTCTTTTGGATGTCTTGATAAGTAATCTGCTGGGTTGGCTTCCTTCCCCGGCTTATGAATGATGTTATAATCATATTCCTGCAGACGAATTCCCCCATCTTTCAATCCTTGGCAGCATTTTAACCCTAGGACTGCCAAACAAGGACAGAAGAGCCTGATGATCTGTAATTAAAGTAAATGGTCTTCCAATTACACAATGATGAAACTTTTCACAAGCCCATACTGCTGCTAGGCTTTCTCTTTCTGCTTGTGAATATGCCTGTTCAACAGAACTTAAAGCACGACTTGCATAAGCCACGACACATTGTCTCTTCCTGGTTCTATTTGTGCTAATATAGCACCCAGACCCACTGGACTTGCACCCACCATGACTTTAGTCTCCCAACCAGGATTGAAATATTCTAATTGTCGTTCCCTTGCCAATTCCTTCTTTATCATTTCTATACTGTACATAATACTGTTCTTTATCAACTCAAAGCTTTCTTTGTACTCTTCACTCCACTGAAATGGCGCATCTCTCTTTAATATCTGTCTCAAAGCATCAGTCATTGCTGCATAATTGGGCAAATACCTCGCACAATACCCAGTCATTCCTAAAAATGATCTTACTTCAGCCACATCCTTAGGAGAATCCAGCCCTAGAATTGCATTTACTTTCTCTGGATCCGCCTTGATGCCCTTTTGTCCAAAAAATCTCAAACTCTTATTATTCACTTCACATGTTGGGCCATTTAGTGTCAATCCATTATCCTGAAGAATCTTACATACTTGCTCTAGTGCCTCATCATGTTGACTCTGATTTATTCCATATACCAATATATTGTCAGTATAATTAAATGCATTGTTCACTGGTGCAATAACTTTTCTTATTGTCTCTTGAAATATCTCTGCCGCAGAAGAGATACCAAAACTCAGTCTTTTGTACCTAAACAAACCATCATGTGTTGTAAAAGTGGTTAAAGGTCTCGATTCCGGATCAATTGTCAACTGATTATACCCTTGGTTCAGATCTAATTTCGTACATCCGGTAGCTTTATTCAAGCGAATCATCATATCCTCAATACTAGGTCCTGGATGTCGCTCTCTCTGTATTGCTGTATTGGGAATTCTCATATCCACACATAAGCAAAGTCGCCCATCTGCTTTAGCTACTACTACCAACGGAGACACCCATGGAGTAGGACCACCTTCCACTCTTTCAATGATGTCATTGTCTAGTAATTGTTGTAGCTCTTTAGACACTTTGGCTTGCAAGTGAAACCCAATCCGTTTGGGGTGCTGGGGAACAGGGTGAACGGTCGGGTCAAAATGTAAGTGTATCATACTATCCTTAAGTTTTCTGATACCGTCAAATAATTTAGGACATTTTTCTTTTATCTTTTCCTAATCGACTGTTCTTTCTGGAAGAGCAGACACCTCATGACATTGTGAAGGATATCCTTGTATTTTTCCCACCTGATCGTACTTAACAGAGATGAGTTGTAATTCTGTACCAGTTTAACAACTGATGAGACATCTCCCCACTGCCGGGTACTTATAATATGCATGTTAACTGTCACACATTTTCCATTATGAATTAAATCACATTGAAATTGTCCTTTTGATAGCAACAGTTGTTTAGCACCGCATTGAAATATGAGTGCTTTCGATGGTTTTAAAGGATACAAAGTTGAAATTGCCCCATATGCCTTTACACTCATAACATTCACAGTTGCACCAGTGTCCACCAAAAATGGTATCTCTTGACCACCTAGGTTCACAGTAACCTTCATGGCTGTTTTCTCCTCTCCATTATCATATATCAGTCTTACGTATTCTTTACTACATCTATCATATTCTTGATATTAATATTTGTTCCCATCATCTTCTTTTAGTGGCAGGTTCTTGTATGGTACTTCTATTTATTTTTCATCTTGAGTTTGACTCTGATATGATTTCATAGCCAAATCCTGTCCCAGACATCTCTGCTCAGGCATTTCTATTTGTAGATCATCCATTGCTCTTACAAGTCTTTGCCTTTGAATTGGTTGAGTTGTTCCTGACAATCCACTTGACCTTGTTACCTCTTTTTCTGGGAACTGTCTTATATTGAAACCTCTTTGACCCTCATATTTACGATTTGAGCTCATCTGTGCGCCAGATCCATATGCAGGTGTCATTAATCTTTCCCGGCACATTGTCTGGAAATGATTTTCCTGTCCACATTGCATGCATAGTTGACCCATGGCAGGACATTGACCCTTGTGCGGGAATTCAAATCCACATCTGTAACATTGTCTTTCCATTGGATTTCTCCTATTATTCCATTCATCCTGACGGGTTGTTGTCCCTGATCCATTTGAATATTTTCTTTGCCATGGTACACTTTGTCCTATTGCAGCAATGGAGTCTAGCTTCCTTGGATTTTCAATATTTGCAGCTCGAGTATCGACACTCTCATATACTCTTGCTAACTCCAAAACTTCTTTCAGAAGAAGTGGTTTTTTTTAACAAATGCTTTCTGAACTGAGACGACAAGCATCCTTCGATTATTCTCAACCGTATTGCCTCATTATCATTGTAGTTTGCAAATCACAATTCACGGCTTTACGTTGTAATCTCAATGCGAATTGAGCAATGGATTAATTCAGACCTTGTGTGCATTGATTAAATATGTATCTCTCATAATCTTTGTTTGTCGGAATTATTAGTTTACTACTGATGGCTGTTATCAAGAGTTGATATGTGGATTTTTCTTCCGAGGGTATTGTTTTTATGACTGTGTTCAACTCGTTACCAACTAAATTTATAAATATGTCCAGCTTGTTTACAGCATTTTGATTTCCGACTGCTCTTAGGAATCTTTCGAATTCATCCAGCCATTACTGCCATCTCTGACCTTGATCCTCCTGTGGCTCTAAACTAAAAGGATTTGGACGTCTTAAATAATGTATTGGATTCATGGCTAGTATTGTTCCTGCTGCTATTTGAGCGGAGTCTCCATTTGCATTGTCAGACGACATGTTTTTTAAATGTAATATCAATCTTTGATATTTGATTATCATCTCAGTTTTCTTTGTACTTATTTATATTTTACACTGTTTGGTTTATCTTAAACTCTCAGTTGCTTCTTTCACCTATCTTGCTTTATGAGAATCCTGCTAGTCTGTTTATTTTTCATCATGTGGTCCACAATGTGCATTTTCCATATGCTTGTTCAATCATATGATTAATTTGTCTTTATGTTTGTCTTTCAGATTCCTAGTACAGATTTTGATTGCACACTTTAATTATTGTTTCATTTCAGTCACTTATTCTCTTCCCTTTGGTAATTTACTTTTGTTCTACACAATTATTTAGTACTTCTTCACATCTGTAATTACTCACTCCAAATGTGTGCTCGTGTTACATTTCAAACGTTTCTATTGCTTTCCTTTCAAACGTTTTTATTACTTTCATTCTCTTTGTTTCCTTTATATGACGCTTCGTGTCATTTCGTTCCGGTGGTTACCTTGGTAACTTTATTTCTGACCAAAATGGTGGCTCGTTATTATGACGTTCTTAAGTCCGTTCCTGTAATGTTTTCTTCCTGTACCGATACGCGTCTGTATGTCTTGGCTAATGCTCACGCTAGTTAGTGCTCGCGCTGGACTTAATTACGTTTGCTTTTCCATGCTTGGCTGACGCTCGCACCTGACTTAAGTACATTTGTTTTCTTTTCAAATAATGGCATAATCATGGATTGTATGTGCGCCTCCCTTATGATAATTGTATTTCATAATCTGACCCAGCCACAATCACTTTACAGCATATGTGCTTCTTACCGTCATAAGCTGTATTTCGTTCGTTGTTTTTTTCTGTTATTGTTCACTTGTTATCCACTCTTTTCTATTTTCCGTTCCTCTTTCCTTGTTTCAGTATTTCTGTCTTTACTTGTTTCAGTATTTCTGTCTTCCTTCTATTTCGTCTCCCCTCGTCGCCATTGTTACAGTTGTGTCAATTTCTCATTAAATAATCCGGAGCCATTCATATGTCAACCATACCTTTATGTAATCAACATCAAGTGAGTAACCCTTCATTCTAGAGTTCTCTAAACATTCCCACATTCTCTTACCACATTCTATAACCATCAGTACTATAAGTGCATCATACTATGAAACAACAGTACACAGCAGCAGTTATAGCATGTTTTTTTTCTGCCGTTGTCTGTTACAATCATCACAAGCCATTGCATCTCGGTGTCCCCCGTCACTTGACAAAATCCTTGTGCTTTATGTACAGTATAGAAATGTTTGACCATAGCACATAACGTGGCCCTTGCTTTCATTGTTCCACAATTAATGCTTTGGTGTAATGTGTATATCTTTCCTATTTCCATGGCATGCTGTTCAGGATGTTTGTCTGTTTGTTTGTATGTACAAGGTAACGAGTGCCTAGAGTATGGGATGCCATGTGAGTGCGCTGCTTTCCCTGTGCTACTCTAAATTCTTTAGTACACAGTTATGTACCCTCCCAATGGTATGTATTTAGCGAACCTCTGAAGCCTGAAAAGTAGATCCACGCAGGCTTGACATGTGGCCAACTTTGCACTAGACCTGCAGATGAACTGGCCTGCTGTTAAATCTCAGTTACCAATTTAATGGTATCCACTACAGTGTGTAATTTTCTTTCTGACTTTGAGAGCATGCAGACATGGAATTGCTCATTTTACTATAGCCAGTAAGCTAGTTATAGCCGGTAAGATAGCTCAGTGGGTTAAGCGCTTTCACTACTGCGATGTGTGTGCGCATGCGTTTGCGTGTGATCTGCAGGTGCAGGTTTGAATCCCGGCAAGCCCAACTCAGCCTTTCATCTTTCTGAGGTTGATAAATGAGTACCAACACAGGATGGTGATATTGTATGTATATTTGTTCTCGTTTTGTGCTGAGGGAGCTATGTGGAATGACACTAGGGCTACCCGTACATACCTTCATCATAACATCAAACATGGTATACGTTGGGATCTTTTTCTTGCATAGTGGCATATGTCTTTGCTGGATCATTCTCCATCTTCGCTTTCTCCTAGGCACATATGGCATAGAGGAGACTAGTTCTCAGATTTATTTTTTTTAAAACATTTCTAATGGTTTAAGGACCAGCTGTAGCTATTTGAAACATATTCTCACTGAAATGGGGGACCGTATACCATTACTCTTCTCCCTGACTATCCCCTTCCCGACCTTGGAATTGAGACCGTTCCTAGTCTGGCTCTCTGTAAAAAAAAGAGAGGGATGATGGTTATCTGGAATAGAATAATTGTCCTTAAATTGAACCATCTATTGACAATCTCTCTGATGAACTTCAGCCCTGCTTCCTTTTTGCGAAAAATGAGAGAGGGTTTTCAGGATTCTCACTATAACATCATCCTGGCCCGTATTTACAAAATCAGATGTCAATGTCCCTCCGCTCATATTAAGCTTGGTAGTTACCAGAGTGATGATAGAGTACACCAAATAAAGCTACTCAAACGCAGGAAATTGGCTGCTCTAAAAAAGCAGTCTTTATCTGCATTAGATTATGTGGCTCCTAATCTAAAATCTTCCAAATGCACAAGAACTGAAGATGGATGCATATCTTCGGACAAATCAAAGATGGATGCATATCTTAGGACACAGACTATGTTGGAACACCTCTGTAACTATTAACAGTACTCTTGACGCAAACGATGTGGGGCATGGAATGCCCAATATAGGCTAATGTATGGGTTGAATATTATACTAACAAATACTCCCTGCCTGCAAACTTTAGGGACATTGGAGGACTTGCATTCGGAAAACCTGTTGAATGTCTGTGTTCCTGGGAAGGAGACATTTCCTTGGCTATAGGCAAACATAAGCCGTCTCGTGCCCCGGGACGGATGGCATCCCTCCATTTGTCCTCAAAGAGGCATCAGAGCAACGGTCAGAACTTCTGAAGCCCATGTTTGACCATATCTTCCGGACCCATTCTATTCCAGCCTTCTGGGTGCAATCAATTATTATACCAATTCATAAAAAGGGGGATGTACTCAACCCGAACAACTACAGGCCCATTGCCTTGAAAGACGCTACGAGCAAAGTTTTTTACATCCTCCTCTTGAGGGACTTTAATCGAGTAGTTAAAAAAACAATCTTTTGAGCCAGTTCCAGGTGGGGTTCAGGGAAGAGCTGAGAACCTCCCTTAACGCAACCACCATGGCCCATTTTAGACACTATGTACATCACACACGAGTGCGGGAAGTCTTCATAGCATCCCTGGATATGTCTAGCGCTTTTGATGGAGTCATACAATCTAGGCTCTGCCTCAAACTGATCGATATGAACATACCTCGAAAGTTGCACTATTACACACTCACACCACCATATGTGTACGAGTAACCAAGGAAGGGTCACTGTCGCAGAAAATACATACACGTTTATTGGGGTAAAACAGGATTGTACATTGGCCCCTATACTTTTCAACCTGTATGTGTGTGACGTGGAGGGACTGTGGCAGAGTCATTCCAATACACCTGCTAAGTTGGGTAATACTAAGCTGGAATGGATGGCCTTTGCGGATGATCCAGTTTGAGGTATGGAAGGAGGTGCTGGGGCTTCCCCTGGCTATCCCTAACGTGGTTATAAGACACAAGCTTTGTCTTGTGTCTCTTAAGGCTAGATATATCCAGAAACTGCTTTTTACTTACAGGAAAATGATAGATCCTCCGAAAAACTCTTCATTTGAGGTTCTTTACTCAGCTATGCATGTGGAATCTGTTCCTTCCATTCAAGAGTTTAAAATAAGGATGCAGTGTTTACTGGTCATTATTGGCGTTACAGAGCTAGATCTTGTGCAGCGCCCGGTTATTGTTAAGTTGAGCTGATTCAGGGCTGATTGGGTGGAGACTGCGAACTGTATTGTCACCTATGCAACCTATGCTGAGTATTCTCATTTCTTGCACGCGAGAGAATGTACTCCACTATATTTCCAATGCTTTCCTTGTGCAAATACTCGCATGAATTACATACGATTTAGGCTCAATAAATTCCCCACAATTGAGAGGATTAGGCATTGGAAGGATTCCTCACTGCTGTTTCCCTGCGATTCCTCTAATTCTATCTGTAGGTTATGTGGGGCCAAGGATTCCACAGAAACTTTGAGACACTTGGTTACCACGTGCCCCTACTTTGCTGACAACCGGTTAATGTGTTTTAAGGTTAATATCGGCAATGACACGGATGTGGCAATGAACGTCTTGTGGTGTAGATGTATGTGGGGTACTAATGTTTCTTTGATTTTAGCTTTGAATGTATTTTAATGTCTGTTACAAGCGAAATGGACAAGAAAAATCTAAAAACCAGTGGTCGAAGTGAGCGGGAGCAGTGCTCCTCTACTTTTTAAAATTACGTTTTACAGCTTTTAAAAAAGAAACCATTCCGGAATGGTTTCGTTTTAAAATGAAAGTATAAGAAGAAGTTGAAACGTGCACTTTCCGTGCTCTGCACTGAACGTTCCCTTAAACAGCAGGTGCAAGTGTTTGGGGGTTTGTATTATGTGTGGTAGGGGTGTGGTGATGGGGTTTGTGGGGGCAGGCCAGCAGGGAACATAGTTCCACTACTTCTTTTCGTACACTTCGACCACTGCTAAAACTGTATGTTGATATGCAGTTGTATGTACTTTAAACTCTTATTTCTCTTTTTTATGTGTGTTAAACAATTTTGTCTTTTTTTATATATACTTCCTGTTTTTTTATGTTGTGTAACATGATCCACCTTCTGAATGGCACCACCATATTCTCCAAGCTCGACCTCAACAAGGGCTACCACCAACTGGAGCTGGCAAATGAATCCTGCTACACCTTTGTTACACAGATGGGTTTGTTTTACTACAAGAGACTTCATTTTGGTATATCATCGGCAGCAGAAATATTTCAGGAGGAGATACATCAGATCCTAAAACACATACCAAATTATTTGAATTACAGCGATGACATTCTGGTGTTCGGCAAATCCCTCAGCAAGCATGATGAAACGCTGGACCATGTCTGTCTGGCGCTGGAGGCAGCAAGAGTAACATTGAACAAGGAAAAATGTGAATTTCGGAAACGCACGTTGAAATTCTTTGGACACATTTTCTCGAAACAGGGAATGAGACGGACCCAGAAATGGTGGCGGCCCTGACAGAAACATCCAGGCCAACCAGTATTTTGAGCTAAGATCCTTCCTGGGGCTGACCAGTTACTGTTCCAGATACCTGGAAAATTACACCATTATCAGTGTGCCACTCTGTGAACTCACCAAGGAGGGCCAGGAATTAATCTGTACACTGGAGTGTCAGGCCAGTTTTGAGGACATACGTTCAAAGATCACATCGGCAGCAGACATGGCCTAATTTAGCTCCATCGGACTTGGAGCCATTTTGTCACAAATGGATGCGAAGACACCCCACAACAAGCAGGTGGTTGCATACGAGGGCCGCAGCTTCACAGAAACAGAGCAGAGATACTCCCATGCCGAGAAGGAACGCCTGGCAGTGGTCTTGGCTTGTGAGTATTTTCATCTCTTCCTATATGGCAAAGCTTTTACCATCATCACCGACCACCAAACCCTGCTCACGATCTATGGAAATCCACAAGCCAGGATGCCCCTTCCAATTACTTGTTGGGATCATAAATTCACTATACAGCACAAGCCAGGGAAAGATAAAAACCTGGCAGAGCAGACTACCTGTTGCGCCACGTGCAGGGGTCGGCTGGCAGGAACAATCGATAGCGGAAGAATACCTGAACTACGTCATCCATCAAATTAAGAGGCCGATTCATGGAATAATTAGCGCGGCGCAAGTGGGCAAAAACGTGCGAATCGCAGTGGAATAGCGAAAATCGCAGTGCAAGTGCGAAAATCGCACGAAAAGCAGCGCACATCGATTCATGGAAGTCCGTGCGCGATAAAACCAGCGGATGTGCGATAAAAAAGAGCGCAGCGCACGTTGGCGCACAGGCCATCTAACAGTGTGCGCCAGGTCACAGCGAAAATCGCACAGGCCACAGCGAAATTCGCACATAGCGCGGCGCACGCAACAAAAGTAGGCGGAACACGGGCGGAACACTCGGAATGGGGAACAACTTGCCAAAACGTGGGCGTCACGGGGGAAGTACAGGGCACAAGTGCGCGGAACGCCCACACGCTCGCCTACAACACGTATTCATGGAATAGAATAGGGCAAAAAAGGGCACGCTCAAACCAGCGCACAGGCACAAACACGACCGCCACAAGAAAGCAGGCGGTAGCGTCTCTGCGGCTGTAAGAAATGTGCGCCAAAAGTTGCGCCAACAAATAGCACCTATATACTGCCATGATGAATGTCCTATACTGTGGCCCTCCAGGACAAATGACGTGCAAAGGGGTACCCACAAACACGGACACCCGCAGACAAAAAATACGTGTGCGTGTATACCGGGGTGCGCGGGAATTTCCACACGCGATTTCAGCAAGGTACGTGTATTTCAGGGGTGCGCGGGAAGTTCCACACGCGATTTCAGCAGGGTACGTGTATTTCAGGGATGCGCGGGAAGTTCCACACGCGATTGGCCCAGTGCGAGCAGGGTACGTGTATTTCAGGGGTGTGCGGGAATTTCCACACGCGATTTCAGCAGGTTACGTGTATTTCAGGGGTGCGCGGGAAGTTCCACACGCGATTTCAGCAGGGTACGTGTATTTCAGGGGTGCGCGGGAAGTTCCACACGCGATTTCAGCAGGGTACGTGTATTTCAGGGGTGCGCGGGAAGTTCCACACGCGATTGGCCCAGTGCGAGCAGGGTACGTGCATTTCAGGGGTGCGCGGGAAGTTCCACACGCGATTGGCCCAGTGCGAGCAGGGTACGTGTATTTCAGGGGTGCGCGGGAAGTTCCACACGCGATTGGCCCAGTGCGAGCAGGGTACGTGTATTTCAGGGGTGCGCGGGAATTTCCACACGCCATTTCAGCAAGGTATGTGTATTTCAGGGGTGCGCGGGAAGTTCCACACGCGATTGGCCCAGTGCGAGCAGGGTACGTGTATTTCAGGGGTGCGCGGGAATTTCCACACGCGATTTCAGCAAGGTATGTGTATTTCAGGGGTGCGCGGGAAGTTCCACACGCGATTGGCCCAGTGCGAGCAAGGTATGTGTATTTCAGGGGTGCGCGGGAAGTTCCACACGCGATTGGCCCAGTGCGAGCAAGGTATGTGTATTTCAGGGGTGCGCGGGAAGTTCCACACGCGATTGGCCCAGTGCGAGCAGGGTACGTGTATTTCAGGGGTGCGCGGGAAGTTCCACACGCGATTTCAGCAGGGTACGTGTATTTCAGGGGTGCGCGGGAAGTTCCACACGCGATTGGCCCAGTGCGAGCAGGGTACGTGTATTTCAGGGGTGCGCGGGAATTTCCTCACGCCATTTCAGCAAGGTATGTGTATTTCAGGGGTGCGCAGGAAGTTCCACACGCGATTGGCCCAGTGCGAGCAGGGTACGTGTATTTCAGGGGTGCGCGGGAATTTCCACACGCGATTTCAGCAAAGTATGTGTATTTCAGGGGTGCGCGGGAAGTTCCACACGCGATTGGCCCAGTGCGAGCAAGGTATGTGTATTTCAGGGGTGCGCGGGAAGTTCCACACGCGATTGGCCCAGTGCGAGCAAGGTATGTGTATTTCAGGGGTGCGCGGGAAGTTCCACACGCGATTGGCCCAGTGCGAGCAGGGTACGTGTATTTCAGGGGTGCGCGGGAAGTTCCACACGCGATTTCAGCAGAGTACGTGTATTTCAGGGGTGCGCGGGAAGTTCCACACGTGATTGGCCCAGTGCGAGCACGGTACGTGTATTTCAGGGGTGCGCAGGAATTTCCACACGCGATTACAGCAGGTTACGTGTATTTCAGGGGTGCGCGGGAAGTTCCACACGCGATTTCATCAGGGTACGTGTATTTCAGGGGTGCGCGGCAAGTTCCACACGCGATTGGCCCAGTGCGAGCAGGGTACGTGTATTTCAGGGGTGCGCTGGAAGTTCCACACGCGATTGGCCCAGTGCGAGCAGGGTACGTGTATTTCAGGGGTGCGCGGGAAGTTCCACACGCGATTTCAGCAGGGTACGTGTATTTCAGGGGTGCGCGGGAAGTTCCACACACGATTGGCCCAGTGCGAGCAAGGTATGTGTATTTCAGGGGTGCGCGGGAAGTTCCACACGCGATTGGCCCAGTGCGAGCAGGGTACGTGTATTTCAGGGGTGCGCTGGAAGTTCCACATGCGATTTCAGCAGGGTACGTGTATTTCAGGGGTGGGCGGGAAGTTCCACGCGTGATTGGTCCAGTGCGAGCAAGGTATGTGTATTTCAGGGGTGCGCGGGAAGTTCCACACGCGATTGGCCCAGTGCGAGCAGGGTACGTGTATTTCAGGGGTGCGCGGGAATTTCCACACGCGATTTCAGCAGGTTACGTGTATTTCAGGGGTGCGCGGGAAGTTCCACACGCGATTTCAGCAGGGTACGTGTATTTCAGGGGTGCGCGGGAAGTTCCACGCGCGATTGGCCCAGTGCGAGCAGGGTACGTGTATTTCAGGGGTGCGCGGGAAGTTCCACACGCGATTGGCCCAGTGCGAGCAGGGTACGTGTATTTCAGGGGTGCGCGGGAAGTTCCACACGCGATTGACCCAGTGCGAACAGGGTACGTGTATTTCAGGGGTGCGCGGGAATTTCCACACGCCATTTCAGCAAGGTATGTGTATTTCAGGGGTGCGCGGGAAGTTCCACACGCGATTGGCCCAGTGCGAGCAGGGTACGTGGATTTCAGGGGTTCTGGGGAGTACCACACGTGAATTGGCCGTGTGGGCCCTCCCAGGTGTACGCTCCATAACCTCCACGGACCCAGCAGGCAGCCCACACCACGGGGGACTACCCTGCACCCATGCTCATGTCCCGCAGGCAGCCCATCCACCATGGGCATGCCCCCCAGCCAACCCACATGTCACCTTGCACTACTGATCAACAATGCATGTCTACCACCACCCCCACCCCCCTGCCACCATGGGCATCCTCCACCAGGCCCCCACTCATGTCTCCCACCACCCCCACCCCCCTGCCACCATGGGCAGACTCCACCAGGCCCCCACTCATGTCTCCCACCACCCCCACCCCCCTGCCACCATGGGCAGACTCCACCAGGCCCCCACTCATGTCTCCCACCACCCCCACACCCCAGCAGTGCAGGGGCAGCCTCCAGCAGGCCCCCACTCATGTCCCCCTGCACCCCCACGCCCCTGCCACCATGGGCAGACTCCACCAGGCCCCCACTCATGTCCCCCTGCACCCCCAGCAGTGCAGGGGCAGCCTCCAGCAGGCCCCCACTCATGTCCCCCTGCACCCCCACCCCCCTGCCACCATGGGCAGACTCCACCAGGCCCCCACTCATGTCTCCCACCACCCCCACCCCCCAGAAGTGCAGGGGCAGCCCCCACCAGGCCCCCACTCATGTCTCCCACCACCCCCACCCCCCAGCATCCAGGGTCGCCCTCCACCAGGCCCCCACTCATGTCTCCCACCACCCCCACCCCCCAGCCACCAGGGGCAGCCTCCACCAGGCCCCCACCCATGTCTCCCACCACCCCCACCCCCCAGGGGCAGCCTCCACCAGGCCCCCACTCATGTCTCCCACCACCCCCACCCCCCTGCCACCATGGGCAGACTCCACCAGGCCCCCACTCATGTCTCCCACCACCCCCACACCCCAGCAGTGCAGGGGCAGCCTCCAGCAGGCCCCCACTCATGTCCCCCTGCACCCCCACCCCCCTGCCACCATGGGCATCCTCCACCAGGCCCCCGCTCATGTCTCCCACCACCCCCACACCCCTGCCACCATGGGCAGACTCCACCAGGCCCCCACTCATGTCTCCCACCACCCCCACACCCCAGCAGTGCAGGGGCAGCCTCCACCAGGCCCCCACTCATGTCCCCCTGCACCCCCACCCCCCTGCCACCATGGGCATCCTCCACCAGGCCCCCACTCATGTCTCCCACCACCCCCACCCCCCAGCATCCAGGGTCACCCTCCACCAGGCCCCCACTCATGTCTCCCACCACCCCCACCCCCCAGCAGTGCAGGGGCAGCCTCCACCAGGCCCCCACTCATGTCCCCCTGCACCCCCAGGGTCACCCTCCACCAGGCCCCCACTCATGTCTCCCACCACCCCCACCCCCCAGCAGTGCAGGGGCAGCCTCCACCAGGCCCCCACTCATGTCTACCACCACCCCCACCCCCCAGCATCCAGGGTCACCCTCCAGCAGGCCCCCACTCATGTCTCCCACCACCCCCACCCCCCAGCATCCAGGGTCACCCTCCACCAGGCCCCCACTCATGTCTCCCACCACCCCCACCCCCCAGCATCCAGGGTCACCCTCCACCAGGCCCCCACTCATGTCTCCCACCAGCCCCACCCCCCAGCAGTGCAGGGGCAGCCTCCACCAGGCCCTCACTCATGTCCCCCTGCACCCCCACCCCCAGCATCCAGGGTCACCCTCCACCAGGTCCCCACTCATGTCCCCCTGCACCCCCACCCCCAGCATCCAGGGTCACCCTCCACCAGGCCCCCACTCATGTCTCCCACCACCCCCACCCCCCAGCATCCAGGGTCACCCTCCACCAGGCCCCCACTCATGTCTCCCACCACCCCCACCCCCCAGCAGTGCAGGGGCAGCCTCCACCAGGCCCTCACTCATGTCCCCCTGCACCCCCACCCCCCTGCCACCATGGGCAGCCCCCACCAGGTCCTCACAATCCCCAATCATGTGCGTAATGGTCAGCCTCCACAGCCAAAAAGCCCTACCAAGTAACCCATTCACCCACATGGAAATGGAAATCACATGTTACACCCCCAATGTTCATTAAGCTAATGAACACATTTATTTATTTATTTGCATTTATAAAGCGCACAGAACTGCCCTGGGGCATCGTGGCACACATGTCCGTCACACACAATGGTTGCAATTGAATGGGAAAACACACAACATGACATGCATGAAACCAATGAGATGATACCACACAGTGAAGTATGCTAACAAAATTGTATTGAAAAAAATAAAGAATGCTAAAGAAAGAAAACAAACTACAATGTGAATGAGAAAAAAAAAGCTGCATGTCCGTATAAAAACACAAAACTGCAAATCAGAATCAAAAAAAATTATGTCCAAAGTCAAATGTAAAAGAATCTCCATGCAAAAAAGAACTATGTACAAAACTAACAAGGGTCCATGAGCCCAACTGAACAAAGGAAACCTACTAAAAAACCTACCTAAAAATCAACTATATACAAAAAGTGGAGCAATGTCTGTCGACTCCAAATGATAATAAGAAAGAAAGGAAACCTAAAACTAAAGAACTATATACAAAGGCGGCGGGCAAGTTCAGCGGCTCACTCCGTGGTGTCCCGGGCCAGGGCATCATCAAACTCCTGTTCGATGTCCCGGAGGCGGTCCAGTTCCATGGCCCCGAGGGTCCGCAGGGACGACGCCGTGTCCTCCTCCAACCCCCTGCGGATTGCCTCGAGGCACTCGGCCCGCCTCAGGGCCCTCCGCATGGAGTTCTCCGCCCTGACCATTGTGAGCCGCGCCTCTTCCGCCCGCCGCCGCTCCGCACCTATGGCCTGGCCCAACCGCTGCCACACGGAAGACACTCTCTGTCCTGGGTCCCCCTGCCCTCCGGCCGATGCCTGCCCCTCCGATGTCGAAAGCCCCGAGCCTTCATGTCTCCCACCATGTTGCTGCTGCTCTGCCTCTGCCCGTGCACTGCCTCCTGCTGCCTGCACATCCTCCGCCGGCTGGGGTGCACTTGTTGATGTGGCCACCCCTGCTGGACCTCCGACTCCCGACTGTGGCAGGGATGCCTCCTCCACCAGCCTGGCTGCACCGTCAGAGGCAGCTCCACAGGGCACCCAGGTGACTGATGGGTGGGAAGATGGCACAGAGGACGACTGGCGCGTAGGGGGTCCAGTTGAGGAGGGGGTCGAAGCAAGCCCCATCAGACAGCGGAATCCGGCTTGGGTGACCTGTCCCAGCAGGCTGACGTGGTCAACGAGCCATTCGAGATGACGTGCAGTCTCTCCATGAAAAGACTGCAGGTCACCTCGCATGGCCCGTTGACGCAACGCCACACCAGCCAGGACAGGCTCAACCCGGACCTGGATGGCCACGTCCGCAGGCAGAGGAAGGCCAGTTGACGTCAGTTTATCCCCTGCCTGAAAACGGGTCTGGACGTAGGCATCCCTGCTGGTGCAAGATGATGCAGGGACAGGATCGGGGACAGGATTGCACACAGGCACCTCCGGGGCCGCCTGTGCTGCCTCCTGTCTCTGGTCCTGGACTGCACCACTAGCACCAGTGGGATCACCACCTCCAGACCCCGTCTCTGGTGCTTGCACGGCCCCCTCCTCCACCAAACCCCCCACCAACCTGGATGACTCCGTGCCATCTTCCCCTGTTGGGCCCTGTGGGGTCCCAGCTGCCCCTTCTGCTGCCGAGGAGTCCAACTGCAACCTCCGCCTCTTGGACCTCCTCCCGGCAGCTGCGGCCTGGGACGCGGCACCGGACTCCTCACTCCCCGACGAGATGACAACACGGGAGGGGAGCCGGGCCTTGCGTCTCCGGCTGGCGGTCGGATCCCCGCCGCTGTGCTCCACAGCACCTTCTCCGCCCTCTTCATCAGTTGACGCTGCAGACAGGGAGAAACAAAACACAGGCATCAGGGCACTGTACAATGGACACATACACGCATGACAGTTGCACATGAGTGCATTGGCAAACCTCAGACATGTCATCACAATCCCCAACACACATGTCATTGCAACTCGCACACATGAGCCATACCACAGCCATATCGCAACTGCCACCACCATCCATACACATACAACAGCATCAGCAGCCAAAGGGGAGCCAGACATCACATGCAACACAGGAAGTGCACCACACATGTACACACACCACCACACTTGCATGCATGTCTACACCTCTGCCAAGTGTCGCACTGTTCAGACGGGCATCCATGTCACATCTGCCAATCAGGCTTCCACATCCCGCTGTCACATGCATCCATGTTGCATCACTGTTACACCCTTGACAAATACACACACATGCACATGTACACAGTGCTCATACATGCAGCCGAAAATAACATACATGCCTGACATCACGGACATGTCTACTTACATACACATTCATCCAAACATGTGTGCACGCACAACTGCATTTGCCATGCAAGCCCACACACACAAGCACCATCCATGTCTCACACATTACAGCCCTCGCATGTGTCAGACCCACGGCCCTGTACACCCCCACCCATACTCGACCCCATACAAACAGATGTGCAACCGGCACAATGCCGAATAATCACCACACGCACTGCTCACAATCAGGATGCATGTACACTCACTGCTCGACTCCAGACGGGTCTGCTTCTCTAGGACCAGGACGTGGAGCGCTGGGGATATGCGTTCCAGGACCCCCATCTGTTCTTCCGACAAGTGGCCCCGGCGCCCCTTGGCATCCGCTGCCTTCAAGAGGCGCCGGGCCTTGTTCAGGGTCCTGGACCTGAAGTCCTCCCAGCGCTTCCTGACATGTTGTAAGTCCCGGACTGCCATCCCCTCCGCGTTGATGGCAGTCACGATGTCAGTACAGATCCGAGTCCGTCCTTCCTTGTCGGCGCGGGAACTTCCGAAGAGGGCATCATACTGCCCCAGGACTTGCTCCACCAGGACACCAACTTCGGTGGCACTGAAGCTGGTGCCCCTCTGCCTCTCTGGCCGGGGGTTGTCAGTGGTCACAGATGGTGTTTGCCCCGACATAACCCCAGAGGCAGGAGTGGATGGGCAACTGGGTCCTGGGGCTGGGCTGTGGAGCGATGGAATTCCAGTCGGGAGTCTTCGGTTCCAGCAGGGGTGGTCACAGCAACAGCACCCCTGGCTGATGTGCAGGCAGCAAATGGCAGTGCACGTGGGCAGCAGGCAGTCAGGCAGCAGCAGATGGCAGGTGGGAGCGTGCTCAGGGCTCTGGGGGGCAGTAGTTCGGCCTTCTGGGCAGGAGCGTGGTCTTCCGTGTGCTTACGCGTGGCCAGCTTTGTACGGAGTGATTTGGCACGTGAAAATCCTGCACGTCAGCGTGAAAACCGAGGAAAGGCCCTTAGCGCGTAAGCGCGTCAGCACGCATACGCGATTCTATTGGACCAAAGGCCCTCAGCGCATAAGCGCGTCTGTGACGTGACACGCACGGGTGTTTCCCACACAGCACGTGATGAGAGCACACGTGGGAAGACTGCACGTCAGTGTGTCATCGCGTGTGATAGGTGGAAATGGCCCTACACGCAGAAGTGACAAAGCGTGTAATTGGTGGAAATGGCCCTAGCGCGTACACGCCGCGTAAGTGACGCTGGACGTGTGGGCCTGTATAAAAGGTACGCGTAGAACACCATTTCCTTGTACGTGCTTTTCGTGGAGAGCGAGTGGGTGAATTCTGTACTTCTTGTCGTTTCACACGCGATTTACTTCACGGCATTTCAAGTTCGTATTCCCTGTTACCTCTGACAGCTTTTTCTCTTTTTTCTCTTTTACTGGTTTACCTGGGCCTGTTCCCTCAAACAGTGTTCCCTACTACTGTTGTCCTGTCTCCTCAGACAGCGTACAAATCTTCTTTTGGCGGGGGTGTTGCCAACCAAACGCGCTCCTTTTTCACGCTCTTTTACCTGGCAGACGGTGAGTCACGCACGTATCTAACATCTGTGCTTGCCCCGTGTGTAGCCTACCCCTTCAGAGGTCATTCTAGGCTGCGTGTGACACGCATACGTTCATTCTTGTGTTACTGGGTGCCACAGCGTAGTGCAGGTTTTTCTTTCTGCACACGTGGTCTAGGAGGGGTTGCGTGCACGTCATCTCCCTTTTTTGGGGCTCCTGTGCGTAGCGTGACCCGTCATCGTTCCCCAGGGGTTACAATCAGCCTTGCAAGAGCACTAGGGTACAATTACCATCTGGTACCCAACCCCTTTGACCCCCAATTGCCCAGGACAATATTTTACACCCACTCCCATACGCACATTAACATCAGTGCCATGGCTGGGAGGCGAGGATTCCGTAAGGGTGGCAAAGGTGGAAGAGCCACAAGTGGTGGCCGTGGTGGATCCGGTAGGGGACGTGGTCGTTACTTGCAGGGTGAGCCTGTCCCCCCATGTGTGGAGGACCAGTCAAGGGCACCCATAATCCCCCCCCCGCTCCCGTTGAGGCTGATGTGGCTGACACCATCCATGCTCAGCCCTTGTTGGACCAGCCCATTGTGGCACCAGACCTGGCTGACTCCATGGCTGACTTCCAGGTCAGCAGGCCTATGACACGTGCGCTGGTGCACGTTGATGTCACCATGCCACGTGCATCTGGGGCAGCAAGGTCATCTGCTGCACCAAGTAGGCAGGGCGGAGAGGCTGCAGGGGCAGCTGCGGCTCCATCCACCCCAGCCCTCACACACCCGGCCCGGACAGTGTCGGTCCTAGTCCATGCTGCTGACATTCCCCCTGACACCATCACACTAGAGCCAATGCCTGCACCAACTCCCATGCTGAGTGTGCAATCCCACACTCCTGATACAGAGTCCACCAGGGCTCCTGCCCCTAGTGTCCAGAGCGGCGCAGGACACTCAGGATCACCACCACCTTCCAAGCGGAAGAGGAAGAGTGCTCGTCCGGCACAGGCTGATGCCCCAGACACGGCTACACAGTCCGGCCCATCCAGGAAGCCCAGCTTCACGGATGACGAACTGAATGCACTTGTCGAGTATGTGTCCGCACATGACAACGAGATGGTCATTGTTGCAGGATCCAAGACCACACCTGCACAACGCCAGGCACACTGGCAGACCGTTGCCGACATCGTAAGTGCCCTTGGAATCGTGAGGCGCACAGCCAATGATTGCTATAAGCGCTGGAATGACCTAAAGCGCAGGGCAAAGAGTAAGCTGGCCTCAAGTCATGCCGCAACTCTAGTGACTGGAGGTGGGTCTCCAGTAGTAGACATGGAACTCACTCCACATGAGTCAGTCGCTGGGACCTACGTCACGGAGGAACAGATCCAAGGCGTGGGAGATTTGGCTGATTACGAGGCATTGTCCGGTGAGTGCACATGCATGTGTGTGTCATCCATGTGCATGGTGTGTGTGAGGGCTTCCATTTGTGTGACAGGTGAGAGTGTGTGCGCCTGAGTCGTATGGGTCAGCCATGTGCTTCATGCAATACGTCCTGCGCAGCTGCATTTGGCCATAGCAGTATCCCTTCTGCCAACAGTAGACATCTAGCCCAACTGCACGCCAGTTGCCCTTGAAGTGTCACCTTGCCACAACATTGTTGCTTGATTTTTCACTGTTCATTTAGTCAGATTGTTTGCATTCCACCACTTTTACTAGGCATGTCGCAGTCCTGTAGTCACATGTCTGACATGGCTATGGTAAAGTGGAGTGACTTTGTTACCTGGATATCATTTGTTCAAACATGTCCCTGTGCAATTGCACCATTTCGGACTGGCAGCTCCAGGTGAAGAATCTGACCTGTTTGAATCAGAAAAGCTATTACATGCGGGAACTGGACTGAATGAATAGGTGCTGCCCTCCTCTCCATCTTCACTCAATAGCAATGGTACATGCCATCTGTGTGATGGCATGTGTGTTTCACCTGCCAATCACAGGGCAATGTGTGATGCCACTGCCAGGCAGCATGCAGAAAATGTGTTCATCTTCCATCTTGGTGTCATCAGTGTGTGCCATTTGCCTGCCCTTCATACGCAGTGAGGGTGCATGCATGGGAGCGTTTTAGTCATGTAGGACATGTGTCAAACAAGTACTGGTTCTCTTGCTTCTCAGCCCTCATTGTGTGCCATGGTGCTAATGCCCGTTTCCATTTCTTTGTTTTTATGTCTTTGCAGGGGAAGACGCACCTGATACTGCTGGGGTTGTGGAGATGGTGCAGACCCAGGAGGGGTCCGAGGGCCGACCAACCACCAGTGAGGGACGAGGTGTGGTGGTGGGTGAGAACCCACAAGTGCTGCAGGTCGTGCTCTCAAGGGGTGTCTCTGGCTGCACCTCCCCCGAGCTGTACTCAGGTGTTGATTCGGATGAGACCTACGTGCCGTCGCAGGTGAGTGTTCCAGGGAGGGATTCTGTTCTGTCTCACCCACCTGCACCAGGGTCAGAACCCTCAATGGGGATGTCAGTGTTGGCAGCTACGCCTTTGGTGGTTACGGATCAGCAAGGCGCAGTTCGCCTTGCCCCAGACAGGTGTGGTGCCCGCCGACGTGGTGGCCGTACGCCACCTGGCAATACCGCATGGGAGCAATCCATTTACGGTATGGCAACCCAACAGGCAGCATCATCCGAGATGATGGCTCAGGCCATGGATAGGGTGGCCACTTCCATTGTCCCCCCTGAAAGGCTGATGGAGCGACTAGAGCAGGCAACCGACTCCATCTGCCAGTCACACAGGGAGGACATGTTGGGGTCCAACAGGGACAGGCGGGCGGCACTGGCGACTCTGCAGGAGGCCATCTCCATTGAGTCCCAGGGCCACAGGGAAGCCCTGAGGCAGGAGCTCCTTCACCTCAGGACAACTCTTGTTGAGCTTGAGGCTTCAACACACCAAAGGACAGAACAGCAGCTGGAGCGTCTCACCCGTACGCTCTCAGCTGAGATGCAGGCAACGAGGGCGGAGGTCCGGGCATCCCGTGAGTTGTTGCATGGGGACCTCCGCACACTCATCCTCCAGAACCAGACCTACCACACCCGCATGCTTGCAGCCATGGAGGAGCAGACTAGGGCCTTGCGTGGGCTGCCTCCCATAGTGCAACCACCTCCGGATGCAGCTGCACAGGGTGATAATAGCGACAGCAGTGATACTCCCACAATAGGGTAGCCGTGTGGGCCATGAGCCCATGGAGGTGTTTTTTTTTCCCAGGATGCACGCAGGTGGGTTCTGGTGTGCATCCTGTCCTCGGACCTCCTGGGTGGCCTCCCCAACCCCCCCCCCCGGGCCCTTCAATGGCCATTTTTTATTTTTTATTTTTTTATTTTTTTTTAATTTTTATTTATTTTATTCCCAATTTTTTTTGGACGATTTGTTGGCTTCCGTGGTTCCTGTGGGCATTCGCTGCATTGTGGCTGGGCACATGCAGGCTTGTAATGTATTTGGTTCAGATGCTTGGGTTTGAGTCACACACACCCCTCCTGCTTCCCGTTTCCATGGGCTTGCAAAGGGTGTGCCCAAGTGACAGTGAATTACACAGTGACGTTGGACTCCCATGAGCTGTGTGGGCAGTCTGTAGTCAATACTGATGGCACTGTCCTCTTGTTGCATTTTGCAAGTGGGTATTCATTTTAGCTGCTTGAATGTGTAACTTCACAAAACTGCATTGGTGGTGTCTGTGTGGGTAGGGATGCACACATTGTGACACTTCCAGGTGAACAATCTCAGGCTGATATGGTTTTCACGGTTCTTTCTCCAGACATTCAGGATCAGTGTCAGGTTGAGTCATCATTGATTTTCAGATGGAATGTGCCAGGGCAGTGTGCACTCCACAGGGGTGTGATTTCTATATGAAGTAATTAGCCACTAGCTGTGTACGGGCTGCCTCCCCCGTGCCCTTTCCCCTCCCCATGCGCAGCGGCTGTGCATGTGGTTAGGGATGGGGGGGCACCACCATGTCCACGGCCAGGCCCCGGCGTGTTGCAACGTTGTGCAGGACACATGCTGCCACTATGATCCTGCACACTACTGGGGGAGCGTACAACAGCTGCCCGCCAGAACGGTCAAGGGAGCGAAAGCGCGACTTCAGCACTCCGAATGTGCGCTCCACTATGCCCCGGGTTGTAATGTGGGCTGCATTATATCTTACCTGGGGTGGCGTGGTGGGGTTCCGAATTGGCGTCATCATGTGGGGGCTGAGAGGGTAGGCACTGTCCCCTGTGGAGGTGGTGATTGGTATCATTGGTGGGGTTGTGACCTTGCTCAGTATCTGACATGCATGCATGTGCAGTGGCATTCATACTCACCAAGCAGCCATGTATCGCCATGCCGCCCAGCTTCTAGGTCCCGGTTTAGGGTGGACATTCGGTAAATGAAGCTGTCGTGGGTTGACCCGGGATAGTTGGCATATACTGAGGTGATGATTCCCTTGGCATTACATACTACCTGCACGTTGATGGAATGCCAGTGCTTGCGGTTCCTATAGATGTGCTCAGATGCCCTGGGGGGACGTAGAGCCACATGGGTGCAGTCGATGGCACCTAGCACTTTGGGGAATCGTGCCACAGCGTAGAAATCCAGGGCGGCAGCATGCCTTTCTGCAGGGGTTCTGGGCAGGTATATGTGCCTGCGGACTGATGGGCGTGCATTGATGATGTTCAAGACCTGGTGTAGGCAGCGTGACTGGGTGGCCTGTGATACACCACCCACAATGGCACTTGTCCGCTGAAATAATCCAGTGGCTAAGAAGTGCAGTACATTGAGGACCTTCTCCAGGGGGCTGAGTGCTTGGGAGCACAGGGTGGGTGATGTGAGGTCATCCTCCCACTCACTCACCAGGTCCAGTATGATGTGTGGTGGAAACCTGTACCTCCCATGCACCTGGTCATCAGGCATCCCGAAAAGGCTGGTTCTGGGTGTGAATATTCTGGCCCTGACTATCCTCCTCCTCCTCCTTTGGTAGGCCACGCCCACTGCTGCTAGGAACGGTATGTTCATCCTGGGTCTGAGCTTGTTATTTTTTTAGCGCGCAAATTAATGCGTTGCGCGTGTTGTAGGCGAGCGTGTGACCCGCGCACCCCTGAAATCCAGTACCCAGTCCAATAGCGTGTGGAAATTCCCGCGCACACCGGGATACAGGTGCGCTGACGTACTTGCGTGTGTAAGTGTCCGCGCACACCTGATATACACGTACATAGGCCAATCGCGTGTACGCGCACTTTTGTCCAATTACACGCAATGACACCCTGACGTGCTGTCCAATTACACGCGATGACACTCTGACGTGCAGTCTTTCCACGTGTGCTCTGTCATCACGTGCTGTGTGGGAAACACCCGTGCGGGTCACGTCACAGACGCGCTTACGCGCTGAGGGCCTTTGGTCCAATAGATTCGCGTATGCGTGCTGACGCGCTTACGCGCTAAGGGCCTTTCTTCGGTTTTCACACTGACGTGCAGGATTTTCACGTGCCAAATCACTCCGTACCAAGCTGGCCACGCATAAGCACACGGAAGACCACGCTTCTGCCCAGAAGGCCGAACTACTGCTCCCCAGAGCCCCGAGCACGCTCCCACCTGCCATCTGCTGCTGCCTGACTGCCTGCTGCCCACGTGCACTGCCATTTGCTGCCTGCACATCAGCCAGGGGTGCTGTTGCTGTGACCACCCCTGCTGGAACCGAAGACTCCCGACTGGAATTCCATCGCTCCACAGCCCAGCCCCAGGACCCAGTTGCCCACCCACTCCTGCCTCTGGGGTTGTCATGTCGGGGCAAACACCATCTGTGACCACTGACAACCCCCGGCCAGAGAGGCAGAGGGGCACCAGCTTCAGTGCCACCGAAGTTGGTGTCCTGGTGGAGCAAGTCCTGGGGCAGTATGATGCCCTCTTCGGAAGTTCCCGCGCCGACAAGGAAGGACGGACTCGAATCTGGACTGACATCGTGACTGCCATCAACGCGGAGGGGGTGGCAGTCCGGGACTTACAACATGTCAGGAAGCGCTGGGAGGACTTCAGGTCCAGGACCCTGAACAAGGCCCGGCGCCTCTTGAAGGCAGCGGATGCCAAGGGGCGCCGGGGCCACTTGTCGGAAGAACAGATGGGGGTCCTGGAACGCATATCCCCAGCGCTCCACGTCCAGGTCCTAGAGAAGCAAACCCGTCTGGAGTCGAGCGGTGAGTGTACATGCATCCTGATTGTGCGCAGTGCGTGTGGTGATTATTCGGCATTGTGCCGGTTGCACATCTGTTTGTATGGGGTCGAGTATGGGTGGGGGTGTACAGGGCCGTGGGTCTGACACATGCGAGGGCTGTAATGTGTGAGACATGGATGGTGCTTGTGTGTGTGGGCTTGCATGGCAAATGCAGTTGTGCGTGCACACATGTTTGGATGAATGTGTATGTAAGTAGACATGTCCGTGATGTCAGGCATGTATGTTGTTTTCGGCTGCATGTATGAGCACTGTGTACATGTGCATGTGTGTGTATTTGTCAAGGGTGCAACAGTGATGCAACATGGATGCATGTGACAGCGGGATGTGGAAGCCTGATTGGCAGATGTGACATGGATGCCCGTCTGAACAGTGCGACACTTGGCAGAGGTGTAGACATGCATGCAAGTGTGGTGGTGTGTGTACATGTGTGGTGCACTTCCTGTGTTGCATGTGATGTCTGGCTCCCCTTTGGCTGCTGATGCTGTTGTATGTGTATGGATGGTGGTGGCAGTTGCGATATGGCTGTGGTATGGCTCATGTGTGCGAGTTGCAATGACATGTGTGTTGGGGATTGTGATGACATGTCTGAGGTTTGCCAATGCCACTCATGTGCAACTGTCATGCGTGTATGTGTCCATTGTACAGTGCCCTGATGCCTGTGTTTTGTTTCTCCCTGTCTGCAGCGTCAACTGATGAAGAGGGCGGAGAAGGTGCTGTGGAGCACAGCGGCGGGGATCCGACCGCCAGCCGGAGACGCAAGGCCCGGCTCCCCTCCCGTGTTGTCATCTCGTCGGGGAGTGAGGAGTCCGGTGCCGCGTCCCAGGCCGCAGCTGCCGGGAGGAGGTCCAAGAGGCGGAGGTTGCAGTTGGACTCCTCGGCAGCAGAAGGGGCAGCTGGGACCCCACAGGGCCCAACAGGGGAAGATGGCACGGAGTCATCCAGGTTGGTGGGGGGTTTGGTGGAGGAGGGGGCCGTGCAAGCACCAGAGACGGGGTCTGGAGGTGGTGATCCCACTGGTGCTAGTGGTGCAGTCCAGGACCAGAGACAGGAGGCAGCACAGGCGGCCCCGGAGGTGCCTGTGTGCAATCCTGTCCCCGATCCTGTCCCTGCATCATCTTGCACCAGCAGGGATGCCTACGTCCAGACCCGTTTTCAGGCAGGGGATAAGCTGACGTCAACTGGCCTTCCTCTGCCTGCGGACGTGGCCATCCAGGTCCGGGTTGAGCCTGTCCTGGCTGGTGTGGCGTTGCGTCAACGGGCCATGCGAGGTGACCTGCAGTCTTTTCATGGAGAGACTGCACGTCATCTCGAATGGCTCGTTGACCACGTCAGCCTGCTGGGACAGGTCACCCAGGCCGGATTCCTCCGTCTGATGGGGCTTGCTCCGACCCCCTCCTCAACTGGACCCCCTACGCGCCAGTCGTCCTCTGTGCCATCCTCCCACCCATCAGTCACCTGGGTGCCCTGTGGAGCTGCCTCTGACGGTGCAGCCAGGCTGGTGGAGGAGGCATCCCTGCCACAGTCAGGAGTCGGAGGTCCAGCAGGGGTGGCCACATCAACAAGTGCACCCCAGCCGGCGGAGGATGTGCAGGCAGCAGGAGGCAGTGCACGGGCAGAGGCAGAGCAGCAGCAGCAGCAACATGGTGGGAGACATGAAGGCTCGGGGCTTTTGACATCGGAGGGGCAGGCATCGGCCGGAGGGCAGGGGGACCCAGGACAGAGAGTGTCTTCCGTGTGGCAGCGGTTGGGCCAGGCCATAGGTGCGGAGCGGCGGCGGGCGGAAGAGGCGCGGCTCACAATGGTCAGGGCGGAGAACTCCATGCGGAGGGCCCTGAGGCGGGCCGAGTGCCTCGAGGCAATCCGCAGGGGGTTGGTGGAGGACACGGCGTCGTCCCTGCGGACCCTCGGGGCCATGGAACTGGACCGCCTCCGGGACATCGAACAGGAGTTCGATGATGCCCTGGCCCGGGACACCACGGAGTGAGCCGCTGGACTTGCCCGCCGCCTTTGTATATAGTTCTTTAGTTTTAGGTTTCCTTTCTTTCTTATTATGATTTGGAGTCGACGGACACTGCTCCACTTTTTGTATATAGTTGATTTTTAGGTAGGTTTTTTAGTAGGTTTCCTTTGTTCAGTTGGGCTCATGGACCCTTGTTAGTTTTGTACATAGTTCTTTTTTGCATGGAGATTTTTTTACATTTGACTTTGGACATAATTTTTTTTATTCTGATTTGCAGTTTTGTGTTTTTATACGGACATGCAGCTTTTTTTTTCTCATTCACATTGTAGTTTGTTTTCTTTCTTTAGCATTCTTTATTTTTTTCAATACAATTTTGTTAGCATACTTCACTGTGTGGTATCATCTCATTGGTTTCATGCATGTCATGTTGTGTGTTTTCCCATTCAATTGCAACCATTGTGTGTGACGGACATGGGTTCATTAGCTTAATGAACATTGGGGGTGTAACATGTGATTTCCATTTCCATGTGGGTGAATGGGTTACTTGGTAGGGCTTTTTGGCTGTGGAGGCTGACCATTACGCACATGATTGGGGATTGTGAGGACCTGGTGGGGGCTGCCCATGGTGGCAGGGGGGTGGGGGTGGTGGGAGACATGAGTGGGGGCCTGGTGGAGGGTGACCCTGGATGCTGGGGGGTGGGGGTGGTGGGAGACATGAGTGGGGGCCTGGTGGAGGCTGCCCCTGCACTGCTGGGGGGTGGGGGTGGTGGGAGACATGAGTGGGGGCCTGGTGGAGGCTGCCCCTGCACTGCTGGGGGGTGGGAGACATGAGTGGGGGCCTGGTGGAGGCTGCCCCTGGTGGCTGGGGGGTGGGGTGGTGGGAGACATGAGTGGGGGCCTGGTGGAGGATGCCCATGGTGGCAGGGGGGTGGGGGTGCAGGGGGACATGAGTGGGGGCCTGCTGGAGGCTGCCCCTGCACTGCTGGGGTGTGGGGGTGGTGGGAGACATGAGTGGGGGCCTGGTGGAGGGTGACCCTGGATGCTGGGGGGTGGGGGTGGTGGGAGACATGAGTGGGGGCCTGGTGGAGGCTGCCCCTGGTGGCTGGGGGGTGGGGGTGGTGGGAGACATGGGTGGGGACCTGGTGGAGGCTGCCCCTGGTGGCTGGGGGGTGGGGGTGGTGGGAGACATGGGTGGGGGCCTGGTGGGGGCTGCCCCTGGTGGCTGGGGGTGGTGGGAGACATGAGTGGGTGCCTGGTGGAGGGTGACCCTGGATGCTGGGGGGTGGGGGTGGTGGGAGACATGAGTGGGGGCCTGGTGGAGGCTGCCCCTGGTGGCTGGGGGGTGGGGGTGGTGGGAGACATGGGTGGGGGCCTGGTGGAGGCTGCCCCTGGTGGCTGGGGGGTGGGGGTGGTGGGAGGCATGAGTGGGGGCCTGGTGGAGGATGCCCATGGTGGCAGGGGGATGGGGGTGCAGGGGGACATGAGTGGGGGGCCTGCTGGAGGCTGCCCCTGCACTGCTGGGGTGTGGGGGTGGTGGGAGACATGAGTGGGGGCCTGGTGGAGTCTTCCCATGGTGGCAGGGGGGTGGGGGTGGTGGGAGACATGAGTGGGGGCCTGGTGGTGGCTGCCCCTGGTGGCTGGGGGGTGGGGGGAGACATGGGTGGGGGCCTGGTGGAGGCTGCCCCTGGTGGCTGGGGGGTGGGGGTGGTGGGAGACATGAGTGGGGGCCTGGTGGAGGGTGACCCTGGATGCTGGGGGGTGGGGGTGGTGGGAGACATGAGTGGGGGCCTGGTGGAGTCTGCCCATGGTGGCAGGGGGTGGGGGTGGTGGGAGACATGAGTGGGGGCCTGGTGGAGGCTGCCCCTGGTGGCTGGGGGGTGGGGGTGGTGGTAGACATGAGTGGGGGCCTGGTGGAGGATGCCCATGGTGGCAGGGGGGGTGGGGGTGCAGGGGGACATGAGTGGGGGCCTGCTGGAGGCTGCCCCTGCACTGCTGGGGTGTGGGGGTGGTGGGAGACATGAGTGGGGGACTGGTGGAGGGTGACCCTGGATGCTGGGGGGTGGGGGTGGTGGGAGACATGAGTGGGGGCCTGGTGGAGGCTGCCCCTGGTGGCTGGGGGGTGGGGGTGGTGGGAGACATGGGTGGGGGCCTGGTAGAGGCTGCCCCTGGTGGCTGGGGGGTGGGGGTGGTGGGAGACATGGGTGGGGGCCTGGTGGGGGCTGCCCCTGGTGGCTGGGGGTGGTGGGAGACATGAGTGGGTGCCTGGTGGAGGGTGACCCTGGATGCTGGGGGGTGGGGGTGGTGGGAGACATGAGTGGGGGCCTGGTGGAGGGTGACCCTGGTGGCTGGGGGGTGGGGGTGGTGGGAGACATGGGTGGGGGCCTGGTGGCTGGGGGTGGTGGGAGACATGAGTGGGGGTCTGGTGGAGGATGCCCATGGTGGCAGGGGGGTGGGGGTGCAGGGGGACATGTGTGGGGGCCTGCTGGAGGCTGCCCCTGCACTGCTGGGGTGTGGGGGTGGTGGGAGACATGAGTGGGGGCCTGGTGGAGTCTGCCCATGGTGGCAGGGGGGTGGGGGTGGTGGGAGACATGAGTGGGGGCCTGGTGGAGGCTGCCCCTGGTGGCTGGGAGGTGGGGGTGGTGGGAGACATGGGTGGGGGCCTGGTGGAGGCTGCCCCTGGTGGCTGGGGGGTGGGGGTGGTGGGAGACATGGGTGGGGGCCTGGTGGAGTCTGCCCATGGTGGCAGGGGGGTGGGGGTGGTGGGAGAGATGAGTGGGGGCCTGGTGGAGGGTGACCCTGGTGGCTGGGGGGGGGTGGTGGTGGGAGACATGAGTGGGGGCCTGGTGGAGTCTGCCCATGGTGGCAGGGGGGTGGGGGTGGTGGGAGACATGAGTGGGGGCCTGGTGGAGGGTGACCCTGCACTGCTGGGGGGTGGGGGTGGTGGGAGACATGAGTGGGGGCCTGGTGGAGGGTGCCCATGGTGGCAGGGGGGTGGGGGTGGTGGGAGACATGAGTGGGGGCCTGGTGGAGGCTGCCCCTGCACTGCTGGGGGGTGGGGGTTGTGGGAGACATGCATTGTTGATCAGTAGTGCAAGGTGACATGTGGGTTGGCTGGGGGGCATGCCCATGGTGGATGGGCTGCCTGCGGGACATGAGCAGGGGTGCAGGGTAGTCCCTCGTGGTGTGGGCTGCCTGCAGGGGCCGTGGAGGTTGTGGAGCGTACACCTGGGAGGACCCACACGGCCAATTCACGTGTAGTACTCCCCAGAACCCCTGAAATACACATTCCCTGCTGGTATCGCGTGTGCAACTTCCCGCGCACCCCTGAAATACACGTACCCAGCTCGCACTGGGACAATCGTGTGTGGAACTTCCCGCGCACCCCTGAAATACACGTACCCTGCTCGCACTGGGACTATCGCGTGTGGAACTTCCCGCGCACCCCTGAAATACACGTACCCTGCTCGCACTGGGACTATCGCATGTGGAACTTCCCGCGCAACCCTGAAATACACGTACCCTGCTCGCACTGGGCCAATCGCGTGTGGAACTTCCCGCGCACCCATGGAATACACGTACCCTGCTTGCACTGGCCCATTCGCGTGTGGAACTTCCCGCGCACCCCTGAAATGCACGTACCCTGCAGTAATCGCGTGTGGAACTTGCCGCGCACCCCTGAAATACACGTACCCTGCTGAAATCGCTTGTGCAACTTCCCGCGCACCCCTGAAATTCACGTACCCTGCTTGCACGGGGCCAGCCGCGTGTGGAACTTCCCGCGCACCCCTGTAATACGCGTTCCCCGCTTGGCGTTTGCTGTTTGCCAGCCCGGTGAACTGGTCCAGGGTTAGCGCAGCCCTTTGCAATGATTTAGCGATTTGGATGACTTTTCCTACTTACTGGCGCTGCTGCAGGGTCGCTGGCGATTCTCTGCGCCACGGCTGGTTTGGAAGCCTGAAATCCATGAATACGCTGTGTGCGGAAATCGGTTTTAGCGCACGTGCCTGGCGCAGTCAATCGCACGCGGACACTCTGCGCCAGCCGCTTGCGACACTTTTCTGCGAAATTCTATGAATTACCCTGTAAGCCATTCCGGATTGCGTGGGGGACACTACACCAAGAGTCAGAAGCTGATCCTGCCCTCTCCACAATAACCCAGTGCCTTCGGGCAGGAAGGATGAAACATGCTAAAGGCATGGCCAAACACCTGGATCAGACTGCCCAGGACGACGTGCAGAGCTTGTGCCTTGTCCAAGAGGGACTCACTGTCACGGAAGATCACATCGTCTTCAAAAGTTACAAGATCGTACGACCCAGGTCACTTGCCAGAGGGCCATTGATCTCACCCACAAGGGTTACTGGGGAGTTGTGTCTACCAAGAAACTGCTCGGCCACAAGGTCTGGTGCGCCCAGCTAGAAAACAGAGTGGAGGCTGCACTGCAGAATTGCACCTTATGCATGGTGGTAGCTCCGCCACCCAATCCTCACACATTACAGATGTCGACCCGGCCAGAAGGCATCTGGGAAGAATTAACAATTGATTTCTTTAGAGCCATGAGAGATCGATCGTACATACTAGTGTTAATTGACCAATATTCCAGGTTCCCAGAGGTCCAAATCATACCCTCCACAGTAGACACGGCGGTCATCCCGGCCCTGGACAGGATTCTCACAGCATACGGCATACCGAAGACTATCAAATCTGACAATGGACCGCACTTCACTAGTCACGATTTAGCAAACTTTGCGGACTACATGGGATTCAAGCATCACATGATAACACTCCTCTGGCCTCAGACCAATGGCATGGCCAAAAGTTTCATGTCCAACACTAAGCGGACACTGCAAATAGCTCATGTCACGGGTGAGCCATTTGAACAAGTCCTATAACAATTCTTGGGAAAGTACTGGCAAACGCCACACTGCTCCACGGGTGAATGCCCGGCCGATCTCATGTTTGGCCGTAGAGTCAGAACACGGCTCCCTCAGAACCTGGAGGAAGGGGAATCGCGCAACAAGGATGGTGACAAGATTGCACAAGATGTGGCAGCCATGCAAATTATGAAGAAGCAGCTGACACCAGAGAAACAGCTCTAAACGTTGGACATCAGGTGCTAGGGAAACAAGCAGAACGGAGGAAGGAGGAGCCCATATTTGCTCATACAACTCTGTGTCCAACAGAAATGGCACGATGATCACAGCGAGCGATGGTGAGGGATGGGCCATCACACAAATGTCTCTCACTTCAAGAAAGCTGCGGGGGGAGATTTTCAGACAAAGCGACAATGAAGAGGACACTTAGAGATTCGGATGAGTCATACCAGGGGGACAGTGAGGTGTCAGGGGAAGAATGGGACAAAAGAGAGAAAGAGATGTTGCGACAACCCACCACAAAGGCTGACCTGGAACGCCAGCCAGCTGGATGATCACTGAGGGTCAAGATAAAGCCCATGAGACTCAGAGGAAATGGACTGATGCCTCTTCGTGTTCAAGAAGGGGGGGGGTTGTCATGTTAGCATATGAGGTATGTTAGCCTCATTGTGTGGGAGGGACTTAGTTGGGGTGAGGGGTGGAGAAGGGAAGTGACGGGGTTAGAGTCGAAGGGGCAGTTAGAAAGGAATAAAGACATGTGAGCAGTTGACCCGTCTCTGCCGCCTCTGTTCAGAAGGCCTGACATGTAATACGGGTGGCGGGCCGGCCAGCATTGGGGGTCCGAGGTCATACATAGAAGGGCTGAACATCCCAAACCTTACACTATGGAATCACTTTACAATGTATTTGTCAAACTGTCTTGACATTGTTTGGTGAGCCGCATCCGCGTTGTACATAAAGTGCCTTTGTGTACTCAGCACTTAAAACACTAATCGCTGCTGGCCACTCAGACCACGTTGATATTGTTTTCAATTGATGCTTGCGTACTCGGGTCTTTGCAACAGACTATAGAGAGAGTCATAGGAGTGCAGGGTACATGTCAAGTGTCAGATGCCATGCTGCGTACTAAGGACAGCAAATTACAGATTCAAATTAGTCCCAGGGGTAATTTTCTTCTAAGTGGACACTTTATACAATGATACCACTCACTCAAATTCAGCCAACGAGAGTGCTGCATGGGAGCCTGGAACATATAGTAATAAAATAGCATCCGTTTTTGGGTTTGAGGCTTTGCAGCAATATCAATAACAAATAAAGCTACAACCCGACAGAGATGCTCAATTTACCAACCAAATAAGGATACCCACTCTCCTGTGATCTGAACCTGCAGACTTCAAGCTACTTGCATTTCTGTGCAGCAGCCACGCGAGTCCACCGAGCAATCCCTACTTATGTGACTGATGACCTGAAATCCCTTTAGTCAATAAGAGTATTAATTATGTTATGTTATGTTGATTTATTCCTTGCGCCGCTACCACAAAGGGGCAGTCTCTAGGTGCTCGCGTGGCTCAACAAGAGAGGGTGGGGATGGTGAGGTTAGTGGTGATAGGGTGAGAGGATAGGTTCAGAACCAGGAGGAACTGGCATCTATGAGTGTTGTTTTGCATGTGGGAGTTTGTGCGGAAGGCCTTGTGTGTTGTAATCGTATGGGTAAGATTCAGTGCCTCGGGTATGCGGTAGTGTTTTGTGTTGATGTTAGTGTGTTGAGTGAGGTTGTGGTGGATTTGGTTGTACGCACTGCTTAGATAGTGTCCATAAGGGATCCAGAGTCAAGGGTGACCGTAGCTGTAAGATTATCCAATGTATTGGTGTCGAATTGCTTTGTTGATGGTTTTATGGACTATGTGGGTGGTTCACTTAAGGTGTGCTTCAGCATCTAGAGATGCTGGGTGTGAACATAAAATTGATTCTTGATTTGTTTAAGTGTAGTGTGGCTAGCCCAAGGTCTGGTATGGCGTCAGTTGTGTTGGAGGAGCGGGAAGTGGAGAATGGGTTAGTAAGTCAGTCGGTTTGTTGGAGCCTCTGCCGTGGCTCTTTGGTTGCCGCTTGACGGTATCTTGCCTGGTTCTTGGTTGTGGTTCTTTGGCCCATCTCGTCTCCACTCAAGTTGTTTGTCTGTGGTGTTATTGTTGCTCGTGTCCTTCGATGTTGTCATTGTCAGTTGAATAACAGGTTTTGAACCATTTCCTGAAGGTGATTATCTAAGGAAACACATGCACACGGTGCTGGGCAGCTACATATAGCAAAATCAGAGAAAGCACGTCTACATGGCCTGGCACGACAACGCATTAACATTACAAGTGATCAGGCATTGAAAATGTACTCAGCGCTGTACAGAATGCGATGAAATATGACAACAGCACAGATGTCTAGGCTAACTTACCCTTACCCTATTGTACATGCGTTACAAACAGCCACTATGCTCACTAGTATCACTTATTAGGCGTTGCAGTGTACTGCGTGCTCTATAGTGGACCATGAATAGTAAGGCAGAGATCACTTGAAAGCTTAGAATGCCACTGGAAATGTTGCCAAAAAAGAACTGCCTATTTTAAAAGGTACACATTATGTTGTCTTGCAGCATCATGCAGCCAGCGGAGAACGGGGGGGGGGTGGAGGGGTGACTCTGCGGAACAAGTGGGTGCAAGGAGTCCCCCTGACTGGTAGTCAACAAAGCATGCAGACTCAATTATGAAGGGATTAGCACAGCAATCAAGGGGGCCAGGAATGCCATACATTGTTTGCCAAAATGTGGGTGTTTGGAGCTGGCAACAAGGGTGTACGTTGGGGAAGCTGGGGGGTGAAACAAGAACGAGTGCGCTCCGCAGAGGATAGGTCCGGGGAGGGTGTGCCGGCTGCTGGTGCTCCGCCTTTCTTCTGCTGCCTTGATGAGCGAGAGAAACAAGTGAGGACGATTAGTCTGCTGCGGATAAGATCGGGTTTACTCACCACGGTGGGATGAGGCAGCTTACTGTCGGAAGGTCTTAGCGACCATCCCTCTGCTACCACTTGTTGGCGAGTGGAAGGGGCTCCATGGCAGTAACCCCAATTACCATAAGAGAGACACTCGGCCCCATCAAAAACTCCCCACTGCAAAAATGGAAGACTCAGCCATGGGGCAAAGATTACTGTCTTTATTATCTAATAAACGACAGGGATCACACTAGAAAACATGAATTATCCATGGTTGTCGTCTTCTGAGCGTGTGTCACCCGGTTCTATCCAGGTGTGACATCACAAAACCAAGCTACCTCCCCAACACCGGGCATTCACATTGGGCAGTTTACGTGAACTATGTATGTGTCCTATATGGGTTCATTCTACTATTGGATAGCCATATCTGGTGTGGATAACGCTCCTGGGACCACCTCTACATGTTTCAATCAACAATCAACAATGTTGCAGGAAGATCACTGGCTCCTGCAAAATATTATATCTTCACGTGAAAGGTGACTCTGGATTGGGTAAAATGGGTCCTCCCAGCCCTGGGATTCTGGACAATTACCAGACTGAGTGTACCTCAAGGCAATGAAAACGTACATGGAGGGGCTGTGTGTTCCCTAATGTTGTGTTTCAAATAGGTATATATTACAATACTTCAAAAAAGGTAGCAGGCGCTCCTCTCCAGAAAGAACATGGCATGATAACCTGTTCCAAGATGAGAGTTTGCAGCACACGCTTTTTGCTCACTGTACCTTTCACAGATGGGAAATATCCATTTGCATATCAGTCTTTGTCCCGCCCAGATCGGCAGTCCAGCACCAAAATGCTATGGCAATTCCTCTCTGAACAAGAGTACCACCAGCAACCCCATACACGTGTTTCAGCCTTGTTGGGCCTCATCAGTGAGGTGAAGCTGGGCCTCTCTGAGCACAGTGAGCACGGAGTCCACGTCTGGTTGCCCCCAGGTAACTCAGGGTGAAATATATTACAATACCCCTACCAACCACAACAGCTACCTCCACCAGCAGGGGAAGATTTATGTAGTTCTATAAAGGAGATAGATCTAAACTATGCACCAATTTTCTCAACCACACATACGAGGTCCCTGATTACCCGGCACACTACGTCCGTAAAAAATAGACTGTATGCTTTGATATATCAAAAAAACATAATATGAATTTATTCAAAACAATATATATTCAAATAAAAAAATCAATTGACCCACAACATAGAACACAGTGCAACTAACAAACTAATACCTAGACATTTCATCTAAAACATCCTAACAAAATTTGACAAACACAAAAGACAATCCACTAATACACGCAACATTCTAAATGTGTCGTAAAAATGATTCACAACATTTTTCTGTTCTTCCAAATCCTCAAAAGGGTGAACATTCTTCAGGGGAAACTTCTATCAAAATTGTAGGCTGCTTCAGCACTGTGTCAAGGGGGTCATTTCTCACATCACATAAATGGATGTCAATACTCCTAAAATACAAAGAAAAGGGACCTTCAGAAAAGGGGTCAAGAACTTCCAATACTAAATATACCATCACCCACCACAGTATAAATTACTGGAGTGTGTGGAATGGAGGGGTGATCAAAATATGTATTAAAGCCACCCTACCAAACGTTCTGTAAATGAACTCAAAATTACTTTCACTGGGAATTTTCATCAATGGCGTGCTCATTGGTAAATGCTACACCACATGCACCAATTAACAGATGCATCTACTTCCACCAAGGGCGCAACAAGTCGCCTCAATATTAGTTTATAGAGACTGCAGAGACAAAAACATTACAAGTACCCGCCAATTAGTTTGGGTAAAAACTCAGTACTATCGGGACATATATCACAAGGGGGAGTATTGTTCCACTCAATTACCTTCAAACTTAGATCGGATCCAGTTGCCAAATTCAAGGATTCAAAGGTACCCAGGGTCAACTTGTAACTCAAAGTCACATCAAGTCAGCGTCCAAAAAAGCACGTAGGGTCAAAGCACAATAGCACAATGGGAAACCATGATTTATAAATCCACCATTCATGCAAACGCCACATTGTGCCATTAGTACAGTAGGCACGTCGTGCTGAATAGCATGCTGATTCAGAGTCCCAACACCCCTGTGACTCTTCACATGGTAATCTTCACCATCGTGCACCATAAAGGACCTATGGATTCCAGGCTTTACGTTCACAAAACAGTGAGTCCATCACCACCCACAACGTCTGACCCGAAACTTTCACAGAGGGTCTCCCATAGCATTAGCTAAGAACGAGGAGCGGCATGAAACGAGTACATAGAACAAAGACGCCAAATCTGATTACATCTGTGTCAGATAGAGTGCGAAGAGCGGGAGGAGACGGCTCTGTGTGCAATGCACTCACCACTACAGTGGCGGAACGTCACCACTCCGTGTGTCAAGCAGAAGACCCACTACCTGTATCTCGTCTATGAAAAAAAAACGCTAACCATAGCAACAACAGTAGGCGAAACAAAAAGCATACTAAACCTGTGGATGGAGAAGGGTAGTCACAAAGGAAGGACCGCTGGGAGCCGGATCAGACACGGCCATCTTGGTGGTACTACTCCAGAGTATTATACCAATTCATTCATAACTATCACACGCCAGTATCTGCGCGGAACTACGATCAAAACGCCACCACCATAGGCATCTCAAAACAAGGCGGAAGGGACATAAATCATCCCAGGGCTTAAAAAAGAAAGAAGAAGGAATGTAGCCTATAAACACCCTTGACACTCATTGAAACAGCCTACAACCCGATATGCAGGGCAAATTAACTAGTAGCTAAATTGCTGAAGTTAGACCACACTTAGAACGTAGTCACACATTTATAGGTTTGCATATATGTTTTAAACTCTTACCATTCCTATTGCAAAAGTTCACCTTCTCAAGGTGGGTTAGTATAATGGCACACTGTCAACCTAGTACCCACAAAAGGTGTCATGTTGTCCACATTCAAATACAAAAAACAAAGCATTCTCTGGAGTGAACACTATTTTCCACTGAAAAATGTCAATAAATTCCAATACATTCATAAATAATACCACAGCGGTAGTGAAACCTGGCCCCATCATATCACATGATCAGAACCATAATGGGGGCATACAATTGTCACATTGACTTTTTTAAGTCTCAAACAAGTAATGGACATAGATGAAAATCTGAAAGACATTAATTCAATACTGGTTGAGAGACCAATCATTACCTACATTACAGCTGTGATCCCTTTGACTTCGCTAGAAAGAGTAATTCAAATTTGGGTCGCACAATTCTAGCCCGCAGACAGTACAGAAAGTATGATTCAAATTAGGTTCACACAATGCCAATCAATACCATCATTCAAACCTACTCTATGACTCTGTAATCTGAAAATATTTTTTTGTTCGAAATTGAGCAATTTGCGGTCAATCTCTTGCTTACTGATACCATGCATCTTTTTTAATAGCCATGTAAAATCTGTGTGTGCATGGTCTTTTTTCCAAAAAATGTTTCACCAAAGGGGCTGTAATTATTTTGTTCTTTATACAGCTCCGGTGTTCAATCATATGAACCCGGCATTTTCTATCTGTCTTACCTACATATTGTAGGCCGCAGGGGCACATGATCAGATAAATGACATTCTGGGTATTAGAATTTGTCATTTCATTGAAATTCCACACCCAATCTGGTCGGATTTGTAAGGTCCTTTTCTCTTCTGTTTGACCACACATACTGCATTTACCACAAGGAAAATGTCCCTTCACATCTGGTAAACCCCACAATGTGGTTAAACATGCTTGTTTAATCTGAGTATCTGTAACATCATTTCTGACCAACATGTTCCGTAAGCTTTGGCTCTTCTTAAAAGCGACCAAGGGTGGTAGAACATCTTTGCTTTTTTCCAGGTTTTTTTAATGATGGTCTTGATCTTATACGATAAATTAGAGAAAGTGTTAACAAACACTGTCCCAATCTCTCTGGGCTCTTTTTGGGTCTTTTCCAATAAGGACTCCCGATTATTATTGTAAGCCCTCTTGGAAGCAGTCCTGATAACTCGTGAGGGGTAGCCCTTCATCAACAGTTTCTCTGTCAGAATGTTAGCGCTCTTACTGTAATCTTCCTTACAACTACTATTCCTCTTCAACCTCAGGAACTGTCCAAAGGGTAGATTCATTTTCATGTGTTTGGCATGATGACTGCTATAAATGAGTAAATCATTTTTATCAGTGGTCTTACTGTAAGGTTTGACTTTCAACACCCCCATAGAGTGGAAAATGGTGATATCCAAAAAGTAAATTTCACTTTCGCTAATACATTTGGTAAATTTCAAGTACCGGTTTTGTTGGTTCAACCAGTCCACAAAACTGTTAGCAGTTCCAAAGAACCATCCCACACAATAAGAACATTGTCAATATAACGTAGCCATTTCCTCAATAGATGGCCAAATGGATTAGTGGCTCGATATATGACGGACTTCTCAAAGAATTCAACATACAGGTTGGCCACATTTGGAGCCATAGCTGCCCCCATTGCAGTACCCTCAATTTGTTGAAAAAAGCTTTCCCTGGAACTGGAAGAAATTCTGAGTCAGTGCGAGTTTGGTACACCATAAAATAAAACCGTTACTCACAGGGTGTCCGTCTTCTCTGCCCAACAAGATCTCTTCAATAACATCCAGGGTCGCTCTTTGGGGAATCATTGTATACAGGGAATGAATGTCCAGACTGATAAGTAAGGACTGGTCACACACGAAAGGTAAATTCTCTATCTTCGTGATGGCATCAGTTGTGTCTCTGGGTAGCTCTGCATCTTGAGCACAAAGGGTCTTAAGTAGATGTCGACAAATTTAGACAATGGTTCCAAAATAGAGTTAACTCCAGATACTATGGGACGTCCGGGAGGATGTGCCAGGTTCTTATGTATTTTGGGTAAGATGTAAAATACCGGAACCCTCCCTTGTTCCCTAGTAAGATATTCATACTCTTGTCTGCTAATCATTTCGGATTCAAAGGCACATAAGACTTTTTCTTTTATAACCGCCATAAGCTTTTTAGAAGGATCCTCTAGGAGCCGTAGATAGCACGTCTCATCAGCTAGCAATCTGTCACATTCAGTGATGTAGTCACAACGATTCATTAAGACAATAGCCCCACCTTTGTCTGCTTGTCTAATCACCAAAGATTTATCTTTAGCCAATTTCACGGTCAAAGCTCTCTGGGCACTTCTGAAATTAGAATTAAGAGACCTCTCCTGACCTTCCAATTTCTTAACCTCTGCCAAAACCTGCGTTCAAATACCAAAAACTCAGGTGTAAAAGAGTAAGAGGGGGCATTGAAAGAGGAGGGGTTACGGAGACCACTATTATTGTTGTTGGTAAATTCCTGCTCTTTGCTGAAATATTAATTAAGGTGAATTTTACGCATGAAGGCCTAATGTTGCCATCTCTGTTCACCTAAGCCTGGGAGAGTGCTTTCAGTTGGCATTTCGAGTGCAACATTTGTATCTTTCCACCTCTGATTTGGTGGGAACAGCTTCTCTCCATCCACCTTGATTGAATGGGCACTGTCTTGTTCTGCTGGGTGACGTGTGTGGAGACCATGAAATGCCTCTTGCCTGTAATTATGAGGATTTTAGTTGGAATTTCTTGCAGGTGGCTTATCATCTTGGTAACCAGGAACCTTCCGTCTCCACTCGCCCTATGCTGAGTGCATCATTTCTGCTTGCCTCTGGCTGCAGCAATCATGCAAGCCCTTCCATGTACTCGAAGCATGTCTCCCCCCTTCCTCATTCATTCCACTGGGCCTGTGGCTTCCATATTTGTCCTTATGGCGTTTCCGTGTCAGTGGCAGTCAAGCATATGCAAGCTTGGTATACATATACTTTGGCATCTTGCAGTTCAGCTTTGGCAAAGAGTGTGACTATATATAGAGATATGTATGTGTGTCTGTTATCTACCTGCATGAGTCATAAGGATGTGTTTTGTGTTTGTATGCAATAAACTAATGCATGTTTCCGTAATCTTGTGAATGGATGGCAATGTACTTCATGTCTAAGTGTTGCTACGTCATGATGTCAGTAATTACGTAATTGATTTCTTGATTTGCGGTCAGTCGACTTGTTTGATTGATGCAATTTCCATCTCCTCCAGATCATCGACTAGGTATGGCCTGAATGGCTGTGAGAGTAACATTCCTCACATCTGTGATACATCGACAATGGCAGGGAAGGACCTAAGAGTGAGGTGCATCTGTTGTATCTCAGTCTTTGGGCTGAGAGTCGTGTGGGGCTCATGAGGGCCATACTTGGACCTCAGTCTTCAATCCTCCCTCTGGTAGATGAGTCGACCACATTACCTACATGACTCTCTTTGTTCACGTATAATTTCGAGAGCCAAACCTTTGTTATCCCTCCAAGATGTCCATGGTACTTTGCATGGTCTTCCAAACTCCATGTCAGGTAAATGCAGTCTCCACCAGGGTTGCAGCAAACCCATTTCCCCCAATAGTCACAGGTGTTGAAAGGGAACTCTAACACAATTCCTGACTGGAACAGAGGACACTGCGTCAGTTCGGATTTCAGCATATTCCATATCTTTGTCTCTTCATCTTCTTCAGTCTCTAAGTCTACCAATACTTTCATCCCTTTGGTCTTTTCAGTGGTCTTTTTGAATTGCGTGATGACTATTCCGATTACACAGAAAGTGAACAATATTAGTACAGGGCTGCCCATATCTGTTCTGGAGAGCCATTAACCTCACTGCTCGCAGCTCTTCCTTGATGGCATTGAATCCTATGACGGTGGAATTTATTTTCTGCAACAGCTCCCAATGCATTGTTTGGAGCTATTTGGCATTTGTGGTAGTTTGGACTGCTGCAAAGGTGGACGCGAAGAACAGTCGCCATTCTGCTGAACAGTCTGTTCTCTAGTGGTATCACATCCAGGGCCTTTTCCATTTTTGATTATGCATAGTTCCCTCTTTTCACTCTGGTCAACCCTACAGATCTCTTCTTCCTTTGGTGAGTATACATTTTGGGGAATCCGTCTGCTTGTATATCCTTCCGGGGCACTACCAATACTGGTGTATTCCGCCGCAGTTGGGTGGCAGTTGCAGGTATGCCCTTGGCCCGCAGGCCCAGTAGTGGTCCATAAGCACTGCTGTTCCACCCTTTATGCCAGGTACCCCAGAGATCTACTTATACCCCCTTATACTCTCCAACCTTTTCTGGACCATCATTCTGGAAACACATAGAAGCACCTTCAAGTGGTATGATGGGCATGGGCCCTGCTTCGTTTTCCACCCATGTGAGCAATTTCGCATTTGCTTACCATTACCTGATACAATTGCTGTTTTCCCTATTCACTATTTCCACTGGAACTGTTAGGAGTGCATGTGCTTTGCTCCAAACCACTCCTTTCATCCACCGGTCTGCTGTGTACACTTGTCCATACACTAGCATTTGCCGTCGTTCCCAGCATCCGGGCATTCCTCCCATCTCCTTTGGCCCTGTCTTGGGGCACTGTAACTCCTTTTGCGTCACTACCTTTGTTTCTCCCTTTTGCCGACCTTTAGTGTTCTTGTCTGTACTCCAGTAATCGTCCATCATTTCTTGAGTTTTGATGCAACTATCTTGATATGGGAACGTATTTTTGGACATCCATTTTAGTGTGGCTCATGTCCCTTGGAATCGTCATCTTGTGGTGCAGAGTGATAAATACATAAGGCTTGTGCTCTGGCCTTTGGAATTTAATTTGCTACTAATGTCCTGGATGCACTCATGGCATAGGGTTTGAGAGAACAGACGTAACAGCTCTCTCTGGTGGTTTGTTTCCCTACCTTGGCCATGTGTTTATACCACATGTTGTTTGAAATACAGGCTGAATCAGTTAGACAGGAATTTACCTGGCTGAAGTCTATGTCTGCACTGCGCATAAGTCTCTTTACTTCCTTAGCAGTGGTTATCACCTGCCCAGATATGGCTTCAGTGATGGCATGGGTAGGGGTTACGTTAGTAGGGGTTAAAGCATGTGCATATGAAAATAACAGTCTTTGTAGATAAAGGAGGGTAAATCGGTAGAGACAGCAGAAGGTACAAAACATGATCACAACATCTTGAATTACATTTCCCATTTTGTTATTACTGAGCGTTTTCTTGCGCTGCTCCAGTTGTCTGTAAAACTCACCAAAAAAGCGTCAAAAATACATTGTTATGAGATTATTATGTGTTAGGTTAAGCTCTAAGTCTATAATATTGGGCGAGTGCTGCATAGAACAATCGCTCCCTTACTATACAGATTCTGGAATCACTGAGCAAGTCAATGATGGATGGGTCCCCGCGTGTCATCTGTGGGTAGGTCTGAGCTACATAAAGCAGAAAAGTGTGAAAAAACAATTGTGAAGGAATCATCCGTTCTGTTTCGGACTGTATCACAAATCTAATGAAATACTCTTGAAAGGACATAAGTCAATTGGGGACCATATATCTTGGACAGTTTGTACTTTCTCAATGAACACCTATTGTAAGGAAAAGATAATGGGCCTCATTACGAGTCTGCCGGTCCAGAAATAAGGGTGCCGGTAGCAACATATGGCAGCCTTTCCGGACCGGCAGACTTCAACTCTGCTTTCCTGAGCCTGTGCGCCTGGCAGGTTCAACCTGCCAGGCGCAACGGCCCCGGAAAACAGAGTTGTCACGGAAGCATTGGCACTGTTAGCAACGTTGCCGGTGCTTCTGAGTCCCCATTCCCCGGGTTTCCGGGACTTGTAAAGTCCTGGTGGCACCATGGCATCCGGCAGTGGAAACAATGTTTCAGGCCGCGACAACCCACCAGTAGCACTGGCTGGTTACCGCCAGACTTGTAATGAGGCCCAATGTACCAAATCTAGGTGTCCGTATTGTCCTTCCCTAACTCTTTGGTCCTGGACCGGATTAACCGCAGTTGTGGTTCTTCATCTTTGTCTTGTTGTTCTTCTTACATCAAATCGTCTTCGTTTGGGTGGGAGGAGGTCTCATCTCGGCAGGGCTTAACGTTGCCAATGTAGTTGCAAACCTTCTTACCGCTCAGTTTAACTGCACGATCTGTGGCCTTCTCTACAACGTACGGTCCTTCGAACCTGGGCATATACCAAGGCCAGACGAAGTTTCTCAACAAGGCACTGTCCCCAGGGTAAAGTAGTGACGGCTTTAGGAATCCTTCATTCATTTCTGGGGCGTTATGTTCCTCACTGTTCTTCAACCTCTCCCACTGTGCCTGCAGTTGGCGAGAAATGAACGAGGTACTAGCCATCAAAGAAGCAACATTTTTGTGCATTTAATTTCCAAATACGTCAGAGGTGACAGGGGTGTCTGCCAGTGCCCTAGTGGGAGGAGCCAGGGGAAGTTGCATGCGCTGTCCAGTTACCACATCATGGGGCGTTAGGTGGTGGTTGGATCCGGGCTTATAGCACAGTGCGAACAGGGCTAAGGACAAACAATGAAGCCATCCATTCTTTAAGGGGGCTTTTATTTTTGCGATCTTTTCTTTGAGCAGACCGTTGAGGTGCTCACAGACCCTGTTCGCTTGTCAGACTGCAGGACCTTACACCCCTCCATCATGGTAACACCTCTAATGAGGAATTTCACAGCTCAGAGTATCAGAGTGTGAGCAGGGACGGGCTTCGATCCATCGGGAAAATGGGCACACAACCACCATCATGTAGCGTGAGCCTTGGCACACCTGGATCACATCTATGTAGTCTATGTGGAGGTAATTCTAGTTCCAGTATCATTCCTTCAAGTGAGAGATATTTCGGGCTTATATTGTGACCCATGGAGGTTGTGAAAGGAGCCTGTTGAATTATAGGAGCAGGCTGAAGAGGGGAGTTACTCACTCCTTGAGGATCCTCCTCAACTTCTGACTCATTTGGCAGATTGGAGCTAAGCTCTAAACTATCATTTTACCAATTCCGTCCATATCAGTGTTGGGAGTAGGGGTTATGGGCCTACTCCCAGGATGTTGGTGATTTAACAATTTAGAAATCAACTCAATGTCCTTTTAAACTCTGTCCCCTTGTCCTACATAGATCTTTCAACTGTTCCATTATAAGTGCAGTAAGGGGCTGTTGATTAAAATTATCCATTTCTGGCTTTCTTTCAGTTACAAGTTTACTTTTCTTTTTGGTGGAGGTAGCCTTGTTGATGGTTTATTTGGACACAAGTACAACCAATAGTCACTGTATCCACTCCACACAAATCCCACTTCTGCCACCAGTGTTAGATAAGAATTAGTGCAGTACAACTGGTGTGGGACTACACAAGACTTATCACGTAGTATTAGGTGGCCCACCTTTTAATATAGGCCTGTACTAAACAAGTTGGTAGTGTGACTTGAGCAGCCAGGTCTATCTTAAGAGGGATAATGTGAGCTGCAGAGCTGTACAATGTAATCAGTAAATACAGGTATACAAGTAAACACACACTTAAAGTGATATAATACATTATTTATTTATTTATACAAAGATATTTAAAGCCTTCTTTAAAAAGCAGTTATTAGCTGTAACATTAATCTCAAGTCAGGATTCTATTCATAAAGTGAACAATAAAGCAGGTGAGTAATTCATTCATATGTTACACATGTTCCAGCACCCAGAGGCGACGTCATTTGAGGTCAGCATAACACTTATTTTGTATTGAGTTATTAAGGAGGGAAAGGTTAGGGTCAGACCAGAACAGACCGGTATTCTATAAAACCAGTTAGATTTTCCAAAAGAGATGCAGGCAGTCTTTTATGCCAGCATTAAAAGTGTTCAACAATTAAAACCTGTAAGGGAAGAAGCACTGCAAAAGCTGATAGGTTCAGAAGGAGACCTTTAGGGAGCCAGGACAGCCAAGGTCAATGGGAAAAATCAAAGTTCTGATGCTCTTCTTCTTGGAAAAATGTTTTTAAATAGTCAGTGTACAAAAGAAAATCACTGCAACTCAAGAGCAGTCACCTGCAAGAAAGCACAAGCTGAAAGGCCAGTGCAAGAAGCTGAAAGGCCAGTGCAAGTGAATTGAGGTCAACTCAGAGTAGTGTTAAATAGCACTCCCAAAGGTAGGAAGCACCCCAAATGGCAAAAGGACAATACACCCCAAGCCAAACAGTATCTTTGAACTGAAGATGTTGTTCCAGCTGGATGTGTTCTGGATGCAATGCAGCAGACCCTTGTTTCTGGTCCTTGATCGTGGTGACGAAAGAGTGGATGTCTGGTGGGCTCCTGAGGCAGCACTCAAGAGAGGGACACAGCAGCAATGGATTTTCATTGATTCACCGGCGCTCTTTGTGGCTTTGGTGCCTTTTTTTCAGTGCCAAAGAAAAACAAACAGCTCTGGTTAGAAGTTCCTTGATCCCTCGGTCCTGGACACTGGTAAGGGGACTCTGGACGTGGATTTCCTGCTTCTGTAGGGTCCTCTGGATGCCCATGATGTTTTGGCCGGATTCTCACTTCGGAAGACAATGCACTCACAGGTGGTCGAAGTGGGATTCTGCAGCCCTAAAAAATTGGCGCAGCAAGTCAGAGGTTGTGCCAAAATAGAGTTTGTCTTGAGTCTAGTTGGTCCCACTAGCCTAATGGAGAAAGTCACCCCTTACGAGTCTTGTCGAGTTGAAAACTGGGTCAGTAGAGCTGCAGGGCTTCGCAGGGCACCTCGCGGTCCAGGAGTGTGCTGCTGGCGTCTTCTCTCATCTTCTGATGTTGTTCTCCAGTGGTCAACGCTGCTCTTAGGCCGAAAAAAACCTCCCTTTTCATGCAAGTTCTCATTCATTCACAGCCCTAGGCTTTCAATCGCACAACAGGGTGGCTGTCCTTCAGGACAGCCAGCAGGCCAATTGGAACTGGTTTCACTCAGGCACACCTAGAGACAAACGACAGAGAGGTTTCGAGATCCTCCCTCACTTCCTGCCTTTCCAGACACACTGGAGCCTGGGCGGGCTTCAGGGCTGAAGTCCACCAAAGGCAAAACACACAAAGGACTCAAACCTAATGCAAAAACAGAGTAAAGGCCAGAAGAAACATACTAACAAGAAATGGTGAAAAAAAAAGACAGGAGCCATTTTTGTGAATGGTCACCCTTGGATGCAGCACTGCAGCTGAGGTATCAGCCTGCAGATACTTGTCACCATGTAGTAAAAAAAAAACATTGCCACCAGCCATTCACGTTAGTTAGTGTAACAAAATGTTACACAAGGAATGGGTGAAAGGAGTTACTATGTAGCCCCCCAGCACTCCATATACGGTGGTGTTTGCTGGACCCATAAAGTGCAGGTAAGTAAGACAGGGGGTCATCTTACTATTCGTGGGAACAGTAGTTCACCCAAGAAAATGTAGTTAAACATTAAGAGAAGTCCAAGGGACTTCTCAGTGGAACTGCACAAAAGGTGCTGTGTGTCACAATGCAAAAGAAGATGACAATGGAGTTTATCAGACTCCACAAAACAGTAAGGAACATAGAAATGGATAGTCAGGAAAACACATAAGAGTGAGAAAAAAAAGTCCCACTCGAGGAGTAAACATTTAAAAGCCCTGAGTCCACCAAAAGAGCTGGGGGTCTCTAAGGTTACAGGGAATTGGCACAGAAATGACAATTCTCCCTAACACAGGTGGGGGTCGGGTTCTATCAATGCTGTACATGTCTGCTTCTCTACACTACTTTGGAAGAAAAATAAGAGGCCAGATCAGAAGCAGATAGAGAAGAAGTGGCAGGGTCCAGAGAAGGAGGAGAAAGAATATGAGGCAGAATCTGAAACAGGCATCAAGGATGAGAAGAACAGGAATCAAGGTCAGTGTACTATTGCTGTTGGGCGGAGACAAATATTGCGTCAAACGTAGTATGGAGGGAGGTGGGGTGAGAGAGATTAGCTGGGGAACGAGACTTCCCCAACAGAAGACAGTGAGCGGAGTGGCAGGGTCAGCCAAGGTTTGGGGGGCTTACATGAGGGAGTGAATGAAGAAACAGGATAAATAGAATGAAGTGTGTCAGAGATAATAGAAGAGAAAGGAAAAATGTCAAAAATCAGAGTTGGCAGATGAAGACATACGGTCGTGCAGCGGGGGGAAGAGAAGAAGTTATGGCTGAGTTGAAGACAGACGTATTGAAGCTTCGTAAGTCCAGGTGGAGAACGATGAGGGAGAGAAGGGGCAATCAGTGGTATAAGTGAAAACGACAGAAGGGCATGATCAGGTGAATAAATATGGAAGGCAGTGACCGAAGTCAAAGATAAGGAGGAAGAAAGAATAAGGTCAGAACCAGAAATGCGTGAAGAAGGCCTAGGAACAGAAGAAAGGAAGAAAGGAGTCAAGCAGAGATTTGAGAGTAAACAAATAGGTCTTCACAAGAGGAGGATGGTGAGCTCTAGATCAAAAGAAAAACTAACAGGTAAGGTTTTGAAAACATGGAATACTGATATCCAAAAGAAGAATAAAAGAGGTAGATTAGGATGGGAAGGAGAAACAGCATAAGAGGAGCAATAGAGCATGCCAATGCCGATTCCATGACCCAAGGGACGTGGGTGTGGAAAAAAGTAGAAGACGACATCAGAGCAGCAGGAATAGCTGAATTAGAAGATGGTAACCAGGTTTCAGTGATGCAGAGAAAGTGTAGATTTAGACGAAGAAAAGCGTCCAGAGTAGAATGAGCCTTGTTGCAAATGGGATGTGTATTCCAAAGGGCAATATTGATGAGGGAAGAATGTTCAGTAAGAGAAGAGTAGTTGAGATTATGCAAATTGCAATTGGAGGGATGGGAAGTGCAGTTAGAAGGGACAGGATAAAACATGGTCATAAAAGCAAAGATGATAAGTATATTAGTAACGGAACAGAAAAACTGGGGCAAGAGCGAACAAACCAGCGCCAGGATGGAAAAAAGGTGAGCCTGGCCCGCCTGTGTAGAGGGACTTGGCGCAAAGGTGGGCGCTGAAGCCGGATAGATGTTAAGGGTCCGGTAGGGGCAACTCAGTGGGAGCAGCATGAATAGTTAGATAGGAAAGCATAATAACAGAACAAGAGATAGCTGAAGCCAAGAGAGAGAGCCAAAAGGTGTTGCTTCCATCTGTGGATAGCTGCAGACAGCACAGGGACTTATCCCAGACTTCAAATATTTAAATATTTGGCAACTTTTTTCCCATGCAGCTAACCCACCGGCACCCATGACTTAGCCTCGTAAATGTTTATGCATGAATTATGCCACAGTATTCTCTGTGAATTAGTCAAGCCTAAAGTTTGAAAGCTGACCCTTCACTGTTTATCAGGAGCCAGTATAGGGAATGCAGTGCAGGGGTAGCATGGGCAAATTGTTTCAAACTAGGAAGGAGCTCAAGACCCTCCTCTTCAAAGAATGACTCCTCCCTGGCACTTAGACCCACACGCCTTCCAATCCCCACATGGCCTGAGACTGAGTAATCGTTCTACGTGTTTACCTCCTTGGTATCTTGATGCCAAGTTGCCCACTCTCTCACTCTCTTTCAATTAGGTCCCTGCTCCCTTGTAATCTGCTTCCCTCAACACGTACTTCCCCCCCAGGGGTGTTGCTAGGTCTGGAAAAGATCTGGGGCTACACTAATGTTGGAGCTTCTATCTGGGGCTACAACCAAAAGATCTGGGGCTAAAGCCCCCTCAGCCCCCCCCCCAACAACACCTCTGCTTCCCCCCCCCTGACTTGTAAAATGCTCTGTTGCTTCCAAAGCTGGGTACATGCTCAATAAATACCCTAACACTGATAATAATAATACAAACCAAGGATATGCTGCTACATGATTTCAGACAAATTAAGCATTCGCTTCCAGCATCTGTGTACAACTTAAAGTCACACATTTGAATTCTTACAGTCGACTTGGCCCTTCATCCTCCAAAAGTTGATGAATTGAGTACCTTCAAGATCCGCCTTCTGTTTCCTATCAAGCTTCTTTTGGAACTCAATGCCCAGGGCGACTCAGCACAGATGGCAATCACCTAGTCTTCAGAAAATCTCTCAAAACCTGACTGTTCATAGCTCATAACAGACAAACTAGCATGACCCCCTCTACAAGCCAGACATGGAAGAATTTACAACCTCTATCCACGCCAGGTTGCAGCCTTAAAAATCACCAGAACTACACAGTTGTACCAGGATGGTCGTGCAACTCCCAAGGGATGGACCACTCAGATTTTCATAACATAAAAGCCATCGCTAATCTGGGCACAGAGACTTATCAGAGAACCACCCTTGCAAACAAAACGCAAGAGACTGACCCATTTGGGCCAGCCTCACTGACATATGCAATATGCCTGTGCACAACACTTAAATCAAGAACACCTTGGAGAGCAGAAACCGGGTCAGTGTGCCCAACATTTTTTCCACCGTCATCATAAGACATCGACACTTCCCCGTCGTCATCATTAAAAGGAACCAAGAACAGTACCAACACCTCATCCAGATGGATAACAATATGGCCTTCAGACTCTCTCTGGCAGGACGGATCGGGTCTTATCAGCCCAGGCCCGAGTTAAAGGCCCGAGTGAAGCGAGAGGGTCTTAAGGCTATTAGCACCTCGGGTTACCCAAGCGGTAACTCGGGGTGCTAAAAAAAGTATTTTCATTCATTGAACGGGACGCCGCATGCGTCCTGTTCAATGAATGAAAATACAGTCTAAAGATGGCCACCATGGAAATGGAAGGCGGGGCTCCATACAGAGCCCCTCTTCCATGTCCACGCAGGACACCGAACGATAGCAGAAGCATGGCAGCAGTAGAGGGGCCCTCATTGAAAACAGGTAAGTAGGGCGCGGGGGTGGAGCGAAACATTAAACAAAAAAAAATAAGGGATGGCAGGAGAAAGATGGTGCTGCGGACAGGGGAAGCAGCCAGTAGGCTGATCAGAACATGGGCTGAGATTAGCGGTTTCAGTCTGCGTTTTGAGCAATCTGATTGTTTGGCTTCCCCGCCCTCTGTGCTAACAAAGCTTGAACTCTACTGATTCATTATAACCCTAAAATTCTAATAGGACTCCTGAGGAGCCCCAAATCATCTCTCCCTTACTCAGCACCATCCCAACCACAAAGACCTTGGGGAGCAGCTCAGAACTAGTCCCACTGCCTTCTACATCTTTAGCTTCGTGGCACACTGTGCTCTGTCAATGGGCTCTTCCAGTGTCACAGCGCTGCCCTCTAATAGAACTTGGGTGTTCTCCTTCTAGATAGAACACTTACCCAAGTGTCAATGCCCCAAACCACATAGAGCCATTCCGGCACTCTCGACTCTCGCACTTTTGGCTCCCACTCATCAACATCACATACTAAATACCTGCTTCACCCTTATAACCACCCCCTCTTTTGTTTTAGTAAAAGCACGTCACAAGGCCACCACAATTTTCAGAAGTGTGCTATACTTTTCATTATATTACATTACAGTTATGTAGGTAATAACAACCCTTATGACAGCACTTAGACAAGGGAGGTATCTACCACGAACCCTATCTAAAAACAGAGGTGTAGCCAGGATTGTCTAACAAGTGGGACCTGAAGATAATGTAGTTGGGCCCACTGCAGTGACGTTAACATCTGTAAATGGCCACACGGCGCTGCAGAGTGTGCATTTACAGATTTTAGGTGGGCCTTGCCCGCTCGGGTCCTACCCTGTCTACGCCTCTGGCTAAAAACATGGTATCATTATTATTGTTGAACTTGAAATAACGGAACAGAATTGGATGGAATATTGTGGTGGGTTACTTGTTTAAAATACTGAGTGGGCCCTTTAAAGAGGACAGTCGCATGGTGGAGCTGTGCTATGGAAGTTTGGCTGGGCTGCCTTTCGGGAGGCAGGGGGTTGGGGGGGCTCTAGGTTGGACCTTGAAGGCACAGCATAAAGGGGGAGAGTGGAGAGTATTTGCAGACATTTCTTTTGTTATGCGATTTTTCATTTCGTTTGAAAGTTAGGAGGAACAAATGTTGAATTGTATTCATTGAAAACACACGGTAAAATACGTTTAACACTTGATTCATGGAATTTTTGTACCGAAAAACGGGGATTTGTGCGCTATTCTGCCGGCAAATCGCTGTTTGTTAAACAGGGATTTGCGGGCAGATTGGCGCACAAAACTCAGTTTTTCGGCGCAAATAATTCCATGAACCAGCCCCTAAATGCCTGTGGAATTGTTTTAGGGCCCCATTGGAACTGTCCAACATGAGTTCAATTTGTTGGGCGTATTTACTTGTTGCAAAACTTGTACTGTCTTTAACCTAGTCTGAACATGCATTATGTCACTTTTTTAACTCACTTCGTAAATTAAATGTTTACTTAAACCAGTGCGGCCTGTTGACCCTGGTTTGATGTGACACCACCCGTGGCCCCTCCTACTCCCCCCCATATTCATTTCTAGAGACGCCACTGATGTAGGCACGACGCGAAAATGTCCTATTCCTAAAAACAAAACCAGCCAAACAACAAAGTGCACTAGCTCACACCTACAGTTTCCAGCTGCTGCCCCGCTCTTGCCATCGGCTCGGCTTGAATTACAGCACCCACCACCCCCAAAGCTCTGCACCATGGACTCTTCCAAACACACCTCATCGTATGCTTTATATTCTAATTCCAGTTTTCATACAATATACGTTGGCGGCGCATTATATAGAGGCTGTGGTTATTCACGTCACGTGACACTGCAACATTTGCCAGTTACGTGGCCTCTTGGCGCTGACGTGCCTGGGTGGGTGGACGAGGAAATTATCTGCCAGGGTGGTTTCCTTAATGGAACCGTTTCCCGCAGAGGGGCGTGAAGAAGACGCCCTGCCCCCTCTCTAACACCCAAGTGGGGTTGGCGGGAGCGTCTCAGGCTTTGTGGAACCTTTTGTGTTCCCTGAGTGCCAATGTTGGGGTGAATCCTGGCTCTCTTCCCTGAAAAGGTAGCGGGGGTGTATTGTATAGTCCTAGGACTCACTCTCAGAAACTTTCACGCCTGCTACACCGGGCTCAGCAAACAAACTGAATATACATATTTTTGGTCGCTTTTTTGACAGAGCGCGCCAGACGAGACCCTTTCCGCTTCTGAGCGGCGTTTCAATAGAGGTCATTGTTACCCAATTAAATGGTACTCAATTTACCTACCTGGGAGGATGAAATGCTGAGCCAATCCTTAACTTCCAAGATAGCAACGTGTCTGCGATAAGTATGTAACTCATACGACCGGACATCAACGTCTACTAAAAAAAAAGGTATACGATTATTCTAAATCTGCACAAGCGAATTATTTGTGAGTTACACTTACACATAAACAAAGTGTTTCCCGGCATTGCAAAGAAAATGTGTAGACAAAGCATGCCGGGGGCAGAAACTTATAAAAGGCAGTCAAATGCGTTACGGGTGCTCATGACGTTCAGGCTCTGGAGTGTGGACAGTACGGACCCCCTGTGGCAGGCTGGGGAAGTGCATCCAGAGAGAAGGAAACTCACCGCTGGGGAGTTTTGGAGACATGCGCACTTCCTTCTCGAGCTTCAACCAATGGGGTGTCCTGGATTTCGCAGAATTCATTCTTATCCTGATATTTATTTCAAAATTCACCAGAATGTTCCAAAATGAACCGCCCAACTACGCTAATGTTAAGTTTGTGGAAAATATTTAATGTGTCTCTTATTGGTGGCTAGTGGTAGTGTATGTTTCTTTGATCTCTATTATTAGTTTGTGTTACTTTGTTTCTATGCATCCAGGTTTCTGTTTGGCTTGTTTTATGTTTCTTTGTTGCTTTTGCTTCTAGGTTTCTGGCTCTATTCTTGGTGAATATTTAACTCCAGATTTCTGGGTTTATATATTTCTCTTTTTCTATCTATGTTTATAATTTATGTTTCTATTTCTATGTGGCATTATGTTAGTTGCTTGAATCCTGCGTTCAGTTTGGCCAGCTGAGCCAGAGGGAAAAGAAAGTAGGAGAAGGCACAAGAGGAAATGTGGCTCGGAAACCACAAGTGGTTCCGTCCTGAGCAAGCCAAGCCCACTTTATTGCGAGTAACTCAGGATCAATGACGGAATGATCTCTCTCTCGAGGTGTCAGCGTGCAGACCGTGTAGAAACCCGGGTGACTACCTACACCGTATGGTAGGACATCCAGTGCCTTAAGTGGCCTGCAGACTCGAGCCAGGGTTCTCAGGGGGCGTGGCCTGGCAGAGGGTCAGCGCCTCAATTAAGAGTCAAGACTTCCCTCAATGGATGAGTGGCAGGAAAGGTGGGTGAGTGGGGTGAAGGGCAGGTGGATGTTTGGTGTTCGTGGGAAAGTGTCGGTGAAGGTGGATGCGGGGAGTCTGGAATGGAGGAGGCGGGAGGAGGTGATGCTGAATCGGTTGAGGATAGGGCATGTGGGGCTGAATGACTGTCTGTTTCGAGTGGGGAAGCGTGAGTCGAGGGACTGTGCGGTGTGTGGGGTGCCTGAGAATGTGGGACATTTTTTGCTTAGGTGTGAGAGACATGTTGAAGAGAGAGAATTGATGAGGGTTCGGTTGACTGCGCTAGGTGTGGCTGAGCTGAGTGGGAGGACTTTGCTGGGAGGTGATGGGGTGAGAGGCAGGAGGAGGAGCATTGTGATGTTGGATTTTGTGAGGCAGACAGGGCGGTGGGAGGAGTTGTGAGTTTATGTGAGCTAAGTATTGATTGGTGGGTCTGGTGCACATCATCCTTTAGGATGGGGAAGCGCCTGCGTGGGTCCGCCCACGCTTCCGATAATTGAAAGAAAGAAAGAAAGACTGCTGCCTGTTAGGCCATGCCCCCGCAAAAGCCACGGCTCGATTTTGCAAAAGGTTCAGGCTGTGGACTAACTGGCAGCATTCAGGTCTGGTAATTGTTGCCTTGGCTTTTAATTGCGACGCTGACCTCCTGCCAGGAACCCCTTTCACTAGGGGATCATCACCCTGTCACCTGGGGTGCAGGGTGATGATTTCTGCATATTTAATGAAAGGCATGTCTGGCAGGGGGTCGGTGACACAAGGAAAAGGCACTGCTTTTTTTTTGTAAAGGCAGAGGCTGATACGCTACACCCTCTTTTACCGCTGCCGTTTCAGCATGGGCCGGTTTGACACAGCTACTTCCCCGCAGCGGCCGTTTTGGCAACGCACATTTCGGCGCAGAAGCCTTTCTGGCAACCGCTATTTGGCTGGATGGACATTTGGACGTGGCAGCCACGTCTAAACGCCCTCATGCCAAATAGAAATACGGATTTCTAGGCTGCACACTCCTATTTACTTATATGTTAATGTTAAAGGATATTTGTACCGCGCATTATCACCACCGGAGTAGTCCCATGGCGCTCTGGCGGATCTGAAACAATGGGGTAGGTTAGGCGTGTTAGTAGGAGAAAGTTTGGAGAAGAGCAAGGGAGCTCTAAAGTACTGTTGGCAGCTTCGGTTCAGTTAACAACGTACACCGAGCATATTGGTGTGTTTTTCGGGTTTTGAGTCAGTCATGTGCTGTTGTATGGGGGTCTGCGGGGTGTGGTTGTTGCTGAAGACATATATATATATATATATATATATATATATATATATATATATATATATATATATGAACAATAAACAAAAAGGAAACATGTTTGTAGGCAGCACACATGAGATATAAATGGCGCACATACACACTACACATAAACATCACACACATTGGTGGCAATATACATACGCAGCCCATATGCTTATAAACTGTGCTTATTGACGAAAAACAACACGTATGCATATACTGCACAAGTAATTGACAGGCTCTCTAATAAATAACATACATGTGCAAGCTCCACACTTGGACAACATGTGTTACTGGCACACAGGTAATGAGTATAGGCATTAAACGCACACAGATAAGATAACGCACGTGTAGAGACTGCAGCACACGTAGCATGCCTATGTAGTCAGCACACATAGCGCACAGGTTGCAGGTGCATTTATGAGCACTTCACTGCTAATTGTCTCACCTGCATGAGAGTCATGGAATTTGCAAATCCACACAGCCTTCAAAACCAACTCTAAAGCGATTTCTGCTGCGGCTGCATCTTATGATCTAATCAGATGCTATGTTCGAAATGGGGGTGTGCATTTTTATGCAGCGCCACCTTTGGCATGTTGGAAAATTCATGTGCACCTTGTTTTATGTAGCCTCCCCTCCAGCATATGGCCAATTTTCACTGCCCGGCCTTCTCCCTCTCCCACCTAATCTACAGAACACCAACTTAAATTAAATAAAATTAATATGCAGTCTTTTGGGGCAGCTGAAAATCCTGTTAATTTATTTATGAACCCGCACCTCTAACTCATGCATGTTACAGGTGCAGGCTCATAATGTTTATAGTGCAGTTCGTGCTCTTTCTGTGCCGAAATGTCCCACACCGTGCCAGCTGTGCCAAAACATCCCATGCCTGATATGTCCCTACCCGCTACCAACCGTGCAATGCGTCCCATGCTGAATCGATCGAGTCCAAACGTCCTGCTCTGGGCTGAAACTCTTGCGAGAGAGCTTCAGGCTTTACAAAAAAAAATCACCTTTTCACTGAGTCGCCAACCCCCTGCCCATCACCTCTTTCTTTAGAGATGCAGGGATCATCACCCCTGCATCTCTGATGAAAGGGGTGACTGGCCAAGGAGTCGGTAAGACAAACGAAAGGTGAGGCTTTTTTATTTCTTTCTAAAGCCTTGCCGTGTACAGCCTGGTGGGCTGGGGTTATCAGGGGCCTTAAATGAGCCCCGGCAGGGCCCGTCTCATACAGAATTTTCAGAGCCTACCAGGGCTCAGCCCTGCCCAGCCTCAGCCCACTTAAAGACCTGCCACTCCCCCAATGAAGGATTTGAAGTGTCAGATAGAAAGGCCTGTTTCAGAAATTCAAAAGCTTACTCAGCTCAGTAGTATATGGGGCCCCCTTTCTTGCAATGTATCATTTTTGACAGGTGGGCACGCCCCCTTTGTGTCCTTAGTCCCGCCCCCTTTTCATATGTGATTGATATAAACTTGAAATACATTTAATATAACATTGATATAAAAGAATGCTTTTTATATCCAATGTATATTTCTTGATATTACGTGTTTTTGTAGTTTGATATTAAAAAGCATAACATTTATATCAGTTTGACATTAAGTGAATATACAATTTATATACAAATGTGTCTGGGAGAGCACGTGTGTGCGCTGCCTGTTGGAGGGCACAGTGAGTTGTGAAGAGAGAGACTGCGAATGTTAGGTTTTTGCAGTGGTGACGCGGGAGTGGGTTTGGTTTTTAAATATATAGCTGACACTATGATTTTATAATGCTTTTTATATAGATTTAAAATAATTCTAGGCACAGTAGCTGATGTCATAATTCTATAACATATTTTATATAAAGTTGGAGAACCTTTGATAAGAACCTTAATCACTTTATATAAACGTTGTATGTTTCATATTATTTTTATACAAAGTTGGCGTACATTTGATAATAACTTTTTAATCATTTGATATAAATGTTATATATGTGTTTTATTTATAAATATAAATATATTTATATATATATATATTTTTTTGTTTTTTAAGTTGGTGGACATTTGATGAGACTGAATGTTGTTTATATACATTTTATATTGTTTTTATGTAAAGTGGGGTGCATTTGATAGGACCTTTAATACATTTTAAATCGAATGGATCTAGTTTAAGAATTTCAAGAATGTTTTCTATACATTTTGATTGAAAGGGCCTGCTTAAGGCTTGGATGGTGTCAGGGGTGGGCTTTACAATGCAGATATATAGCTTTTGCGGCAGGTTGGAAAACATTGCGCTTTTTGAGCTTTACACAGACTATTCAGGAAACAGCTACAGTTATGACAAGGGGAAAACACCCCTAGGAAGCCGAGCGGGTTCAGAGGATAGTTATACCCCTTATTGTTTAATGGAGAATGATGAGCTGGAGATTGTCCAGGACTTGTTGGCAGATTGCGAGACAGGTGAGTGCTGCAAGAACATATTCACACTCTCTATCAGCAGCAAACCAGCGCTTACTGTTATGGAAATGGGGGACTCTGTTGGAGATTGCATTCAAAACATTAAGGAGCATGTGCCCATAACACTTGCTGATCTGGACATGGTGACCTGGAATGGGAATGACATGGTTTTGGAGCAACCTTCTGCAACCAATGCTAGAAAGATGTAGCCCATGAATTTGCTTGTTACAAAAGGCTTACAAAAGCAGCCACACAGGAATCTTCTGTAAATTCCCAACAGCTGTCTCCTGTTAGCTGTCTGCCGGGAGCCCCAACTCTGTGTGTATTTGCAGAGCTTCTGCACGTATGTCTGTGTCTGTTATGCTCCACAGTTCGATTAAACCTATGAGACTAGACACCAGGCAGAGATTTAAGGGCCATGATCAAAATTTAACAACCATCTGCCTTTGGATTTTATGATGTGGCTGTGCAGAGTTTTGGTTAAAGGTATATAAGCACCACCGGAGTGTGGCCTGACAACTAGTGCCACAATTTATAGTGGCGCTAAACACAAGATCTCATTCTAACTCTGCCGAAGCCTCTGCAAATTCTTCAAAAACTGGAAAGTGCAGAAAGTATCATGATGTGATCACCTTGTAAACAATGGTCTGTTTAAACCCTCACCCTCCATTCTTATTTGAACAAAATCATTGGGCCCAACAGTTTCCAACATCTGACGGAGCAGTGTTTCCACAGCATCCATTAGGACTGTTAGCCCATGCCCCAGGGAGCGCAAGTGGTTAAACTTCATGAATCTAAAGTCCTTATCATGCTCCATGGCTGAGAATGTTGTATAACTTCTTTGATAAGTTCGCACCCTTTCCAAATAAACCGGTGAATCCGGTGTCTGGGCGGGTTTGTGCCTCTGGTGTACTAGGCCGATTGCCTTTAGATATAAACAATCTGGCCTTCTTTAAAATTTTAAATAGGTGACGCCTCTGAGCTTGAGATATGGGTCATTTTATGTTTTTTGTCTCCTGTTTTTAGAGCTCTGTCGAAGCACAAATGCACCTCTGCTCTGAACAGTTAGCCCGGCTGTAACAATGGGTTTGACAACGGCTGCATTTTTAATTTTACTCGGTCTCCCAGAGCAGCAGGCTTTGTGGGCTTGTTCTTGAGTGTTTTTTGGTTTTCTAATAGGGGTGGTTGGTATTCATAATGTTTTGTGGGCATCGGATATGCCTGGTCTTTGGGTTATTTCTGGATTGGGTGTTGACAGAGATCTGGATATACTAGGCCCCACACATGTTTGTGTAATATCGGCTAGACAGTCGGCTGAAAGAACTTCGATCACTAGTGTGCTATGTATAACAGCTGAAACCGCATCTAGAGCTGTAATGGGCTGCGCCTCTGGGAATGTTTCATAAAATGCATTACAAGACCCCCCTGTAACTGATGTTTGTTTTGTTTTATTTATTTGTATAGCGCTCCAAACCCAGAGGTAGAAGGGCACTTAAGAAGACGGTTATATAATTGTGAACAATCTTTGTGTTACATACTTAAATACATACATACATATATTATATAAAGGTATACAATTTACAGTTACATGATATGTTTAAACAATATACAGTTTGCAATATACAATTTCAATAACAGTCATTTACAGTACATGCAGCAGTTTACCGAGCAGGGGGACGGGAAGTCAGGTGTCAGTGGTGCTACTCTTTGTTCAGGAGCCAGCTGATAACTTGCTTCCTAAAGATCTGGAAGGACTCAATAGTTTTGATGTTGAGAGGTAGGGTGTTCCAGAGTTGGGAGGCAAGTACTGTGAAGCTGGCCCCTCCAGCTCTTTTTAAGTGGAATCTGGGCACTGTCAAGCATAGAGTGTTGGAGGATCTGGTGGCTGGTTTTATGGTGAATTTGTTAGTTAGATATGGTGTTGCTAGGTGATTAAGGGACTTGTACGTGAGGCAAATGGTTTTCAAATCAATTTTCTGGCATATGGAGAGCCATTTGCAAGATTTCCTAGCAGCGGAGATATGCTCTCGCCTGGGAATGTTGAGGGCTGCGCGCAGTGCGTTAATTTGTAGTACCTGTAATTTGTCAATTACGGATTGGTTAGCACCTAGGTACAGGCTGTTGCAGTAGTCCAGTTTGGATTGTATGAGGGCTCTGGCAAGAGTGAGGCAGCTATTGGATGATAAGAAAGGTCTGCTGGCCCTGATGAGCTTGCCGGTATAGGCCGAGGCTGAGGCGATCATATTGGTTTGTTTGGAGAGGTTAGTATTGGCATCCAGGTAGAAGCCGAGGGTTTTCACGCTTATGGCAATAGGGATGGTGTGACCATCGATCGTGATGTTATTGTAACTGGGATTAAGTTTAGTTAGGTTGCTGGGGGAGCCGACAATGAGGAGCTCTGTCTTTTCATCATTCAGGCAGAGGCAATGAGAGGCCATCCATACCTGAATGATGGAGAATATTTTGTTGATCCGGTGTCACGTCTGCTTGGTAATTGCCTGTAATGGTGAGGAGTATCTGGGTATCATCTGCGTAATTCGTGTAGGTGACACCCAGATGGTCCAGTTGGTCAAATAGAGGCTTTGTAAATATGTTTTACAAAGTGGGGGATACGCAGGAGCCCAGTGGGACCCCGCAAGAGATGGGGATGGGGTCTGCTGCAGCTGTTGTTGAGAAAACCCGCATGGTTCTATTTGCCAGGAAGGATTGTATCCAGGTGATGGCAGAGGGGGAGAAGTGAGCTGTGGTGGCTAGGTGACGGCGAAGGATTTTGTGGCTGACCAAGTCGAAGGCCGCTGAGAGGTCTAGGAGGAGTAGAATCGCGGCATTGCCCTTGTCTTTAATTTCATCAATCTGACTTTTGAGATCAACAATGGCAGTTTCTGTTCCGTGTTGAGGTCTGAAGCCAGATTGACGTATTCCTAGCAGTTGGTTGGATTCCAGGTATTCCTGAATTTGGATGTAGGCGACTGTCCAGGATTTTTAGTAGGAATGGGACTCTGGTGATAGGCCTGTAGTTGGTGTCTATGGCTGGGTCTAGGGATTGTTTTTTCAAGAGTGGGAGAACCCATGATTGTTTTAGGTTGCTGGGGACTGAGTTATTGATGAAGGATAGGTTAATAAGTTTGGTGATGAAGGGGGATAGCTCTCTAGCTGCGTCTTTTATGATCTGGGTGGGACAGCTGTCCCCTTTGCAGTTCGATGGTTTTAAAGAGGTGATGATTGTTTGAACTTCAGCCATGGTAACATTCTTAAATGTGAAGCCCGATCTGGTATTGTTGGGCATTGGTAAGCCAGGGTTGGTGACCTTGTTATTGGAGAGTTGTTGGCATTTGTCCTCAATTTTTGGTTTGGAGTCCTGTAATTTTGTTGTAAAGGGCATTTTGGATGCTGGTGCACCAGGATTTGTCTTTCAAGCAGGTGTCTGGAGGTGAAATAGGGTTTTCTAGTTCTTTCAGAATTTTAAATAATTCTTTAGTGGAGGACCCTGCCTGAACAATCCTGGTGTTGTATGCATCTTTTTTGGTGCAAATGATCTCACTTTTGTATAGAGAGGATATATTGTGAGGTTAGATTTGTTTTCCACGGAGGGGTTGGTCTTCCATGTGAGTTGTGCCTTAGCATTTTTTTTTCTGAGTAATTTAAGTTCAGGGGTGTACCACGAGTTCAGATGTCTTTACGTAGTTTCAGGGGGGCAATGGTGTCCATCGCCTTAGCCATGGAGTCATTGAAGGTGTCAATCAGTAGGTTTAAATCAGCGTTGGCTGGGAGAGCATTGAGGGTAGGTAGGACCAGGGGTAGTAGGACTTCGGCAGTAATGTTGCGTTTGTTCCTGGTGGGACATGCTGGTGCCATGGAGTACTTATTAGGTAGTACATGATTAAAGTTGACCTCAAGAGGGATCAGGTGATGATCTGTCCATGCCAGAGGTTGGGGGTCCTTACATGTTGTGTTGCAATTGTAAGTTGCGACCCAGTCAAGGATTCTGCCCTTTTGGTGGGTGGGGAGTACATTGAGTTGTGTGAAGTCATGTTCTGTTAGGACATTGACTAGGGATGCAGCATGTGCATCGTTCGGGTCCTGGTAACCAAAGTAGAAGTCGCCGAGGATAATAATTTGTGCTGAGGGTTTGGAGTTTTCAGCAATGAGAGATGTGAGGTCTTCTTCAAAGACCCCAGGGGGGCCTGTGTGTATCTCGCAGGATGTGAATGACACTGAAGAGGCTGATCTGAAGTCTAAGGAGGATTTGGAGATGATCGCTATGCCTCCTCCCCTAGCGTTAGGTCTATCAGCTCCGAGGATAGATATTTGTCCGGGATGGCTAGCGATAAGTGTGGTCCGGACGCTTCATGAAGCCAGGTTTCTGTTAGGGCTAGGAAATCGAGATCATTGGTAAGAATGATGTCAGCGATTTCTGTAGGGTGGGCAGCCAAGGATCTGACATTGAGTAGGGCTCCTTTTAGTGAGGGTGGTATGGGCTTATTAGGCGCATTTTGCTTCATATTGGTTTTGGTATTAGGTTTGACGTTGGGCCTACTAGTTGTAGTGGGGAGCCTGGTGCCTAGTCTGTTGCGGGCTGTGAGGGTAGGAGTGGAGGAGGAGGGGGTTGGGCCAGGAGGCTTGGATAGGGCAGGATGTTTGGTGTTCAGTTTGGTGTGGTGAGGCTTAGCGTTCGGTCTAGGGTGGCTGTGTGTTGTGTTGGCTGGGAGTCCCAGGTTTACGGGGGATGTATGAGGCTGGTGGTGAGTGGGTGGGAAGGGGGACAAGGATGGTAGGAAGGGTGTGGGGCAGGGGATGGAGTGGTGTCTTGGACATCCGAGTTTGGCCAGGCCGTCCTTGTAGGCTATGTAGCTGTTACCACTGCAGGGTATGTTGTCCAACGTGACACAGAAGGGGAACATGATAAGGGCGAGCCAGGAGATCATGGTCTGGCAACAAAGGTGCGTAGTGCTGGAGGCTAGAGTAGTAGTGCTAGTTGGAAGAGCAGCCCAAGCTATGACTCAAGGGTAGCTAGTTTGAGCTAGGTGGGGGTAGGCTTGTAGGGCAGTAACTAGTTTCCGAATAGTACACTCGAGCTAAGGTGCATTAGGTGCAACATTTTCTAGAGTCAGAGTGTGATATTTGAGCTAAAAAGCAATGGGGAAACCCCTAGCTTCAAAATAACACCTTGGGTTAAAAATGCACCTAGAGTAAGATACCACATTTGGCTAGAAATGCACCCAGATTCAAATAACACATTTGGTCAAAAGTGCACCTCGATGCAAAATAATACCTTTGGTTAAAAATGCACCTAGATTCAGATAACACATTGGCTAGAAATGCACCCAGATTCAAATAACACATTTGGTCAAAAGAGTACCTAGATTCAATAAAATACCTTTGGTTAAAAATGTGCCTAGGTTCAAAGTAACACATTTGGCTAGAGATGCAGTAGGGCAACACCTAGAGTTTCACGTAGTATAGAATGTGTCTAGGGAGTCTGAGCATACATACTTAGTAGTCGTAGGGGTGCACAGTGATGGGCAGAAGGTGAAATGAGGAGAGGCCTAGAGGTATGCTTAGTACTAGTTTCAGGTGTCAGGGCGAAGCTGAAGGTTAGTTGCACAAGGCAGGTAGCTAGGTACAGTATAGGACCTTCTGCAGGTATCAGGTACAGCAGAGTGTAAGGCGTGGCAGTGGGCTAGACATTTGATACCGGACGTCTAAGCGTAACAGGTAATGGCAGTGGGCTGGGTGTAGAGTGCGAGTGAGAAGATACAGCAATGAACTTGGCACTGGATTCAAGACGGGGCATATGGCCGTAGGTAGGGCATAGCAGTTGGCTAGGTGCTAAATGCAGAATTAATGCAAATGCTAGATGCCGATGTCTCGACACGGTTGAGGGTTAGTTGTTCAGTAAGGAATCAAGGCATAGGAATACGCAGGATAAACAGTACTCAATACACGTGAGCATGCACCACAATGAGCTTGATGCTGTTTGACAATAACGAGGTACAGCGGTAAGTTAGCAGATACTTGCGAGGTTAGGATACTTGGAGAAGGAGGCATGCGGAGCGGTGGATTAACACAGGATGGCAGATACTGACACAACGTTGTTGCGCTTAAATTAAATGTTAGCGGTAAAGTAATACGAAGGCAGTGCAGCGCGATTGAGTAATGGTCGTCCAGTCACTGAGTGATATTTGCACAATTGCACAGTACCAGGTGTGTTGCGATGGTTCACGGCATCAAGTTTCAAGATGATCCGGCATAGTGAGAGGGCAACATCGTAGAGGAGCAACGAGACGTTTTGTTTCAAAGATTTCAAGGGGAGATGATAATATGAGGGGAGCAGGTATGAGGGTCTGACCAGTTGTGATGGGGCACATGTGTGGGGACCCAGGACGGAGTCATGGGGATTTCGGGCAGCGTTCCTGGCCCAGGCTCAGATGGCTCACGACAGGCTTCGGACCGGGAGCCTTGGTGTGTGGCCTTAGGGGGTGGGCCGGCGTTTGCCTGCCGGCAAAGCGGATTGGCAGAAGATGCGTCGATGGGCCAATCAGGCCAAGCCTAGTCCCTTAGGAAGGCAGTGAGATCTGGCGAGAGATGGCGGTCGGCCATTTTGGAGTTGGTTTGCCTGTGTTATGTTGAACAACCGCCCCATCGGCTACTGTAATATTAGGCTGCAACCCTATGGCTAATTCACAAGCTTCCGCCGCTAAGGTGCTGGTATCACCCCTCAAATGTTGTATTAGCATCAAAACAGCCCATTCCGGATTTTTAAAAGTGCTTTGAACCATAGATTGTACAATCTTCCTCTTTTTGCAGTATGGCTTTAAACCTTTGACAATGCTAAGCAATTTCTTATAATTTTCTTTTAAAGTGGGCTTCCCTGTCTGATTTTTATGACTTTCTGCTGAGGTCTTTTCTCTTTTTGTTCTTTTGAATAACATATGTATACCCTCATGCACCCTCAGCATCGTCTATGAAAATAACACTAGCACCAAGGTCACTTGAAGTGTTAATGATGTCAACACTGTGCCCTGACCCCACATTACAACCACCTTCATTTTGAGTGTTTGCATCACTATCCAGAATTAGGATGGGGTTATTAGGAGGTGTTCCAATAGCTGTATCGCTGTTACTGTGCAATGTTGATGCAAACTCAGGGGGGAACATGGACCACTTATCTCTTGGTCATTTGTAATATTAATAACATCAGCATTGTTTGTCTTACCATCGTTCCCGTCAAGAGCCCCCTCTTGAACATCATTTAACACAGTATTAGAAACATTGGTATTGTATGCCACCCCATTGTTGTACCCAGCCCCCTCTTGAACATAATCTAAAACAGTATTAGAAACATTGGCAATGTAAGTCCCGCCATCGTTATCTAAAACCACCTCTCGAATAGCAACAGGAACAATGTTAATAACACCAGCATTATATACCTCCCCATCATTGTGCCCACCCTCCTCTTGAACATCAATAAAAGCAGTATTAGGGGCAGTAGCATATTGACTGTCAACAGTATCAATACATGCACCTGTTTCATCGGTGCTATTAAAAGTGCCAGCATTCTTGAGAATCGCCTCAAGGGGTAAATGGTTGCTAGTAGACACAATGGGCCTCATTACAAATCAGGCGGTCCGGAAATAACGGTGGCGGTAAACCCACTGCCACCGTTGTTTCCGGACCGCCTGATCCGACTCCTGCAGGCGGGAGGTGATGTTCCCGCCAGGTTTTACCTGGCGGGTTTAACACCGCCCGCCTGCAGGCGGACAAGGAAACACCGGCAGCATTACGAGATGCTGCCGGTGTTTCCATGATCCCCATGGGGATGGGGATTAACACCATTCCGCCTCTGTGATTCCTGGAAAACCTGGGTTGTAATGCCCCGGTAATTCCGGGAATCACGGAGGCGGAATGGTAATACGAGTCCGGCGGTAACCAGGCAGTTTTACCGCCTCGGTTACCGGTGGACTCGTAATGAGGCCCAATGTCTGAAAGCTCTGGATGTGCTGGGTTGTTAGTGAATTGTGACCTATTTCTCTGCATAGCGCTCCTTAGCATTTCCTACTCCTTTGTCGCGACATTACGAATAACAGCTGCACCACCCGGTTGTACTAATCCACACCTCCCTCATTTACCACTGCTCAAGTGTCTTCCCGCAAAGGCATTACAAGTTCGCCCAGCTGCAAAAACAAAGGATGCAAAGATAATTGCTGACATGGTATACCATTGCATTCACTAGGTTATCTAAAATGTTGACAATGGCAGCGCTGGCAGTGTTATTATTTTCTTTAAAACTAACAACATTTTCCAGATCACCTATTGATGCATTAGTTTCATCATTGTTAAACACCTTGATATTGCTCATGCCAGCCCTCAACTGCGCCCATCTGTTTGTACTGTCAGCCCACAAGGCACCATTTGTCTTTAGCTGGCGTTTAGCCCCAGGCCCCAGTGGTTGTCTTGTGACATTCAAATCATTCTCAACATTATGCACCGAGTTTTGCAGCTTGAAATATTCAGAACGTATATTATCAAGCACCCGACCCCACTTCACACGCCGGGTGGCTGCATATATACACTTATAAAGGACAAATCCAGCCCAGAGCCAGTGAGAGCTAGTTTTAAAGATGTTGATGAGATAGGAACTTGCACTTCTGCACTTGCAAGCAATGTTTGAGCATTTGAATATCCTCTGATATCCGCCAGAGTCCTCGAGCACCCCAGTGGGGGAATAACTCCATAACCAGAATTTAAAACCGGAGCACCCCCTATTTTACTCGAGGGCTGGCACCGTGTTAAAGGAGGTGTTGATCTGATAGAACTCGGAGGGGCAGCTTGCATGATCACCACCCCTGTTAAAGGATCAATTGTCATCCCATTTCCAAGATATGTATTGTCACTGCTCAATGCGGGGATAGCATATAAACCAAAATAGTCCTTCAAGGCCTTAGAGACTTCATTAGGCCCTCAGACATTCCACCGGTTGTTGCAAAGACTCCAGATCAATCGGTCCCAGTGATGAATCTACAAAAGAACTCTGTATCGTAGGGCCTCCTAGAAATCCATCGGGCCTTGCCGATTGAACAACAACGTTGGACCCCATCCTTGGATCATTAAAACATTCTGAATGTGTTTATATAAGAGAAACAGGCTGCTCCTTGGAGACTTTTCTATCACTCATTAGGTCCCCGGACATTCCAGTGAGCATTGCAAAGATTCCAGGCCCAGTGATGAATCTACAAAGGAACTCTGTGGGTCGGGCCCCCAAAATCCATCAGACCTTGCTGCTGTAACAAAAACATGTGCCCCATCCTTCGGTCATAAAAACATTCAGAATGTGTTGATACAAGAGAAATAGGCGTCCCATCCATGTTCCCTTGAGACATCCAAGAGTTGATGAATCACCCGCAGAAATATTCATAAATTCATTGAGCGGCTCTTGCTGTGCTCTACAATCCACATTCAGAGAGCCTACCGGCTATGCCATCATCCAATTGTTGAGAGACATTTCTATAAAAACATAAAAAATATACAATCAGTATAAAACATATTTTACACATTAAACATCAGCGTATCTCAATAGTCAGCATCTTAAACCCCTATAACAACCAAGCACACCTCGAGCCTGTATAACACACTGATTCTTGCCACCCGTAAACATTTCAAACACTTTGTACAACACTTCAGCAAATATGTGATCTGTGACACATTGACAGAACCGCCATTATTCCATAAAACAGAATAAAAGTTGCAAATATATTTTAAAGTGATGGCACACAACTAAGAAAGCACACTGCACATGAATCCTAAGAGCCCAGAGCGTACATTAATATTATGTAATTATTCCAAAACATAAATGCAACAGACCCAAATCTACTAAAGCCCCATTTACAAATTGCTCTCTCCAAACAGGCCAGAATCTAAATTTTCTGTGCACCCTATATCCAAATCACTAGCATGTGTCAGACTATTATCCTTAAACACTAAATTTGCTATAAAATAAAACCCTGGTTGTAACATTCTCGATGCCTGTGTAGTTATTTTAAGCAAACTTCACTATACCTATATAAAAGCCCATTGCTATTAATTGTGTCAATGCCTTTTTTCATCTAAAATGTAAAAACATATTTTAAATTTGTGGCACACAATTAAAGCAACCTGCACATATGTTAAATATAGTGCCTTGGTGCAGAATTTGTTTCACAGTGTGTCAATTTGTGCATGCTGAACAAAGAAGCAATGCTTTCCAACTAGGCCCTGAGTCTTTAATACAGTCTATAACAATTCTCCTTCTGCACCCCTGTATTCAAATTCAGATCGCTCACATGTGACGGACTATTCTCCAAAAACACAAAATTATTCAAACTGTAGCACAGCACAAGTGTAACAATCTCCATTAATTTCTGTTCACTTTAAGCACAGTTCACTATACCTAGATAAAAGACCCAGGCTATCAACGTTGCCATTGTCTATTCCTTATAAAATCTGTTCATACATGGCCAAACCCTGAATGTATTTGTAACATTGTTTAAATTAACATTTCTGTTTGCTTGTGTGCAAGAAAAAACAGGCATTTTCTCCATGGGGTCTGTGCTGTTCAACAATAACCCAGGTGCTTTCTGCCACTTCACAATGCCACATGTTGTGCTAAGTGAAGTGTGCACAGTTACAGTCAGGCCTCAGCATTAAATAAAAAGTTTAAATAATTTTATAATTTTAGGTTTAAAATTGTAATTTTAAAGAATTGTAGAAATATTGTCCAGTGTCCTCTAAACACGCACTAGCTATTTAGTGGTGTGCACTGTAACACCCAAGACATTTTCTAAATCTACAAATAAGACTTTGCACTGTTTGTGCGGGCTGCCAGAACCTTACACCACATAAACGTTTATAGTGTGAGCTCACCTTATCTCGCCAGGCTCATTCCAGAGACAGAATGTGAATATTTCCCACATAGTTTAAAATAAAAATATTTACCCCAGCTTGCATTTTAAAATCGCTGTAGTTTTACATAGTAGCACAAGCCCGCACTTTACAATGACTAGCAAACAATTTCTTCATGTTTGAAGCTTTCATATATAAAGATACAACCTGTTACTCTGAAATTCCCCACACGTATGTCAGGAGGCTCAGTTAAAAGAATTTGACATTATTTAATATTTATGTGCTAGTCTGCGTAAGTAACTGCTTCATAACCAGTTATCAACATCTTTACACATTATGCTAGCCAGCCTGTAAAACCTCAGAGCTCTACATGTTTTGATCATATCATTAAAAAAGCTCCCTGTATCTAACATATATAGAGATGCAAGCTGGCACAAATACATTTCTTACACGTTCATATGTGTAACACTGGCCCCCAATTTTATATCTCTCTGCTGCTCCCTACATGTAAATAGGCTATAAACACCATCATGAAATTCTTTTTTAGCACAAGGACCTTGAGCCATGTTAATACATAGTCCGAGTCTAATAACATAATTAAAGGGCTAGAGACATTATCACAAAAGTCCACATCTAGTTTTTCAAAAGCACAGGCTTGTAAGCCTGCCTTATCGCTTCAACAGCCCACGTTCTGGAGTCGGTCAAACATGCAGTCTGTCAGAGATGCATTTCTTACATGATCACACGTGTTTAACACTGGCTCCCAATTTTATATTTCTGTAATTTTGATACACAAAAATAGGGGTTCCTCTTAGCTCTAGATATAAAACACCAAGCACAATTTGTTTTATATTTCGCCACTCATTTAAAAGTAAAATCCATCTCACCTTTTTTCTGTTCTCTCCTTTAAAAAAGGCCTTGCAGATAACAAAATTCTCATGATCCAAACCACAGGGCAGCAGCAGGGCCTGCAATTCCTCAGAGAATCCAAAACAATATTTTGGCTGGCTTCCAAAGTCTGCTTTTAAAGACTTACAATTGACCCCCACACCCTCGGTGCTCTCTAATCAGCAGCATAAACCATGACATATTCTGTAGTTCCTTAGTCATGCTTATTTTGCAGAAAATGTGGGCTGTTCAAATGCATTTCACAATCATCATGCTAACACAACACATTGGCACTTAAGATAACATTTCTGTGTACACGCCCATGCCCATGTGTTTTTGCAATTCACAGTTTCAGCATTGCATCATTCTTCTGCCTGACTGAAAATGGAAAACTTGGCTGAGCCAGCCCACATGGGCCTCTGTCGTAAGCTGTGAATTTGGTGCCTCAGTGAGCTACGAGCATTATAGATAAGAGCCCATATATGTGTGTGTGTGTGAGAGATGCTGCCAGCAAATTGCCATAAGCAGCCCATTAAAGTGAAGCAAACATTTTTCAGAGCTTCACTCTTCATTTGTAAATGGCAGAATCCAATGCCACATCTTTTTGTTTCTACCTGCATAGGACTGTGTTTTGCAGCCACGAAGGTTTCAAATGGCCTAGCACTTCTGGCTGGGTAGCACACGCACAATTCGGTTACGTTGTAAAACAACATTTTACGCTGCCAAAGACCACGGTTTGCAACTTTTTGGTCTCAACCTTTTAAAGCGCCTTTTTATTCTACCAACCTCTATTGTATTCTATCCAGTTTTAATGCTAGTCAATTATATATTCTCAGGCTATGCAACTTAGTTATTTTTAAACCTTTAGCTCTGCTTTGTCATCCTATATTTGCAATGGTTTCATGCCTGCATATGGGACATGAAGCTGTGTTTTTGTGAATATTGTGTTTTTAAATGGCAAACATGCAAGCATTCTGTCATTTTGTTTCTGAAGGAACAGGACTGTTTTGCAGCCATGGAAGTTTCAAATGGCATAATCCTTCTGGTTGGCCAGCATATGCAGAATCCTGTTGCTCTAGTCCCATGCCTTGCCTCTGTAAAAAAGACACTTTACATTGCCAGAAAAAATAGCTTACAACTTTTTGGTCTGAGCCCTGTAAAGTGGCATTTGCCTTTTTTTTTTTACCAACTTCTATTTTGATTCTATCAAGTATAATGTTATTAAAATATATATTCTCATGCTGTGCAATGTAGCTGTTTTTATTTATACCCATAGATCTGCTTTGTCATCCTATATCTTCAATGGTTTCATGCCCACTTCATATGTGGACATGCCCGGGCATGGCCGCCCTGGCTCAACCTACTATAACAAAAATAAATGATTCACATGTATACATTTTTATTCCGCTTTTATTCACTTTAAGATGCCAACACCCTCCCAAACCTATGTATAGCCCAAGCATCTCATTTACATTTTTAAATTATGATGGCATGCCTTAAAAAACAAAACCTCCTTTTTATGTTAAATCTATATAAGAAAGTGTTATAAAATTGTGACATCAGCTAGTGTGCCTGGATTTATATTACAGTTTTATAAATGTGTGACATCAGCTATTGTGCCTAGATTTATATGAAATCTATATGAAAACTCTTATAATTTTGTGACGTCTGCTACTATGCCTAAATATATATTAAATCTATATAAAAAGTATTATAAAATCATGGCATTAGCTATATATTCAAAAACCAAACCTACTTGTGCGTCATCAACGTGTCACCACGACAAAACCCTAACATTCACAGTCTCTCTCTTCACAACTCACTTCGCCCTCCGACAGGCAGCAGCGCACACACACGCATGCTCCCAGACACATTTTTTATATAAACTTTATATTCACTTTATATCAAACTGATATAAATTATATCCTTTTTTAATATCAAACTAAGAAACATCTTTGAGATCAATTCTATATAAAATGTATTTCCGGTTTATATCAATCACATATTAAAAAGAGGACATGACTAAGGACACAACCACCTGTCAAAAATTTAACATTGCAAAAAAGAGGGCCCTATATACTACTCAGCTAGACTATCCCCCAAAAACTCCTTAACAATGCTTTCCTTCATCAAAACGGGAGATAGTTCAGATGCATAATATGAAGTATTCGGTATTAACTGCCTATATCAATTTGCACACTCAACAAAATATTGGGCTCCCTTGACCGAAAAAGGTGCAGTCCATTCCTTGAATTTTGCATCCTACCCAGGGTCCATCCCTAACCCAGATGGTGGATAAATGTTGCATTATGTTTGTTACATTGTGTTATGCAGCATTTGTAAAGGGCTACGCTGCAATTAATATCTATCCCTTGAAGCGCTGTGGGCTGTCCAGAGGTGCGCTGTTTCATCACTACTGGATTTCCAGTAGACTTCAACCTAACACTGCATTGCATAGACAACAGTACACTGTCTGATACATTGTCAGAGATGACTAAAACATTGACATTAGCTTTACAAGTATCCAGGAAAGATTACTGTAGTGACTACTGTACTCTAGTCAACAATCCCCTTTCCACCATACTTTTGGCATTTCCATCCTATGCAATGGGACTAGAGTGCTTTTTTACAGCAGCAAAACATTATTTTTCTCCTTCAATTTTTACATAAGGGCTGGGGGATGCATGGCCTTGGCCCTGCCTCCCCATACCCCACCCCGGACTGCACCCTTCATTCCTTTTCCAACTGCTGAGGTCAGCACCTGACTAATATCTAAACCTGTCTTTAGAGGGGACTATGGGAGGGCCTATGGAAGAAAGGAGTTTCTGGACTAGGAGTACAGCAGTCACTATGGTGGGTAACGTTTCCTTACTCCTACATCAAGTCCCCTTTCAGGTATACCTTTGGGAGACTCCAAAGCACTTCATAAAAGGCAGAAGATGGTCCTAATTCCATCCTACTTGAATTGATTTTAACATGGTTTACTCACTGGGGAACTACAGCTTCCAGTGTTCAAAGGTGCGCTTTCCTGTCTAATTAGGCGCGTAGGAGCCGGTTTTTGCCGGTTGGTGCTTGGACGTGCTTGGACGTGCTGGTGTTTCTCTCTGCTGTGCTTTTCTGCATGGCCAGAGTTTATTTGATTTGCCTTTGCAATGCTTTCTACAAGCACAGGTAATGCACTTGTTGTGATTAACGAGGTAAGGATTACATCAAAATATTTTGCCACAATAGAAACAAATAAATTACTGCAGCATAGACAGCTGGGATCTTCTGCTATTATTGCCCGTTACAAAGACTATTATGACACAATAACTTTGTTAGTTGCTATTACCCACGCTGCAAGGGCTGGCAAGTTTCCATCAAAGCCAACGTCTTCGCGTGACTCTTTGGAGAGCTTTAAAGCTGCTCAAAATGATACTCAAGTTCAGCCTGGCACGAACTTGTTTACGTTTATTCGTTGTGCTCAGGAGGCTGGTACCTTTGTTTCTTGTGCTGAAGGGGATAATAACTTGATTTTAAAACAAACTGTGTTGTCGTGTGATGCCGGGGATGGGTCCATAGTCGACTCATTTTGTATTATAACACGGGATGGGTCGTTTATTGATCAACCTTATACCCATACTTTGGTTCATGCAAACCTACCTGATTCTAATGGTAGTGATTGTAACTGGTGTGGCCAACTCTTTGATAGTCTTTCGCGGGACACTTGCCCACAAGACGGTGATGACATCACATCATTCACATTTGGCCCGCCCCATTTTTAATGTAATTTTTTTTAATGGCTCTTAATTCCTGGCTTAATTGAAATGCAAATGGTTTGTCCTTGGGAGGTGATGGTCACGTTTTCTTAACTGCAAACATGACCATCACGACCCCAGGAACAAAGCATTAGCATTTGAATTAAGCCAGGTGTCCAGCGTTACAGCTCGACCTGTAGGCTCAAAAGGAGCCAGGGCTGCAGAGCCGCCCGGAGAAAGAAAGCAGCAGGCGGCAGCGCCATGCTGTGTACATGGCCACTTCAGTTAACTTTGCAGAGAGCGTCCCGCACAGCCACTCTGCAAACTGCAGGACTGAGTCCCTAATTGCAGGACAATCCCACGAAATCCGGGACAGTTGGCAACCCTAATTGTACTGTCGGCATTTCTGTTCCCTGCTGTGAAGGAAATTATAGGATCTTTAATCAAGTGTTGCTGCAATATAATATGAAAGATGGACCTGATTCACCTTACATATGTGCTCAGTCTAAGATTAAGAGTGTGAATAATCTTATCAGTGCATGTGAGGATGGCAAATCTGATATGGCTAGCTTCACCACCATTTCTGATACAAAAGCCCATGATAGTGCTTTGATTACATCTGAAAGGATAAGCAGAGTTGAGACTTTTATTGTCTCTAGCCGTAATGCTAATAGTATTAGAAGTGGACTTTTGAGTACCCTTTCTATGGTTAAACATAATGGTGAACTGTCTGATTTGCTTTGTGAGGCCCAGATTGACAATTTAATGATAACTGAGACTTAGTTAAACGATCCCTCTAGCACTGCAATACATTTGGCTGTTCCGTCCAATTACACGATGTATAATGAAATAGACAAAATAGGGCTGGTGGCGGTGTGGCATTTTTGGTTAATAAGTCTTTTTTAGCCTATCCTAGTAAACATCAGCCGCTTTTTTCTTGTGGATCTGTTCTGCCTAAACTAAGGATGAATCCCACTACCACAGTTCTTTCTGTTCTATTATACAGAGCAACAGATGGTGATAGGTCTGATTTTGTTATTGAATTACACGAGGTCTTGCTCTCTTTGCTCACCACTAGAACTAAATGTTTTATTGCTGGTGATTGTAATCTTGGATTCAATTACATTGAGGATAAGATAGCCACTGATTGTGTTCAAGCTCTACAAGTAATGGGTTTCACTCAGTATGTCACCGGCCCATATCACTCAAAAGGCTGTATTTTAGACTGTGTATTTACTAATAATAATATTCTTGCACCTGTTGTATGAATTCAACCTTGTTCTTGGCCTGATCATTCCTTACTTACATTTGATATTCAAGTGGGCTCTGTGACTAAAACCAAGTCTAAACCCCAGTTGATATACAGTCGTAACTTAAGAAAAATTCCTTCCTCCACCATGGCGCCTTTTCTCACTGATCTTAAGGTTGGTTTTAAAGGAGACACAAAGCCTGATTGAGAATACAATGTTATACATAAGTACTTTGTCTACTGCACTTGACTCTCTTCACCCTTTGGTCACAAGGAAAGTGTGTCCACATACACTGCAAAAAGCTTGGTTCACTGAACATTTGAGAAGTGTCAGGACAATTAAGTGGAAAGCAACGTAAATGGGCCAAAACAAAGGAGGACGCTCATCATTGCCTGCAGCTAATTATTAGAAAGGCAATACGGAGGCTAACATTATGCTGAGTCTAGGAGTTGTGGACTGCTGTGTGCTATGTCGATCGGGTGTCCACACTAAGTTCGGCATCGATATGGTGATTCTGTGGGAGCACAGAATAACCAGGTTGTTTAAGGTGGGGTGAATCGGCCCAGGTCGGAAACGGAGCAGGTCAAAACCCACATGCTGATCAGTAGTGGGTTCGCGCCTGTGAATAGCCACTGTAAACCAGCCTGGGCAAGACAGTGAGACGCAGTCTTTAAAAAAAAAAAATTATTAGAAAGGCATTTTAAATGGCAAAAGAATGTATTTTGCATATTGAGCAGGTAAAGAACAGTTGTCATGAACTGTTCTCTGTGCTGCGTGAACCTGAGACACCCATTTCTAATAATAACTTGCCTGAATGTAGTGCTAAGTGGCGTTGTTCCATTCAAGATAAACTTCATGGCCAAATCAAGGCGCTTCGGAATAAATGCAATGTTGACCCTTCCTTTCTATAGTCATCTTCTATTATTGTTGAAAGCGCAGATGGTGTTCCTGTTGGGCTTCCTGCATTTTATTTTAGAGAAGTTAGTGAACATGAGGTTGCAGAAGCCCAGAAAATCCTTACACCTACCACCTGCTCTAGGGATTTTCGTCCAGATTTTAAAATTAAGGAATGTGCTGCTCTTCTAATTTCAGTGCTGTATGCTTTTGTCAACTCTTCTTTTAAGAACAACTCTGTTCCCACTTCGCTTAAAGATACTTGCATAACGCCACTTCTGAAAAAGCCTTCTTTGGATGGAACTGATCCAGTCAATTATAGGCCGATCACTAATACAAACATTTTTCTTAAGGTACTTGATTATTTGGCTTATAAGCAAATGCATGGTTACATTGATGGACATTCTGGGGTTACACAAGTCTTGTTACCAGAAGTCACACAGAACTGAAACGGCCATGCTCGATCTTCAGTCTGCAATTCTTGATCATGGCAAGGCAGGTCTTCTTGTTTTTCTTGACCTGTCGACTGCCTTTGACCTTGTGGACTTTGAGATCATGGGTGACAGATTAATCAAGGTCGCCAGATTTAGTCCTGAAGCTACTAGATGGATAATTTCCTTTCTTAAAGACAGAAATCTAGGGTTTTGCTTGGACAGTTTTCTTCTCATGATCTTCCTCTTGATGGTGGTGCTCCTCAGGGCTCTACTATGGCACCATTGCTGTATAATAACTTCATAAAATCACTTCATGATCTAATTTATAAGAATTATGCAGATGGCACCCAGATTCTATTGGATTGTCAGGCAACTAACTAACTGACTCCGCAGCACTAAACCAGATCTTTTCTAAGGTACAGATGTGGATGAATGCTAATGGCATGTTGTCATGGTTCCCATACCTGCCCAATAGTTTTCTGAACCAACCAGTCGCCAGTCTCTCTGAAAGGCAGACCACCCCGAGAGGTTGCCAGGGAGACTTCCTCCGACAGGCCATGCAGACGTGCGCGCCTGTCCATCCATGAATGTGCCCCTGTGATCAGAACGCAAATGCTGTAATTACAAAAAACTGCTATTTCCTGTTTCTGCGTTTCACCGCTTCCTAGCTGTTTCATTGCAGGTGACTGGCGTTACCTTCTCTGCTTAAAGCCTCTGTACATTGTTCTTGCTTCCTTTGACCTCAGCCCCCCCAACTGGACTGCCTCTGTCTACACCCTCTTTTGTTTTGAGGACTAGTTGGATAGATCGCCTGGACTCTTGGCTGCTTGGAACTCTTTTTGGATTGCCCGTGGATTGCGTTTTACTGGAACTTTAATTGGATTGGCTTTTTATTGGTTCATGACTATGGATTTTGGATTTTGGGGTTTTTCCTTTCCCGGAGTGCAGTACTTTGGTTTTGTTTTCTTGCTCTTGGATGCTAGTACTTTGGGTGCATCCCTCTTACCATGTTTCAACAGCAGGAAGTTTCTCCTTGGACACAACCCCTATTGCCTTTGAGAATAGACCAGTGTTTACAGGTACTTGGAGTTCCAGGTGAAACACTCATGGAACTTAGCGTTTGTACATACAGTAACCCCTATTGTGTTCTCTTTACAGCAACCAAGAGGGCTGAAGGCGCTTCCTGCAACCTGCCACCCTTTTCCCCCAATTATTTGGCTAGTAGAGTTTATGTGCATCTCTCCGACCACTTCATTGGGGTAAAGGACATTAGTTCACCTGGCATACAGACTGTCACACATGTGTCTCAATAGTGGAAAAACTGAATTACTTTTACTTGCATCTGCCACTAGGGCGAGAGCTTTTGGAATGGTAAGATTCTTTCACTGTTGATAAATGTTCTGTCAAGACCTTGCGCAAAGCTAATCCCTTGGCGTCACTCTTGACACCCCAATGTCTATAGTGGGACATATAAACACCATCATTAGTTCTTGTAGTTATTATCTGTGACTTTTAAGACAATTAAGTCCTTTGTTACCTTGTCACCATAGAGCTACTATTGCTAGGGGAATTGTCAATTCCAAAATGTACTATGGTAATGCATTGCTTGCTGGCATTAACAAGACAGATCTTATACGTCTGCAAGTGGTTCAGAATACTGCTGCCAGGCTGGCCACCGGTGTGTCGTGTCACCAGCATGTCTCACCTACACTGAGAAAATTACACTGGCTGCCAGTTGCAGCCAGAACGGAGCATAAAGTGCTTATGATTACTCATAAATGTGTACATGGCAGTGCTCCTCGATATCTCAAGGATCGCGTTACGTTATAAACCAAGCAGGTCACTCTGATCATCTAATAAAACATTGCTATAGATTCCATGTTTTCAGCTGTTACGCTGTGGTGGTCGTTCCTTTGATTTCATAGCACTTAACATAGGGAACCAGCTCCCTTCTGAACTCAGACTTATTCCTGAGCTTCCAACTTTCAAAAAGAGACTTAAAACCTTGCCATTTCAATGATAATGCTCGTTTGGTTTGATTCTTGTTCTCACTATGGAATGTTATCTTTTCTTATGGACTCTCTTATTTATTCTTCCTTGCTTTGATGCCCTTTTCAGGTTTTTAGTGCATTAAAAGAAAATAAATAAATACAAATGAATAAATAAATAAATAACAGTCTGTCCGAACTGGGCACCAGGCCTGGAGCTCGTAGCCAGACAGTAGTGTCAGCAAAAAAGTGGAGAGTGATGGCCAAGTGGCTGCTTTGGAAATGGACTCCCAAGGGACATGCTTTTGAAAAGCGACCAAAGCCACTTTGGCTCTGACCAAATGGGCACGGAGACTCTATGGTTGTGGAAATCCCAAACCACGTATCATTCAAGGATGCACAAGGCAACTCATCTGGAGATGGTTGCCTTAGAAGCTTGAGAGCTTTTTTTGATGTTTCCGAAGGTCATTAAAAGGTGAGAGTAATTCCTGAACTACTTCATTCTGTCCAAGCACAATCTGAAAGCTCTACTGACATTTAAGCATCAGAGAACCCTTTCCACCACTGAGGGTGGATTAGAAACAACTCTGGTAAGAGGTTTTCCTGCTTAATGTGGAATTCATATATCACTCTAGGCAGAAATGATGTATGAGTATGTATAAACACCTTCTCTCTGTGGAAAAAAACTCCAACGGCTCCTCCACAGACAAGGCCTGGTGTTCACTGACACATCCTGCTGAGGTAATAGCAATCAGGAATGTCACATTCTGTGTATTTAATCTGATATCAGTTATATCCTTTGGTTCAAACATCTTATGACAAATCGCCATCATGACTACATTTAGGTCCCACCTGGTGCGAGGAGGTTTCACTGGAGGGTAGAGATGGGATTCCTGTCAAAGTGGCGTTTGACCAATGGATTAGCCATGGAGAAAGATTGTCTGTATTCAAGTATGTACCCAGCACCACCAGGTATGTTCTTCAGGAGTCTATTTGCATGTCGGAGACCACTATATGTGAAACAAATGACAGTACATTATCACTAGAGCCTGTCAGGGGATTCTCCATTCTGTCTAGGCTGCGGTAGCATAATCTAAGCTCCTCACTCCTATATTGAGACATTGTAAAGGGCTTCTTGGCTGCCTGAACGACATGAACATTTTCATCCGAGAGACCTAGGTGTCTTAAGGATCTGGCCAAAGCTACCAACTAGCTAAGCTCAGTGATCAAAGGGGAGGGATGTAGGATCTGACCTTCCTCTTGAGAGAACAGGATTGGTAGATCTGGGAGCCCAATGGTGGGATGGTGCAAGAGAGTCATAAGGTCTGAGAGCCAGAATCTCGCTGGCCATCAAAATTAGGGCGTGGCAGTGTGATTTTTAGAATATCAGAAGTGCCCCTGGGTCAGAGGGGGATGAGGGCATGCAAATACTTCCATCCCATCTCACAATATCTCCAAAGTGTCGCCTGAGTGTAAGTGCCGTGATTTTCCTTCAAGACAACATTTCTCAAGAACACATTTCATGTTCAGGATTGTTGCAAATAGATTGACTTGGGGGGAAAACCCAGTTGTGGAATAGGTGTAGTATAGCTTTCTTGTTTAGTTCCCACTGATGATTTCCCATGGCCAGTCGCTTCAGGGAATCTGCTGCATAGTTCTCAGCTCCCGGTAGACAAATTGTGTGAAGCCTAATTCACCTGTGAATTCCCAAATCTCCACGACTAGCAAAGTGAGCTGCCACAACTTTGTACCACCATGTTTGTTTATATAGACCATCGATACTGCATTGTCAGTACAGATCTGCACTGTCTTATTCTGGATACTGGACTAAAAAGCTTTCAGAGATAAGAACATGTCAGATAGTTCTCAAATGTTGATGTGTGCCTTCCTCTCTTTGGAGGAACATAGGTCAGAAACTTGGAGGTGCCCCATGATCGGGCACCATCGCGGAAGAGTAGAGTTTGATGTTATGGTAGCTTGGGGAAGTGGTTCAGAGAAAGGCATTACCAACAACATATTCCTCAGATCAGTGGAACATAATCGAACTTGATGCACCTCCTCTGTAACAAGCACCACTTGACACTAGTTGAGTACTGCACATTTTCAGCCTGGACAGGGGTAACACCAGAACACATGAAGCCATAAAGCCCAGTAACCTATGGAACCACTAAGCACTCGTGAGCTTCGCATTGAGGAATAGGGAACATGTCTCCATTATGTCCATTGCTCTCTCTGTGTTAACAAATACTCTGGTCTGAGACGTGTTCCAAGTTCAGGTATTGAGTGACTGTCAAAACAGACTTCACCCAGTTTACTGGCAGCCCAGGCAGTTTAGAAGACTCTGGAGAGCCTGGAGGTGCTTTTTTGCCAACCAGGGGCAGTGAGACCTCAGAAGCTAGTTGTCCAGGTATGGGTACACATGGATGCCCTGGAGTCAGAGGAAGACCGCGACAGCCGCCATCATCTTTATGAACACCATGGGCTGAGTTCAGGCCAAAATGCAGGACGTGGTACTAAAAGTGAGTTCCTCACTTAAAACTCAAACAAACCTTTGATAGGTAGGCCAAATTGGGATGTGGAGATAGGAATCCTTCAGATCCACTGCACAGATCCAGTCTCCTAGACGGGACCAGATCTGTGTGGGTTTCATCATCCTGAAGTTCTCTAGGGGAAAATGCAGGTTGAACTCTGACAGGTCCAATATGGTGTGCAGATCCCCCCTTGTTCTCTTTCGGCAAAGCAAATAGGTGAGAGTAGTAGCCCTCGCTTCTCACAGAGCGGGCAACCTCTTCTATAGCTCTCACATGTAGAAGTTTCCCTATCTCATCTCACAAAGAGGGGTACACCATCTTTGCAGGGAAAAAACATGAGTGGGGAACAGGTGGGAGAGGGAGACAAAACCGTTCTTTGCAACTGATGGAACCCAAAAGTGACCTGATGGTCTTGATACAGTGAGACAGTCATACCCCCTCCCCCACTGGAGTACTGTGGGAACAAACCTGACCATCACTTGGAGGAACTATCAGCTGAGGCGGAGGAAGGACCAGAAGAGGAGGAAGAGCGAGAGAAAAAAACCCTTTCTCTGTTTTTTTGCTGCTAATTTTGATGGATGCTGGGGGGATCTATACTCCTCCCTGGAATTTCGTTCCCGGAAGCCACAAAATCCTGCAAATTAATGAGATTGAAAGTCTGATATTTGACAAGTTGGCAGTTTTGTGGGCATTGGTTTGACCAAAACCAACAAGGATTTAGTAGTTAAAGTGCTGTTTTTTTCTTGTTATGTTCTTTGTTAATGGACTGATAAAAAAGGACAATGCCGTAAAATGGAAGGTTGAGTGCTTTGACTTCCTCAGTGAATTCTGTTTCATGGAATCATGCCTCATGACACACATCTGCGCCCATTGCAATGCCCCTCACTGAGGTGTCCATGTGGTGTGCTGCCTCCTTGAGAAAGTCTTGTGCTATAACTCTCACGTTCACAAGGAAGCCCTTGAACTGTGAAAGTCCATCAGGTGAAATGAAGTGCTCAAAATTGGACAGCTCTTTTCATAGCTTCTCATTTGCAGCAGGCAACATAGCCACAGCATTGGCTTGCCTAAGCTGCAGAGCAGAATTTGAAAATACCTTTTTTCCTATGGCCTCTAGGGTCTGTCCTTCCTTGCTTAGGATGGGTGAAGCGTTTGAAGCTGAAGAAAAGGGCCTCTAATAGAGGGTTGCCATCGCCACAACTAAGGAGGAAGGCTGAGGGTAAGTGGCATGGGCGATTTCCTCTACGGAAAGAATTCCATAGCGCCTATCTATTTTTTGTTCAAAGGAGTGATGGAATGAGGCTTCCCCAAAGTTCCTGGCCTCTGCTTTTATGTCTTTTTGAAAACCAACTTGTGACCTATCTGAGGCTTAAAGAGAAAGGGATCCTGCCAATACTCCCGCCTCCATTTAAGGTGTTTCTGGCAGCAGGGCTTCTAGAAACTCCATGAGGTCCATGATTCTGTCATGGAAGGGTCACATTGATAACAGAGCTTCCTCCTCTCATTCGTGGGCATGTTTGTCATCCAGATTCAAGAGTTCCTCCTAGGGGTTCTTTTGATCTGTAGTCAGAGGTGCAGGTTCTGTAGGAACCAGTTTAGGTGCAACCGACCACACCTCCTAAGAGTTGGCCACAGATGGTGAGGCTAGGGGTGTGTCAGGGTTTTAGGGGGATGTTAAGGCTGAGGGAGTAACACTCTAAAAGGATCTTTGAAATATGCCTTCATTGGATCAGAGTGCATGGCGCACTGAAATTTAGCAAAGAACCAGGGGCGGCTAGTCCATAATGGGCAATGGGGCATTGACTCACCATCCATTATGGAGGAGCTAAGCCAGCCCCATAAAAACAGTGAACGCCCCCTCAGTTGCATTAAGCAGCTATGGGAGCACTTCTGGGCTAGCTTCAAACTGTACAGGGTAGCATGGTTACCCTTTGACAGTTTGTGTTTCCAGTGCGCATGCCCAATGAGCCTTGCATGGCGAGGGGTGTTTTGCATCAACAGCCTTGCATTGTTCATTGGGGATGCAGGCTGAGGAACTACATGTCTGCAAGTGCATAGGGGGTGCTCCTGCACCTCCTCGCACATTCAGATGGACTGTGGCATTCATCGTGCAGTGCCCTGGCGTGTCTGTGCATGTGCACAAAGCAGGAAGCTCTCCCTGCTTCCTGGTTCCTGTTCCTTGCAAGTGGCATTTAGCTGAGCAGTGTCTCGACCTGGGCATCAATGGTAAATCAAACATCATAAGTGTTATTTCATGCAGCCAGTCTAGCTTTATTCTCTTACTGTGGTGTGGCATTTATTACCAGTCATTAATAGTAAAGTAAACATGGTAAGTTTTGTTTATGTGGCTAGATTGGCCTACTTTGTTGCAGCCAGTCTGTCTTTATTTTCCTACTGTGGCATTGCATTTCCTACTGGGCATCAAGAGTAAAGCAAACATGTGAAGTAGTATTGTGTGGCAGGACTGGCCTACATTAGGGCATCCAGTCTGGACATGCTTTCTTAATGTGGCATGGCATTTCCTACTGGGAATTGTGAGAAGCCTGAAGGTGTCTCCCTAACTAGTCCCCTGGGATCTGTCATCCAGGTGGCCAGGACACTGCCACCACTATTGCATCCAGATCCTGGGGGTGGACCAGTGAGGGAGGATCACCTGAATGGGGGGTCCTCAGGGACAGGAATTGGGACACTGATGGGTGGCACGTGGTATCCCCCTTCTTCTAACACTTTTTCCTGATCCTACTACATAGGATACTATGAAACTCTTATCTCCCCCTTTTCCGATTCAAACAATTTCACACACCACGAAAGACAATGGACTTACACCTAAGCCGTTTACCTGACGTGTCCCAATACAAGGGTCAGGCAAAGTCAGGCAATTTTCCAGAACCCCACACACCTGACAGCCTTTTCCCTTCCCAAAAGGTGGTGCTCAAGAGTACACGAAGAGCAAGGCGGACCGCACGATGAGACAGCTATCCAAGTACGGCAGTTCAAGAGGAGGAGCAAGGGTGAAAAGGAGAGAAGCGACCTGCCCTTTCCGACCCAGACCGACAAAGTCTCCGCAAAAGGAATTGTAAGACCGTGAACAATAGACAGCGTGTGTTTCAGCAGATATCACCAGTATACGGAGCCTTCCTACATTGATAATCGGGACAGGGAAAGACGCTTGCTACCGTAGTACTGTCCTTGACTCTGGAGACAAGACAAGCCAAGTGGTTCATCACAGCGGGTGAGTTGAGGGGAGAACCGATAAGAAACCGAACTGTGTTGAACAAAAGTTACAAATGGCAAATGAAGGAAAGTTCAAAGAACTGTTAACAAATTAGGGGAAAATCAGCTGCAGAGGGGCCGGCACCACATAGGTGCTTACTCAAGAGACTCTGGTTGATCTCCCTTTTGTTGAAACTACCGGTACCAGAAGGCCCAAGGAGAGCCGCAAGAAAAAGGTAAAAGTGGTCATACAGTGGTCTAACAAAAACTCCTGTACAGTCGAAAGTATTTGATCTGCATGTCATTGAAAAGCTAAGGGAGGTGAATCCCGCATAGTGAGTTCAAGAGGATGAACTGGGAGACTGGTAAAAGTTGGCAAGAGTGAACCTGACAGCGGAGTGCCGATGGAAAGGGGCGAAGTCTGAAGTCCCAATGAACAGTGTGTTGACAAGAGTGAACCCAACAGGGATGTCCACAGTGAACTGTTTAAAAAGACATTAAAACCTGTGAATACAAGAGATGAAATAGTTTTGGACACCAAGCCTTAGTGATCCCGACAGAGGGAGGCAAACATTTGATAAGGGTCTGAGCCCAGAAGAGGGGGATCCAGGGGTGAAAAGCCAGCACCCCATCGACAAGTGCATGCAGCAGAGAAATCATTTGAATACAAGCCAGAGTGAACCCGCCAGAGGGAGGCTGATATTCAAGAGGGGTCGGAGCCTGGAAGAGGGGGACCCAGGTGTGAAGAATTATCACCCCAAGTATAATCAGAAAGGAACTTTTGTTTGTTATTTTGAACATACCATGCTCTAGGTAGCTAGATACTTAATCACTAAAGGTCCTGATATCACTATAAACGTTTTGCAGATCTGAGCCCGGAAGAGGGGGATCCAGGGGTAAAAAGCGTTCACCCACCGTACATTGCAAAGGAACTTTTTGTTTGTTATTTTGAACACATCAGGTCTTCGGAGGCAAGAGACTTTTTGGAGAAAAGAGACTTAACAAATGAAGGTCCTGGTAGCTGAAAACGGAACTGTCGTCTTGTGCGGCGATAGCTTGAGGGTGTGCTGTGCTCTGGAGTCCCGCCTTGTCCCATGCTCAAAACAGGGGGAAAGAAGACCCTGGCTACCACATCCTGACTTATCATTTGTGAACACTTCTTTCTTGCTTGTGAACCCTATCCCATACTATTTTTGTATTTAATTGTAAGGATTGGCAATAGGTTGTTCTTAGTATAGGCCCTTTTATTTGACACGACACTACTAGGAGTGCCTTATTATTATTTGATGGTCGTAGCTTGCTCCCATCTTAAATTTAGGTTTACAATAGGTGTTTTTCCAACCTATCTATACAGTTTAATAAACACCCTTGAACTGTGATCACTTGTGTCTGTCTTTACTGTTGCCACCATGAGTTCCTTACAGCATCAATGATAATGCAAACATGCTAAGTGTAATTACATAGCTAGCCCAACCTATATTGGGAAATACAGTCTGGATGTTTTCTTACTGTGACATAGCATTTTCTCAACTGGGCATCAATGGTGAGGCAAACATGTCATGTTTTATTATGTGGCCATACCTGCCCACATTGCTCCAGCCTGCCTCGACATGTTTTCTTACTGTGGCATGGCATTTGTACTGCAAAACCAACCAACAGGAATATGTTCCTACATGGGGATACGGGTATATATTGAAAGTGCCATCTGGGGCATGTTTTCATATAGTACAATTACTGGCATTATGCACAAATCAAACATGAGTATGTATGGTAATACTGGCATATGTTGGTGCAAACAGAATTGAGAAGTATGGCCACAGCCAGCAAGAAATGTTTTTCATAATGGCATATATTGCGGGAAAAAGCATCTTGAAAATGCATTGGAAATAGCCCCTGTGCACTGTTTGTGACTTGCATGTGTTGGATTTGTTCATGCATTACCCTACAAACACTGCACCATTTTATTCCAATAATCACAGAAAGTGTGTTTAAAAATGCAGCATTTTAATCCATCATCTAAAAGATTTTCTCGGAGGGAGAGCCGCCCCGAGCACCCTTTGGTTGGTTCAGGCTACTTTGCTATGCTCGGTCACTCCCTCATATTTGCGGGATTTATTTACAACTCTTCAATTAAAACATTCACCAGCCCCCACTCCTCAGGCGGTTGTGGAGGTTGCAGCTCAGGGGCTGTTCTTTGAAAAGGTGACAGTCTATTCTTAGAATCCATCAGAATGGATTGCCAAGATGGTATCTGTTACGAGTGGTTGCCCCTTTAAGGCAAGCCACATGTAAGGGGGACGTCACGGGAGGAAGTGACGTGAGGAGGCGGAACGGGGGTTGAGGGAGGCACTTCCAAGCTGTAAGAGAATAAAGAAGGTTCTCTGTTGTACCCGCTGGCGTCCGTGTCTTCTTGGAGCTCCCGTGCTCCCCAACATTTGGCGACGAGGACTCTCCTGCCAGCGGTCCTCCTTATTCCTGCTACGGAGATCCCTCCGTGCGTCCTCCTCCACTGCTAGTGATCCCACTAGTCCGCGGATCCCCGCTACGGCCCTGCAGGCATCCGCTCCACAAGTGCGATCCCGCCGTGGCCAGAAACGATAATTCATTAGATACAAACACGCGCAACCTGGGAAAAGGCCTACGCCAGAGGAGCAGAGACGACTCCAGAGATACCCAACTACACGAGGGGGTACCCGCCAGCAAGCACGTTAAAGTAGTGGAAAAAAAAAAAAATGTTTTCTTTTTCCCCCATATTACTACTCCTCATTCCTCCGACAGCCTTCTTCTTCGGCGCAGTACTTGCACCCACCACAACAGTGCCACTATCTACCCACAAGAACCCACAGTTCGACTTGTGATACCCAAGACTAGCCGGTTTGGCCCACAAGGAAGCCACCTGACGGTTACGACCTGCAAGCAACACCGACCGCATCCAATATGAGCACCACTCCGGATCAGGCATCATCCAGCTCGCAGCCTCCGCCTGCGGTATCGAGGTCCACCGTCACGGCTTGGCGCATGCCTCCACCCTTCGCCATGACGCCTCAAGCAGATAAAGGTGCGAGGTGGGTGGAATGGTTGGAGGACTTCAATAACTTTATAGAGGCAGCTGGAGAAGAAACCTCCCCGCGACTACGAAGTATGTTCATCAACACGGCCGGCACTGAGATAAAGATGCTCATCAAAACCATACCGCCAACAGAAATCACTGATTTCAGCAGTCTCATAGTAGCCCTAAACAAACGCCTTGTCATCGCCCCCAATAGAGACTATGAGAGATATGTCTTTAACCAGTGCACGCAACGCATGGAAGAAACTTTCGATGAGTTCATCACGAGACTACGAGTCAAAGGAGCACTTTGTCTATTCCATGAGTTCTCACTGGACGAAGCGATCCGACTCAGGGTCATTGAGGGCTGTGTGTCGGCCACACTACAGAAACAACTTCTAAAGAAACCTGTCACAATAGAACAAGTGAGTGAGATGGCGCGCATACTCGAGAGAGTAGAAAAGCAGGCCACTCACATGGCCACCAACGCCACCACAAAACTTGACAAGAGTGACGTAATAGCTGCAATGCAACCGGGCAACCAGATAAACTACGACAGACATGCCACGACAGCCCCGCGAATGCAAAGACAATGCTACAGATGTGGAATGGCATTCCCACATGCAGGCTCCTGCCCTGCGCTGTCCCAAAAATGTGGCAACTGTGGCAGGGAAGGACATTTCCAGTCGGTGTGCAGGGAAGGAAAACCATTCCCCACTCCGAGAGCGTACATGGGCACGCAACCGAGACCAACCCAAAGATCATTTCCCAACCAGTCTTACCAGCCTCGACCATACCAACAAGGACCCAGGAGATATGTAAGAGTAGTTGAGGAGGTATACCCGGAGGAAGACTGCCAAGAGTATGTCACACAAGGACAATCCGTGCAACTGAGGGACGAATATGATGGACCACCGTCGACACGCTATGACCCTTCGCCAGAAACACACGGGGAGCTCGACTATGGTCTCGCGTATGACCTGCATGACCAGGATGAGTTTGTAAACCTTATCATGGATGAAAGGGAAGCCCAGGAAGCACCCAAGATTTTGATAAACATATGCGACCAGCAGTTCTGTTTCCTAATTGACTCAGGGGCGACAGTGAACATTATAGGGGAAACAGAATTTCAACGACTGCAGGATAAACCGAAGCTGAGCCCGTCAAAGTCGAAGATCTATCAATGGGGTGCGGATGCCCCGCTACAGTGCATTGGGTCGTTCAAAAGGGAATCAACATAGTATAGCGGGGAGGAGAGTGGGGGAGTAATGAAAGAGTGGGGAGCAAAGAGATTCTCTTTGGAGCGGACCAATCAACCTTCATCGCAAAAGGATTCCCGCCTAAAGAAGTATTCGAGGTAGATTTGGCCTTGCCACTGTCAATGACGCAGACAACGTAAGTAGCAATGCCTGTCTCAGTTGTTTCTCGAGTTGCCGCCATCTTGCCTGAAATTGTAAACTGCGTCACCGCCAGCTCCACGTCCCATCTCACTTTGGTGGATGGGGTTGAAGTCATTCCAGTGATTTTGGGTGTTTAGCAGATTTATGGCTTCAAACATTGATAGAGGCAAGTAAATTAGCCCTTTTTGAGGGGGCCTCAGCAGAGTGCAGTGTTTAGCCCTACTTGTGGAGGCCACAGAGCAAGCCCCAGTACATTAAGCCCCAAAAGAGGGAGTCTGGGTGCTGCCAGTACTCTTTTTAGCTCCTCAGCTTTACCACTGGTACCCTGCTTAGCCCCGGGATGGTGAACCTCAGAGTGATCCCCAGTAAATTAAGCCCCTCAACGGGGAACCTCGGATTTACTCCGGCATTCAGTTAGCACTAGGGTCGAGCCAACTACTTTCTCCCCCCTTACCAGAAACATCCGGAAAGAGGTCATGTGGTCGGGGAGCTCTAAAAGGAAATCACCACCATGCATTGTTTTTTGTCAATGCATTCTCCGACATGGCTCAGTGAAGGACACTGAAGTACTTTCTCCCTGCATTGCAGACGTTGCTCGAGCACATGCACCAAAAGGGAGTCAGAGTAAAAGCAGCTGTCCCAAAGGTGAAGGCATCGCAAATAGTTTCCTAGAACCAGAGGACAGTGGCAACATTTCCTGGCTCTTCGTGGAGATGAGGGAAACGTGTGATTCAGGGCGACCTTGTCATCGCCAGAGCCTGGCTGTGTCTTGTACCCACTGAGTCTGAATGATCTCCTGAAACGGTCAGTCGGATGCAAGATGGCAGGACCAGAAGAAAAGATTTGTATGCCCAGGCAGTGCAATGCTTCATGCTGAGGAAGGGCATGACCTTTCTGTGACGTGTTTGCTATCTGTCCACTGTTGGTGGAACCCTTGGGATTGAAGAGTCTCTCTGCTCAGGCATTGACCCGTTGCAAAATATGAGCCAATCACGTTTTCTTGTTTATGGAGAAGCCCAGGGATAGTGGGTGCCAAGTGGTTATCTGGAAATGTTGTAGTGCCTGATGAAACGTTGGTGTGTGTACCAGCCAGCTACCTAGATAGGGGCATATCTGCATGCGGTGCCAGGCATTTTGTGATGACAGAGGCTGCTGGCCTGAGACCAAGCAGGAAAGCCCTGAATTGATGGTGTTAATTGCAGCTCGCAAATTGGAGCCAATCACAGTGACATGAATGAATGGTGATGTGGAAATGTACATTTTGCAAGTCCCCCACAGAAAGGTAACATCCCTGCTCCTTTTTGAGGCAGACAATCATTTGGTGAATGGTGGTCATGCAGAACACTTGTTTCTGAATATACCCGTTTATGTCTCAGAGGTCAAGAATGGGCCTAGACTGTTTGTTCTTTTTCTGACGTGGGAAGTATCAGAAGTAAAAACCGGGCTCTCTTTCTTCGTAGGGGATGGGTTCAATGGCATAGTTCATTAGGGGGGGGGCTGTCTTTCCGAGTATAACAGTTATAACTCTGCTGAGTGGGTGTGGTAACAACGTTTGGGTGGCAGCCTTGGTTGTATAAACCTGACTTTCAGTGAATGTCCTGGTTAAAAAACGTGCAACACCCACCAAACTGGTCTAAAGTTCCACCATTGTTGGGTGTGGTGGAATGACCTTCCCCAAACCGGTGTGTGCAGAGCTCAGTAAGTGTTGAGTGCGAGTCCATTGTTTCTTGATATATGGGATGTCCATTGTTCCCCTCTTTGTTTCCTTTATTCTTGGAGCAGCACCAGGTGGTGTCTGGGGTAGGTAAATTATCTCGGAGGAGTGAACTGGCGGTTATAGGGGTAGGGGCTTTGCGATGTGCCCACACCTGGGCCACATGGTCCTAAAAGAAACAGTAGGCATTCTCTCCCAAGGAAATGCCATGCCTACACAGTGGGCCTCATTACGAGTCCGGCGATAACGAGGTGGTAAAACCACCTGCTTACCGCCGGACTCGTATTACCATTCCACCTCCGTGATTCCCGGAATTACCGGGGCATTACAACCCTGGTGTCCCGGGAATTCCAGAGGCGGAATGGTGTAAATCCCCATTCCCATTGAGTCCTATGGAACTCAATGGGAATGGGGATCATGGAAACACCGGCACCATCTTGTGATCGTGCCGGTGTTTCCTCGTCCGCCTGCTGGCGGGCGGTGTTAAACCCACCAGGTCAGACCTGGCGGGATTGACGCCTCCGCCTGCAGGAGTAGTGATCACCCGGTATGGAAACAACGGTGGCGGCGGGTTTACCGCCACTGTTATTTCCGGACCCCCCAACCTGTAATGAGGCCCAGTGTCTGTATCTGCTTCGATATCTGTCAGGATTTCATCAACAGCCTTCCAAAAGAGCACTGTGCCATGAAAGGGCATGTACAGCACCCATTCCTGAACCTTTAGACAGAAATGAGTGGCATTCCCCCATGTCTGGTACCGCTACCCATATGCCTTAAGACTTTAGCTTTTGTATTAAGGGCTATGTCAATCGCATGGTTGGATACAGTTTCCCCACCCCTGACAATAGCTTTCACTTCTGCTTGTATGTCCTCTGCAGATTAGCAATACACCTGTCCACTTTGTACCATGCTTCACAATCAAATCATGCTGTGATTTGTCTCGGGAGGATATCTCAGCGGCAACGTGCTCGCCTTGGAAACAAGACGACACAGCGTAACACAGGTTCGATTCCCCGGGTCTGCGCTTAGAAGCCTCTGGGTATTAAGCGTGTTATAAATATCATATCATGTCATGATGGCCATGGTGTTAGCTGCTCTTATAGACCGGGATGCTGAGCAGGTTATTTTCTTTCCAAAAACTCTCATTTCCTCCCCTCCTAATCCAGAGGCGGGACAAGCCTGCTGCCATGATGACCAGCAGTCTTCCAGCCGTCACTGTGATGACACAGTATGGTTGTGGGTGTCCTCACAAGACAAGGGTGCAGTGTTCAGTGCTTTATATTCTTTGTCAGCGGTAGCTGAAAATGGTGGGCCGTCAGCACCGTTTTCTGAATTGCCACATGTGAATCAATATATGCCATATTGGTCCTGCATTGTTTGACCCAGCATCAGAGAAAGTACTGTTTTTCTTTTGAGACCATTGACAGATGCCCGACAGAGCATGGTGTGGAAGGAGATATTGTCCGGCGGTGAGGCCCTTTTTTCTTAGTTTATCTGGGCATGCTTACGAAGGATGGAGTCCTCATATTTGTCCTCCTGCATGGAGGGTAACTCGCCCTCATCCTGCTGTTCTGTTTCATCAACTGAAAAATATTTTCCTATGTGGAGTAGTAGCTTTCCTGAGGATAAGAGATTAGATCCCTTCTGGGGCCCATACAAATCAACCAGATGTTCTACATTGTAATCATGCTTCGAGGTAGTCTGCTCATGAGGGAGGCAGACCACCAGCTGACAGCTCATGTGTAGGCTTGCTGACCTCGCTCATATCTGCAGGTGTTGGGCATTTCAAGCACCTGTATCCATTGTATCGCTTGATTTCTTTCGCTGCTTTTTCACATATTGTTCCACAATGTGCTGTAGTGAAATTAGAATGGATTTTGGCAGGGTATTGATTACCTCCTGAGGTTGGTTTCCAAGAGGATTTATGACAGATGTCCTACTTGATCAGAGTAATCCCCTTTATCGTACCCTGTGACAAAACCCTCAGATGAAGAATTTTTATCATGTTCCAACGCCAAAATTACCCTTGAAAGGCCTGTCCGATCTATAATAAATTAGAACGACAATAGTGTAGGCTAGTCCATTAACAGGAAGGTGGACCTTGACAAGGATGAGAAGTTCCCAATTGTGAACAAAGTAGCTTTTGTGGACCACTCAATATGCTTGCTTGATGGCTTCCTCGACAGACAGACAGTGGACGAGGGTTTCGTTGCTGGTGACACAGGAGGTAACATTGATGGGAGACCAGGCATTGGCACTGTTCTCCTAGATGAGTATCTATATTCCGAATGACCTTGTTTCTTTCAAGAGGATTTGGAGTATTTACTCCGATCAATCTCTAAATCTCCTGGGAAAGACTGAGCAGAGTGAGTAAATTCATCTACCAAAGAAGAAATGATGCCTTCACTCAAATGCATCCTTCTGTCTGCCAGGATTTCTTGAGAAAACCTCGAACACATTGCACATTCGTCTGGTATATGGTCTGTGTGCAGACAATAAAGGCATTGGCCATGAGGGCCCTTACAGAAAAACCTTTTTTCTGACACTGCAGTTACTGCACTCCTTGAATAGTGGTTTTCCAGTCCAAGGGAGGTCCTTTGTCCTCCCAGCCAGCTGATCTATTGCTAAGACGATGATTATGAAGTCAGAGAAGTCCTTAAAATAAGAAAGAGCAGGAAGGGACAAACGCAGCCAAAATACTAAGCTAACAGAATTAGGACTTCCAAGCAGACTACATACGTAAGAATATGAAGGTGGTCTTCAAGGGGCGGAGGGAGCATGTCAGCCTCTCTCCTTTATTGGCCCAGGAGCAAAGGGGACCCAAAGTGCATAATGAGGTTGATAGACTGTGTGTTCAAAGTTTTCCGTTACTTCTATATATTTCCTCTTTAGTCTGGATGTCCAGTCTGACGACAACCAATTATTCTTACGATGTGAGTACATTAAAGGTCCAATGCTGGTAAACAATTGATAACATGTCTAAGCCAGAGTGAAAGAATACAAGATGCAAGATAGAAGCCAGACACAAATATCATAAGCTCCCTAGCATGAATAGGAGTTATCTTCATGCATAAAGCTCACCGTTTCCTTCTGGCAACAAGTGAGTTATCACTTGCCAATGGCTAGAGCAAGTACACATAATTTTGTGGCCTCGTCTATAAAATCCACCTGCGATTTAGTAGTAATTTCAAAACACTCCATTACTCACAGTTTATAAACACTCATCACCGCAACAACCCAAAACAATGTCTCCAATTGAGCATATGGAACAAGGGCCCCTTTCAATACTGAGCCCTGCCTTCTGCACTTAGTGCAAACATAATTGCCAAACCCTCAAAATGCCCAAAGCCCATTTAACACATGAACGGAGACTGAATTATACACACTAGAAAAGAATAACACAAATGCCTTAATAAGAAAGAAAACACATTCCAAAACCACTGTAGTAATACAATGAAACCCATGGTTGCAATCTTGCAGCATGATATGTCACAATACCACCTACAAAAAAAATCAAGCAATACACTTATAGGTTCAACACAAGAAAAAGGGGAGGACTGACACATACATACAATGCATTGATCATAACAGATACACATGAAAGACACAAACGAATACATTGACAATATCTGAATCTTGAACACAAATGTCAAAAAGAATCCCACAATGGGGTGCTCTTCATGTCAAGATGGCATGCACCAAGACTTCTTACTATCCATTTCTCTTTTATGTTTGCCTACGGAGCAATAAGAAAATAATTGCATGCAATTACCTTTTTCTTGACTAGAACTCCCACAATGCTATGTCCATACCCACTTGCTTACACTCCATTAATACCCAGAATCTATATCTTATTCTCAAAATAATCTCCAAATGTGAACACATTTTTGCGTTTGACTAGTCTATCGATTCCTTGGCGGTGGCAGATCCCTGACCAGTCCACTGCTTACAGAGTCACTACACGGGCCCCCTGTGCTAACAGCTGCTCACCAACCAACCCTGTTTTGTCCTCACTTCTATTGGTACTATCAGGGGTATAACCTGGCAAACATTCACCTGTGTCCCTCTACCATCATGTTTGTGCCACGTGCGCCTACCTCACCTGGTCCTGTCTAATGTGGTGGACCAGAAGCATCAGGTCCTGTACCTGATGTGAAGGGTGGAAAGGGTATGTGCAGGCCAAGTTCTCCATTCTGCATCTCTTCATGGAATTTGTAAGCACTGCATATCTCCAACCTGGGTTGAAAACTCGGAAACACATTTTTATCATAGACTGAAAACTCTCTTTTGTTCAATAATAATTGAAATGCATTTCATATAATATGTACCATTATGACATGAGGACTATAAGGCCGGGTTGTAACTTCCACGTTTCAACTATTGCAAGTGCATGTTGAGGGGTTTCCCCGAATAGCCAAGTAACAGAAACCACAAGCGCAGAGGAAGAATGTCTAGACAGGCAGTGAATCATGTGTGTTTGAAAACAAATGACACTGTCCCTTTAAGATTGAAGAATTCCTGACTCCCAGCATGCCCATGGTGCTCATTTTTGTGTTATCTGTGAGTCTAAGGACACCCAAACGTTCTCCTGATCTAGATAGCCCCCTCTGATAGATACTCAAGGGAGGCGAGGGGGAGAAGGTAGGGCTTCTTGACAAATTAAATAAAGATACCAGTGACGGAGAACTTGGATTACATGGAAGTAACGATAGGATCTTCATTGCTATACGTAAAGACGGAAGAAAATATGAAGCTCAGGACACCAGAGACAGGAAAGACACATAATAGGGAGGACCAGCTTGATCTGATCAAAGCCAGAAGGTTATGTGAAAAGATTATTTAAGGCACTTGGCTCACCTGTGTGTCAGTCTTCGCATCTGACTCAAGGCAATAATGCTTGGTGAAAGTATGTTTCGACAGTTGCAGCAACACCGGAATATTGGCCCATCTATATGCAGTGGTTGGTAATCGGACCAATGTGTGCATGATGTGGATGGACCTTGACCCCATGTATCAGAGAACAGTAGTGGCATGTGAAGGCTTTCCTGTGGGTTAAATCTTGGGGTGCTGAAGGGATACCAATCCACTCTAGTTGTAAACGGGTGCCTAATACCCATCCCTACTTTATCAATTTATTAATAATGCACCAAAGCCTGCAGGCATCATTGACAGAGGGAGAGAGAATGCAGTGTCTCCCCTAAACCTTGCATTCCTGTCAGCAATGGCCATACGAAGTGGTCTGATAAAAGCCTAGGAGTCCCCCGGCCCGGAGTGTGAGAGGGCCGATGATGCCTTTATATTATGCTGCACTTCCCACTGACGTGATTCATATCACCTCTATCTCACCAAGCCTTTCCTCCACCTCCATGGAAGTGTCCTAGACCCCCTAGTAGGGGTTGCGGTAGGAATAGAGATAGAGAAAAGCATTTACCGGTCACTGTGCATCAGTAAAGAGAGTAGGCAACAACCCCCTGGAGTGGGCAGCTATTCTCACTCTTCCATACAGGAGTGGTTTGCTAATGTCACATATATTTTATTGATGGTCCACTATTGAAACATTCCACCAACCCTGTTTGTATTAAAACATGCACCATATATATATTATATCAATATACAGTACATTAAATGTATAGCCCACACATAATGCTCATGTTTCTGACAAGATTCTCAATAATGAACACTCAATGAATGTTCTTACACTCTTTTGTATAGTGTAATTCCAAATGAAGAAACATTGCTGCCATTATTGCCTTAGTACGTTTTGAAGTCATGTTAAGAACGACCACTACTGAGATGTTTTGAATTGCATTCTGGGTCACTAAAAATTCTAATTGCTAATATCATAGATAGACAAGAAAGTGCTCTGTCTATACAATGGTACCAGTTTCAAATTGACTGTTGAGTGATAAATTCAAACACTAATGTATGCCCCTCGGGCCTTTTATAGAACCATCTGAGGTTCAGAATGGGTAAGATCTGAAAGAGTGTGTGTGTATGCAAGGAGTTTTCTAAATGCAGGGCATCATAGCAGCAATCTGACAGAAACTCTCAGACGTATCATGAGCAGGTGCTCCTAACATTACCATATCCATCTTACCTTTAACCAAGCCCTCCAGAGTCACCTATCTTACACGTCGAGCAAACACAGTTGGAGCCAGGCCGTTCTCCTCACTGTTTAAATAATTTCAATATGTTGTCACACACATGACATCACACGTTCTGTAATTCCAACAATTCTGACCAAGTTAGTTAGGAAATCGATCCAATCCACTATTCCTGCCTACAATTCACAACAAAGTCTTCTGGACAGAGGTTTACCATTATTGGAATAATAACATTTCCCATACTGTCAGGAAAATCTATAAAAATACTACTTCATAATCATTGCGTTACGCATGATGTGCTTGATGTCAAGCCCAACATGCAATGTCACATTCCCTGTTGTTAGGGAGAATTCTTATTTCTGTGTTAATTCCCTTCTACCTTAGAGACCCCCAGCTCTTTTGCTGGACTTTAGGAATTTATATTTTTATCCTGGAGTGAGTGAGACCTTTTTCTCACTCTCTCATGTATTTTTTGATTGCATCTGGATTCTGTTTCTTTTGGTTTTGGAGTCTGACAAACTCCATAGGCATCACCTTTTTGTATTGTGACACACATCACCTTGAGTGCAGTGTCACTGAGAAGTCCTTTGGATTTCTCTTAAGGTTTAAATACCTTCTCTTGGGTAAACTACTGTTCTCAAGAGTAGTAAAGTGAAATTGACTTTACTTACATGTTTTCAAGTACAAACCATTTTATGTGGAAGTTCTGGGGGGTTACTTAGTAGCCCCTTTTCCTACTATCTCATGTAACATTTTTTATGTTACCCTCACTACAATTAATGGCTGGTGGCGGTGGTTTAATTTTCCTACAATTGCGCGTTTTTACCGCAGGCTGAATCCTCACTTGCAGTGTTGCACCCAGGGGTGCTCATTTTGTCAAAAAGACCCGGTCTTCTTTTACCGCCATTTCTTGCTTGTGAGGTCTTTCTTGGATTTTACTCTGCGTGCCAAACCAGGTTTGCTTCCCTTTGTTCATTTGCCTTTGGCGGGCTTCAGTGCTGAAACCTCCCTCTGACTCCAGCGTGTCTGGCAGGGCAGGAAGTGAGGGAGGTTCCCGAAACTCCCTGCAGTTAGTCTCCTGGGTTACAGAAATGCACCGAAAGCTGATTGGCCAGCTGGCTGTCCTTGGAGGACAGCCACCCTGCTGTGTGACAGCTAGGCTGCAAATGAATGGGATAAACCTGCATAAAAAGTGAGGTCTCTCAGACAGAAGGCAGAGTCGACCACTGAACAGCGATTACGAAGAAAGAAAGTGGAAGAGAAGCTTGCTGCACCTCCTGGGCTGTTGGTTTGCCCAGTGAAGCCCTGCTGCAGTGCTGAAGCTCCAAATAATGTATCGACTAGAGAAGCCTGGAAAGGACGACTTCTTCCCTTGGGTTGGTGGGACCAACTGACCCCAAGACGAACTTGACTGGAACCCTTCTCCCTGCTAGCTGTACTTTCTTGCTGCTGCTGGAACAGAGTGCCAGGGCTCAGAAACACCAGAAACAAGTGCATCGTCTTTAAGCCGGACCCGAGCTCCAAGAAGATCCTGAGGACCCTCTCGAAGCAGTAAGACCCAAGCCTGAGCCACCTCAACAGAGTGCTGTACCCCAGAAGCAATGGAAGCCCACAAGGTGTCCAAGAACCGCGGTGGTGCTATTGACGGCTAGCTGAAACCGCAAAGGGCTGCTGACTTGGAAAGAGCCCTTTGCCGCCGTCGACCTTCAAACTGCAGTGCATGAATCCCCCAAACGTCTTCCCTCTTGTCCCCACGAGTGAGGCCCAGGAACTGCAGGACTGCAACCTGAACAGAAGCTAGCTGGATCCTCTTCTTCCAACATAAGTTACTGTATTGACTGAAGGGGTACTTCACTTTTTTTTATCTGTAGCTTGTCTGTCGCACTGGAGATTTACAGTGGCTGTTTTTTCTGCAGAGTTGCTTGCAGCTTTGCTTTCACAAGACCAACAGCTTGTGGCCGAACAGTGATTCTTTTCTATAAACGCTCTATGTAACATTGTGCAATACATTTGTGCTATCTACAAGAAGTGCCGCAGCTCCCCTAGACATTTTGAATTGACATTGACTGTCCTGGCTCCCTGCAGACTCTTCTAACCCACTGACTTTGTGTTTATCTGTCCCTCATAAGTCATACATAAGTTACTTGTATTGCTGGGAAAGCGTTACCCATTCTTCATTGGGTGATTGTAAAGTACTTAACTGTTCAGAGAACTTGTTAACATTTTCCCTTTCCTAACGTTATCCTTTTCCACAACTCAGTATTCCATTTAAGTATCAAAAATGATATATCAATGTCCACAGTGTCATAGCTATAAGTCACCTCAGGGTGAGGTGTGTGGAGGGTGGAGGTGTGTGTGTGTGACATCCCAAAAGGGCATCTACTTACTTAACTTAAATCTGAGGAAGTGTTTTTTTATTGTTGCCAATTGCCATTTCTAAAGAAGGCTTATTTAAAACTGACTGTTAAATAAATAAATAATTATTTTCCTAGAAAACCTTGAGTATAAGTGTTATTTGACTATCTGTATTTGTGAACCGTTATGTTACATCTCTACAGCTCACAATTACCCCTCGTGAGATAAGTCTGGCTGCTCAGTCACTCTACCAACTTGTGTAGTACAGACCTATACCAATAGTTGGGTATATATTGCAAGGAGGACAAGGCTGTTGTACTCTCCCACAGGGTTACTACTTACAGTCTTGCCTAACACCCACGTAAGGGTGCAGAAGTACAGGACTGATGCACAGGTGGCATGCTTTTGGTTAGAGACTTTTATTTAAACCAAAATAAACCAGAAAACCCTACATGTCCCTATATCTAAGTGGGGGTTTCCCTACCTCAAACAAACCAAGGATTCTGTGAGGAGGTCCTGTCAAAAGCAAGTAGTACACCATCTTGTCAAAAATCTATTTCCTTCCCTTACTCTTTAAATGAAAAGAGGGTGATTTCTCACAATGTTCACAAACACCAGGAGGAATGACTCCCTTCACCTGGCCTTTCTCAGACTTTTCACAATGCCAAGAGAATTACTCCTGTTCCTTGGCTTTTCTTACAATGTCCACAAACACCATGGGGAATGACTACCTTCCCCTGGCCTTTCTCAGACTTCTCACAATGCCAAGAGAATTAATCCCTTCCTTTGGCTTCTCTTACAATGTTCACAAACAACACGAGAAATGACTCCCTTGCCCTGGCCTTTCTCTGGTTTTTCACAATGTTCATAAACACCAGGGGGAATGATTCCCTTCCCCTGACCTTCTTTAGGCTTTTCACAATGTTCATAAACACCAGGAGAAATGACTCTTTCCCTGGCCTCTCCCTCTTGGATTCACAGCCAACTTGACTCCCTTCTCTGCCAGGTACTATGACTATAAACATCAACAAAGATGCACTGAGGTTTTGTTATGGGTGTGGGTCCCAGACTCACACTTTATCTCCTCTATGTACAGCCCACCTAGTGTACTCTCCTTCCAGGTACTGTTATTAGCTTAAATGGGTGCAGGTAACAGACTAGCATGCATAGTCCAGCTGGTATACTCTACTGCCAGTTACAGTGACTGTGAGGAACAACAAGGATGCTTTTTTGGGTGCAGGTCCCAGACGTGCACTTTCGTTCTTCTATTTCAGGGTCCCGGCTAGACCCTATATCCACGTTATTGTTGGTTTTCATAGTCTCCTAACCCCTTGGTTGGAGCCCTGGTGCCTTCCCCACCACCGCGTACATTCTGTCTCGGTCTGCGGTGGTCTTGGGGCCTCCTGGCTTGCTGCAGTCAGACGTGGGGCTTGTGTTAGCTTTGATTGGTCTGCTGCAGGTCCGCAGCACCAATCTTCTTCCCGGCAGCATTCTGCTACACCGGATGCTCGGTCACCTGAAGCCTGCTTCCACCAGCCTGCCATCACCTCTCCTCGCCGTTGCTCGACTCCAGGGCTTTCAGCTTCTTCATTGGTATTGTGGCCTTCTCTCTGTTGCACGCGGAACTTGACCTTGCGGTTCCTCCCGTGAGAACTGACTCTTTTGCCAAGTCCTTCTTCCCTTTTTATCTTACTACCAGAATTAGCTGTATCAGATTGTCTAGTCCGCTCACTTTGCTTCTCCTTAGTACTCTGCGCTTTTTGCTCATCACAGTACTAAACGGACCAGTTTACCAGGAGTCAACAGAGCTCTTCTCTATCTTGGTATTGTGAAGGGGGACTCTACTTGGGTAGTCCTTACTCTTTCTCATCTTAGTGCTTCCCATTCTGGAGATGTAAGAAAAACATATCGGAACAGTAAGAATGGTACTGGTGTGGGTTGGTGAAGAAGGTGGGCTATGGTAAGGTGGGCTATGGGGATACCATGTTCTCCCAGGTCATCACTAATCCCACAGGGGGCTTTCCTCCCCACGAGATCCACCCTCTGAGTACCACCCCAGGCGGACTATCGGGTAGCAGCCTTACCTCCCTGGTCTCATTGGAAGGGGCTCCCCGTAGGGGAGAAGTGACGACATCTTTGAATTCATCACACCCGTGACTGAAGATTTTATGAATATTAACTGGATATTCAATGTAATTTCAATTCACCAACATCATCATCCAGGCTCTCATCTGTAAATACTATAGGCAGTCATCACGAGTTGGGCAGAGCAGGAAAATACAGCGGTAACGCTATTACCACTGCATTTACCGCTCCACCCAATCCTGTTTTCCAGGCCATTCACCTCCAGCTATTATCTGGATGTGAATGTGCCAGTGGTAATAACGCCTCCAAACCCCATTGGGTCCAATGGACCCAGTAGGAATGGGGACTTACCGCTCCCGTCCCCCAAATCGGGATCCAGCACAAATTGTGCCAGACAGAGTTGCAGTAACGCTAATTGTGTTGGCCGGTACCCTGGCGCAATTAGCACCGGGATACTGCCCAGCTCATGATAGAGCCCTACATCTCTAATCCTCTCAACAGATTTCACTTGAATCAATCAAAACAATCGGTCTAGTTTTGGCAGTTCTTCCAATTAAACTAATTACCAATATCTTACATATGAATAAGTGAGAGTAGCATATCCAAGGTAATGCCCATGTAACTAAGATCCAATTAAAAGGGTTAAATATAATTGTTCGTAATGCTTTTCATGTTGAAAATCAATAAAAATATCTAAACAAAAAAAAGTGTTAAATATATTCATGGCTTAATGCATAATGTGTGTAACGTAACGTCCAACGTACAATGTCACATGTCCCGTGACCAAAGATTTTATGTAAACTTACTGGGAGCTCAATATAGTTTTTAAATCCTCATCTGTGAATATTTCATATCAATTAATTCCTGCAGATATCTCATAAATCAGTCAAATATAACACGCTAAGTTCTTTCCCACATTCAGCCCTTTAGGTTCCAATGCATCCATCTTATTTATCCAAAACAGTTAGCTCTTTTCCAATATAGCTTGTAAATTTCCCCCCTTTTGGGTATCTTCACTTGTTCAATAAGAACAAACTGCAGTTGTGCCACTTAATGCTTTTTGTGTGAATGAAATGTACTGCCATTGGTGATTACCTGTGCGCATGTTGGACTTGTGCTCAGTCCAGCACATTTTTGCTTTTCTCTTTGTTAGCCCTACATAATAGATGTAATAAGGGCATCTGATACCATAAATCACATTTTGGGTGTCACAAGTTGCTGAGTGATTTAAAATTATGTTTTTTTACAGTGTAAGGATGATTAATCCGATTGCCCTTGATAATATTGTGGCAGTGTTGACAATTACCTCAGGGTTGTGTTCCTTTCCATTTGCCCCTGTTTCTTTCAAACTGACAGTATCTGCCTGTGCCAGTAAGTTCCTTAGTGTCTGACTCTTTCTGTAAGCAAATACTGGGGGCTTATTCTTCAAATAACCTCTTCAATGTTTCATCCAATTTTAAACCTTCCCAAAGTCTCATTATAACCTTCTTCACTGAATAGGTTTGATTAGAATATGTGGTTACCTATACTAAATTGGGATTTCTTTTTACTTGTTCCAGGTTCTAATAAAGTTGCTCTCGGTAACCGTTATATTCTCTGTATTGTCTCAGAAATCCTATTTTCATTATAACCCCTTGCTATGAGTTTTATTTTATTCTATAATTTTCAATCTCAATTGTTCATCTTTAGAGATAATCCTTTTCTATCTTACAAATTGACTGTTTGGAATACTCTCAATGGTTTTTCTAGGGTGGAAACTATTTGCCATCCAAAAATTATTTCTATCTGTCGGTTTTGAGTAGGTTGTCGTGTCCAATTTTCCATCTTCCCAGTGGACCTCAAAATCCAGAAATTGAATCGACACTCGACTACATATACTTGTTACACATATTCTTGGATGTATTGCATTTACATCGTCAAAACATTCTTGAAGCTGTTCCTGTGTCCTAAGCCATATCTCCAAAACATTATCAAAAAATCGCATATAACATTTTAAATGATCTTTCCAGGGACTTTTCAAAAGAATAGTCTCCATCTCGTAAACCGTTATGGTTGGTTATAAGACCCTTTATTCCAAGCCCCCTCTAGGCAGGGGTATATGCTTTTGGCTTTCCCAGGGTCAGCCGGGGGTTATGGGAGGGGGTGACAGCTACAAAAAAAGTCCCATTATAAGTAAAGGGAGTTTCATGAAAATAGCCGTTCCCCAGGAGTGCCTCAGCCCCGCAGCACCAGTGTACTCCGCGCCCCCGCCTCTAGGGATTGGTGGGACAGCACTTGCAAGCCCATTTTTGCAGTGCTACTTAATGCCCTGCCTGGGCCCTGCGTCTCTCTCTTGCTGTTTTGTTCTGCTGCTTGGATGAAGCAGATCTGCCAACACGCAGAAAGAATTTCCCCTCGATTCCTGCCTTTTTTTCTCAATTTGTTAACCACCTGGATAGGTATAGTGGTTTGGCCATATCCTGGTTTATTTGTTTTACTTGTGAATGTCCAGACTGGGCTTCCTGGATTCTACAGCTGACTCCCCTCCTCTGCTGGGTCAAACTGGAACCCTTTTCTGGGATGTTTACCATTGCTTCCCACTGTTTACTGCCGGATCTTAGGCTTAGCTGTGGATCACTGCCATTGCCTATAAGACTGGTGTTATACCAATACCCCACCTCATCTTCTGCTTGGGATGCCTTAGGGTGCTTCTAACTGTTATTCCTGTCCTGGGAATTTTTTCTGCTGGACTACCATCCTTTCTTGTCCACGAGCCGCCAGAATCCATCCTTGCAGGATCTCTTCTTCCCTGAGTCATCAGATTATTCACTTCATGCTTGTAGGCCTTGAGTAGCCAGTTTTTAAGTTTCCACGGTTGTGGGGTCATTGTTGGCTCAGGGTTCAAGCCCCTGTGCATCAGATCCTGTATACCGTACTTACAAAGGAAGCCATGGGTCATTTCTCTGTGCTGGAGCCTTTTTTGAAAAAATGTGAGAACTTTCCACTGGGTTCTGGAGCGGTTAATTATTAAAGATACTCCTGCTCAGGGGTCCCTATGGACTGGGGTCTAGATTCTCTCGAGGAAAGTCTTGACTGCATTTCCCATAGACTTACATTAGGAGTGGACCTGCTCTGCTGCAACTTCCATCGGACTGCTGATTTGTCCTTTGAACTCTAGATCTCTTGAGTGGGGTATCCTCTGGTTGTCCTTGGGGTTGTTTTATCTGAAATCCGAGCCTGTGCCGTTAAAAAGATTTACCACCATACTAGCGTATGGCCCATTGACTCTCGTCCCTTGGATACCTATGGAACCGTCTATTTTTCCTTTCCCACAAGTGGTTCAGCCAGATCTGGATCACGAACTGAACTGGATTTCTAGTACTTACAAATTATTTAAAATGTATTTTTAAACTCATGCTCTGCACTTCTCTCAATAGTGAATGTATTATTACACTCATTTGGATAAACATTTTTCCTTGACGTGTATTGCTAAGGTAACTGTTTCTAAAATGTATCCTTAATTCTTTCAGGCCTTTGGCTATCGTTTTTAAAATGTGCCCCACCTCCTTCACTATTATTAATTACCATAAATTAATTTGTACTATATTTAGTACTTTGCTCTAGAACAGGGTTGTCCAACTCCAGGCTGCATGGGCCAGAATCCTGATGGGTTTTCAGAATATCCCTCAATAATATTCATGAGAAAATAATTGCATACATTTAGAATCATTGTATGCAAATGTATCTTGTGAATATTAATGAGGGGTATTCCGAGAATCTGACATGTTTCCGGCCCTCGAGACCTGGAGTTGGACATCCCCGCTCTAGAGGGTCAAAATTAATGTGGATGATCTGGGCCTAAGGGATTTTTAGAAAATGTACTGGTAGGTTTAAATTTCAGCCTTCACCTTGCTTATATGCGTAAGAACCTAACCACTGGTCTAGGGCCTACCATGTATAGCAGGAGTGGGCTGTGTTGTTAGGACACTGTGCTTAATTGTGCATGTCCATAGGGGATGCTTTCCTTGCTTTGCTACTTTGTGTGGTTCCCTTGTTCTCCCTCCTCTGTTAATTCATGTTGGGTGGCTATCTGAGATAGTGGACCCACATGTATGTGGTAGGGCGAAGAGAGTCCTGGGCAATTTCTCCTCCCCTGGCGCCTTCTCCACCTATCATGTCCCCCAGGGCTCCAAGCTCTCTCCTGGCTCTTTAACACCTACTTCTGGCACACCTCATTTCCACCTTCTCCCTAAACTTCCATTGTTAAGCAGATGACACACACCTTATCTTCAAACTACCCTATGACCCTCTCCTTACTTCCTCCATTATTCCGGACAGCGTATCTGCCATTGTTTTACTTTTTGGTGATGCGTAATAACCTCAGAAGTACTCACCATATTACACGCACCAAAAGTTCTTGGACTCAGGAAGGCAATAAAGCACACTTAGAGCAAGGTTTGAAATATAATGGGCTCATTACAGGCCCCTTTATTCATAATCCATAAGCACACAGATAACTATGGAATAAATGCAATTGGTTATACATAAGCACACAAACAAGGATAGCTACAAATGATATACATCACCGTTAGTGCAGTTGCAAGAGACAACTTCATCTCAGCCATGACAACACCACCCAGTCCCTAGGCAGGTAGGCAGAGAGATCACACAGTAGTAGGGCATACATGCCAACCCTCCCGATTTAGGCAGGAGACTCCCGACTTTTCAGTGAAAAATGTAGTTATTGTTCACGTTCTCCCGCTTTTAATCATTCTAGCCCCAATGTATTCCTATGGAGATAGTTACATCTCCCGATTTCCCTGACAAAATCTCCCTCCCAGGTCCCTCGGAATGTTGGCATGTATGGTAGGGTCTGGAGCGGAGAATCCTCCCTCTCAGCGAGACTTCATCACCCAGGGTTGCAATTATCTGTCTCCTTATCGGGATACCTCTCTTCTTAAGGGGGACAAATCCCTGCCCCTCATAAATTGCAAACTGTCCCCGGCTGAAGGACAGCCAGCAAGCATGGGAGGCAAAGAGCGGAAAAATCCAGACAGTAGTGGAAAACCGAGCTCGCCACTCGCGTACTCATTCCCAGCACCCCTTATCAATGTGCCTGTACATCTCTGACTCCCCTTTCGGCTCGTCCTTGAGCGACCAATAAAACAACTATCGTTCATAGTAAGCTCATCTGCTTCATAATATAATATTACAACCAGTGCAGATCTCATGTCTGCCTTCTAACTGAGCTCACAGAAACTTAGACTTTCATTCCGGTTTGGAGGTGAATGTCCAAAATGGCCGCGCACCGGCGCCATATTTTAGCTCATTTTCACACACGCATTACACACCACCCTTTGGACAATCAACTACCATATCCCAACGAAACAAAAGAAGGTTTCCAAAACTGGTGAAACATCCCCACTAAATTGGGGATACAGGAAATACAACAAACAACTAAAACAAAAATAACTGCAAAAACACAAATAAAAAAATATTGCAATGCCCTGATCCTGCGTGACTTGGGAAATCAGGTCATTTAAACTACCAATATGCTTCTCTATAGAACGGGAATGGTCATCCAAATCAAAACAACACATCCCTTCAACGGCATTGCAGCCCAAATTGTGCTTCAAAAACAAATAATCAATAGCAGCTCTGTTTTGCAAAATAGCCTTTCTAAAATGTCTGCTGTCTAGCCACAGTTCCGTCAAAGCTTGAGGGGTTTCATTAAGCCCCTTATGCACCACACAAGCTAATCTAATCAAGGACCCAGTAGTTAAATGCCAAACACCCATCAAGGAAAATGCAAGAGCCAAAACTTCAGGTTCGGACAACAAATGCACATTAGAATCACAATCAGGAGACAGGCCAATATGATCAACAGAACGCGTAGAACGACGAATAGCAGGCTGCAAGGGAAACATCATCAAACTAAGTTGCTTCAAAGCACAAGGGCCACCAGAAATGTTAGCAGGATTGTAAGTGTAGGTAAAGTTACCACAGGAAAACAACCAACCCGTCGGAAGCTTAACATGTCGAAGATGGCTGGCAGCTAAGACAGTAAAATTCAAAAACATAGCATTAGACACATCAGTACACACAGCCATACACCATGTACATACACGTTTCTCAAAATCAGTTACAGCTCGATCATTAATCAAGTCCAATTGCAGACATTTGCCAATGCGCTGAGGATCACAAGTCATAGAATAGCAAACATCAGCAGGAGCAATGTCATAGGTGACAATACGTGTCACATTCCTCCATTTGCGATCCGTGTCCACACAAAACTTGCAGTACTCATAGACAGAAAAAGAATTCCGCACATCAGAATCTTCAACTAGAGAATCATTATGCAGTACCCTGAATATGTGTCATAGCACAGGGTCCGGCGTAGGTACGGCCAAAGACACAAAGAAATCAAGTTTTCAGCATCATGAACATCAGCTAGGCAAAAGTGCAGGATGTTCAATATTCAACTGGGCAGGTTGCTCCACAATTGCAGCATAGCCATGCTGCACAAAAGACATGGACGTCACGGAACGGAGCAAAACATCATGCCCATGACCACAACGTTTTTCCAAGAAGCCGGAGTATAATACAGTTGATCCGGCATCAGGCAAAGCAGTAACATCAAAGCCGCCAGTCGTCATCCAGTTCATCAAATCCAGTTGTAAGATGGAGATATTTGCCACACCTCTTTACATGTCCCCAGACCATCCCGAATGGACTCCACACAAATCCACAAGTGCAAACATCACACAGAGAGACTGAAAAACAAAAATTACAACAACAAAAAATATATCCGTGAAGTACATCACCCATGTAAACAACATTTGTCTGCAGGAACATGACTCCATTTCCTCTTTCCTGGTTCAATTACTAGAACAACTTGATATTCCCCTGCAGCAGTCACATTTGCTGGAACTGGCGGACCGCTAGGTTTCTCAACCCAAACTTTCGCTCCGGGAACCATTCTGTCTGATGAGCCAAAACCTTTATCCCACGTGTAGTTACTACAGTGGGTGGCTCTCCTTTCTTCACCATAAATAATTTCACTGTGACGATAATTAGCTGTGCCACTCTATCACCCTTATGGATGAGCATTCTCTCTCCATTATTGATTAGGATCACCTTTATTTAACATTGGTAGTCTGCATCAACAATCCCTCCCAGTACATGGATTCCTTTTAATGCCAACCCTGATAATGGGGCAATCGATCCCATATGTTCTGATGGAATTTGTACTCTAATCCTTGTATCAATAACACTGATTCCTCTGGGTTCAAGTCTTATCTCTTCCCTAGCATGTAAATCCACGTCTGCAGACTCTGGTGTTGCTCAATAAGGACTTAAAGCTCCAGGTGATATATCCCAATACATCAATGTTTCAAATACTCTATTTGGTTTCAGTTGTAAAGCTGGCATTAACATGCGCATCAATGGGGTTGCACCATTAGTTATTGGTCGGTTATCCGACACTTGCACCGCATCTAGGATGCCTATCAGGTTACCATCACCAGTGTTTCTCAACTGTTCTTTCAACAAACCATTCATTCTTTCAATCAATCCCGAATCCTCGGGGTGATAAGGAACATGGAAAATCCATTCGGCACCCTTCTCCTGACAATAGTCTTAAATAGGTTTTCCTTTAAAATGAGACCCATTGTCAATTTGTACAGGTACCCCATAATATACAGCCACTTGATCCAACAATTTAATTGCATTCAAATGCGTGGCTCTTCTGCATGGTAACACCATCAAATATCCTGAATACATGTCCACAATTGTAGACGTATATTGACATCCTCTGCTGACTGCCATTGGACCGATGTAATCGATTTGCCAAATTTGTCCATGTAATTTACCTCATTTTAAGGTGCCTTGAATTACATGTGGAATAGATCTGTTTTTGTTGTTGGCACACCGGACATTGTAAAATCAGTTTTCACAATCTCTAAAGGAATGTTAATTCCTCAATCTTGTGCCCACCTGATAGTAGCCTTTTCTCCAAGATGCCCACTCTTCTGGTGTGCTCACTCAGCATTCCCTTCCAAATCATCTTCCTCAGACCTCGTATCCATAGCCGAAATCTTGGCATGTCCGTCTGCAATAGAATTGAACCATTTTTGTAATGAGTATGTAGCACAATGTGCATCCACATGATACACGGTCACCTCACTGTGCATCGACATTTCGGCAATATCATGCCACAATTCTTTTCCCCATAATTCTTTTGCATAAATTTTCCATCAATTTTTCTGCCATGTCGGCATCCAAACAGCTAATCCATTCGCCACAGACCAAGGGTCGGTGTATATATAACAACAACCAGGCGCTTCTTTCTTCAATGCCTGATACACTGCATACACTCTGCAAACTGACTACTCTTCCCTTTACCCGACGTTGTCAACATTTTCTTCGTTTTTGGATTATATGACACTGCCTTGCAGTGTCGTTCAGTCCCCACATATTTAGCCAAACCATCGATGAACCAGACATGTTCCGTTTGTTCACTAGTTAGCTCCTCATAAGCTCCCCATAAGGAACTCCCCATTTTACAGGAGAAATCTGAGAGAAATCTCAGTTCGCTCTTACAAGCCCAAATCAACCAGCGGATCACCAGCCACTTGCTCATGTAATTTCGCAATTCCACCCTTCCCTGTTATGGCACGATCTTGTATGTACCATTTCCACTTAATGATGCTAGCCTGAGCATGTCCTATTCGATGTGTTTTGGGAGAGCTCAGTACCCATTGCATGATCGGAATTTCTGGTCAGATTAATACATCATGGCCCACTGTCATTGTCTCTAGATTTACAAGAGCCCAATAGCATGCCAACCACTGCTTCTCAAAGGGAGTGTATTTTTCACCAGCTTTGGGTAGTTTATGACTCGAAAAACCCAAAGGAACACACTTCCTGTCCTGTTTCTGCCACAAACTCCAATTGGCACCATTTACATGTATAGACACATTTAATTCCACTTCACCTGTCCTTAACGGCCATGAATCAAGTACTCTCTGGATGGTATCTTTTGCTATCTTAAATGCTTTCTCTTGCTCACTGCCCCATTTAAAGTCAGATTTCTTTCATGTCACTTTGTAAAGAGGCAATAAAGTCTGCCCCAAATGTGGTATATGCTGTCTCCAGAACCCAAAAACCCTATAAACTGTTGAGCTTGTTTCTTATTCACGGGAGTAGTGAATTTAAGAATCTTTTGTTTGGCCTTTGGCACCATTTCATGATGCCCATTATGCCACTGAATTCCCAGAAAAATCACGATCTCCGTTGACCTTGGATTTTTGTCTCATTCATTTTGCATCCTTCTTTTCTCAAACCCTCAATAATGGTGTCTAGGTGCATCTGAACACTCTGCTCATCCCTTCCCTGTATCTAAATGTCATCAATGTAGTGCGAAATCTGTATATCAGGTTTGCATGGGATCCTATCCAAATGTTCCGCCACCAGCCGGTGATAAATAGTCGGACTATGCATATACCCCATGGGCAAACATTGAAACATATACTGCCTCCCATTCCAGGAAAATGCAAACTGCTCATGACATTCTTCTGTGATTAGCAGGGTGAAGAATACATTTCCCAAATCCATCACTCCATACAAAGTTCCCTCAAACCTTTGCGCATTCTCAATCAGGGTAAAAGCATGTGGGACTGCGGGTATTAACGGAGGAGTGTACTTGTTTAACTCATGGTAATCCACAGTCCTCCTATAGCTTCTGTCTGGTTTCTTAACCAGCCAGACCGGATTGTTACACACTGTGCTTACAGGACAGAGCACGCCTGATTCTACAGATCCCTTGATGGTAATTGAGATCTCCTTCTGCCCCCCAGGGATACGATACTGTTTCATAGATACCCTTTTTGTGGCCAAAGGAACCTTCAATTTTCACACAATAATGGGGGTACACGTCAATGCACTAACCCCGAACTGATACGTCTTACCTCCTAATCCTAAAGACAATTCCTCCAGAATGTCAAAGCCAATAATATATTCAGCAATATGAACAATCAATCAACACTTGGTATTTATTCCATTTTAAATTACCAATTTTCATGTCAACTCTCGTTTGGACTGCAGGGTCCTCTTTCCCTCCCGGTACCGTAATGGTAAAATGTCTGCCATGAAATCTTGAAGGATTCCCATGAATTAATGAGGTCTCCGCCCCGTTATCAATCAAAGGTCGAACGTCTTGCATATTTCCTGATTGCCAGAATAATTTCACATTCACATAAGGTCGTCTGTCTACCTTAATCCAGGCAGACGCTACCAGAGTTTGACCATAATCCTGTTCGTATTTCGAATGCATGTATTTGGACTCTGCCTCCAGCATCGCACTCACAACCTTTCGTAAATCAGCATGGGTCGGCTGATATGGTAAAGGCATCCCCATGGAGCCGTCATCCATCTCCTCCTCAGGCAGCACGGAAGACGACTTATCCCAACTTTGCTTGTTCATAGCCTGCCTTTTCACTTGTTTATACTGCTCTTTCCCTTCAAGCCCTCGCTTTTTATACAGCTTATACATTTCGCAAGTTTCAAATCCATCAATATCTTCGCCCGGCACTCCATCTTTTAGCAGCACCAAAAACATGTATTTTCTTGATAAACGCGAATCTCTACTATTGAGCCTCTTTCCAGGGATCCGTTTATTACTTCGCCCGTCTCTCTCTCTCTCCTGGGGCCTCTCCCCAGCTTTATCCCATTCCCCGAAGTCTGCTTACTGTCGAATAGCATCCACCACCTCATCCGTTAATTTGCCTGTCATCCCCACCAGTAAAGTCATAATTACATTTTTACAGGCCGGTAGAACAGTTCGAATGATCGTATTTCATGCTGAGACCGACAATGCCAGCACCCCCATATGTTCTGGATCATCAATATGGATGGCTTCTTTCATAGCGTGCTCCCTGAGCCTTTGGATGGCCTCCATCAGTGTGTACCACATTTTCTCCTCACTAGGAAAGTCCAATGTAATCGGATACTTGCGATTACATCCTTGAGCAGATAACTGTAACAAAGACACTTGCAGATCCCTCCCTTGGCAATGTGGAGACCGCCCTGCACGTAATACTTCTTGAATATTGGTTTCATGGGACAATGGCAGAAACCTCAGAGAATCGGTCGAATCTACCAACAGACCCGCCGCCCCTCCGTCAAATAATATGACCATCCATGTTAACAGAGGCTCACCAGCCCTCTGTTTTAATCAATTAAGTATCTCCCCAACCTCATCTTGGGAATAATCCTCCAACGTTGTTAAATCCACTAAATCACCCCTGGGATTACTCGGATGTGGCCCAGCTCGTCTACGCGTAATTGGTTAAGCGGTCACCTCCTTCCTGTCGGGCTCTGATTTGGACAGTATTTCCCTGTCCGAACCACTCTCTGAACTAGTACTGTCGACTACATCCCTGTCCCATTGGTCGGTGTCCCAATCAACCCCTGTCGAGGTGGTCACTGTTGCCACCTCTCCCTCTTCTCTTTTTGAAATTTGTATCGGGCAACTCTCACAGCAGCTTGCTCGGCTACTGCTTGATATTTATCAGCCTTATCATGATACAATTTCATCTGAAGCTGATGCATTAACGCAATCTGTTTCTCAGCAGCCAGCTCCTTTTCCAATTTCAAGACACTCGCCTGCAATTCTACATTCTGCTGATGCACCTTTCTGAACACATGCAACAAAATCCAACCTCGTCTGCAGAAAGCTGAGTACTCTGTCCCCTTTTCCACAAGCATATGTTGCAAGCAAGCCACCACCTCGTTCAAACTAGCCTCTCCTATACTTGTGTCCCAGGTCTCAAACCTGCACCACACGCCCAATCTGTGCAAGTTTGCCTTGCAGATTGTTTGTCCTCCCTGGGATCATCACTTCGGGACAATCTCCGCTGGCAGAGCTTCCCTTTTTCCTAAATAAGGAACTCATTGAATTGATGGATGTTTCACGTCCCTTCCCAAAAATACCTCAAACACAATCACGCAATTCACAAATGTAAAGAAATTGCTTTTCTGTGTCCAAGCATAAGATTTGTTTGGTCTCTGGCATCAATTGCAGCACAAAGACCCTGCTCATAGCACCACTATGTTTGCTTTTCGGACATGTTAATGACCTCAGAAGTACTCACCCTATTACACGCACTGAAAGTTCCTGGATTCAGGAAAGCAATAAAGCACACTTAGACCAAGTGTTGAAATATATGGGCTTGTTACAGGCCCCTTTATTGATAATCCATAAGCACACGGATAACTATGGGATACATGCAATTGGTTATACATAAGCACACAAACAAGGATAGCTACAAAGGATATACATCACCGCTAGTGCACTTGCAGGAGACAACTTCATCTCAGCCATGACAACACCACCCAGTCCCTAGGCAGGTAGGCAGAGAGATCACACGTACTAACGTGGTCTGGAGCAGAGCATCCTCATTCGCCGCTAGATTTCATCACCAGGGGTTCCAATTCTCTGTCTCCTCATCGGGATACTTCTCTTCTTAAGGTGGACAAATCCCCGCCCCTCATAAGTTGCAAACTATTCCCGGCCAAAGAACAGACAGCAGGTATGGGAGGCAAAGAGCAGAAAAATCCAGACAGTAGTGGAAAAACTCAGCTCGACTCTTGCGCACTTGTTCCCAGCTCGGCTCGTCCTTGAGTGAACAATACAACAACTATCCTTCCTACTAAGCTCATCTGTGTCATAATATAATATTGCAACCGTTGCAGAACTCATGTCTGCCTTCTGAGCTCACAGAAGAGTAGACTTTCATTGTGGTTTGGAAGTGAATGGGCATGCACCAGCTCAATGTTTTAGCTAATTGTCACACACGCATTACAGCCACCCAGTCCTGGTGCACTTCCAACGATCTCTGCCTCAATGCCAGGAAGACTGAGATCCTTACTATTGGGACTCCTATTCCCTCTTTCCTCCCCTCACTCTGGCCATCCTCTCTGGGCTCCCCCCCCATCTCCTTCATCCGAAGCCAGAAACCTTCGACTCCTCTCTTTCCTTCCACCCTCATATTAAGGACCTTGCCAAGAAGTCCAACTTTCAACTCTTCCTTCTCAAAGGAATTCTCTCTTTACTCACTTTCCCCAGAAGCGTAATGTCTCCAGAGCTCTGATTCTCTCTAGGCTAGACTACTGCAACAGCCTCTTCCTGAATCTACCCTCTTCCTCTCTTCGACCCCTCCAGCTAATCCAGAATAATGCAGCAAAACTTATCCTTGGCCTCAAGTCCAGGGGCCGCATCTCTCCAGCCCTCAAAACTCTCCACTGGCTCCTGGTTGCTGCAAGGATCAAATTTGAATCCCTCTGCATCAGCCATATGGCTAGGGCCGGGGACCACGCTATCTACAACTTGCTCTTACTAAATACTCTCCCTCTAGATATTACCGTCCTCTGGTACCAACTCTGCGTGTCAAGCGCTTCGCTAAACAGAGCGCTGGTGGCCGTTCTATTTCCTCAGCTGGCACCCTCTTATGGAAAAGTCTCCCCCTTCCTCTTCGTCTCGAGCTAGATATCCTCAAATTCCAGAAGCTCCTCCAGACTTTCGTTTTCACCTCCTCCTTCCCTCCCCCCCTCCTCTGCTAATCCCATAGTTGCCGATATTGGTGACCAGGGCACTTATGTGTCTTTCGGGGTCCTGGCCTCTCACACCTAATCACCTCATCCTGCACCAGCACCCAGCACTTAGCTTGGAACCCACTGGCCTATGCCACCATAGGCCTGCACTTACCTATTGATATGACCTCTCCCTAGCACTTTCTTCACTGCACTTACATCTGCTGCTCACTCACGAGCAGAGGCACTCCTCGCTCTTAATCCCCACTCCCTCCTCACCTCCCCTCTCTTTTCACCAGCACGTTCTGAATGCCCACAAGGCCTAGAAGGTCTGTCTTTTTCCTTCAGTGTTATATTTACTTTCAATACCATGTTCCCTCCCTGTTGCCCTGTGGGCGCTTTGAAACACAATTTAGTTGCTGTATAAGCACCTAACAAATGCACATTAAATAAATAAATAAATGCTATTTATTTTTTAATACTGTATGTTATGTGTTAACCTCTTATTTGAGTTGATAGTTCTCCAAGTGTAACATAATTAAAATATATATATTTCAGTATATCAGTTTGGTGTATTTTCTACAGATGTGTGTGGACTCATTGGACCTCATTGCGAGGTGGACGGTAGGGGATTACCGGCACCACTAAGGGCACAGGTGCCGGTAATCCCTTACCGCCCTATTACGAGTTCCATCGAGTTCCCTTTGCGGGTCCTTCCTTAACGCCTGGTTTTTGCAGGCGTTAAGGACGGGACCCGCAAAGGGACACCGGGGTCAATAACGGTACCGCAATTTGCATTACTGTTATTGCTGCCTTCCCCCTTCCCATTGAGCCCTATGCGGGCTCAAATGGGAATAGGGAATGGCCCTGGTGAATGGGGAATTACCGGTCCCTCCAACCTTGTAATGGACCTGTAATTGCTCCATTCACCAGGCCGGAGTTGTAACGAGTTTGGAGGCAGCCATGCCGCAAATAGCGGCATGACTACCTCCAACCTCGTAATGAGGCCCATTGTACCTTCATGTCATCCTGCTACCCCTACAAGTCAATTAAGCCTTGTCGCTCTGCCCATGTAATTTACCTTAAGAGAGGTTTGGCTTCCCTTTGTGTCAGGGGTGTTAGACCCCATTGAGGCCAGTAATGGTAGATCCCTCAACAGCAAGTTCTACACAACTGCCTTATCAGTAACATTTTGACCAGCCGTGGTAGGTTCCCATGGAAGCCTCCCAGCACTAGGGACCTGAGAAAACGAAGTTATGGGCCGGAGTGCTGAAGATAAAAGTGTGTGATCCAGCTTGATCTTCCTCCTTACCTTATCCGTGATGAACTGAAGAAGATTCGGTAGTGCAGGTCAATTGAGAACTGATTCCCACAGTGTGAGACGCTCTTCAAACGACTTAATGAAAGTACATAACACAATGTGCAGAGAAACCCATGCATAGTCTGGGCCTAAGCACTCCAGACAGAGCGCATGGAGAAATTCCTAACACAGGAGTTAAAGCGAGAAAACCTGTATTGGCCCGGCATATGCTGGCAGCGCAAAGTAGCTAGAGGCAGATGTAAAAAGAAAAGGAATTTCAAAAATGAAAAGAAAAAGGGGGACCCAGATAAAAATTGGACCTGCGTGCTGATCAGGTATCCAATCCTGCTAAGAACCAAAAAAGTGATGGGTGGAAGATTTTGAATGAATCTAAACCACTGGCATTGCTCTGTGCAACCTTCCACAGCGACATTGCAAAAGGGACCCAGCCATATGCAAATCAGTCAGGTACTGCCACCAATGGGAGCAGCCCTGCCCAAACTGCTAGGCCAGGTCCCCTCTGCACGGAAAACACAAGCAACCCCAACATGTTTCGGCCTTGTTGGGCCTCCGCAGTGAAGTGCAGCTTGGTTCCCTATAGCTTCTTCTTCTCAATTATCGGAGGCGGGGGCGGACCCACGCAGGCACTTCCCCATCCTAAAGGATGATGGGCACTATAGCGCAGCGAGCAAGGGACCCACGTCTGGGCATACCCTCTCTCACAAAGGGAGACAAACCTAAACCAAAAAAGTGATGGGTGGAAGGTTTTGAATAAATCTGAACCACTGGCATTGCTCTGGGCAACCTTCCACACCACCGTTTTTTAGCCCGTCTGCGCCATTGCAAAAGGGGTCCAGCCATATGCAAATCAGTCAGGTACTGCCCCCAATGGCGCAGCCCTGCCCAAACTGCTAGGCCAGGTCCCCTCTGCACGGAAACACAAGCAACCCCAGACATGTTTCGGCCTTGGTTGAAAAGAACGATGATGTATAAGGGGCAGAGTACAGTTCTGTGCATGCAAACTGACTCTGCATTTAATTTCCGGGGGATTATGTTGGTCAAAATATCCTCTGGCCTTACACCTATGTTGGCACATCAGACATTCGTGTAGGAAAAAGGACTTGACATAGGAGTGTCTGCTTTATTCAGGTCCCTGGTGCAGTAAATAATCTGTCACCTTGTTGTAAGGCAGAGCTTGCTCACAAAAAATGTCTCATTGACAATAGGCATTGCTTCTTCACTTCTGAGTTGATATCTGGTCTTTGACTATGGAGTGGAATGCTATGCTTTTGGGGTTTATAATAACAACTTGATCTCTCTCCCGAATCCTCTTCACAAAAGCGTGTTTTCATCCTTATTATGGATGTGAGCACTTGTTCTTCAATCTTGGAAATGCGCATGCAAGAATTCCCACTTCTGTGATCTTCACATAAACGAATTAACCCTACAATTTCTACAATCCCACACAACTGTCGTACAACCACACGCTGTGTGTCTATCTGCAACTGTCCGTTCAACAGATGCACTATGTCCCCCTGAAACAAGCATCCTTTCATGGCATCCTCAGTTTCTCATTTTACAAGCTCTGTCTCTCGCCCTTTTGGACTCACTCGGTCGGTGCCCTCCTTCACAACCTTTAGTACACACGCACCACTTCGTTGCTGGCATGATCAACAAGATCCACCATAACATTGTTGCAAATGCCAAAGCAGTCAATGTCCTGCTCATCCCACCATGTAAAATGACAATGTTGACTACCTATGGAATTCTACCCATGTAAAACCTGACATAGAGCCAAGCATCCCTCAACACAGCATCCTATAATTATGACATCTTCCAAGCCACCATCCTGATGCCACTACCACAGAAGCCCACTGCTTCATCCTGTCAATCATCAATGCACTCTTTACTGAGGGGACCTTCCCCACCACCCTCAAAACCATACAAATCCATCACTTGCTCAAACAAAACAATGTTTGATCCAGTAGACCTCAGCAAATACAGCCCCATCACACATCTCCCTAGGCAAGATCCTTGAAAGAGCCATTACTACCCAATTCCAAGGACACATGAACACCAATGGCCTCCTAGATATATCAATCAGGCTTCAGACGTCGATAGATGCCTTGGACAGACACCATCAGAGTGGTAGATTATGCACTGAATGTCCTCAACGACCGCCATCAAGTCTCATTAACATCTCTGCAGCCTTTGTAGACCATCAACCCTTCATCAACATACTGCACAACTGCATGGACATCCGATAGGTCTTCTGCTTGTTCACCTACTTCCTGGATGGCTACATTCAGTTTTGTCAGATGGATATCTCCAGGTCCGTGACAGAATGAACCATCACCAGTATTTTAATGTCTTATTAAGGTGCTTGGAGAATCTCGGGCAACTGCACTGCAGATTTCCTGAATGGCAGCCCCGTGTGTTTGCGCATGAACTTGCCATTCCTCGAGGAGAGCTCTCCTGGATAATACTTGGAAGAGGGGCAGAGCACAGTTACTGATAGTTGATCATATCCAAAGACTCTGAATATTTGAAGTGAGTCCTTCGCTTCGCTTTATTATAGTGATGAAGAACACCTCAGATTTACGAACATATGCTGTTTTAGATTTAAATAGGTAGGTGGAGTAACTTTTCAATGGGAGCAAACAGACAGACCAGGACACATCCTGGTTCCTCCAATTTATGATCTATGTGAAATTGTGAACCATTTTTAGCTATGCAAACCGGTTCTATCCGAGGAACACCATCTTTATTGTAACATGTAGGTAGGCTCTTTCCTCATAAGGGTTTTCTGATCATCAATGCCTTTGACTGAGGTGATGTCTATTAGCATTAGTGAATGCCATGAATTGAAACTTTCATTGTTATTAACAGAGGTTGCTATAGTAGTTTTAGCACTACCATGAGGTACCATGATGGGAAAGTAGTCCTTCGTAGGCGCGCCTGATGCTCAAAAACTTTGCAATATGAATAGCACCAAGCCTGTATTTCAGTTTTAATGGAGGCTGGATCAAAAGATGCTTGATAGCTGCTCGGTGTTGAAGTGTGGGATTGTAAGTCCCAACATCAATCTGTTAGATATGTAAATGCACAAAGCCCAGTTTAGAAACTATAAGGCATTAGAATTAAGTCATTTCATGGGATATGTTTGGGTTGGGGAGGGGGATGGAGGTGCAGAGTGTGTTCATGGCCTTCTCTCCCTTTCGTGGTGCTCTCACCACACCCATATATGATTTGCCCTAAGGTTTATTATTTTTCTTTAAATCATAGGGGAAAAGAAGATTTCCCCATGGACTACTGATGTGTGCTTATACTTGCGATCGACATTACAGAATGAGCATGCGTCCCCCAGGTTGATGAACTTCTACTTTTCATCAGGGCATGGGCTGGATGAAGGTCACTTGCCCAGCACTTTTTAATTGTGCCGGTTTCAGCCGGCGTAGACAATAAGCTTCACAGAGCGGGGACCAGGACTCCTGAGGAGGATGTGACTGGATATTACCAAAGTACATCATCATGCCCGAGAAGCCGTTTACCATGTGATGTGTTGATATAATGGAAAGTGAAGATGGACTATTGTAGCAATACAATACTTGTTTTTGGTTGTGGGAGGTGGGAGGAACTGACCAGGAGGCCAACATAGGACATCTGAGAGATAGGGGGCCAAGGGTAGTGAGGGGTACAAGTGTAGCCATGTTGTGGGGTGGAGCAGGTTTGTTGAGCCTGCGGGTCAGGACAGGATGCTGTTTGTTTTCCTGGCTTGAAATGCATTGCTAATAAACTTGCCTGTTCATTCCAAGAGCTAATCTCGCTGCTTATTTGAAATATATATAGATATGAAGTAAAGGAATTTCCATCCATTAACAGTGAATAGCGGTGGGTATACAGATGCTGTCTAATACTTGCAATTATATGCCAACTCCCAAAGAGAATCTCAGTCAACTTAATTCTTCATGTAACTTCAAAACCTTTGGTGTAAGACTTTTGACAGATTTAGATGGAAGGATATGTGATTTCCATGGAAATGGGAACATTGACAAGCGAACTGAGTTGTTCTACAATCAAGAGACTAGAGAGAGCCCAAGACTCTCTGTTGATAATGGAGATGCCAGAATTACTTTGGAGTTTGAATTTACTTGTAACTCGATGTAAAGTCCGACTGGAGGGAGGAGAGAGAAAACGGATCATCCAAGGGTCCAAGATGGCATCCACCATCCATTCCAAGGTCCCAGTATGAACAGAAGCACACCAAGGCAGAGAGAGTTGTTCGATGTTGCAAATTAATCTATTCAAGAGAAAAGGCCCAGAAAACTGTGAAAAATGCGTTGGTGGAGAAAGAAAGAAGGGCAATTAAAGATATTTTCATGAACGAGTGTTTGAATTTGTCCAGCAGCTTGTGTGTTGTGCATTCTGGCAGACATTTATGTCAAGGCCTCGAAATCTGTGGAATATGGAGATCATTGTGCCCACAAAAACTGGAGTAGAGGTTTCTTGTGTCTGAGCCCAAGGAATTGTAGTGTCTCATTGTTGATGTCATCAAGCCTTTGCCAGAGAGAATCAACACCATCTGTTCATGCACTTGTTGATGGTAGGAGAGTTTATCAAATTTTTGTCTGAAACAGGACAAAGATGAATTGTAAATTATATGATGGGATTAAAGACGTCTTCTTGAGGTTGATTTGAAGCCGTGGTTCTGTAGCACAAACCACACCCTCCTGAACTGATGCTGGAACATCTCTAGTGATGGTGCCTGGATTAATCAATGATGTTTGGAAGAACGCAGCTCCAGTCATTTAAATAAATAAATACATAAATAAGACACTGATCACAGGGATGGGAAATCAATTAAATGAAGGGGTGGGCCTGGCCATTTTCTTTTGGGGTCATAAGTAACAACAAAATGTTCAACCCCATCATGACGTCTTCGCGTGCCCCTAACGCTAGAGTGTATTATTTTCTTTTTAACATCTAGCAGGCATTGGCTATGGCATTCCTTTGCCCCTATCTGCTTATGACAATGCTTGCCTATCATGACCTGGACTGCGCATGTGCGGCTAAATGGACTACACATTTTGTTGCCTGTCGAGAGTTACTGAACAAGGCCATTGAAATAATGCCAATGAATCAAGCCACTTAAGACTGGCAGACACAATAGACATCCCTTCAAAAATGGAAGTTGTCATGGGGTGTTGTAGTATAATACCTGAAAGGATGCGCAGGAGGCTGTAAGGCTCTAAATGATGTTGCTTTATTTGTCTCTGCCAGCAACTAATGAAGTGCAGCTCTAATGTAACAATGCCAACAGGGCAACAGGCCCTCAACATAGTGATATAAAGTCTCAGGATTGCTTTATCAAGGCTTGCAGGCCAGTCCGTTGGAGGAGCAGGCAGGAGCTGATGCTGCTCCGTGCCCTTGCTCCGAGCTTCTCCCCTGCGCGGGAAGTGCAGGGCAGCCTTTTGCCATCAGTGAGATCTCGCGAGACCAGGAGGTCTCGCGATATCTCTACACACCTCCCTCTGATAACGCAACAGCAGTTATTGCAGAACATAGTCATTGTATCTCACCGGTCTTCTGTGTTCCCTTTTCGGCCGGTCATCTCTCTCTCTGCAAGTATCTTGCTCGTGATCATCTGCTTGCTCTTCTATGGGTGTATTTGCTTCAACTTCCTCTTCTCCGACTTCTCTTCTGTCAGTTCCTGGCTCTTGTTCTCTCTCTCTCTCATCGTCCATTACTTCCTCGGCTTTGGATCTTTCATGGGTCTTTTCTCTCCCTTGCTTCTTTTCGAACATGGGTACTCTCTCCATGTTCCATGTGCGCCCATCTTCGGTGCAAACATAATTGGTTCCTCTGCGAACCACCCTTACCGGTCTGCTGAACCTTGAGCCGGTACCTTGATCCTTGGCCAGCATCCGTGTTTTGATCCAATCTCCTTCCGTTACATCTGACCTTTGCTTTGTTCGTCTTCTTCTGTTGCTCCACCTTGTCATGCATGCTTTGCTGTTTTCTAACCTCCACACCACTTCTGACATGCCCACTTCCTCATCTTCTCTTACTCTGATCAACCATGGTGGTACCAGAGTGGAGGCTGCCCTTCTCTCTCTCAACATGCGAAAAGGGGAGATGTGGGTGATCTCGTTGGGAGTGAGTCTGTGAGCCGCGATGGCCTCCTTGGTCGTCTTGAGGGGATCCATTCCCGACGCTAATTGGATGGCTCCCTTGATAAACCTGTTGGCCCTCTCCACGAGCCCATTGGCTTGGGGATGATACAAGGCCACTTTCTTCTGATGGATGTTGTGCTTCTTCAAAAATAGTTCCATGTCTCTGGATATGAGTTGTACCCCGTTGTCCGTTACTAACTCGCTGGGGAGCCCTTCCCGCTGGAAGATTGCGGTAAGAACTTCTATCACGGTGGTCGTCGTGATGTTGGGAACAAACTCGGCTTCAACCCACTTTGAGAAGTAATCTACCAGCACTATGCCATAGCGATGTTCAGGTGCCATTGCTTCCAGTGGTCCTATAAAGTCCAGGCCTACTTTTGACCACACCGCTTCGGGGGTTTCAGTGGGAATCATGGGTGCTTGTCTGATTTTTAGGCGCTTGTCACTGTTGTGACACTCATGGCACCTCTCAATCATAGTGCGAATCTCTTGATCCATAGACGGCCACCAGTAGGCTTCCCTCACTCTGCGCCGTGTCATGGTATTTCCCAAATGGCCTTCATGGGCCCTGCACAGGATGGTTTTCTTCATGCCTGTGGGTGGAATTACTTGGTCGGTCTTCATGACTATGCCGTCACTCTCAGAGATTTCATCAGCCACTTTCCAATATGGTCTCAATCCTTCTGGCACTGCTCTTTCATCTGGCCATCCTTCCTTGAACCATTCTCTGATTTGCGCCATGGTGGGGTCTTTTCCGTCCTCTTCCATCCAATGTCTCTCACTCAGCTCTAAATAGTCTGGGGCCTTGAGGTCAGTGATAGATGCCACGATACACTCTTCCTGCAAGAAGGTGGTGGCATTGTCTTTTCCTTCTGGTAATCGTGACATGCAGTCTGCCTGCGAGTTCTTCCACCCTGAAATGTGTTGCACTTCGAAAGTGTATTCTTGCAGCTTGGCAGCTATGCGTGCTAATCTGGGCGTCAACACTTTGGTGCCACCTGGGCTGAGCATATGGATGAGTGGTTTTTGATCGGTAACTAACTTGAACTTCGTGCCCCACATGTATGCCCGAAATGTTCCACAGCCCATGCACAGGCAAGCATCTCCTTCTCAATGGTGGAGTAATTTTGCTCGGCTGACGATAAGGCTTTAGAGGCAAACGCTACCACATGTTCCGTGTTGCCTTTTTTCTGGGTAAGAACAGCTCCTAACCCGTAGGCACTGGCGTCCGTGGTGATGACCGGACTCCAGTCTGGGTTAAACGGTTGTAGGCACGGTGCATCCACTATGTGTCGTTTGATGCTTTCTACCGCTTTCTTCTGGGCTTCTTGCCACATGTATTCTGACCCTTTTTTGATAAGTTAGCGGAGTGGCTCCGAGGTTTCAGAGAATTTGGGGATGAATTTGGCATAGTACTCCGCCAACCCGAGAAATTACCTCACTTCGTCTTTGTTGGTGGGTTCGGGGGGGTTCATTATTGCTTGTAGTAAGTTTTGCTTAGGGCTTATTCCTTGCTCCGATATCTTGTACCCCAAGTACTCAACTTCTTGTGCCTTGAACACGCACTTTTCGTACCTTAACCTTACTCCTGCTTCTTGAAGTTTGGTGAGAACCGTTTTCAATGTGGCGTCATGTGTCTGTTCGTTTGCAGCGTATACTAGGATGTCATCCTGGAAATAGGATACATTCTTGACATTACGTAGTAATATGTCCATCATGCGCTGAAACGTCAAGGCTGCAGATGATAGGCCAAACAGCATTTTTGTGAATTGATAGGTACCAAACAGAGTGATGAAGGCTGTTAATGGTTTGGATTCTTTGTGTAGCAGTATTTGATGGTATGCGTTCCTCATGTCTAGTTTCGAGAACACTCTGGCCTCCTTCATCATGAGGATCAGTTCATTGATGCTTGGTAAAGGGTAACTGTCCGCGATTACTTCCAGGTTTAAACTGCGGAGATCGATGCATACCCTCAGCTCTTGTGAGTTCTGTTTCTTAATGAGCACGACTGGGCTCAACCACTCAGATGCTTCAATTTCTTCGATTGTGCCATCTTTCTTCATGATGTTTAGTTCATTTCTGAGGGTGTCTCTTGCAGTTGCTGGTACCGGCCTTACCCTGTGTTTGACCGGGACTGCGTTGGCATTAAGTAGTATTTTGTGGACAAAGCCCTTGATGTGTCCTGGCTCTTCCGAAAATAGCTTTGGGTAATCTTCCTTCGCTACCAGCGCTCTTCTGTACCCGACCGAAAGTACTTGATCCTCTGTGCTGGGGTCCAGTTTGATTTTCAGTTTTGCTTGGTCATCCCAACCTAGCACTGCCGGGCCTTCTTGGTTGAAGTAGACTTTGGTGGTGGTCTCTCTCCCTTTGAACTTCACTTTGCCCTTGATGTAGCCAAGCAGGTCTACCGACGCACCACCGAACACTGTAGGCCTGTGCCGCGTGCTGAGCACTTGGACTGTCTCTGCGCCCATCATCTCCTTGTACATGCGCAGCGGTATTATGGTCAGGTCAGAGCCAGAGTCAGCCATGACTCTTGTTTCCAATCCCTTGATTTTGATGGCACAGTGAGGCTTCTCTCTTCTAGCTCGCGTGCTGTTCACCATTATGACGGTTGGTCTCCCTTCTTCGTCCGAGGACGAATCCCTCTCCGTATTGTGTTCGGCGTTGACACTGGCGATTTCTTTGTTGCGCCATCGGCACACTATGGAGAAATGTCCAATCTTCTTGCACACCGAGCATTCTTTGTCTCTTGCTGGGCACTCTTTGTCATACGCTAGGTGTTTCGTGCTGGCGAACCTGTGGCATTTCAACAGTTCTTTTCTCACCCATTTCCCTTTTCTCGAGTCAGAGACCGGCCTCTCTTTCTTGGGGCGGAAGGTTACTGCTTGTACTTCGGCTTGGCTGTGCCCGCTTGCATATTCTTTCCTCCTGCCTGCTGTCTCCTCCACTGCTCTCGCTATTTCAACCGCTTTCTCCAGTTGCAGCTCTTTCTCCAGTATAAACTTATCCTGCACCTTCCTGCTGTTGGTATGAACCACCAGCATGTTGCAAATCAAACTCTCAGCGTTGTTTCCGAAGTTGCATAGCGCCACCAACTCGCGCAGCTTGGTCACGTAGTCGTCTACTTGTTCTGATGCTTCTTGTTTGCGGCTGTAAAATCTTATCCTGTGCAGGACTGTATTCTCTTTACTGGCGAACCGCTTGACAATTCTTCTCACAGCTTCTTTAAACACGTCATCATTGTCACCCGCTACCGGCTCCGGGGTGAGACTCTCGAACACCCTCTGTCCTTCGACACCCAGGGCATTCAATAGCATCGCCCTGCGTCTCGCCGCCGAATAGCCAGCACCACCCAAGGCCTCCACATACATGGTGAATAAGGGTTGCCATTGTGGCCATGGAATGGCTGGCCTACCTGGAGTCTGAAGGAAAGGTGGTGGTGGCACTGCCCCTTGCATGGCACTGCGCATATCCGGTGGTGATCCTCGTCGCCAATTATGTAGTATAATACATGAAAGGATGCGCAGGAGGCTGTAAGGCTCTGAATGATGTTGCTTTATTTGTCTCTGCCAGCAACTAATGAAGTGCTGCTCTAATGTAACAATGCCAACAGGGCAACAGGCCCTCAACATAGGGCTATGATATAAAGTCTCAGGATTGCTTTATCAAGGCTTGCAGGCCAGTCCGTTGGAGGAGCAGGCAGGAGCTGATGCTGCTCCGTGCCCTCACTCCGAGCTTCTCCCCTGCGCGGGATGTGCAGGGCAGCCTTTCGGCATCAGCGAGATCTCTACCGGCGTACGCCTATGCTACTCACCTGAGGAGGACGAGATCAGAGGTGTGAGTGACAGGCTATGTTTGCCCAGATCTATAACACCACGTTATCTCTTGTCATGAACACAAATGATGGGCTACTGTTTTTTAACAATGGGGGATATGTCTTAGCTGGGAGGCTGGGATAGCTTGCCACAAAAGGCCTGATAAAGTGGCTCTCAAGATTTCAGGGTCAACTGCCCAAGAAGGTATACGAATAGTGGAACTGGAGGGGCAGGGGTTAGTTGGTTGGGAAAGGCTTAATAACTGCGATACTCTGTTTGTCTTGCACGCAAACTAATTAATTCTTTTGTTTATTCATCCCCTGTAATCTAAGACGGTTCTTTTTGAACTTCACAGATTGTGGCTGTGACTCGGACAGGTCGTGCATTGTTGTAAGGGTCTGAACCAGCAGGCGGCTTCCACTCGAAGACACCATTTTCACGAGAAGAAAAGGTAGCAGGGGTTTATCGGGTGTAGGATGCCAAGGTTTGTTGGCACTGTGAACGCCTGGCTGCTCAGGGGAGCCGAGGTTTTTTATTAATATGAATAAGCAAAAGGCGCACCTGTTTAGGGGCTAGGCGAACATGGGTTGGACATTTTGGGTTGGGCACAGTATCGCAATAATAGCTTTTGCTTGTTTTATTGTGGTTGTCTTGACAATTGTGTATTTCTATCTTGAATTAGATTTTACAAAATACTGGGAACGCTAATTTAGCTAGGCTGGTCTGGTAACAAAACCCTATTGGTTTCCGATACATGTATCTGGATTCGGTCTGAATGCATTTGGATTCTGGTAAGAGCAGACCCTCACTGGAGGCCTCTGTGTTATCTGTATAGGGAAAATAAAAACACAGAAACGTTGAAAAGGGATCTGGTGGGACAGTAAATCCTGAGACTTAAATAGGGTTAGGGTCAGTCCTCAGAGTCTCTGGTAAAATCCCCTTCCCATCTCAGGACCACAAAGGGGTGGAGTCAAAGAGTGAGAGGTACAGGGGTGCGAGTCTGCGGCCCCTGAAGATACATTAAAAGCTGAGTCTGAATTTGAGCTGTGTCAAAAATAGACAGGGTGTATAGATTTCGTGGATAGGAAGGTCCAATTTCATTTTTCACTAGTACTGCCATTTAGGTGTTTAATATATTTTCTGATAGATTTCCCAGAAGTGGTGGGCCCCACAGATATTGTGCCCTGGCGATAAAGCCATGGATATATAGGCAGGCGAGACAGGCAGAAGCCCTTTCTAAGGGCTCTCCTGCACATTAAATGATCACCAACTTTAACAGTACTACTTGTGACTTTTTAGACTCCTGGCATTATCTGACATAACTTAACAAGCACACCCAATTTGGATGAAGTTGGAGCGTTTAAACCAGCCTAGAGGAACAGAAGGGTAGATTAAGCAGGGGCCGGGGGGGGCATTTACAGCTTGGTTGGAGGAAGCAACAGCTAGACGCAATGAATGTAAGATAGAGGGACTGAGAGAGGATAATGACAGGCTGCAGGCACAGATACAATTCCTACAGTCCAGGGGTTCATCAGAGAAATCGATGCACCTGTGCCACCAGATCGTGGAGGGAAATACATACACAGAACAGGAGGATCAGGACAACAAGACCACAGAAGACATTATAGACCTTTTCACCAACATGCGCACTGCAACGAGAGCAGGCCAGCTGCAGGCGGGGCAAGGGATGCAGGTGCCAGGAGATGCCCTGCCCTGCCTCTGCGGCAGTAATCCAACCTGCCGAACCCTCTGCATCAGTGCTTGCTGAACCGAGCAACTTTGTCACCTCATGTGTGTCTCCTGTTACCTGACATACCTCCCAATATACAGCCCGTCGCAGACGAGGGAGGCACAATATACAGGAGAGACTCAAAGCACCCCTTAGACAAAATCCATCAAAGGAGGTGGAGAAGGAGCAGCAACAGCCCAACTTCGTTAATGTATATGCTCTATGGGGACTAGGTAATTATCTGAGCTGAACTAAGGATTCCCAAATATTTGGGGGGGAACCACAGCAGTACATAGAAGAGCTACACACAGTAATTCGTGTTATAACCCTGCTTGGGCAGACATGAACGATTACGTTAGGACCTATCCCTGACACACATGCATTCCTTCTGAGCTCCTTAGCACAAATTCATTTGTTAGGTAGAGGCCTTTTGTGTTAGCTTAGATACACTATATATTGCACACCGGATGAGGTATTCTTAAATGTTACACATAGTAATGTAGCGGCTGTTCCTGTGACTCTCCAGATGGACCCAGAGGAGGGGCTGCCGAGTGAGGATGTAGAGGAGCAGATGTGTACCTCTGCAGGCAATCCCGCCCCACTACCTCCCTTGTATTGGAGACATGAGATTGTGCCGTGCCTGACACTGGCCATAATACCAATACTGCAGCGGGTGTTTGAAAGAAGATAACCATTGAGACAACCCTACAGAATGTGCTCTCGACGTGATGATAACTTACAGGAAGAAACACCTGAAGGAGTACAAAGAGAAACTGGACGGGTGAATTGATGATGTCATTAAAAAGTTTTCACAACGTCTCGGGACACTGGCTGAAGATGGTGTATCGATCCTAGATGGCTAATGGTGAAAGTAAGGATCAAGTGAATTCTCAAGTATAAAAGAAAAAAATTACATGTGCTGCAGAAAACAACCGTTCAATAAATGTACAGGCTCTGAAACGCAAGATAGATTAAGTCATCATAGAAGCTAGCTAGGAGTAATGTATAAAATGCAGGCGAAGCCGCCATTATACAGAAACTGGACATTGGTATCATGAATTTAGTAAGCCAGAACCCATGAAGCGGGAATGGAAAACTGTGTTGCAGCAAGAATAGTAGGCGCAGGGAGCTGCATGGGCGATGAGAGATGGTGGGCTAATTGGGTGGTGAGGTAGTTTCATGTCCTATCTCCCTGCACCTGGGTCTGGGCTTATGTGCTGCTAGATGAACCGAATGTTCCAGACATGGCACAAGTGTGGCAACCAATTATATCAGGCAATATAACGAAGGACCTTATAGTTTGAAAACCAATGAGAAACTGTGTATTTAATGTTTATGAAATTACACGGTTTTAGAGGTAAGCATAAATTGTCCACCTGATAACGAGCAGCCAATAACAGTCCTAACTCCTACAGAAATCGATACTTAGATGTTCCCCGTCACCAATCCCGACCCTTGATTGGTTTTTTCACTATTGCAATGTAGTATAAAGTCACTCTGACGCATTATTTAGTATAAGGACCATATTTTCTGTGCAGATCATTCAGAGACTGAGCGTACATCTGTTGATGTTCGTTGTAACCTCCCTGTTTTAGATAATTGTTAATAAAACAGTACTTTGCCATCTTCCTGAGTTGGTTCCATTATTTGGACTCCATATGCACGTGCCTAAGGGCCATAAGCTCATGTGGTAGCAGTGCTGATGGTTTCAAGATCCGAACCACTTTTGCTCCAGTATTTCAGAAGATTGGGCATCCTCCGCCATTAGCTGGAAGATCATGGAGTTTCCTGTGGAAAGCGGCCGATAGAAATAAACTTGCAAGAAGAATCATGACGGTGGGCAGGTCTCTCTTTGAAGAAATCCCTGCTTGGTTTCCACGGGCGCTCTGCGGCCCGAAGCCAAAGTGGTCGGATTGAAGGAGAAGTCGATACCGAAGGCCTCGAGTGGATTAATGACTGTAAGTAGACTAAGGGAAATGGCAATATAAAGGGGAGGGATTGTGATATTTTGAGTAACAGGACATTTTGTGTAGATAGAGATAGCACCTAAAAGAAATCCTAGTTCAAGGGAATTGGAAGAAGATGTCCCAAACTCCAATGGGACAATGGGAATAGTGATAAAAGAGAAAACACCTGGTCAGGACCGTGAAAGGTGATGTCTTAAACCCTTCATAGGATAAAATAAGTAGAGGCGAGAGAACCATACCCCTTATTTTAAATGGTTAATAATTAAGGGAAGATGATCACAATGGTTATTAATGTGTAGTGTGTGATTATTCTAAGAATTATTTGTTGTGTGAAGTATCAAGAAGTAATAGAACTGGGAAAGGTTGAAAATAGCAGTGTTTGAAGCTAAGGTGTAATAAATTATTAGCGCCAATCAAAAGACAGATAAGTTATTAAACTAAAAGGATTGAGTGGCGATTGATGGTGCTTGCTCATATTTGTTGTTTTAAAACTAAAGGTGGTGTTTTAAGTTGAAATGGTTTATTTAACGATCTGGTAAGTATCAACAGTCAATCTAGACTTGTCACTATGGAGGACACTCCACTCATGCATCTTTGTACGACACTGCCCAAACATGCGCTCAAGCTCAAAAAGTACAGTGCAGAATGGGTAAAAGGCACAGCAGATAAAATGTTCATGCACTAGCCACAAAGGGGATCATTCTCAAAGGCGGTATTGCAACACACTACACTACTTAAAAACGTAGGAGAGTTTATACTGGCGTTCACAGGGCAAGTGGCTTTACAAGGAGTCCCGGTAGATCCGGAAGTCTTCCTGTATGTAGTGAGAATTCTGTTGACATGGCTCCCTAGGTTAGTTGGTAAGATTGTGAGGATTCCGGATGAGTTTCTATTTAGACCACGGATACCTATGATGAGGAAGATGGACAGATTATTCCTATAGAATTGGAAGCAGCTATAGTACGAGGGGAAATAGCAATGCTTGAAGGGGTGGATGACGAAGGAAGGTCATGGAGAACGGTGATAGCTCTTGAAGAGCAGCACAGATTCACTGACATAACAGATGAGGATGTGTTCAGAGAAGAACGTATCAATGACAAAGTGGTGTTCTTTATGAGCATTACATATTGGATAAGGATCAAGAAAAGAGAAATCCCACAGCGAATGGCAATAATGCGGCAACGACCAGCATTTTTCCAAGAGGATCTGGAAAAGGTGCCAAGTGTCCTGTGGACCACGGGCCCCTATGACATAGGTATATGGGAAGGGGATAGGAGAGATTAAAATAAAGCTTAAACCAGAAGCAATTTTACCCTGAGCGAAACAATACCCCATGTCCCGAGAAGCTGATGAGGGCATAGTTCAGACTATTTCAGCACTGATGAATCAGGGCATACTGGTGCCATCAGAGTCATCGTGCAATGCCGTGGTTTATCCGATAAAAAAAATCTAAGGGTGAGGTCATGGAGAATTATTCAGGACCTTAGGCCTCTTAATCAGATCGTAGAGGCAGAGTTTCCTTTAGTTCCTAATCCTGCAAAAATATTATGCAGCATCTCAGTTCAAAGCTCAGTATTTCACGGTGATCGATTTGAAAAATTCATTTTTCTTGATCCTGTTGCATAAGGACTCATAAGACCTGACTTCCTTTATGTTCAGAAAAAAAGACTAAACACATAAATCTTTAACAGGGTCCTACAGATTGATCTAGGCTATGTTGATCTTAAGAGTGTGTTGATATAGTATGTAGGTGACATATTGATTTGCAGTGCAACAGAGGATAATGGTAGGCAAGACTCTAGCCCTCATTCCGAGTTTGGAGGTAAGTAACGTTCCTTACCGGCATGGTGTAAATAGCGTGTCTGGACTATTACGACTTCACGGGCACGAGCTTTACGCCATGCCAGTAAGGTATTTTGCGCCATGCCGTTAAAGGCACCCAAAATGCCCTTAGCGGCATCAAGCATAGCGCAGCTAACACTACTAACATAGTTCAAAGCGGCATTAGCGGTGACTGTAAACAGCGGTGACCGTTATTAGCGGTCACCGCTATTTACGGTCACCGCTAATAAGTGGAACTGGAAGTAGCGTCATCGCACAGGAACGGAAAGGAGCACGGCAGCCATCTTTAACAACACAATCCATTGCCATCCTCACCACACAGGACCCCTGGGACTCTGGTGATTTTTGCAAAATATCCACCTCCAACACCACTATGCCTAAGGCCCTGAAGAAGGGAGCTGCCCACCTGCGGAAAGAACGGTTCAATGAGATGAGCTGCAGATGCTGGTCGACACACTGCAGGAGCATGCTGCCATTGTGTTCTCTAGCAACATGAAGAGAGAGGCAGTGCTAAAGAAGAAAGAGATCTGGGTTCTTGTTGCCCAGAAGGTCAGTGCTGTGGGGAACACACCACGCACAATTAAAGACTGCTGCAAGCGCTGGACGACCTACGACCAAGGGTACAAAACATCCTCTCTGTGAACTGCAGCCAGGCCATGGAAACAGGAGGAGGTCCCAGTTCCCCGATCAAACTCACACCATGGGAGGACATCTGCGCCAGCATGATAGTGATGGCAGGCATTGAAGGTGTTGGCGAAATGGAGTTTGGCGCCACAACATCGGGCAATGGAGGTGAGTGTCCAAAGTAAACATTGTTATGCCAATTCTGATGAAAGTCAACCAATATGTCAGTTCAAAGAGTCAAGCCATGGTCACCCACACACACTTACACCAAAGTAGGCTGATGCATTACAGACAAATGCAGATGCCTGGTGCAAGGCAATATGGTACATGACACATACCACACAAAGTTGGAAATGCCATGAGCCACACAGCGTGCATGGCCAAAATACTATGCATGTCAGATAGCACTACTTCTAGGCAACATGAGTGACGCCGACGTATGCCTGCATTAACCACCCATGTATCAAAGAACGTGCTCATTCAAACAAAAATGCCTATTACCCCCAATTGTGTGGATGAGCAATTGTCCTAATGTATGTATGATGCCTATCAAAACATCACTCATGCCGTCCCTCTCTTCGACTCCCACAGGCACTGATCATGACAGCGATGGGCAGGACGCAACCCCTGCACAGGCCACACCCCGGAAGAGGTCCCGGGATATCAGCAACGGGCCTTCAACCTCGAGGGGACAACCCAGGGGGCGCCGTGTACCAACATGCAAGCCACCCAAGGTACCCATTGCACCGGTGCCACGGCACCCCTGACTGTGGAGGACACACAGGAGGATATCTGGGTCCCCATGGAGGACAATGTTTTGGATGTGGTCCATACCCCAACTCCACCGGCATCCCCCCAAGTATCGTCGCTCGATACAGAGCACACAACCACCCCAGAGCATCTGGTCATGAGCAGACAGAGGGACACTTCAGTCCAATTTTCAGGGTTCGGGAGGCTGAGCAGGCTGGGGAGGACAGCCAGGGGCCGACTACCTCCACAGGAGCACCCGCAGGGCGGCATTGGTCTGATCTGCTAACTGCCTTTGTGCGTGAGTTTGTCCAGGACAACAGGCTGAATCATTTACTTAACCGAGAGTGACAAAAAGGGTCTAAATGAATCTATTGAATGCCTGAAAGTTTGAATATATTTGCTTCAACTTTCATAATTGGAGAAAGCTAAACCACATCAATAGCTTGCTTCAAGCTACTATTAGTTCATACATAACGTTTAGAACTGTACATCTTGCTGTGTAAAACTTAAATTGCCATTGACACTAAAAAAGGACTATGGATTAATTGGATGACCCACCTTGAAGATGGCGTTTAGCAACAGCATTTTTTCAGTGTTTTCGGAAGGATTACACACATATCCAGCGATGCGGAATCAGCGGTTCAGCTTTCACCAGTAACTAGGTTTTACACCTTGATGGAGACGCGAGCCAAGACTTATACCTACATGGAGGTTGTCGCCCGCAAAGGATACCGTCACACGCGAATCCCGGCGAATTAATCAGGTAAGTGAACCACCACACCGCTAGGCGGAATAATATAGAAACTTGAGATTCAAACCTTCAAACTGATCGAGTGAGAAAGTAAAAAATGTGGACAGAATGCAACATGTCAAGAAGTTCTTAGTACTAGTCTCTTGACTAGGATGAGAACAGTAATTCCACAGAAATCTAATTTGGCTCCGTTTTGGTTTATTTATTAGCCTCGATCCCGACATCACCTATCATTACCACAGTGACGACTTCCATATTGGAGTCCCACATGGATGAAAGCTTCACTCTTTAACAGACCCACCTCACTGTAGAGACTCGATTTCTACTCATTTTTCAAGGCAAGTAATTTACACCCCCTATATCTATTCTAATTATGGCACACTACCACAATTTATAAGCATGAAAATCATCGCAAAACTACTCACTTATTGGAGCCCCCTTGTATGGACGGGTTTATTATAATAGCATGTACCCACAGGTCCTAACAGTATATATATGGACGATTATTACTCTATATAGCACTAAAAAGAGAGAAGAAAGGCCGATCTTGTGACTCCCTTGCATTATTAATTTATTCCAGGATTAAGAGGAAGGAAATCATCCTCCCATAGAAAAACGTCCAATATTGGTGGACTTTTCTCCTTAACTGCCAAGAGAGCGCCTACACTAGGAAGCCTAGGTAATTTATTTATCCTGAACCTCTCCCGACACCCGATTATGTGTTTTAAGGATATAAATAAAATTACTGATTCTTATTTTTTGGTTCTTGTCAACAGCTACTGCAATTCTAATGAACGAATCTTCACATTAAGAAGATTACAGACCAATTGATTACCTACTCTAATATTGTCCTTTGACCACTCCTGAAGAAAGTCCCATTAATTGCCAAGAGGACTGAAACATGTTGAGTTTCCAATTTAGAAATACTAGATTGTGTGAAAGTATTTAATGATCCACAAGGATCAGACACCCAATCAAAAAGGATTCATAGCAAAGGTTTGAATATAGAATGGTGTATTAGCATATATTTCTATTTTTTAGAATTTCTTGTATGATCTTTGTCATTGTTAAATTCATGTATTATTTTAGAGTGTTTGATAATGTATATAATATGTATAGTGTCTCTCTACTTCTATGAGATTTTTTTTACTTTGAATAAAATGTATATTTCTGGTTAAAAACTAATGTAGTTTTGTGATCAGCAAATAGCTGTTGACATCTATCCATTCTCCTACCTTTGTGTATATTTAAAAATTCCTCTTTCCCAAAATCAAGGTAGGAGTTCACCTCGTTTTGATAAGTGGATTTTTGGGATCTCCAGAATGGCCCGTAGCGGTAACCGATGCCGGTATTACCGGCATCGTTGTTCCCTTAGCACCAACCTCGGAATGACCCCCTCTGTCCAACTAATGACTATTTTAGCAGACAAAGGATATAACGTGGACAAGGAGAAATTACAGTATTGCCAGGAAGAGGTGTTATACATAGGTCAGTCGATTTCACATGAAGGAAAGAAGGTGACACCCGGAAAGGGCTGAGGCAATTATGAAGACACCAAAACCGAACACAATGAGACAAATGGAGCAGTTTCTGGACTTGTGCAATTACTGCAGAACCTGGCTATTTGATTACAGCACATATACCAAGCCACGTTTGCAAGTGTTTAAGAAGGCACAAGGTGGTAGGGAAAAGATAGAATGGACAGCTCCAGTTTTAGGGATTCCCAACTAAAGTGAGGAATTTTATTTATTTTCACACACTAATGGGGCAGTAATGACAGCAGTACTCACACAAAGGATGACACTGGTGTACAAACCTTTGGCATACTATAGTGTGATTTTAGATCTAGTTATGAAAGGACATTTCACCTGCGAACAATCTTTGGCTGCTGCCGCATTTGCAGTTGAGAAGTCTACAAGTATTGTCATGGGCTGTTCTATGACTCTTTATGTGGAGCATGCCTTATTCGACATTTTAGAAAAACCCAAGGGCACGTTAACATCCCCAAAAGCTTCAGCTTACGAAGTAATGATTTCCAATCTGGCGATTAAAATAATAAGATGTAAAATAGTTAACCCAGCCATGTCTGTAGCTGAACCAGTAGAAGAAAGTGATCATGTGCATGACTGTGCATTATGTCTAATTTTATGATGACATACCCTATGTGAAAGAGAATGCTTTGGCAGGGGGTGGGGGAATTCTTTTTATTGACGGTTCTTCAGAAATTGACCAGACTAGTAGGGAGAGGCATTCAGGATCTGAAGTGGTAAAACATAGACTAAATAGTAATTTAGTCTAGTAAGACATAGACTAAATAGTTAATTTGAGGTAGTGGCAAGTGCAAGACTACCATCTCACGTTTCAGCGCAAGCGGCAGAATTAGTAGCGCTTATTGTCACACTCGAGAACCATGAAGGACAGGAAGTGACGATGGGCAGTGACTCTGCCTATGTGACGTCAACCGTACAGGCATGGCTGTCACGTTACAAAAGGAGGGTCTATCTCCGTGACGACGTCTCTCCAGTACAACAGTAGCCATAGCGGTCGTAAAATGCGCAGCCCATACTAAATGAACAGACTTTATCTTTCGTGGACACAAAGCTGCAGATATAGAAGCCAAAGCGGATGCATATTTCCCATATATTTCAAGTTTTGATACTGAAAATATTAAAGAAGGTGTAACTAGAAGCATGTTAGTACGAGAGGGGTTTAATATGCTGTCAATTACGCAACTTATATTCAGGGAACAGCCGCACAAGAAGAGCAACAGCTATGGAAACGAAGGGGCTGCTCTTTATCCCCCACGGAAGCATTATGGCAACAAGAAAGCACTGGAAAGCCTTTGATGCTGGTGGCATTATTAAAGTCGCACTTGAGCAACTGCATTACCCTGTGCATATAACTAAAAAAAGTCTTGCTGCTACTACTGCAGAATACTGGTTCATACCTAACATGGTTCATACCTAACATACTGGAACATGTTGCACAATTCATGGTGAATTGTATTGTGTGTCAAAAGCTTACTGCTGGGCATACACTGAGAATAATCGGAGGAGTAATCCCTCCACTGAATGGTCCAGTTCAGCATTTACATTTCGGCTATGTCGATATGCTGCAGATATGTAATGGATACAGGCATTTACTAGTGGTGGTGTGTCCCTTCTCTAGGTGGATCAAAGCCGGTCCGTGTGCACACCCTGTTGCCACTTGTGCAGTAAAGTTTTTAGTGTGTGAAGTCTTCCCAAGGTGGGGTGTGTGCAAAGTACTAAGATCCGATAATGGGCCACATTTTGTCAATGAGTTATTCAAACAAATAGGGCTTCTGTTGAGTATAACACATATGTGAGAGGATATGTGAGAGACTCAACGGCCTCCATAAGGAGAGGATCACCAAGATTAAATTGACTTTAAAGAAGGGATGGCTATATTGCCTACGGAATCAGCCAGGTTCTGACCACCACCTTAGCCCTCATGAATTAGTGACAGGGCGTCGCATGAAGATGCCTCTTACGCCTCCATCTAGAGTAAGGAGTGATGCCTAGAGTGTATCGAAGACTCTAGGTGATGAAATGCACAATTATTTGACATGTATGACTACCAGTATTTCTTTTATTTCAGATCAAGTCAAGCATTGGGGGGAGAGGTCTAGGAACACAGAAGAGGACGATACAGTAATCAATCCAAGTGAATTATTGCCACCACCAAAATTATATGTTGGGGACCTGATCCTAATAAAGAATTTCACTAGAAGGTGGCACAAACCTAGATTCAATGGCCCCTTTGTTGTTGAGGAAGTCTCCCCTTCTGCAGTTAAAGTATCAGTAAGATGAGCTTGGCTGCATCTAGGTGACGTGAAGGTTTATAAAGGTGAGACCCTCCCTCCAGTGGTTGCTGACCCAGAAGCAAGACAAGCAGAAGAATTTCCACATGTGCCGACTCGATCAACGGCCAAGAAGAAGGACGACAAAGCAGCAGGTGATTAGCACATATTTCTTTTGGACTGGAATTCAATGGACACTCCTTATATGATTTTAGCAGAAAGTGCAAGGACTTGCAGAGAAATACCAGAGGCTGAAATTAACTTTTTAGAAATTCTTTGAAGAAATAAATGTTGCATCAGCGTTATGCCTAAATGGCAGTTCCTGATTAGGAATTGGAAGAGAGATCAATGTCCATATTCATTTGGTGGAGAACAACTGTTTTAATTTGATAAAATATATGGTATCTGTTGACATTAATACAAACAGTTTTGTGGTTGCTATGTTTGTGTTTATACTCCAATTCTACCCTGCCCTTGTTAGGAGAAATGTTAACATTCACACCTTTTTGCATGATCCAAAGAATCGCCCAGTGATAAGGAGACTCTTAACAATGATCATTGAGAAAATTGTGCAATTACAGATGCTACATTGGATGATTGAATTAAAAATGATTCAAGGAGAGGATAATGTGATTATAGAGAGAGCACTAGCTCAGAAAGCATTAGGATGGCACAACAAATGGTTCTCCAGACTTTTATGCATAATATATATGCATGTGTATTCTCTTTATCTTTCTGTATTTTACATTGCTGAAAATCTATTTTCCTGCTGATCGAATTGAAAAAAGATTGTAGACTGCGCATGCGCGAGCCGCGCATGAAGAACTAATCGCGTCGGCTCCCGGTGGCCGCGATTAAATATCCTACATTTATTCCGCTCTGGGAATTCGCCCGACCTCCTGAAGCAGCACAACAGTGGCGGACCCATCCAGGCACTGCCTGCTACAACCCCAAGCAGAATCGGACCGGGGCGCGTGAGAAACGTCCCTGTGTCCGCAGACGCGAGACTCGCCGCCATTGCTGGGCGGTTAACTGCGGCTCCTTCGCCCCTCCCCCCATAAGCTGCGGCGGCCACTGAGGCCCTCGGGGAGCGGACGAGCTGGGGGGGGGCCGAGGACGCCGGCCCGAGGCATCGCTCCGGTTCCTCCTGACTGCCGCCCGGGGCCCCTCCACCCTGCTGAGCCCCCTGCTTGAGGCAGCCGTCCGAGTGGCCGAATCGCGGGCACGGCCTACGCTCGGCGCTGAAGCCGCGACGACCCTGGACACCAGCACTGCACGGACAGCAGGGGATCTCTACGCGGTGCTACCAGACCCGGCGGCGTAAACAGAGGCGAGCAGAACGCCTTTCTGCCCCCACCCGCCTCTCCCTCAATCTGCGAGACTGCCACGCCTGGGGTTGAGCCGCGACACGGGAACCGGTAACGCGGTGTTGCGCTCCCCCATCAGCATTAACGAGGTAAGGGCAAACCCCCCCCCTGCCCTCCCTCATCCTGCGGTCGGCGGGATACCGACCCGCATTAAGGAGACGCCTCACCCCCCACCCAAAAGTGAATTCGGAGGTCCACCTGTGGGGGGCACGGAGCTGAGGGGACTGGGGACGCTGTCCTCCCCCATCACCATTAGCACCCAGAACTGGTGACAACGTCCGCAGCACCCTCCACAAACGATCGTGGGTCCAGGGAACTGGCAATAAGTTAACAACTGTGGGCAGTGACCCTGGGAGGGACGGAGGCCTCCCGTTGTAAAGGCCACGACTTCACAAGCACAAGGAGCGGGGCAGATACCCCACTGGGGCAGCCCGGTGTGAGACCACGCATTAGGGCAAACCCCCGAAATTCACTAGACCAACCCCGACCAGGGACCCTTGGAACCGCCAACGACAAAGGGATCTGCCCCTCAATCGACACAATCAACGGCCTCCAGGGGCAGCACAAGGTGGCGCGCACAGCGGAGAGCCACGGCTATCACCTTCCACACGCCACTCATGAACTGAACATAATATGGGCTCTGGGGGGGCGTATATGCGGATGCCATCTCTGTGGGCCCGCGACCCTCCAATAGACACAACGGACCAACCATAGCAGGGGTCTATTTCCAGCGGCCAAGCAATCCCGCCGGCACACCTGAACAGGGACACAATAGTGAAGGATCGTCGCCCGACAAACCCACCCCAATTCAGACTTTACAACGACCCCCTGGGGGGCACCAATACGTCCCATCCGGACTTGCCGCCTCACACGAATACCCGACTCCGCCATGGGCAAAGATAAGGCTAGGAGGCAGACCCTACAAAGCAAAATGGACTTCTATACCGTGGAAGCCCCCCCCCGCCTGGAAATGCAATCCCCAGCGGAAGCGGATGGTGGGGAAGCAGCTCAGGACCCCCAACTCTCCCTGAGAGACTTAATGAAGGCAATTGGGGACTCGAGAACATCGCTGGAACTCAAAATTGGCGGAGTCTGCACGGAAGTATCTCTCCTACGTCAGGATCTCCGCAATCTATCGTCCAGGGTAGGAGAAGCGGAGCAAAGAGTGTCGGACACAGAAGATAATGTCCGCCAGTTGGTACAACAACTCGCCATAATTGCCCAGAAGGTTAACCAACTAGAATACTGAGCTGAAGACAGTGAGGGCAGGGCACGGCGCAATAACCTCAGGATTCTTGGGATCCCGGAGAAAGAGGAGGGCCCCAGTGTCGAACTTTTCCTAGAAGACTGGCTGACCCACATCTTTGCCCCCAAGAAACTGTCGAAATTCTTCTCTATCGAAAGAGCACATAGGGTACCCACAGGGCGACCTACCCCAGGAGCCCCCCCCCAGAACTATAATTGCACGCCTCCTGAACTACCGAGACGCCATCCTCCAGATGGCACGGGCCTCCGGCCCAATCACATACAACGGCTATAAAGTAGGGCTCTACCCGGACTACACTAAGGAGGTTCAGCGGGCCCGCCAGTCGTTTGACTCGGTTAAGAAAAAGCTTCACTCTCTATCTATCTCTATCTATTAAGTTCGCCCTCTTCTTCCCGGCGTTGCTCAAAGTCCACCACGAGGGAACGACACACCTATTCCACAGCCCCAAAGAAGCATGGGACTGGCTCGAAACACAGATCCTTAATGGGCCGACGACTCGGCGCTCGCCCTCTGGGCCGCCCGCTCGCAAACCCGGGCCAGGGCGGACTCGCCGCCTCCTACTCCGATGGGCCCCGAAACAGAAACACCAAGACGCCCCCTCAGGAATACCACTGAGAACGGATGAGGCCTGGGCATCACAGTACTGAGGTCACCAAGGGACACCATGGAAATTACACCACCGCGGCCACCACCACCTTGGCACCGCAGTTCCAAACACAGTCAGGGCGTCTCCACTGGAGCCACCACCCTAGGTCGGGTCATTCCGACGAAGTTTACGTTCAACAAGTTATAAGTTCGATGTTACGGCGACAGGTGCTCCCAGTTGGAAGGGAAGTGCAGGGTGGGGGGAGTTTTGGGGATTTGAAGAACTAAAATCACGGGAAAAGAAAGCTGGAAACCGATGAAAGCAGGCAAGTCAGACAAGCACTACATTGGGCCAGGTTCAGAGACGCAGGCACCTGCCAGTCTTCAGGCACTCCGATGCGAGGGGGCCGCTGGGGGTCCCCCCCACCCCGAGAAGGAAACAACTTATGCCCCCGGGGGGAAAATGCAACGGCCACTAATCCTCTCAGACACCCCAACAAATAGTCTCATGCTGACAGGATGAACTCCAAAAAAGTGAAGATACTGTCCTGGAACGTCAATGGCCTCGGCTCCAGCATAAAGCGAAGACTGGTACTCCAGTACCTAAACCGACACTCGCCAGACATTGCCCTCTTAAATGAAACACATCTGACAGGCACCAACACCATCTTTTTCAAAAGATCCAACTACTCGAAGGTCTACCATGCCGGAATCACGAAAGGGGCGAGGGGCACAATGATACTCGTCCACAAGAGAGTTCCTCTCCATGTTAGGAAGATCAGGACGGACCCCCGGGGCCGCTATGTGCTGTTGCTGGCGGACATCTGGGGTGAGAGATGAGGCCTGGCAGCGCTCTATGTCCCCCCCACACTGACGAAGGAACTGCTCGCTGAATTACAGAACTTACTCCTGGAGGAGGAGGCGGATGTGTGGGTGCTGGGAGGGGACTTTAACGAGGTAATGGACATCACAATCGACAGAACCTATAGGAGAGCTGGAACACGTCCCACCTCTACGCCACTCACCACGTTTGCGGAAACCTCAGGAATGGTGGACACCTGGCGCACACTCCATGGCCACGAGGCAGGGTTCTCCTTCTATTCTGGGGTCCACAAATCATTCTCCAGGATCGACTACGCCTTCATCCCTCGCAATATAACCCACAGGCTCCTCGATGCTGTATTCCTCGCAAGAGGGATTTTGGACCACCCCCCGCTTCTCTTGACCCTCAAGAACTCTTCCTGCCGCTCAGACCGTAACTGGCGCCTAAATACATACCATCTCCGTCTTCCCGAGATTGCAGAAGAGCTAGAGAAGACGACAGCGGAATATTTCGAACACAATGTGGGCTCGGTGGACTGCCCGATCTCGATCTGGGAGGCATACAAAACTGTCCTACGAGGGGAGGCTATCTCCAAGGTCTCCGCCTACCAACAACGCCAAGTCCAGAAGGTCAGGGATGCAGAGACACGCGTCCTGGAGTGTGAGCGACAAACCCTCATACAGAACACCCAAGAAGCAAAGGAGGCGATGCTCACGGCGCAGGACGCCCTCAGTAACCTGTCCCTAGACAATGCACGAAATGCTCACCAGTTAGTCCGAAGCCAAATATATGAAAGGGGCGACAAAGCTAACAAGACACTGGCCTGGTTGGAGAGACGCGTGCAGAGCAGGGGACACGTTAGGGCAATCAGATCTCCGGATGGGACACTATTGACAGAAGATTCAGATATCGTCGAGGCATTCGCCACCTACTACAAAAATCTTTACACCCCGCCCACGGGGAACCCATCAGTCGAACCCTCCCGATACCTCGACCACATCGAAATCCCGACACTCCTGCAGCACCAATCAGACCTCCTGAATGCTGATATTACTGACACCGATAAATAATACGCGCAAAATCGATGGGGATGACGGATGAGTATGTAAACCAATTGACTGTAGAAAGCGGTCCGAGTACGAAGAGCGGCTAGGTGTAGAAAGTCGAGGAAGGTGGAGAATTGGAAGAGCATAAAGAGCGAAGGAGCTTGTTGATCAAAGAGAGCATACAGAGCAGAAGAACGTCTAGAGCAGATGCGCATAATGAATAGAAAAAAGTATCAGCGACTGAATGGAGAGCGACAGGGTGTGGAAGAGCGGAAGATTGTCGAAAGCAGAGGAATGAGTAGGGTAAGAGGCCGGAAGTGGGTGACCGACTGAGCACCGACGAGTGGAATGCGCGTGGAAGTTGACCGCTGCTGACAGATGATTACGGAGGGCGGATGACTGAGGAATGGCGGATGACTGTGGAAGGCGGACGACTGTGGAAGGGGGATGACTGTGGAAGGCGGATAACGGTAGAGGGCGGATAACGGTAGATGGCGGATAACTGTGGAGGGCGGATGACTGTGGAGTGCGAATGATTGCGGAGTGCGGATGATTGCGGAGTGCGGATGATTACGGAGTGCGGACGATTACGGAGTGCGGACGATTACGGAGTGCGGACGATTACGGAGTGCAGACGATTACGGAGTGCGGACGACTGTGGAGGGCAGATGACTGTGGAGGGCGGATGACTGTGGAGGGCGGATGACTGTGCGAGGCGGATGTCTGTGGAGGGCGTCTGTCTGTGGAGGGCGCTTGTCTGTGGAGGGCGGATGAATGTGGAGGTCGGATGAATGTGGAGGTCGGATAACTGTGGAGGGCGGACGACTGTGGAGGGCGGATACCTTTGGAAGATGAACGTGGATGGCGGCTGACCGTGGAAGGCGGATGACTATGGAAGGCGATGACTGCGGAGGGCGGATGACTGCGGAGGGCGGATGACTGCGGAGGGCGGATGATTGCGGAGGGCGCATGACTGCGGAGGGCGGATGACTGCGGAGGGCGGATGACTGCGGAGGGCGGATGACTGCGGAGGGCGAATGACTGCGGATACAAGCCCAATACCTTCCCTGATGAAATGAATTTAGAAGTGTTCCCAATAGACTCTGTATGGAAAACTGTACTTAGAAGTTCGCCCAGTTCCCTCTCTGGGAAAATTGCATTCAGAAGTTTGCACACTGAAAGAGCATATAACCCATCACACCACACCCCACGCTTACTCTCTCCTTACATCACCACTCAACTAGAACACAGAGATACTATGACACCATTCGGTATAACTGTCCTCATACGAACATCCACCGCTTACTCCACATCATTCTATGTAAACACTGCTGGTCCCACACCCCCAGCCAGGCGTTTTCCTCAGGCCTAACGCAGCCACCTCCGTTCCGGATAAATCCTGCCAGAACGAACACATTCTCCTGATCTCTCAACCACCACACCTACCGATAAGAAGCAGCTATTACACGTTTACCGCACAAGCTGCACACATATCCGGTGCTCACACGCACCTTTTGACTCTCCCTACTCTCTCCACTGATCTGAACTTTGGTTCCCAAGGGCGTTCAACCTACCAGCGCCTTCAGACCATACCAATGGTATATAAGGCGCTATATAAGTGCAAAATAACAAATAACAATAACAATAACACTGAGGTGCAGGATGCACTGGCACAACTCCAGCCCGGGAAAACTCCGGGCCCCAATGGGTTCCCAACAGAAACGTGGAAGTGCCTTGGTAGCATGCTTCCCACCCACATGTACCGCATGTTTCTACGCAGCAGGGAACTAGGAGCACTTCCCCCAGACCTCAGGAAGGCATGCATAGTGGTCATGCATAAGCCGGGGAAACCCCCGGAGGAATGTGCCTCCTATCGCCCGATATCCCTGATTAATGGCGAAGCGAAGGTCCTCGCCAAAACACTCGCCAACAGACTACTGCAAGTGATTGAGACCCTAATCCACCCGGACCAATGCGGTTTTATGCCCAATAAGTCGACTCGAATGAACTTGCGCAGGGTCCAATTGGCGCTATCCAGGGCAAAGGAGATACCAGCCCCACTCGCCCTCCTGGCGGTGCACTTCGAGAAGGCGTTTGACTCAGTGGGGTGGGATGCCTTGTGGGAGATCATGGCCAGGATGAACTTGGGGCAGACATTTATATCGTGGGTAAAACTGTTATATGCATCCCCGGAGGCCACGGTGAGGGTGAACGGCATGTCCTCCAAACCATTCCCCCTGGGTCGGGGCACGAGGCAGGGGTGCCCGCTGTCTCCACTCCTCTTCCTCCTGGCCATCGAGCCACTAGCGATTGAGCTTAGAGCTAACACCAACTGGAATGGTTTCGTCTGGCCGGGAGGGGGGGAAGACCGCCTTTCGCTCTATGCGGACGACCTGCTCATATACCTTAGTAACCCAAGTATCTCGTGCCCGGTGGTCTCCCGCATACTCGGGGAATATCAGTCCTTTGCAGGCCTAAAGGTTAATGAGGCCAAAACCATCTTCTTCCCGATTCAGGGGGGTGAGCCGGCGATCCCGGAGACCTGCCCATATCACGTTTCTATCAGGGAATTCAAATACCTGGGTATACGGCTTGACCCGACGCTCGATGGGTTCCCCCGACTTAATATACAACCAGTAATAGAGCGGTTCATCAGAGACATCCCCCACTGGCAATCTCTCCCCCTGTCTCTAATGGGCCGGGCCGCACTATTCAAAATGATGACCCTTCCCAGACTGTTGTATGTCCTCCAGAACTCCCCGTTCCCCATCCCCGGGGAAACCTTCGCACTCATCGACAAGAATCTGCGCACATTGCTTTGGGGAGGGAAACAATCCAGGATTGCCCTTGACACGCTCCAGAGATCGGTGTGGGAGGGAGGCATCGGGTTACCTTGCATACGCACCTATTACTTGGCCACACAAATAGGAGTAGTGAATGACTGGATGCATGCAGACCCCACACAGCCACACAACCGTATAGAGTTGGAGACCATGTCCCCACTAACACCGCTCCAAATCCTCTACGCCACCCGCGACCAACTCCCGGCGCTGCCCAAAATGTTCCATCATATCCGGAGAGCTTGGCGGGCCGCTCACAAGCTAATCGGCTGGGAAGGCCAGCCAACACTGTCGCAACCCATATGGCACAATGCGCTCCTCCCGGAACTGGTAAAGATGGGCCCCTTCGGTCACTGGCTGACCAAAGGAATACACACATTAGCACAAATTATACAAGAGGGCCGCCTCTTGAGCTTTGAGACCATGCGCGAACAATTCAACCTGGCTCCCATGGATCGGTTTCGGCATGCGCAATTGTCCCATGCAATCCGCGCCCAATTCCCCGACACGACGGTCCTACCCCCTTGCTCCCCCATCGAGACCAATATTCTCCCGCAGTACATCTCTTCTAGGGTCACTTCCAGCCTCTATCAGGCCCTTAGCTCATTCGGGACTCCACAACTCGACGGACTAAAGGCAAAGTGGGAAAGGGACCTGGGCCCCCTGGAACCTGAAGACTGGGTAGAAGCATTAATGTCCCCCAGAGAAATTGGGATAGAATCCAAGCTTCGGCTCATACAGTTGAGGATCCTACATCGAACATATCACTCGCACACTGCAATGGCCAGATGGGGTGGAATAGAAGACGAGACATGTGTCCGATGCAAAACTGAACCTGCCACCTTCTACCATATGATATGGGACTGTCAGGTGATACAGGCCTTCTGGGTGGAATGTGTTAATACAATCTCAGCCGCTCTGGGGAAACCAATTCCCAGGGACCCCAAGATGGTACTATTGGGCATTGGAGGGGAAGTAGACCTGTCCAAATATGAAAAAATGTTCTTGGCGAGCAAAAGGCTTATAGCGGCCAATTGGGGGTCGGACGAACCATTGAGCCTGAATCGATGGAGTAACGAGCTGGACAGAGGTGCTACCTTAGAGCGCCGAATCTATAATGCAAGGGGCTGCCCCCGTAAATTCGAGAAAATATGGGGCAAATGGCTAGATGCTCAATAAGCTCTGTGGGTGGGGGTGCACCGGTAGTGATGCTTGCCTTGTTTGCCTGCCTGGTCCTATTGTTGTCTTGTTGTCTTCTGGTCCTCGGCCCTACGGGCCCCGTTGATATGGACGATTGCCTTCAACATGTATACTGCTGAGATTGCCTTCCACATGTATACTGCTGATTCATGTCTTATTCTTATATGTCTCTTATGTTTTGTTGTTTAAATTCAATAAACAGAGTTATAAAAAAAAAGAAAAAAGATTGTATATGATTTTCCCAAGTGCGGGTACAAATGATGATAATTTTGTTAATCTCTATGAGAATGCTAAACAACATAAGAGAAGTGAAGAAGAAGATAATCAGGGGATAAATACCTACCTTGATAATGCAGCTCACCTAGGGAATAACATGTGGTGTCAACACATGAATAAGGTGGGTGAGAGAGCAGCTGAATAGAATTGCTGTGCCTGCCCTCTCATCCCCTATGCCATGAATACTGTCAAAGCCTTCATTTAAAAAGAGATGCCATTGCAAGATGTGAAGTGCCTCAATTATCTGGCAACATATACTACCATAGGACAGTTGCAAGGGAGCTGGGCAACGTTGTGATGGAGATCAAGACAGTCGTTCCCATACCAGGATGATTTTATCAAAATGACACAAATGGAGAAGGAACCTGGATGGACAGACAGGATGCTTGTGTATCCTGCTGCAGGCCAGGATGAGGTGATCATTGAGGAAATGAAGAGAATGAACTGCTCTGACATGACGGAGAAGACCGGAATGCCTGGATACTGGGAACGGTCACTGCTGTTCATCTATGGGCAAGTGCATACCAATAAAGGATGTGAGTATGTGCTTTCAAAGTAAAGGAAAACATTATGTAGGACACAATAAGAGGTATGGCTGTCCTAATGGATCTGTATTGGGCCTGTGGATCTAGAGCCTATATGAAATTACCCAGGAATTGGGGTGAAGTGTGCTCTATGGTACACATCCATGTTCCAGCATTGGTGATCCCACAAAGTGACCTGAAGAGTGAAGAATTTCCAAACGTAGATGACCACCTGAGAAGAAGAAGGTCCATAGAACTCCAGCAAAAGAGGAGATCAAATTATTTTTCTGAAAAATCAAAAGCAGCTTTTGATGATATTCCTGATGAACAGAAATTATTCAGTAAAACTGCAGTGTTGTTCACTTCTATGTTCATGCCTGGGATCCATACTGCTGCAAATGCTAGATGGTTACAAATTACCAGATGGGAGCTGCTGCAAACAATCAATGCCACTATAAAGGAATTCAACGCGATAAAGGAAGAATTGAGGGCCATAAGGTTGATGACCCTCCAGAACAGATATGTCCTTGACATGATCACGGCCATGGAAGGAGGTGTTTGCGCCAAGATCGGGCCATCATGTTGCACATTCACACCTTCCCATGACAGAGAGAACGGGACGCTGACAGAGGCCTTATTGATGTTGAAAGATTTACACATAGAAATGGTGGACGAAACATCAGCCATTGAAGATGACAGTTGGTGTGCCTTACTGTTCTCACAGATTCCTTACTGGATGGAAAACTTATTCATGCTCCTTGGAGCAATATTGGTGATAATCATATTTGGATTCTGTATGATAAGGATAATATGTGCGCAATGTAAGAAAACTGCAGAGAAAGCATTAGGAATGAAGATCATGATTGATGCCAAGGATGAACCAGAAGCCAAGTAGCTGACTGATGATGCTATCAGAGATGATATAAAGGCCAGTATTGTAGCACCTGAGGGCACACGTTCTGGTATCCACGGATCATAAGAAATACATGGGACGATGGGTCTTCTATTCCCCAAATAGACAATGCAATTACATGACCTGGAGTGTGGATGAACACATAAAACAGTGGGAACCCTGAGGGGGTTGACGAAGATATGGACACTGAAGAGACATTTCTTCAAGAGAAAATACAAGGACACTGAGAGAATTCAGGAGGTGGTCGAGGACTCTACCAGAGGGGGGAATGTAGAACAGCAGCTGTGTACCTCTGCAGACAATCTCGCCCCCCACCTCCCTTGTATTGGAGACATGAGATTGTGCTGTGCCTGACACCGGCCATAATACTAATACTGCAGCGAGTGCTTGACAGAAGATACCCATTGAGACAACCCTACCGAAAGTACTCTCGACGTGATGATAGCTTACAGGAAGAAAACCCTGAAGGGGTATAAAGAGAAGCTGGACGGGTGAATTGATGATGTCATGAAAAAGTGTGTGTGACGTCTCGAGACACTGGCTGAAGATAATGTATGGATCCTATAGGGCTAATGGTGAAAGAAAGGATCAAGTGAATTCTCAAGTATAAAAGAAAAAGATTACACGTGCACGAAGTGCTGCAGAAAACAAACGTTCAATAAATGTACAGACGCTGAAACGCAAGAAAGATCAAGTCATCCTAGAAGCTAGCTATGAGTAATGAATAAAATGCAGGCGAAGCCGCCATTGTACAGAAACTGTACATTTGTATCATGAATTTAGTAAGCCAAAACCCATGAAGTGGGAATGGAAAACTTTGTTACAGTAAGAATGATAGGCTTGGGGTGCTTCATGGCGAGGATGCCTGGCCTGGAGTCAAGATTCAAGAAGTGAGGTCAACTATCTATTCTGAAGAAGGGCGAGTATGCATAGGATGAACCGTCTCACATTCAGGTGCAAGACAGAACACAAAGGATGCCAAACTTTAATTTAAAATCTGCAAAATGTACCAAATCATGGTCTCCTGTCACATGAGCCAAGGATAGAAATAAAGCTTGAACTTGGAGTTTCGAGAAACGATAGCCAGTGCCCTCACTCCCTTGCATTCTCAAAGACGAGGATACTCTGCAAGGCCATGTACAAATACAATTTCATGGCAGAAGGTGTTAGGCGATGAGAGATGCTGGGCTAATTGGGTGGTGAGGTAGTTTCATGTCCTATCTCCCTGCACCTGGGTCTGGGTTTACGTGCTGCTAGATGAAATGAATGTTCCAGACATGGCAAAGCGTGCCAACCAATTATATCAGTCCATATAATGAAGGACCTTATAGTTTGAAAACCAATGAGAAACTAGGTATCTAATGTTTCTGAAATGACATGTTTTTAGAGGTAGGTATAAGTTGTCAACCTGATAATGGGCAGTTTATAACAATCTTAGCTCCTATAGAAATGTATACTTAGATGTTTCCCTTAACCAATCCCAGCCCTTGATAAGTTTTTTCACTATTGCCACGTAGTATGATGTCACTCTGATGCATTATTTAGTATAAAGGCCATATTTTGTGTGGAGATCATTGAGAGACTGGTCGTATGTCCGTTGATATTCGTTGTAACCTCCCTGTTTTAGATAATTGTTAATAAAACAGTAGTTTGCCATCTTCCTAAATTGGTTCCATTATTTGGACTCAGAATTACTCTGGTGTAATCCCACCCATTTCATATGCACGTTCCTAAGGGCCATAAACTCAAGGGAGAATGGGCAGATGATTTGATCGTATTGATTAACTCCGTACCTGCTTCTTTGCAGTCAGTCCATGATGATGAGGTAGGATACATTCACACTGCTGAAGCCCTTAGGATATAGGTTGACCGGTTCAATAAACTACCACACATTTCCCAATACACCATAAAGCCTGGGACAGAACAGGGAATTATTCCTGTCATTGAGCCACTTCTGAACCATGGTATAATTGTCCCAACCACCATTCCATGCAACTTTAACAGGGAGGATGTCTTTGTCTCCCGATTAAGATACAACATCCAATCTTGCTGTTCCGTCTGCATCTTCCTGACAATGTGTTTGAAAATGATCCTATACACCGTTATGGACTTGCATTTTTTGGACCTTTCGATGAGTTACCCTACAAAACTGATTGCAAACTGTATGTTGTTATTACTCAATTGGTTACAGAGTGTGATGTACAATACCCCCTTTCAACCCATTATTTTAAAAATGTTCTTGTAGGTAGAACCTCCTGAACCTCGATTGGTTGGTTTGGGCTCCCTCACTATGCTTGATCTCTCCTGCACACTTGTGTGAAACAGTTACGCCGCTCCAAATAAAATTGACCAGCTGCCATAGCTATTTTTCAACTTGTATGAAAACCTGGGTCACACACACTGGCCCTATCTGTACATCCTTTCTATACCCTACTCGCTTCTTGTCTACTTAAGAGCCTGAGTGAATGTGTCTAGCTCTCTACTACAAAAAGCCTCAGAACTTCTTTCAGAACGATCATTTGTTCTGTATGGTACTTCATGCAACCCTTTCTTCTGTTCTTAGATCTGACAGACGCTACCCTTTCTTTTGTCCTCTATTTGCTTGATGCAACCCTTTCATTTGCTCTTTCTGCTTGATGCTGCCCTTTCTTCTGTTCTTTTTCTGCTGGATGCTCTGTTTGTTCTGTTCACTTTCCACTTGCTGCTATCCTTTCTTGTATTCTCTAACCCGCTAGATGCTACATTTTCTTATGTCCCCTTTCCGCATGCTGCTACCTTCCTCTATTCTCTGATCCGCTTGATGCTACTTTTTCACTGTTCTCTTTTTGTTTGATACTACCCTTTCTTCTGTTCTCTTTTGTATGGGTATTTCAGATGAGGTGTGGCTCATCAATAGGCGTCAGCCACTGCTACACTAGTGTAATACACCAGACTGACTTTCTTTAAATGCTTCAAAAAAATGCAGCTTGTCATTGGGCCTCATTACGGGTTTGCCGGTAACCCGCCTTACCATCTCCGCTGCCTGAAATCCTGGTATTACTGGGATATTACGGGTGGCGTAGTAGCGGTAAGATCTCATGCTCATGGAGTCCCAGACTGTGTGGGATGGGATTGTGGGAATCACCGGCACTGTTAACTCTGTTTTTTTTGTTGCCAGTAGGGGCCTGAACTACCGGGCCAGTCAGGCATACCGGCAGACTTGTGCTTTGCTGGTGCGGAACAAAAGCTGGTGCAGGAATTACCAGCAATTTTTCAAGCATTTATTCTGGACTGGCAAAGTTCTAATGAGCCTGACTTCAGAAAGTAATATCATATCTCACAGTACCATAAAACTCTACACTCACTCGTACATCAAAACTGTATGTTTCTAAACATAGTAATGGCGTGTAGGTGTATTGAGTGGACAGCAAACTCTGAGCCCTCCCAACGCAATAATGGAGAGCTCAGCGCAGCTGACACCAGGCACTTACTAATGCCCAGATTCTCTCAGTTTCTGTCAGCTAAAAATCTTTCACTGTGAGGGGTATTGCTTTGTGAAGAAAAAAAACTCACTATCTGGGTGACCGTAAGCCTTCCCATGCGACTCATTTTGTAATAAAGGTTAATACCATGGAGGGTACTGCCTAAGTGTTGTTGGGTCCCCTGCATGCCATTTTTCACGTTTAGTAAACAGAGTGAAACAAGTAGAGTAAAAACAGACCAAATCCCCTTACTCTCTGCTTTTACGCTCCGTTTCGCACACATATAAATCCCACGTGCAAATGATGCTTTGCAGACAGCACATACAATGTATTTCGATGGAATCACCTGCTTTCGCAGGCGCTAAAACAGTTTCTATGGGACGTCTTTCCTTTCACACCTTCATCAAAGACTCATGCATGGGTAACAGCATGGGCCCTTTGAAGTTGAAGGAGGAATGGAAATGATAATTGTTCATTTTATCTCCCGAAAAAACCTGGAGCATAAGAATGAGGCCTAAATGGCTGACGCCTTGCTTTTACGTCTATGTTTGCACTCTGGGGGTTCGAAAATGAGCCCCCATGTCTTTAGATGTCTTCTTAAGAGTTTGTTCTTTACATTGGCGTTCCTTAGATAGTCTCTGTTTTGGTACTAGAGGGTGATTAATTTAGAAGCCTGGACTCTTAGCCCGATATAAAAATGAGATCAGCCTGCCGAGATCTGGCGGCTGATGAGCTTTATGGTAATGCCTCATGTCCTCCTATTTTTAGTATGACGTGGCAGCTGGGCAAGTCCTTTGAGTAGTGGTAACACGCACGGTGATCCCATTCTGACCAGAATCAAGGCTGGCAGTTGACCAAATCAGGTTACAAGTTAGTCTCATCCAGGCTCGGACTGGCCTACAGGGCAATACGAAAGAACCAAAGTGTTGACGGAACATGCTAGAGTGGGGCAGTTTTTGGTTCAAAGTGGGGCAGTTTGAGGAGGTGAATCACTCTGCAGCTAGTAGTTTTGCCATGTGTTACTGAACAAATATTATTTAAAACGCTAAATTTTCGACACACTTTACCACAAAACTCTCCCTTGAGTACTACTCAAACAGTCTGGAACAAAAGGAATGGATTGCCGTTTGCGACTGTGGGCTACTTTTTCATTTATGCCCAAGAACATTTTATGCCCCAGACCAACCCTGGTCACGCTTTGGGGGTGCTTTTCTATATTGATGATGAGGTTCCTACCCAGGTGCCCCTAGACTAAAATTCTGGGGGTTGGGTGGCTATCCCTTCAAATGTTGGCAGAGGCACTGGCATCACAGACTGTGGGGGAGGGGTAACTTACTTGTGTGGGGGCATCTAACTTCTTTGCACATTCTAATGAGACTATTCTGGTGCAGCTCCAATGTCACAAGCAGTTAATGCTCTCCTTGAGGTGTGAAATCACACACTTAAGGACTGCTATGAGAACTAGCTGCCCCCCTGCAAAGACTCCCCTGTCATTAAAGTACTAAACCCCCATCAGGATTTTAATTGACTAAAAATGTATGCATAAGAATGCAGGTGTAAACGTTTTACATTAGTAAGTGCCAGGCCTTTGTTAACTGTGCAGCCTCAGGCACTGTTTGGCGCTGTTTAATGTCTGTTTCTTGTGTTTTCCGGACACAGCTCTGTTAGTCAGCCAGGCCAAGACAGCAGAGCCTAAAATGTTGGGGGCAAGGGATTTGTATAACGTGTTTATACAACAGGCCCCCCAACTGGCTGCGTAGCTCTGGCTTGTGGCGTATGCTACTATTCTGTGGCATAACTTTCACTGTATTGTATGTAACCTGTAACCATCTATGTTTTACACTGTAAGGCTATATGCTCACTGTAACCCTGAGCAAAGCGTGGTCCTTGTAACTAAGACACTTTCTTGCAAAAGCGCCTCGATACCTCTGGGCTGCTAGTGCGCTTTACAAATTAAAACAAATAAATAAATAAATGTATTTAGCAGCAGATCCCTCCCCAATTCACTGTGGCGTCCCTCAGGGTTCTTGCGTGTCGCCCACACTCTATAATGTTTTTACTAAACCGCTCTTTGATGTACTTGACTATCTGGGTGTCTCTTACACAAATTATGCAGACGACACCCAGATACTCATTCCCATTACTGGAGACTACTTAGTTGACACCAAGGCCCTGAACGACGTCTACCTGGTCATCCAAGCCTGGATGGCACAACATCAGCTATGCCTCTACGACGACAAGACGGAGCTCCTTATCCTGGGCACTACGCAACGCATCAGCAAACTTGAGCCGTCCTACCAGTCGTTTATCATTGATGGCAACACCCTCCAAGTTTCGAAAGACACTAAATCCTTCGGCTTTTACCTTGACGCCACATTATCCTTAACACGACAAACCAATGCTGTCAGATCAGCCTCTGCATACACCTGCAATCTTATTGCAGCCTGCAGGCCATTTCTGACTACCCCGAATAGTGTCACACTGGCCAGAACCCTCATTATGTCCAAAATTGACTATGCTGGCGCCCTCTACTTAGGAACCAGCCAAGAAAACCTGAATAAATTACAAATTACCCAGAACAACGCTATCAGAGCTGCCTTAAACATCCCTCGAAACCACCATATCTCCGAATCTCGAACCAATCTATATTGGCTACCCGTCAAACAAATCTGAGGATTCATTTAACGCATTCAAGTCCAAAACGAAATCTTGGCTCTTCAATCAGCATTGAAACTTTGCACACCACTGCCTTACTAGCACTGGCCCACTACGTCTGCCGTACACCTCTGCCTCCTTGTCTCCTGTATGTATTTGCTCTGTAAATTATGTATAGTTTTATACTTGTTGTCTATTATGTATGTACATTCACCTTGTGCCTAAAGTATGTATCTATATATGCTCATTATGTAACTTTGCTCAAGTTGTGCCCTGATGCCTCCGGGCCTGATGGTGCGCCTTACAAATAAAACAAATACAAAATACAAATAAAGCACTGCTTGCTCAATGGCCATTGTGCCACTGGTTCCTACTCATGAATGATCTCATCAGCTCATTAAAAGCAGAGATGGAAGTGTAATATAAATCATTGGTACGCCGTACCACTAGTTCTTTTAATTTTTACTGAGAACACCTTTAGTTCAAAGGCTCAAGAAGGATGCTTTTTCTTTCTCCAGAGCCAAATATAGAATTGGCTGAGGCCGGACATTCAAGCACTGCCAGTTTCCTAAATCGCAGTTATGCAGACACACATGCAGTGTCCGTGGCTCTGCAGGTCCTTAAGGTGCTCCAGTTGCACACACATTTCTTTTATCAGTGGCAGAGCCTTTCAAACACAAAGCATGTCAAGAGTTGTTTACATCCATGATTTCTACTATCTTGATATGCAAAAGGTTGCTTAAGTCACAAATTAACGGGGTAATTCATGGAATGATTGTGCGCCGAAATGTGTGGCGCAAGCGTGAACAAGCCAGCGCACTTGTGCGTTTCGCATGCAAGCGATTCATGGAAGGCTCTGCGCGTGGCTGTCCCTATAGCTGCGCCAAATCCACGCTTACCTTACACGTCACTGCGACTTTGTAAACGCTGCGCGTGACACGCACAATGAAAGTGCACAACATGTAGCGCACACACCTAAAAAGAGGGCGGAACACGCGGAACGGGGAACAACATGTCAAAATGTGGGCGTAATGGGGGAAGTACGTCTGGGAAATACACGCAACGCCGACACGCTCGCGAACACCACGTATTCATGGAATCGAATAGGGAAAACCTGCGCATGCCAAAAGACACGCACAGGCTTAAACACGTCCGCCACACGAAAGCAGGTGGAAGCCCCCCCTGCGCAGTATAAAAGTGCACGCAAACAACAAACAAGCAAATACAGCTACGACGAATGTCCCATTTCTCGCAGCAGTGATCGTGGGACACCGCAGGAGGAGAATAGCCAGGCCCCGAATTTTCATGCCCAGGACCAACCTTTTTGGGATGCCTGATGACCAGGTCTATGGCAGATATAGGTTTCCACCTCATATCATCATAGATCTGGTCACTGAGTGGGAGGATGACCTAACATCACCCACCTTGTGCTCCCAAGTACTGAGCCCCTTGGAAAAGGTGCTCAATGTACTGCATTTTTTCTCCATTGGGTCATTTCAGCGGACAACTGCCATAGTCGGAGGCGTCTCACAGCCCACGCAGTCACGCTGCCTACACCAGGCGTTGGCAATCATGATTGTGCGCCCCTCAGTCCTCAAGCACATATACATGCCCAGAACACCCACAGAAAGGCAGGCCGTGGTCCAGGACTTCTACAGGGTGGCATACTTCCCCAAAGTACTCGGTGCCATAGCTTGCACCCATGTGGCCCTACATCCACCTAGGGCCACTGGGAACATCTACCGCAACCGCAAGCACTGGCATTCCATCAACGTGCAGGTTGTATTCGATGCCAAGGGAATCATCACCTACGTCTATGCAAACTATCCAGGGTCCACCCATGACAGTTCCATATACAGAATGTCCGCCCTGAGCCGGGACCTGGAAGCTGGGAAGCATCGCAACACATGGCTCATTGGTGAGTACAAATGCCTGTGCATGTGCATGCATGTCACTCACAGACAAATAAACCAGCCCGACTAATGACAACAATTACGAACCAAGCACGAACTCTATCCGCTGTGAAGTAATCGCGTATGAAACCACCACAAGAAGGAGAAACACACGCGTAGGTCTCCATGAAAAGCACATACTGCGCACTGCTGGCCCGCGCTCACCTTTAACCCATGCCGGGGGAAACGCCCACGCGTGTCACGTCACTTACGCGCTTATGCACTAAGGGCCTTTCCTCCAATTACACGCTGCATGCTGGTTTTGCACTTGCGGATTCACTCTGCATCAAGCTGGCCACGCGACAACACACGGAAGGCCACGCTCCTGCCCAGAATGCCATTTACCTGCCCCCCAGAGCCCTGGGGAGCCTGCCACGAGCCAGCTGCTGTTGCCTGCCTGCTGCCAACATTCCCTGCTATTTGGTGCCTGTACATCAGCCATGGCCAGGGGTCCAGTTGCTGTGACCACCCCTGCTGGAACGAAGACTCCCAACTGGTGTTCCCTCGCTCCACAGCCCAGCACCAGGACCCAGTTGCCCACGCACACCTGCCTCAGAGGTTGCCATGTCGGGCCAAACTCCATCTGGGACCAGTGGCGACCCCCCGGCAGAGAGGCAGAAGGCTGCCAGCTTCACAGCTTCACTGCAAAAGAAGTTGTATCCTGGTGGATCAAGTCCTGGGGCATTATGATTCCCTCTTCAGACGAGCATGCACCGACAAGGATGGATGGAGAGGATCTGGTTGGACATCGTGGGTGCCATCAACGCGGAGGGGGTGGCACCCTGCGACTTCAAACACGTCCATAAGCGACCAGGGGGCGCCGGATGAAGAGAAGACCTAGCTCCACGTCGCTCCGCCAGGGCTGCCCAAATCCTTCAAAATCCTGCCGTTTCTTCGGTTCTCTTGCCGACCTGCACTACATACCACTGCAGGGGAATGCACCAGCATCCTCCCCGAAAAATCCTGGCGAAAATCGGACCTGCCTGAGCCTCCTGCACCGTGTGAAAGCCCTGCCGGTGACAGAGTCAGCGGGAAGGAAGCGCCGTCATCGGAAGTGCCCATCAGAGCCCCGCTGAAGCTGCGCCTCGTACACCGATCGATCCCTGAGGCTCTGGGGACAGCTGCCGCGGGACCGGTGTCTTTGCCCCGCGAACTGAGAGGTGTGGACTTGCCCCCACCCCCCACCCGCCGTGCCTCCGCTTCAGCCGCTGCAGCCGCAGCCACCGACTGGTCCGGAACCCGGAGGGGCGCCCAATTGGACCTGGGGTTGCCTCCTCCCTCCTCCCCCCCTGCACAACACCCGCGTGGGCTCTCCCTCCCCGGCCCCCGCTGAGCGCGGGCCGCCTGGGTTGAGGGCTGCCCGCGGGAAAGAAACATCGAGTGCGGGGGAGGCACACACGGCGGCTGGAGGAGGGGGAGGGGAAATCTCGGGGGTGGCCGGCAGCGAGGACGGAACACCAGCGGGTCAGAACGGACCTGTTGGGGGATTGCTCCTGACCCCAGGCGCCACAATCTGAGGTTGCCTGCTAAAAAAAAAAAAAAAAGAAGTGCAACCCAACCGGAATAGTGAAGGTGCTCACATCAAACACCAGGAAAAAGCACCTGCCATGCACTGGGAAGGAGGCCAAGGACTCTCCCCCAGACGCCTGGACCCAGACTTGCCACCTCGGCCGGAACACGCACGCCGACACATCAGACTGGCGCCACCCTCACCGCCTGCATAATCATCCCCCCGCCCCCCTGAACTACAAGATAAAACATGCCCAGGGCTGGGTCACATTGGACATAAGGCCAGACTGCGCAGGCCAAGGCCCGACAGGGGGCAAAGTAACACGCTGGAAACCAGGGATAAGGCCACCAATCGGCAATCCACCAGAGGCCACAGAAACAGATCGAAGGCCTAAGGACCCCCCAGGAGGGAACCTCCGATCCAACGGAACACATCCACACCCAGTGCCACCCCCATAGGGTCAGAATGGGAAAGGATCAGCCCCGCAGGGGAACGACCCAAAACAAAATAGACAAATACACGATGAGCACCCCGGCGGCTCTCCCGGACCCAATTAGTAGGGTGGACAACGAGTCAACGAAGGGGGATGCGGCCCAAACGATGTCTCTCACCGACATCATGGCAGCAATCAACGACTCCAGAACCTCGGTAGAGACCAAAATAGACGACTTGGCCTCCGAGGTGTCCTTTGTGAGGCAAGACTTAAGGAACCTAACTACCAGGGTTGGGGAAGCAGAACAACGTATATCCGACACCAAAGACACAGTTAAAAACCTGGGAGGCCGCCTTGAACAAATGGAACGGAAAATCACCACGCTCGAAAATAGAGCTGAAGACAGTGAGGGTAGGTCCCACCGGAATAATCTCCTCATACTCGGCTTTCCCGAGAAAGAGGAGGGGCCCTCCATGGAGCTCTTTCTGGAAGACTGGCTAGCAGACTTGATGGCTCCCAAACAACTCCCCAAATTTTTCTCAATAGAAAGAGCACACAGAGTTCCGACGGGCAGACCAGTCCCGGGGGCCCCCCCATGAAAGGTAATCGCAAAACTCATGAACTACAGGGACCGAGACACACTGCTGCACATGGCAAGGGCGGCTGGCCCCATCACTTACAATGGTAACCGAATCGGGTTCTTCCCCGACTATACGAGAGAGGTCCAGAAGTCGCGACAATCCTACGACTCCATTAAAAAGAAACTGTCACCCCTGGGCATTAAATATGCACTCTTCTTTCCGGCAACATTCAAAGTATACCACAACGGCAAGGTTCATGTGTTCTACAACCCCCACAAGGCCTGGGAGTGGTTAGAAACACAGGTCCTCTCTACTCCACGCCCGAATAGACCGGGTGGAAGCACACCCCGCAGGCACGACGGAGACAACGATCACCCCGCTGGACAGGTAACCCCACCACGTGAAGAAGCCGGAAAACCCGGATCTCCGATCAAGATGGGACACACTTGAAATTGTACAACTACTGACCGACAGGACTAAGGAAACGATATGAGATCCTTACAGCCGGCGGCCCTGGAGGGGCTGTGGGGGAAGTGGGCAACTAACACCTCTGCGCCCCCTGAGGGGGACTCTTCACTGTTAAGTTCTACTTTACGTTCAGTTGTTACCTTGAACCACACGAGTTGCGGGGTAGGGTCCTTCTGACCCCTCCCCCCGCCACCGAGTTGGGGCCTTTGCCCCTTTAGTAATTTAAATGGTTAGGGGAACAGGTACTTCTGGTTGGGGGGAAGTGCAGGGTGGGGGGAGTTTGGAGGTTTTCTTGGGGAAGGAAGGGAAAGGCCTCATGTCACAAGTACCAGCAGTAATGGTCAGCAAAACAGAAACTCAGAGAAATCCTTGCATGAGATATGGGAGGGACCGAAACGTCCCCCCCACTGACCAGCATATACCCATCTGCACGGACATGGCCTACGGTTCATAGGTTAGGGTTCTAGAGTTAGTACACAAAACATGTAGTACACAAAATTGTCATCAAATAAGAACGGCAGAAGGGCTCAGATGTCAGTTGCGCCTCAAAACGGCCGACAAAATAGAAGCACAGGAAACACACTGCATCCTTCCATATAACCCCGAACCAAGACTCACGCCGATATAACACAAAAGAGACAAATATCTCTGTTGACCTGGAACGTAAACGGCTTGGGGTCGGGCATAAAGCGTCAACTGGTACTCCAATACCTTAACCGCCATTCCCCAGACATTGCATTCATAACAGAAACCCACCTGATCGGTACCAACAGTGGGCTCTTTAGGAAAACAAATTACCCACACACATACCTCGCTGGGTTCTCCAGAGGCTCTAGGGGAGTCATGATCCTCCTACATAAAAGATTCCCGTTTATCACAAGGAAAGTCAAAGCAGACCGTCGGGGCAGGTTTGTGATGGTATTGGGGGAACTGCGGGGGGAGACTTGGGCCTCGTGGCAGTGTATGCACCTCCCACGCTTAGAGCGGAACTCCTTGTTGAGCTCCAAGATATATTACTAGAAGAGCGGGCGGACTCATGGGCAATAGGGGGAGATTTCAATGAGGTCATGGGACAGAACACACGTGGGCAGCAGAGCAGCGGACACCCCTACCAAACTCTGCACCTTTGCAGAAGCTATGGGGCTATCTGACACATGGAGGACAGCCCACCCCATGGATCGGGGCTACTCGTTCTATTCCAACGCACACCGGTCCCTATACAGACTCGATTATATCCTCACCCCTATGAACATGGCCCATCGACTATTATCTGCAGAATTCCTGGCGAGAGGGATCTCTGACCACTCCCCCCTGTTGGTGAAACTCAAGGGTTTGACAGCAAACAGGAGCCCACCTGGCGCCTGAACACCTACTATTTAGGGATACCCGAAATACTGGAGGGGCTTGCAAATAACACATCTGAATACTTCGACTTAAATGAGGAGGCTGTGGACTGCCCAATAATAAGGTGGGAGGCATACAAGACCGTCATAAGGGGGGAAGCAATTTCCTTGGTGGCAGCTCACCGCAAACAGCACACCGAGGCAATCTCCGAAGCGGAGGCCCAGGTAACTAGGCGAGAGGAGCAATTCCTCGAAGAGGGAACCCAGGAGGCACATGAGGCCTTGGTAACAGCCCAAACAATCCTGAAAGACAGGGCCTTAGACAATGCCCGAACCGCCCACTGGCTGGTCCGGAGCCAGATATACGAGAGAGGAGACAAAGCCACCAAAACATTAGCCTTGCTGGAGCATAGGGAGCAGAGTAAAGGACAAGCACGGGCCATCCAAACCCCGGACGGGGATTTACTAATGTGGGACGCGGAGATCGCCGGGGAATTTGCAAACTACTACAGAGAACTATACTCCCCGCAAATACGAGAACCCCCAACAAACATCCCAAACTTCCTGGACGCAATCACGATCCCCCGCCTTTCTGAACCCCAGATAAAACAGTTAGACACAGCCATCACCGAAGACGAGGTATGGGAAGCCCTCTCTCAACTACAGACCGGGAAGACCCCTGGCCTCAACGGGTTCCCGGTGGAACAGTGGAAAAAACTGAGTGTAACCACAACGAAACATATGCACACCATGTTCCTCCGTAGCAGAGAACAGGGCACCCTCCCCCCAGACCTCCGAAAAACGACAATAGTGGTGATCCCCAAAGCAGGGAAACCCCCGGAGCATTGCGCCTCCTACAGGCCTATTTCTTTAATAAATGGGGAGGCCAAAATACTAGCCAGAGTCCTCGCCGGTAGACTGCTGGGGGTGATGGGATCTCTAATCCACCCGGATCAGTGTGGATTTATGCCCGGTAAATCCACACGAATGAATCTCCGCAGGGTCCAGATTGCTCTTGATCGGGCTGACGAGATCCCGTCCCCGCTGGCCCTCCTGGCGGTGGACTTTGAGAAGGCTTTCGATACAGTGGGATGGGATGCCCTGTGGGCCATAATGGAACGCATGGGCTTTGGACAATACTTTATGTCCTGGGTTAAGCTCCTTTACTCCCTCCCCGAGGCCTCTGTAAGAGTCAATGGGAAATCATCTGCCACATTCCCGCTGAGTAGGGGGACCAGGCAGGGATGCCCCTTCTCTCCCCTGCTGTTTATCCTCGCCATCGAGCCTTTGGCAATCCGGTTGAGAACTGATACACAATGGACAGGGTTTGCCTGGCCATGGGGCGGGGAGGAACGGGTCTCGCTGTATGCGGATGACCTTTTGATATATTTGAGCAACCCAATAATCTCCTGCCCGATAGTGACCAGAACCCTGGAGGAATACCAACACTTCATGGGACTCCGGGTCAACACACAGAAAACAATCTACTTCCCGGTACAGGGAGGGGAGGAAGCAATCCCAGATCCCTGTCCGTACTCCGTTTCAATTCTGGGCTTCACCTACCTAGGCATAAGAATTAACAGGACACAGGAGGACTTCCCCAAACTGAACCTGCACCCGATAATGGAAAAACTGGAGAACGATGTCGCCCACTGGCACTCCCTCCCACTTTCATTACTCGAGAGGGCAGCACTTTTTAAGATGCTGGCACTCCCGAGATTTCTGTACATCCTCCAAAATGCCCCGCTCCCCATCCCGGCCTCAACATTCGCAGATATCAACCGGACCCTCCGCACACTTCTCTGGGGAGGGAAACAGCCACACATTGCCCTAAAAACGCTCTACCGCTCTGTGTGGGAAGGGGGTATAGGACTGCCCAACATTTGCACATACTACTGGGCGGCTCAAGCGGGGGTGGCGAATGAATGGCTACACAGAGACCCGCTGCTACCACACATCCAAGTGGAGACAGGGGACACTGGCCCCCCTCCCCCCTGCATATACTATACGATAGCCCAAGGAACCTAGGAGCGGCACTGACCGGGTCCCGTCACATAAAGCGAGTTTGGAGGGAGATACATAGATACTTAGGCTGGGAAGACAGACCAACCCTGATCCAACCCCTCTGGCGTAATGCACATCTTCCCGAAATACAAAAAATGGGCCACTTTGAAACCTGGGAGAGGAAAGGGATATCCACACTGGCGGACATTGTCCAGGAGGGGCGACTGATAGACTTTGAAACCCTACAGACGAGTCACGGGCTGTCACCCATGGACCGCTTTAGATACCTCCAACTCACGCATGCCATTAATACCCAATTCCCGATCCTGGCCGATATACCCGCCTGCTCTCCCTTGGAAACAAACATACTCCCACAAAGTATCCCTCACAAGGTAACCTCCACCCTCTACCAGGCAATTAACTCCTTTGGATCCGGGGAGCTCGTCAACCTCAGGGATAAATGGGAACAGGACCTAGGGCAACTGGAGGCAGAAGAGTGGGTGGAAGCCCTGATGTCCCCACGGAACAGGATAACCAGTGACAGATGGTCCAATGAAATGGACAGATGCGCCTCCCTGGAGAGGCGAATTTATAATGCGAGGGGTTCCCCCCGTAAGTTTCAGAAAATATGGGGAAAATGGGAACTATAAAATGTTAAGGCCAAAACAAGGGACAGCGGCGACGCCCTGCGCAGCTGCCGGGCGGGCGGTGCGGATTCTCGACCCCCACCCCCTCTCCCCGCCATACTACACAGATGTCAAGAGTTATGTTATGCACTGCTATCTACTGCGACCTTGATGTTGGGTCTCCTAATGTCTTTTGTGTACTCACGTTGAATGTGCTACCTTCTCCTTTTTCTTTTTTCTTTTGTTCTCTGTTTAATAAACCAATAAAAAAAGATTTATATAAAAAAAAAAATGTCCATAAGCTCTGGGAGGACTTCAAGTCCACGACCCTTCAAGAAGGCCTGGTGCCTCTTGGACATAGCGGATGCAGTGGGGCGCCGGGTCCTGCTTACCACTGACCAGATGAAGGTCGTGGAGGCATTCGCCCAGCGCTTCACCTCCAGGTCCTCGAGAGGCAGACCCGTCTGGAGTCGAGCGGTAAGTGTCCATTCATTCTCATTCGACACAGTGCATGTTGAGGTGTGGCAGGAGTGTGCAGCTTGGACATATGTCTGACATGGCCCATGTATGGATATGTGTATGTGCAGGGACATGACTGTGCTGCATGTGAGTCCAGTCATGTGTGCTGCATATCAATGGTGTGTGTTCCGATGCATGATGTACAACTGCATGTGAAGATGCACACATGTTTGCATGCCTGGGTATGTACTCAGCCATGTTTGGGGTGTGACACATGGATGCGCATCCCACCTTCATGTACGCGCACGGTGTACATGTGTGTGTGTCTGTTTGGTATGTGTGTGACTGTGAGACGCCATGGATGCATGTGACACGGACATCTAGGTACCCGCTTGGCAGATGTGACATAGTTGACGATGATTGCACTGTGACAAGAGGTAGAGATGGCCAGATGCATGTCTGTCTGGTGGTGTGTGTGCATGTGAATGGCATGCTCCATGATGCTTGTGACGTCATGCCACCCTTAGGATGTTCATGCAGATCCATGTGAATGGATGCAGATGCCTGTTGCACGTTCCCTGGTTGTTTGTGCATGTGTGTGGGTTCAATTGACCTGAGTGATGGGGAGTGTGATGCCGTCTGTGATGTTTGACACTGCCACTCATGTGCAATAGTTATGTGTCTAGCAGACCATTGTACGGTGTCCTGATGCCTGTGTTCTGTCTCTCCCTGTCTGCAACGTCAACTGATGAAGAGGGCGGAGACGGCGCTGTGGAGCCCAGCGGCAGGGATGCCACCGCCAGCCGGAGATGCAAGACCCTGCATCCCTCCCGGGTAATAATATCTTCCGGGAGTGAGGGAACGGGTGCCGTGTCCATGGCCGCAGCTGCCGAGGGGAGGTCCAAGAGGCCAAGGTTGGATGTGGACTCCTCGGCAGAAGAAGGGGCTGGTGAGCCCCCACAGGGGCATGCTACGGAAGACGGCACAGAGTCATCCAGGTTGGTGGGAGGTGGGGTTGAGGAGGAGGCTGTATCAGACCCATGCATGGGGCCTGGAGGGGGTGGTTCCACTGGTGCAAGTGGTGCAGTCCAGGGGCAGGGCCAGGCGGCAGCACAAGTTGCCCTGGAGGTTCCTGTGTGTAATCCTGTCCCTGATCCTGTTACTTATAACACAGGGACATAAGCTACCCCACCTGTATGGCACTTGTCCTTAGTGTAATGTCGCACAAAAGGTTGTAATATTTAACCTTTGTATGAATTGGAGAACACCAATATTTGTTTTCACATATAACAATTTTTATTTTCTAGTGAATCCTTAAAAGCACTGTTACGGCTGCTGTGTGTGTGTTGCCATTTTGTTGACCTCCTGTTCATGAGGAGTAGCATACAAAAGCAATCATATTAAGTCTTCATATGATCAACAAATTGTAATACACTTTTTTTTGTGAGGGTTAGTACAAATTGTGACTTAGGATGTGGTTAATATAACCAACACATCTATCTAGTCGACACTTCTGGTATTTCTGGCACAAACTGGGTGGTTTGCTGTTCTAGTGCCATCTTCAGGACTGTGCAAGTGGACTGGGTGGTATCACTTGTGTACCCCTTGTTGTGACATCTAAAAATAAAGAAATAAAATCAGAACCTGGTGTCTCTCTGCAGGGGATAGCTATTGCCTGCATGGTGTGCTGCAACATAGTCCTACCTGAGCTGGTAATTTCAGTGTCACAGGTGCTGAGAAGGGGTGTAGTGTTCTTCTCGCGAGGTGCCTTCTGTTTGCCTCGTGTTTCTTGATCCTAATAGAAATAGGGTCTGCTGGTAAGTATCCAGATAGAAAAACTGCAAAATTAATGAAGGCTTTTGTCATGTTTGGAGTGTCTAAGGTTGCTGGACCCCACTAGATTGCTACATGTATGGCGGGCCTGTGGCCCTTTTATTATAGAAACACTAGTGTTGGCACGTAGTTGCTAATTACTAGTGTAGGCTGACCCTGCTGGGGGACTGCCGGCTTGTGGATAAGTACAAGCATTTGGAAAAGGAAATGGCTGTGCAACCGTTTTTTATATATCTAGTACCCCGTGTTGAGGCAACCTTGCAAAGTGTTATTGGCTGGAAAAGTGTACCCCTCCCGTGGGGGGGCCTCTAGGTGATGATCTGTGATGATAGACCCTCATTGGGGGTGTAGGAAAATAACCGCTCACTGGGGACGAGACGGTCTTACCTGCGTTTGATTCCTTCTCGGTGGAGCTGTGTCCGTTGTAGTGTTCCTGGCCGGCGCATGCGCATAGATTATTAGTAAGCGCGTTGCGCGTTGTTTGGCCAGCATATAGATGCAGAGCGGTGGCAGGCGGAGAGTGCACGGCTCACGATGGTCAGGGCAGAGAACTCCATGTGCCGGGCATTGAGGCGAGCAGCGTTCCTTGAGGAGACTCGCAGGGAGTTGGTGGAGACCATGGCAACGTCCCTGCGAGCCCTCAAGGACAGAGCCCAGGCTTGCCTCAGGGACATCAACATTAACCAGATACATTAACAACAGAAGTGAGCCGTAGGACAAGCCTGCCGCTTTTGTAAATAGTTCTTTAGGTATAAGTTTCCTTTTTTTATTATTTATTTTGAATTTATTTGACATTGCTTCACTTTTTGTAAATAATTGGAATTTTGATGGAACCTGTTCCTGGATTGTTCATTTTTTGGGGATCATGGATCCTTGCGGACATTACCTGTACATAGTTGGATGTTCAGTGGATTTAATTTTTATTTTTGCCTAAGGTAATGGTTTTTTTTATTTAATTTTTCCTTGTGGATATGCGGAAGTGGTGAAGGACAATGGACCATATTTTTCTTTGTCATGTTTTTCATGGATTTCTTTTCACTTTTTGATTTTGTTTTCATTTACATTTATATTATTTGTTTATTCATAGTCATGATTCTTTTTCATTTCGTCTTATTTTTAATATTTAATACATTTCATTCATGTCCAGTGTTGGTGTGGTCTGCTATTATTTGCTTGATGCATGTGTCAGTTGTCATTGGCTCAGTCATGTGTCACTGCTGTGTGCCTATGTTGCACATATCTAGGGGTGCATGCACATGTGCTTCTGTGATTGACGTGAGATGGGGCATGTCCTGGGAGTGGCAACAATGGATGGTCGTGGATTTGCATTGTGGGGGTTGATATGGGGTTACATTTGGGTGTGCATACGATGCTGTGGTCTGTGTTGCCATCACTGGGGTGGGGGGACATGAGTCAGGGCCTGCTGGCAGATTGCCGTCACTGGTGGGGGTACAAGAGTCGGGGCCTGCTGGCAGGTTTCAGTCACTGGTGGGGGAACATGAGTTGGGGGCATGCTGGCAGGTTGCTGTCATTTGGGGGCTCCGTTGTGGTGTGGCCTGCTGCTGGCATGCGCACGGGTGATGGTGGTCTCTGTTGGGGTGTGGGCTGCCTGATGGCATGCTCACGGGTGATGGGGGGCTCTGTTGTGGTGTGGGCTGCCTGCTGGCATGCTCACAGGTGATGGGGGCTCTGTTGTGGTGTGGGCTGCCTGCTGGCATGCTCTGGGGTGATGAGGGGCTCTGTTGCAGTGTCGGCTGCCTGCTGGCATGCTCACGGGTGATGGGGACTCCATAGTGGTGTGGGCTGCCTGCTGGTATGCTCACAGGTGATGGGGGGCTCCGTTGGGGTGTCGGCTGCCTGCTGTCATGCACACGGGTGATGGTGGTCTCCATTGGGGTGTGGGCTGCCTGCTGGCATGCTCACAGGTGATGCGTGGCTCCGTTGTGGTGTGAGCTGCCTTCTAGCATGCTCACGGGTGATGGGGGGCTCCGTTGTGGTGTTGGCTGCTTGCAAGGTGCGTTTGCGGGTGTCCTGAGCATGCGCAGACCTTTTCATGCGATTTGGCTTTTGCGAGCGGGGTACGCAAGGAATTCTTACACGCGATTTGGCTGGCGTGAATGGATTACGGGTATTCCGAGCGGTGCACAAGGAGTTTTACACGCGATTTGGCTGGTACGAGCGGGTTACGCATATTCCAAGGGGTGGACGAGGAGTTTTACACGGGATTTGGCTGTCACGAGCGGGGTACGCGTATACCAAGGGGTGCATGAGGAGTTTTACACCCGATTTGGCTAGCGCGAATGGGGTATGCGTATTCCGAGGGGCGCGCAAGGAGTTTTATACGCAATTTGGCTGGTGCGAGCTGGGTACGCATATTCGGAGCGGTGTGCGAGGAGTTTTACATGCGATTTGGCTGGCACGAGCGGGGTACGTGTATTCCGAGGGGTGCGCAAGGGCTTTTACACACGATTTGGCTGGCGCGAGCGGGGTACGCATATTCCGAGCGGTGCGCGAGGAGTTTAACATGTGATTTAGCTGGCACGAGATGGGTGATTTTGCATTTTTGGTGCAATTACATTGTTGGGGGGGGCTGTATGCTGGTCCACTGGCCTTTGCGCCATATTGGGGATTTGTGCGGCTCTTTTTGGCACAAGGGGCGGGGTTGGGTTCGTAACTGGCACTGCTGGATGGTCGCTGCACCACGGCTGGATATGGATGTTGTAATCCATGAATACGCGGTGCATGGAAATGGGATTTACCGCACGGAGCTGGCGCGCGTGCACTACTTCTGCACAGGAATCTATGAATTACCCCTATATGTTTTCAACAACATGAATAAAAAACGAGCTGGACGTTTTTGACAAAGAATCTGCATATCTTTATTAAACAACTTCTTTTATTACATGTCTTAAATCACTAAAAGTACCGTGGGATTAACTAGATTTTTCAGGTTGGCATTATCTTGCATTCTGGGACTTATAGTTTACCATTTAGGATGCGAAAATTAAAGCCACAATGATAATCTTTTGGCCTCACATGTTGTTTTAAGGATTATGCAATTTGTGTTTTTTGTTAGTAAACTCTATAAGACATTATTACTGTAGACCTTGAAATCCAACTATTTGAGCCAAAGTTTGTGATACCGTTGACCACCCACCACAGCCCCCATCCCCCAACCCCACCTTCCCGGCCATCTCTCCGACCATCCCACTCCCTCCTCTTTGGATACAGCCAGAGTATTGCTAGTTCCTTTTTTCCACTTCCAGCCCTGATTAAAAGAGAAGCCCAATGCAGTGGAGTACTTCTCTGCAGAAAGATGGATACACAAGCCTAGGCAGAATAAGGAGCCGAGCTTTACCTCGCCTGTTAGGAAGGGCCCCGTGCACGCACTTGTACAGTCAAAGACTGTTGTAGCTGATTTCCTTGATCTCTTACGTCACTGATATTCAATGCCTGTGCCGCTTGGACAAAGAGCTAGTTGAAACGTGTTCCTTCTGATGCAAAAGGTTGTAACCTCGTGCTGGCAGTGGCCAAGTATGTGTGACCTCGGTCTAATCAGATGCTTGGATCCTCACAAAGGAATTCCTCCACAGACAGGTATGTATATTGCTCTGAGTGTGAAGTGAAAAAGTGCAGCGGGTGTTGTCCGCTCGGAGATGTCAACCACCACATTCTGTGTCCGACCATCAGGGGAAAGGTCACCCTTAACCAGCTTCGTAGAGCTGTAAGGTCGTACATGCATCCGGAAACAGAAGTGCCGCAGGCCAAACCACTATCCCACTCAGAGTGATTGTCAAGGCGCGGGTGTTTTCCAGGCAGGTGTCTCTTCATTTTTTTCGCGGCTCTATTCTCCACACTAAATATGATCATATCATCCCCTCTTTGCTACACGATTAATCAGTGGTCGAAGAGTGAACAAAAAAAAGTAGTGGAACTAGTGGAACTCTGCCCAACCCCCTTTTCTGCCCACTGCCCCCATTCTCACCGTCACCCCCGCCCCCATTCAAACCCCAGACCTGGGTCCTTCCTTTCCTCCACTCCACCCTGCCACATTGTGTTTTACAACAGTTCTAGTAAGACTGAAGACAACACAACGAAAGAAAAGGGATTTAAATTATCACCATTAGTCTGTTATTGTCCCACTCAGCATGCACCTTCATAAAGCCTCCCCTTCACCACCCACCACTTGCCACAGACACACCCCTACCATTGCCTGCAAACAAGTCTTAGCCTACAGCCATTCATATACAGAGCACAATCAACCTGGGCGTTTTGGCTGCTTGGGAATGGGTTTTGTATCCCAAGCAGCCTATTGAAATAAATAATCCTCTTCCAGTACCTGAGAGATAGCTGGTGCAATGTTGCACTGGCTTGATTTCAGCAGCGCACAGGTTCAAGTCCCCAATAGGGATGAAATAAAAAAGTATTACTTTATAAAAAAGTGGCAGTCCTGGAATGGTATTGTGGTTTGCATTAAGTAAGGGAATGATGACGGGTTGCCCCGGGAACATTGTACACTTTAGTTCCCGCCCACTTTGACCTCTGGGTTTAATTCAAGTTCACTTCGGTATAAAAAACACGCTCAACTTGAAGACCATCATTGGGAAGATCGCAGCTTTTGTTTCAGAGCTGAATCGACAACACCATGACGAGGGTGACGAGGCTCATCCTGAGCCTATTCCCGGGGAGAAGAAACACCTGATGGAAATGAGAAGCATGAGTGCTGCCTTGCTGTCAGAGACCGACCTGCATAGAGATCAGAAGCTGAGCGTATACTGGACCGACCGACCAGCTGGAGCCAAAAGAGGGGGGACAGCAGTAATAGTGACGATGGCAATCGACCACCATGAGATTGCACTCCCACCACTCAGAAGCACTGAAGCCACTGGAGTGCAAGTCAAGACTGTGACAGGACCACTCTGGCTGATTGCAACTTACTGCCCTCCAAAAGCAAAGCTGGACCTTGGAGACTTGGAGGCTTTGCTGGATTCCACTGTTCTGACAATCATCGGAGGAGACCTCAACACCAAACATCAATTCTGGAACTCCAGGATTGCCAACCAGAGGGGACGGACACTGCTGGCGTGCTCCAGGAAGAATGCCTGTGTGGTAGCCAAGGATTCAATATCAACAAGTCCACAGGAATCATCTTCTTGGATGTCGCCAAAGCATTCGACAGAGTCCGGCACAAGGGACTGCTGCACAAAATGATCGACCTGGGATTCCTGAACTACTTGGTGAAGACAATTACAAGCTACCTGGGAGACTTCAACTTCCATGTCGCCATGCAGTCTCAGATGTCCTCATCACATCACATCCGTGCAGGCTTGCCACAGGGATCCAATCTTGGACCCTTCCTGTTCAACATCACCAATGACATCCCAACAGATCTCCACAAGACCGACCTGGCACTGTGTGCGGACGATGTTGCAGTCATCTCCCAGTCATTCAGCGAAAAGGAAATGGCGAAGAACCTGCAAGCTTCACTGGATATCTTCTCGAAGTGGTACAGCGGTTGGCGGATAGGACTCCATGCCAGCAAGACAACTTCCACGCTGTTTACCAGAAAGAAGATCTAGGACCACCCACACATCAGCCTCAACAGGGAGTCCATCAAGTGGGAGACCAGCAGCCGCTACGTCGATGTGACCCTGAACAGCAAACTCAACTGGAGAAGCCATATCGAGATTACTCAGTACCCACTCCCGAAGACCAAGTCAATGCCCCTCCGGACAAAGATCAACGTCTAAAAGGCTATCATCAGACCAACCCTGATGTATGCCTCCCCCGCATGGATGACCCGCCCTGAGCGACAAAGAAAGAGTGTTCACATGGTCCAGAACAAGGACCTGTGGATATCTTGTGGAGCTCCGCTCTTCACAAGGATGGCTGACCTTCACAGAGAACTAGACATCGATATGTTGGACGAACATCTAGCGAAGCTGAGTAAGAACTTCTGCCAAGGACTGGATCAGAACTCGAACCCTCTGATCAGAAGACTCACTGCCACCACTGCAAACACTTCTGACTGCTACCTGTGGTCCATCACGGCAAAGACTCTGTGAAACCAACTCTACTGTGACAAGTCCACATAGACCATGAAGAATACTAACCCATGACTACATACTCAACCCGAGAAGATGGAGTAATGAGGCACAAGCATCGGTATCCAATAGTCACAGCTGATGGATAAAATCTATCAGCAAGAAGAAGAAAGACAGATAGCCTTCAAACACTTGTCCTCTGCCAACCGGCCTGCGCAGCGGATACGTTAGTGGCTGCACTGCCCCCATAGGAGCGATGGAAGTGCAGCCACCATGCCTAAGAAATCAGTTGGCTAGGGGTTGGACCTTAGCATGCTGAGAAAAGGGGTTCTAACTGTGTGGCCTTTAAAATTCTTTGCCACCACGAGAAAAGCCTCTTTTTTGGCTTTGGCAGAAGGGGCAGTTTGAAAAAAATGGATTTGCGTACACAAGGTTAAAGATAGGAAGTTGGACAAAGAAATGTAGGTTATTGATACTTTTGTTTTTCTTCTGTCGCATAGTGAGGAGTTACAATACGAGTATGGCTGAGGAGGAAAATTGCCATGGCTGGCAGCCGCAAGGACATAGCCGGAGCATGCAAAGGGTGCTCTCAACCATGAGAACAGTTGCACTACTGCAGCAATACTGGGTATAGGAACGAACAGATGGTTCCTGGTGTAAACCACTACCAGAGGTGGGGTTTAACTCAGTGTTATGACAAGTTATCAGGAAATAGCCTAGAAGTGACCTGCATGTTCAGATGTAATGCCTGGATATGGCAAAAGACCACCCTGGAATTGTTAGGAGCCTGGTTCACTTGGAACAAGGCATATGATGGGATCACTTATAAATTAAAACTGAAAGGATTTGACCCGATTCAGGTTGCTATTAATTATTACATGTCTCTGCAGGCGTGGCCTTAGTAAGCGCTAATCCCACTAATCGGTCCCCGGTGGCTATGGAAGTAGAGCAGAAATATGCTGCACCCACAGGTGCCAGGTTATATGGGCCCATGGGACTCAGGTCCCTCCAATAATTCATGACCTGGGGCTCAAGGGACTGGACATCCAATCCGCCACAGCAAGCTTTCCTCTGGCAGAAGCTTTGCGATGCTGGCGCTGGGCCTGTGGTTGTCTTCAAGGAGGAGGCCCTGTTCTACAGGGGGCCACCTGGTGAGTGCCTCAAGGCATCAGACTGCCACCTCCCCAGAACGTTCCCTCTCCCCAGACACTAAAAGGCGCAAAGGTGCTTCAGGATTGCAGCTTCTCAGATGACTTGTTACGCCAGAGATGACGATGTCGCCTGCATCTAGCCCCCAGCTCAGACTATGCTAGGCCTCCATGCGCGGATGCCATTGCCACGGCACAATGACTAGGCCTATAGTTTTTCAGATATCTGTCTTGGCTCCTCCTGCACGGATCTATGGCCTCCGTACAGCAATGCTTTCCCAAATTCCCACCATGATTGTACCCTACTGGCGCTCCAAACCATGCCATGAGTAGGCTGTGTGGTCCCTGCCCAAGCAAATCCAAGAAATAGAATTCATTTTTAAAATGTTACTGTGCATTTGGAAGGCGCTTTATACAACAGAATTGTGTTTCCAGCCGCCACAAGGCTAAATGGGAAGGGAACAAGGGAAATAATAACAATGGCAAAAACAGTAATATACAGTCCTGCTCCGACCATTCAGACGTGCAAGTGCATTGAGGAGAAGTGCAGGGGATGGGGATGGAAGGGGGAGCAGAGGAGTGGGCAAGTGCTGGAGGAGGGCCCAGGAGTGAAGTGCTAAGGGGAACCAAGCAGCAGAACCTCAGGTACAGGCGACTCTCAAGAGTGGGATGTGGGGCCACCAAGCAGGGGCCTGCAGAATGGGGGAGGGGGAAGCACCAACAGGAATTGAAATGTTTGCAGCCCCTCTGAACTGATCTTTGCCAATAAGTGTTTTCATTTGTCAATCGAAATTCATTTTCTAAAACTATTGCTGATTTTTTGGTGTTAAAGGTTGGGTAGGTGTGCGGACGGCATTTGCATTCTGGGACTTCAGGTTTTGCTTTTCATGTTTTAAATTTGAGACTGCAAGTTCTGAATTGCAAATAATTGGTAAGAGACTAAAGGACAAACTGCTTTGTTTCTGCTTCACTGCTTTGCTGGCTGCCTCCTCTTTCCCCTGCTGTGCAGCACACATTGCTCAGTTCATAAAAAATGCAAACTTGCAAACTTTATATTCAGATACTTGTAAGCTTCCATCCAGGATGGGGAAAATAAAGGTACAATCATACTCTTTTTTTCCTCAACATATTTTCATGATTTATATTTTGTCAGGTTGACTTACTATCTGGTGTATGTACTTTTAAGGCATCTCTATAAAGCAGCCTGTTATATTAGTGCTGGGAAGCCAAACATTAACGCATATATTCACCATTCCAAGTAATTTCTATAAAACATAGTATTCTTGGAAGCAGAAAAACAAAGATCTCAAATAACTAGAGCTGGGAATACATGGGAACAAGTACCTAAATTGCAGACTGGGCTCAAATCCCAGCTTCATCAGTTAATCAAAGTAAGCTATCCTAATCACATTGGGTCTTGTCGGACACATTTGTGACTCCCTACAATGGATTACATTTTTATACTGTGTGCTAGTAAAAAAGCCACACTCAGTCTACTGAAGTACAGAACAAACAAAGCCAACAATTATAGTTTGTAGTGATTTTTTTTTATTTGTTTATTTGTTGCATCATAGTCTCCACACAATATTTGCTCTCTCTAAATGTGTATTGGTCATATTTGGTAACTTGGTTATGGTTGCTGTTCCCGAAGTTAAAATATGTTAATTACATTTTAACAGATACATCCTATTTTCTGTATTTGTTGGCTACTTGTGAAGCAATTCGCTCTAGTTATCATTTTGAAATGAGAGCAAAATATTTGAAAATTAGGTTATAAAAAAGCTATAAACATTTTTGGGGATGAGAAATCTAGGAAGTGTTTCTTAGGCACAGCCTCTCTTGGCTTACTATATGACGAAACATACTGCAGGGGGACACCCAGGAATTTCTACTCAAGGATTCTCTTCTTAGCCCTCCCCTCAAATTGCAATGTTAGTGTAGGCTCTTGCTTGTTTAGCCTTGTACTCAATTGAATTGTCAGGTGTAGTCCTCTCTCCCACTATACAGGACTCTCAAATCTAGCTGTGCTTAGCCTTGTTCTTAAAATTCACTGTTAGGTGTAGGCCTCTCTCCCAATATACAAGACTCTCGAATCTACGGTGCATATAGCATGTGGCGACCACCACCCGAAAGGAACTTGGTATAGCTGACCCACATAAACTCTCACAACAGCAATCTATCTCTAATCCTCAACAGCACCCACCCATGTGTCTGACCTCTCTAGGGATGCTTAACCGAGCCTTGCCAGCCACCTATGTCCTAGAACGGCAACATGTACACACACGCATCTTCTAAACCAACCCCCTAGATCTCTCCAACGATATTGACTACGGTCACCAATGGAGTTCAACCAAGGAAAAAGTGCATTGAGGTCACACAAGTGGGGAAAGAGCGCTATATAAATAACAAAATACAATACAATACAATACAATGTAAGCATATTGTCTTAGTCAGCCATATCTCACATTTAAGCATATTGTTTAAGTCAGCCATATCTTGCATTAAGGCATATTGTTTTAGTCAGCCATATCATGCATTTTGGCATATTGTTTTAAGTCAGCCATATCTTGCATCTAAGCATATTGTGTTAGCCAGCCACATCTCGCATTTAGGCATATTGTGTTAGTCAGCCATATCTCGTATTTAAACATAGTGTTTAAGTCAACCATATCTCACATTTAGGCATATTGTGCCAGTCAGCCATTTCTCGCATCTAAGCATTTATTTATTTATTTATATTTATATAGCGAGACAGCCCAGGGGCATTGTGGCGCTGTTACTTGCAGGAGCTTAGTTACAGGGGTACAGGAATGGTAGCAGTTGTTGGCACATTATGATTGCTACAAACATAGTTGTCATTACAGCTCATGCATTTGGTCATTACATTGCATCTTATGAAGTGGGACATTTGATTAACAATCATAGTGCTGCGAGGGACCTTATGTGAAGAGGATGGTTTTCCTAGCTATACGGAAAGTAGTGAGGGAGGACTCACCTCAGATTGTGGGAGGTAGGGCATTCCAGTGTGTAGGTGCGAGATATGGGAAGCTGGACCCGCCCGCTCTGGCTCTTTTTACTAGCGGCACACAGAACATGTTGGTATACGGTGATCTGGTTGGCCTTGTGGAGGAGCATATTGTTGTTAGTCAGCCATATCTCATATTTAGGCATATTATGTTAGTCATTTCTCGCATTTAGGCATATTGTCTTAGTCGCCCATATCACGCATTTAGGCATATAGTTTTAAGTCAGCCACATCTTGCATCTAAGCATATTGTGTTAGCCACAATCCACATTTAGGCATTATGTGTTAGTCAGCCATATCTTGCCTTTAAGCATATTGTTTAATTCAGCCATATCTCGCATCTAAGCATGCTGCGTTAGTCAGTCATATCTTGCATTTAGGCATATTGTGTTGGTCCGCCATATCTCGCATTTCAGCATTTTATTTAAGTCAACCATATCTCGCATTAAGGCATATTGTGTTAGTCAGCCACATTGGCATCTATGCATGTTGTGTTACTCAGCCATATCTTGCATTTAGGAATATCATGTTAGTCAGCCATATCTCGCATTTAAGCATATTGTTTACATCAACCATTTATTTATTTATTCATTACATTTGTTATACGCCCAGACCCTGAGGTATCACGGCGTAGTTACAGACAGTGTGGATTATGCATTTAAATAGTACATGTTGACAATTTGACATATTAAAAAAACAATAGGGCAGTGAGACAGCAGAATAGTCATACAGGCTACATAGGAGTTAAATTAGCAATGAAGCAGGAATATCAGAATAGGGTTTGATAGAATTGGTTAAAAAGCCAGGTTTTTAGGGATTCCTTAAATCGTTGAAAGGATTCTTCGTTCTTGATATTTGTCGGGAGGGCATTCCAGTGTTTAGGGGCTAGAACTTTAAAACTGCAGCCCCCAGCTCTCGAGTTTTTGTAGCGTGGGATTTCTAGGCAAGAATTTGTGTTGGATCTAAGGGTTCTAATGGAGGTTTTTTTGGACACTACATTGTTGATATATTTGTGGGCCTTGTTGATGATACACTTATGTGTGATACAGAGCGTTTTGTAGATGATTCTGGCTTTAATAGGAAGCCAATGATTTTCCCTCCTGATGTGGGAAATATGGTCAGACCTTTTTATTCCTAGTGCTGCATGTAGAGCCTTGTTTTGTATGAGTTGGAGTTTGGCGAAGTTGGAGTTTGATGTAACTAGAAGGAGTATGTTACAGTAATCCAACTTAGAGAGTATTGGGGCTCTTGCTAAAGTGATGCAGTTGATTGGGGTGAGGAATTTGCGGCTGTGTAATAAGTGGCTGAGGTGAGGGCACTTATTTGTTTTTTCATAGTTAGCTTGGCGTCTAATAATATTGTCTAATAATATTGTAATATTGTGCCATCAATATTAAATGTGGCATAGTCTGATTGCAGAGTGGACATTTTTATCGGGGAGCCAACAATGAGCAACTCTGTTTTTTGTCATTTAGGCAAAGACTGTTTTGGGCCATCCAGTTTTGGATTAGTACATAGATTTGATTGATCAGGAGGATGTCCTGCTGATAATTACCTGAAAGTGGAATCAGGATCTGGGTGTCATCTGCGAAGTTCGTGTAGATGACACCCATAGCATCCAGTGCTGCAAATAGTAGTTTTGTATAGGCGTTATAGAGAGTAGGTGAAAGACATGATCCTTGGGGGACACCTATGGAAACTGGAATGGGGTCGGCTGACTTTTGCCTATTAAGATACGAGAAGTTCTCTCGGCTAAGAAGGATTTTACCCATTTAGTGGCATCCTTGGAGAATCTGAAGTCCTTGTTGAGTGTGGCGCAGAGTTCGACCATATCTCGCATTTAGGCATATTGTGTCAGGTAGCCATATCTCACATTCAGGAAAATTGTTTTTGGTAACCATAATCTGTATGTGGGCCAATTGTCTGCTGTCTACTGTTGTGCCCCCGTTTTAGGAGCTTTCTCCCTCTATCCAGGTGCCCCAAATGTAGGTGTTACTGCATTCACTACTGTGCTCACATCTAGCTGCTTGTTTCCGCTGCTGTTGCCTCTAAACTTAGGTGTCTTCTCCCAACATTAAGTTACCTCACATCTAGCTAGTTGCTGCCTGCTGCCCCTTTCTCAAATGTAAGAAAAGGAAAGAGTTCCCAAAACGGAGAACTTCACTCACCTGCACGCTGTCTAGGGCTGATCGCCAAATGATGTATGTATATGTAGCCAACATTTTTATTTCAAATCTAGAGACCTCAACTGATATTTAGGAAAGTAAAAATCTTTAAATATAAATTATTTTTCATACATGCCTTTAGATTAGTCAAAACAATAGTTTTAATGAAATTGTAAAACAACTTTGGTCATCAAAACATAGTGAGGTGTTAGGTCCCAACGCGTTTCGAGAGGTTCTCTCTTCATCAGGGGGATTCTTCTTAATACATTTCTATAACCAATTTAAAGAACAATATCAAAATTGTGTCCACATTGTCAGACATAAGAGAATACATTGATATCTGGATTACAGAGTTTGATAGATATGCTAACGTATTAGACAGATTCAGCTGCTAATCAATCTCCTAATCAATGGAAAGATAGCTATAACTAGTGTAGTATATTCTAATAAATTGTAATAAATCAGTGATTTATGCACTAAACAAGACATAATTAAAATACAAGATTCCAATCTTACCTGCCTCATAGGATAGAGGGGTGGAAGAAACCACTATTCTGATTTCCGTCTTGAACACAGACAATATGTACAGGATTTACAATGGTTTCTTTGCCACATGGTGAGCATGATTAAAAGCAAAAAAATGAAAAAACTGGAAAAAAAACTCACTCCTCTTCATTTTGCTAATGTGTTCATTATGTCTTGTTCTGTGTGGTCTGCGTGCACCTGAATACCTACAATTGAATAATGGTGGATCATATCTGTAAGAATGTGGGTATATGTGCCCCTTTTCATAGTATAGTATTAATGGGATAAGATGTCCCGAGTGGTGGATATACTTACTGAAAGAAAGAGCAATCGGAGTACAGCATCCTGTGTGCTATGTGGGCTCGAGTGTCCCCAAAATGGCTGCTAATTGTTATTGTGTGCCTTTTGTAGTGGCGTCATCGCGTAATTGCACGGATGATGTCACCAATGTAAACATTCTAAGCCGTTGTTACTTGTTTATTCCAAGGAGGTTTGTACTTCCCACCGGGCTCAATGAAAAATGTGTATGTAAGAGGACTGGTCAATTCCTGGCCATAGACTGCCAGGAGATAATAGAGGAGACAAGCACACAGTAAATAAATAAAACGGACTGGGAAACTTTCCCTAAATTATGCTGCAAAGAGTACAACCAGGTTATTGTTCTACAGAAATAAAACATTGAAGCTGATTATAGAGAAATGTCTGGTTTGGAATGCAATCCATATCCTGTAATGTAGTGAATGTAAGCCATATGTGGAGTAACGTATGGTTTGTTATACAAGACCTATCATCTGTTCCAGTACATATCATATACCGAATCTTAGGACTGGATAAAACGTGTAAACTGGGCTAAATGATATTTATGCACTACACTGAAAAAAGCTTGTAAACTGGACCTAACGATATAAATACACTAGTCGGTGGCAGGAAGGTAATTCTGACCATGATAGGTGCACAATCTAAAACACTAGCTCCAAAGGGTTATCCTCGTTTTTACATGCTCAGGGTTAAAAGCATTCAGATCAGGATCAAGAATACTGTGTACAGTTAAGATGACCATAACCTTAAAGAGTTTCTTGTATACAGCACCATGATCTCAATATTCGTTACATACGTGTATAGTTCCAACATGTTTTGCATATTTCTACTGTCCATGTGCCAGAACAGTCTATTCTCCCTTGCACCTTGACTTTATTTAACTTGAGTCATTGATACATTTCATTTTAAACCTAAGAGTGTGCATAGTGCATCATTGGATACACTTTCTCAAATGTAGGCATTTATCCCACTATTCAGGTGTTTCACATCCAGTTGCCTGTTACTTTTTTTCTGGTGTCAGGCATTTAGGTGTTCCCTTCCAATATTAAGGTATCGGACATCCAGCTACTTGTCTTCTGTGACCAGATCTTGCCGTCCCGGGAGGACAGCTCAGCCGCAACGTGTTTGCCTTGGAATCAAGACGACACGAAGCAACACAGGTTCGATCCCCGGGTCTGGCTTAGAAACCTGTGGGTATTTAAGCACATTAGAAATACGCAACTAAGACAAAACAATTACGCAACAAAAAAAAAAAACGATTCCTGTAACACGGTTTAAAAATGCTAAAATAAAAAATAAAAAAAAATTCTCTGAAATGTAGGCATTTTTCTCCCACTATTCAGGTATCTCACATCTATTTGCCTGTTACTTGTTGCTGATGCCTGAGATTTAGGTACTTCCTCCCAATATTAAGGTATTCCACATCTAGCCATTTACTACTGCCTGCCATAGTCTCAAATTTAGGTATTCTCTGCAACCCTATTTATTCATCCCACATCTAGCCATTTGTTCTCTGCTGTTGCTGTCTCAAATCTAGGCGCTTCTCCCACGGTCCAGGTGTCACATCCAGCTGTTGACTAGTATCCGCTGCTCTGATATCAGGTTTGGGCGCCTCTCCCACTGGTCAGGTATCCCTTATCGATCTTTAACGACTGCAGTGTCTTAGACATGGGCGTTCTCTCACTCGGCACAGATACCTCTGACCTAATCATTTTTCACCTATTGCTGTTCACTCAGACCTGAACATTCCTCACTTGCCGCAGTGCTCCCTTATACAACCATGACTGGCAATCCCAAACTGGCAGGGACACCACGACAACCAAGATCACTGCTCCCCCCTCACAACTCTATCTGCACCACACTTACCCAGAGCATCACTCCCGCACACAGCCACTCACCACACGCATCACAACCCACAAACAAATGGAACCTTCTAGCAAGCCAGAAAGCAGCCCATCCGCCCTACCTCCTTCACACTAGCACCTTCTTTCATCAACTCCCCCTTGCACCCACCCCTGCATTCAAACCTTACACTCTGACCCATCACCCTCCCCCCTCACCACACCCTCTCCAACTCTCAGACCAAAGGGACTCTCTGGTGCACCAAGAATCACCCCTCCCTTGCCCTTCACACATACACCTCTGCAAATCCTCTCCTCACGGCCACTCTCTCCCTCCGGACAACCAGTGATAACGACCCTCCCCCCCTCTTCTACATACCACCCAGCATTCAATTCTCAAGCCATAGAAGCTCTCTGGCGCTCCAATCAACACGACCACCCCAAAACTACTGCAACAGCTGTGCCAACTTTCAGGAACTCTGTCTCCAGATCAGTCCCCCTGCCCCCAACCCTCCCCGCCTTAGCCAGAGCCCCAAGGACCCCCACATATCACAACATATCAAACTCTCCTACGAGGGGAGCTCCTCTTCGTACCAGTAACCCTGAGCCACCCCCTGTATGCACATCCTCCCTACCTCCCACCTCGGACACACCCCACTCCCAGCCGCACTCCCATGAAAACCTGGCGTTACCTTGACAGCTACAACCCACTTGCACCACCCCCCACCTCTACACCGCCTGGCCCAACATCCTCGTCACCTGCTAGGCCCACATACAGCCCCTCACACATGCCCCTCCCACCCCTCCTCTGCACCCCCTCAACCTCCAACACCAGACCACCCTCATCCACCCCTTTCCCCCTCACTAAGCATTGCACGCTTGCCCTTTCCAGAACTATTGCTTCATCCCCTTTCCCGTCACACCCCCCTACCCTCTCTCACACTCCTCTTGCACCCAAACACACAAAACTAGAGAGCAGAGACCGGCCCTCACCCCTGACTCTTCATGCCTCACCAGGCCTGCATCGGTCGACCCACCTCACCTTCCCTAGCTCAGCTGTCAGGACCACCCTGTTAGCCATTCCCTGCTTCTCTCTCTCTGAACACGACCTCCTGCCCACTACATCTACACATCTCCCTCCCCCTGGACACGAACCCCACTCAACAACAAGCCAGACATCACCCAAAACCCTGGCACCACGCACCGCCACATCCTCCGACCCCCAATCTCCCACCTTTTTCCTCACACAAGCCGACCACCACCCGCTCACTCTTCCCGCTCCCGATCCACCTCACACACTCCCCACAAATAGAATCACTCACCCCAACCATCACCACCCCTCCAGTCACACAGTCTGTTCTGGCCCTATCGTCCACTCCGCACCCCCTGTGATCGACACCTCTCAGGCCACCCAAGTCCCTCCGACCATGATCCCCTGGGGAAAGACCCACCATGCCCCATCAAGTCACCTGTCTCCTTTTCAATGCCTGCTCTGTGGCCAAAAACAGACACAGAATCTTTGACCTCCTATCCTCTGGCAATCCTGATATCATCTTCATCACTGAAACATGGTTCTCACACGATTTCAAGCCAATCGCACACAAGGCTTTCCCTCCCGACTATTCGCTTATCTTCCACAACAGACCTTCCAGAGGTGGCGGGGTAGCCATCCTCCACAAACCTCACATCTCCATCTCACTCATTGAAACTCAGCACTGCACAGCTAACTAGGAATCCCTGCTAGTCAAACTCTCTCTGTTGCCCACTCTCTCACACAGCTTCCTACTCTTCTAAAGGCCACCTGGATATGACAGACATTTCGCTAACAGTCTCTGCGACTCACTAGCAACCACATTGGTTAACCACCCAGCACTCACCCTACTGGGGGACTTTAATATCTGGTTTGATGTGCCCAGCAACCCCATGGCCCAACCTCTAGTCAACAGTCTAGAGGCACTCAACGTTTCCCAGCATACCACAGGTCCCACCCACATTGGAGGTCACACCCTTGATGCGATTTTCAGTTCCTGCTATCTAGTTTCAGCATCCACCCCCAAACCCCTAATCTGGACAGACCACTCAGCCATACCTTTCTCTGTATGCACACCCAAGGCCTGCCCTGTCCCTCCACATGATCACAAATGCTGGAAAAAAGTCAAGGTACTACCTGACCTGGCTGAAGCCCTGCTACGCACACTCTCAACACTCCCAGCCACAGATAGACCCATACCTATCGAATCCTTTGACTCTTGGCTTAAAGACTCACTCCTCACTCTCATCCCCTCGCACCCCACGGCCACCCGCAAAGAGCCAACCCTCAAATGGTTCACCCCCCACCTGAAGGTTTGCAAAACACAAAGCCGCTCCCTTGAGCGCAAATGGCGAGCACCCAAAACCCCTCATAGCAAGTCAGTGTTTACCCACCACCACTGTAACTACAAACCTGAGATCCGAAAGGCCAAAAAATCCTACTACAATAAAAGAATCCTGAACTGCCGCAGCAGCAGCAAAGAGCTCCACGCATCATCACAGAATTGGTGAAGCCCTCCTGCACCACCGCTCCGACCATGTCCACGCAAATACTCTGCAACTCCCTGTCTCAACATTTTTACAGAACATCATTGGACAGGACGGCCACCCTTATTGCCAAACTTTCCAACCTCTACCCCCACCCAACACCCGCTCCTCGAGATTCCACCTTCCTCCATACCCCCGTAATGCCTTCTTTCACTTCTTTCAACCCTATCACAAGTGAGGAGTTCCTTAAACTACTTTTCACCGGTCCCCCCTTGACTGTTGTCCCGCCTCTCTCCTCAAAGAATTATTCAGCCCCTCCGGCGCAGGAGAACGGGCGAGAACCATACTCAATGACTCCCTCACCTCTGGCATCTTCCGGGAACCCTTCAAAATAGAGCATGTCAAACCGCTTCTAAAGAAAGCGGGCCTCGACCCCCTCCAGACATTCAACTACAGGCCCCTCTCCAACACCCGATTCTTGGTGAAACTCATCGACTTCTCTGCATACTCCCAGCTCAACCTTGTCGTTGAGTCGAACAACCTACTAGACCCCTCTGAATCAGGCTTCTGGCTGCGCCACGGAACTGAAACCATACTGAACTCGGGGAGGGATGACTTCTAAGTCTCGGCAAACTATGAAGGATGCGCAGCACTTGTTCTCCTTGATCTCTCAGCAGCTTTTGACACCATTAACCACTCAATTATCCTTGACCGACTTCACTACCTAGCAAGTCCCGACAAGTCCCTCTTTGCCTCAGGACGCTCTGCAAAATGCTGTTGGAACTTTGTGTGTGTTTCAGTCTACAACGCTTCACGGTACTTACTGGAACTAGAGGCCGTTTTAAGGAGATTATTTTTACTGTGGATCACTAAATCTATAGTGCAAACATCTAACTGGAAGTTTATATTTCTTTTTTCCTTTTTTAAGTGTGACTACGCCCCCTGGGTTACCATTTCATAAAAGGAGCCGTCCGCGTGCACCAGCGCGCGCGCACCAAGCAAGTCCCGACAAGTCCCTCTTTGCCTCTTCGCCTCGGAGTCGTGGCCGAGGCTGTGGGAACTTCTCTGCTTGCTCAGGTGCTGTTTTAGGCATGGCAAACTCATTAAAAACAGGAATGCCGAAGGGTTTGCTTCCTGTGAATAAGCCCGTGGCGGCTAGGAACGTGGGTAGTAATGCTAAGATTTGCTTTCTTAATCACACGTCTACTCCGAAGGCGGAGCGGAAGGCGGTTACCTCTAAAGCCGCACCTAGCAACTGCATGGACATCAGGACATTTTGCAAGGATCCATTACCCTCAATGAACGATCCACTGACGGACAATGAGTTGAGTTCTTGTACACATTCAATTCCCGCTTTTGTCTCTAATGGGAATTTGCCTGATGCTAGTGAAAAGAAAAACTCAGAACTTCACAAACAAATACAATGTGATGGGCATCTAGGTTCAATCATTCCAATGTCGTGCTGTCTTCAACATGTCGTAATGACAACAATGAACACTTCAATCATGGACACCAGTCTTTTGAACTCGGTGCCATGTACAGCCTTAGTTGAAGCGGCAAAGGCGCCAGTCGAGTGTATTAAATCTGATGCTTTAATTATTGATTTGAATTCGCTTAACTCTGGCTTTTCTCCACAGCTTCTATAAGACAATTTATCTAAGTCACCTGCAATGTTTTCTAGTATTGGAACTGATTATTCAAGTATACATGTGTCGTTTTGTGCACCAACGCCGAGGAGAACTTGTGTCGGTGTTTACATTTGATAAAGTACCGATATGTTTGGCAAAATCACTTTCGCGGGCCTTGCCTGTCTCTTCTGTGGAACCGCTACAGAAGACAGATGTAGTCAACTTTGCGCCAAATAGTCATGCATTAATGGAAATTGCGTTCAAGGCTACTCAATTCTCACTTTCTGCCTTGTTTAAATGATATGATATGATACCCTTACTGAACAGGTTCATAAACAAGCTTTACAAATTGAACATCTGTTACTATGGCAAAAGAAAGCCATGCATAAATTGCAATCCAAATGTATAAATCCAGCACCGCAGGACCTGGTCCCCGCCACACGAACATCAGTAATGAACACGAGGCCTGCTGTTCCTTTGCCACCATTGGTAGTTGGACTGCACAGGCAGCGGGTGCTTCTGTGTTCAACCTGATTCCTCAAATTAATAGCATTAATGGGGATGTTGCCTTAAATGGTGACCCACACAATGCTGATAATCGGGCTAAAAATTGTACAGAGAGCAAAATAAATGCGGATATCACCGCTCAAGAAACTGTAATGAAGTCTCCACAAGCCGCATATACGGTTTTCTCAAAACAGGCAAAAAGTGGCACAAAACCGACCAATGTCCCGGTTACTAAGCTACCGAATATACCAACTACTAATGCAATTACAACTGCCCAAGCAATTTCCCAAAAATATCAGATGTTTCACTGTTCCAAGGTAAATAGAACGGAAGGTGGTACATCTAATCCAGCTCTTGCATATGCCCCTCTTGATACACTTGTTGACGAGGCAACCCCTCAGAGCTCGCAAACAAGCCCCAACAAGGGCAAACCTTCTTTGGAGATGCCACCTAAATCCCAAAGAAACAATGTCACAAATCTGGCCTTGAATATTAGAGAATTCCATTGTCAAGAGATAAGAAAAGCAGTTGACGCATATATGAGAAGTCAATCTGCTACTAAGATAGACAACCAACTTTCCACTTCCACGAGCACAAATGTTAAAGGCGTTAGTTTTAAGGATCAAACGGCCGAGGAAAATCTCTCGCCGATGGAAGTGACTATTAAGACTGCAGTGGTACGCAACTTACAGTTGGATACTGACAAAACCAGTGGCAATTTGCTACTTGGGCAGGTAGACACGAGAATGGTGCACCCTGCTTCTTGTTTAAGTACGCAAGTTTCCTTGAGTCCCGTAACATCTCAAAATGCTGTGCTGTCATAGATTACACCGGAAATGTTACATATAATTCAAACTGCTATGGGCCCTTGTTACAGCTCTGCCTCCTCTGCAGCACCACTTGCTCAATTTGCACCTGCTGTACTCCCTGTGATCTCCTAATAGGAGAGCCATGGCCGATTTTTCCTTCAGGTTGGCATGCAATGCCTCTGCGGCAGTACAATACGATCTGAATAGAAGAGCAATCCTAGCTATATTCTCTGATATTTCACGACTGGAGGACAGTTGTTCTACGGATTTGGTGCTGGTGGAATTCCCCAAAAAAGGGAACCTCCAATGTGTAAGCATATGGTTGAATTCTAGGCTGGTGCAAAATACAATTTGGCTTGCCAAGAAGGAGTTGTTCTTGTTGGGTTTTACACTCATTACTGAAACAACAGTGAACGATGAGATAAAAAAGAAAGAACATTACCAATCCAACTCTTATGGTCCTACTCATTCTATACTCAAAAGAATCCTTTGCAGTTTGAACCAACTAATTGCACTTGCAGTCTACTAACAAACAGAGCCTAACTAGTCCAACCTGTCGCAGTAAAAAACATTGCACTCCTAAATTGGAATACAAGGGGTTTTTCCCATCTGATTAACAATGACAACAGTAACCTAGCTCAATACAACATAATTATGCTACTAGAAACGTGGGACAATTACAATCTCTTTTTGAATCCAGCAACGAAGGCCTTGTATGGGAGACCCACTTCTGGTCGGCTTATTGCTATCAAATCTGAAGAAGGTATTTGAGCTCAGGCATGGGCAACGCCCGATGAATTTCTACAATTGATCAAACTAAAGCAGGGGCCTGCAGAATGGGGAAGGGGGAAGCACCAACAGGAATTGAAATGTTTGCAGCCCCTCTGAACTGATCTTTGCCAATAAGGGGCCGATTCATGGAACCAACGTGCGCCGAAAATCTAGGCGCAAGCATGCGCAAGCATGCGCAAGTGGAAAAAAAAAGGCGCACGCGCACGCGTGCGATTCATGGAAGTCCCTGCGCGTGTTCACCGCGGGATGTGCGCCAAACCCGTGCATGGCGCACAAGTCACTGCAACATCGCGAAAGGCGTGCGCGACGGTGCGCGACGCGCACAGTGAAAGCGCACAACCTCAGCGCACACAGCAGAAAGTGGGCGGGACATGGGGCGTAACGCGCGGAATGGGGAACAACACGCGAAAATAAGGGCGTAACTGGGGATGCACTGCACGGAAGCAGAGGTAACGCCCACACGCACACGAACCACACGTATTCATGGAATGGAATAGGGCAAACCCACGCACAGCCAAAGCCGCGCACAAGCTGAAACACGTCCGCCACACGAAGGCAGGCGGTAGAGTCCCAGCGCATCAAAAAAGTGGCGCCGCGGGAAGTAAAATACGCGATTGAGCAGGGTACGTGTATTCCGGGTGTGCGCGGGAAGTTCCACACGCGATTGAGCGGGGTACGTGTATTTCGGGGGTGCGCGGGAAGTGACACACGCGAATGAGCGGGGTATGTGTATTACGGGGGTGCGCGGGAAGTTCCACACGCGATTTGGCCGGGTACGTGGATTCCAGGGGTGCGCGGGAAGTTCCACACGCGATTTGGCCGGGTACGTGGATTCCAGGGGTGCGCGGGAAGTTCCACACGCGATTGGGCCGTGTACGTGGATTCCAGGGGTGCGCGGGAAGTTCCACACGCGATTGAGCGGGGTACGTGTATTTCGGGGGTGCGCGGGAAGTGACACACGCGAATGAGCGGGGTACGTGTATTACGGGGGTGCGCGGGAAGTTCCACACGCGATTTGGCCGGGTACGTGGATTCCAGGGGTGCGCGGGAAGTTCCACACGCGATTTGGCCGGGTACGTGGATTCCAGGGGTGCGCGGGAAGTTCCACACGCGATTTGGCCGTGTACGTGGATTCCAGGGGTGCGCGGGAAGTTCCACACGCGATTTGGCCGGGTACGTGGATTTCAGGGGTGCGCGGGAAGTTCCACACGCGATTGAGCGGGGTACGTGTATTTCGGGGGTGCGCGGGAAGTTCCACACGCGATTTGGCCGGGTACGTGGATTCCAGGGGTGCGCGGGAAGTTCCACACGCGATTTGGCCGGGTACATGGATTCCAGGGGTGCGCGGGAAGTTCCACACGCGATTTGGCCGTGTACGTGGATTCCAGGGGTGCGCGGGAAGTTCCACACGCGATTTGGCCGGGTACGTGGATTTCAGGGGTGCGCGGGAAGTTCCACACGCGATTGAGCGGGGTACGTGTATTTCGGGGGTGCGCGGGAAGTTCCACACGCGATTTGGCCGGGTACGTGGATTCCAGGGGTGCGCGGGAAGTTCCACACGCGATTTGGCCGGGTACGTGGATTCCAGGGGTGCGCGGGAAGTTCCACACGCGATTGAGCGGGGTACGTGTATTTCGGGGGTGCGCGGGAAGTGACACACGCGATTTGGCCGGGCACGTGGATTCCAGGGGTGCGCGGGAAGTTCCACACGCGATTTGGCCGGGTACGTGGATTTCAGGGGTGCGCGGGAAGTTCCACACGCGATTGAGCGGGGTACGTGTATTTCGGGGGTGCGCGGGAAGTTCCACACGCGATTTGGCCGGGCACGTGGATTCCAGGGGTGCGCGGGAAGTTCCACACGCGATTTGGCCGGGTACGTGGATTTCAGGGGTGCGCGGGAAGTTCCACACGCGATTGAGCGGGGTACGTGTATTTCGGGGGTGCGCGGGAAGTTCCACACGCGATTTGGCCGGGTACGTGGATTTCAGGGGTGCGCGGGAAGTTCCACACGCGATTGAGCGGGGTACGTGTATTTCGGGGGTGCACGGGAAGTTCCACACGCGATTTGGCCGGGCACGTGGATTCCAGGGGTGCGCGGGAAGTTCCACACGCGATTTGGCCGGGTACGTGGATTTCAGGGGTGCGCGGGAAGTTCCACACGCGATTGAGCGGGGTACGTGTATTCCGGGGGTGCGCGGGAAGTTCCACACGCGATTTGGCCGGGTACGTGGATTTCAGGGGTGCGCGGGAAGTTCCACACGCGATTGAGCGGGGTACGTGTATTCCGGGGGTGCGCGGGGAGCAGCACACGTGAATTGCACGTGTGGGTCCTCCCAGGTGTACCCTCTACACCCTCCACGGCCCCTGCAGGTGGCTCACACCACAGGGGCCTACCCAGCACATGTCCTGCAGGCACCCCATCCACCATGGCCATGCCCACCAGCCAACCCACATATCAACTAGCACTACTGCCCACCAACGCATGTCCCCCTGCACCCCCAGCCACCAGGGGCAGCCTCCAGCAGGCCCCCACGCATGTCTCCCCCCACCCCCACCCCCCAGCAGTGCAGGGGCAGCCTCAAACAGGCCCCCACTCATGTCCCCCTGCACCCCCACCCCCTAGCATCCAGGGGCACCCTCCACCAGGCCCCCACTCATGTCTCCCACCACCCCCACCCCCCAGCATCCAGGGGCACCCTCCACCAGGCCCCCACTCATGTCCCCCTGCACCCCCACCCCCTAGCATCCAGGGGCACCCTCCACCTGGCACCCACACATGTCTCCCACCACCCCCACCCCCCAGCAGTGCAGGGGCACCCTCCACCAGGCCCCCACACATGTCCCCCTGCACCCTCACCCCCCAGCATCCAGGGGCACCCTCCACCAGGCCCCCACTCATGTCCCCCTGCACCCCCACCCCCTAGCATCCAGGGGCACCCTCCACCAGGCCCCCACTCATGTCTCCCCCCACCCCCACCCCCCAGCAGTGCAGGGGCAGCCTCAAACAGGCCCCCACTCATGTCCCCCTGCACCCCCACCCCCTAGCATCCAGGGGCACCCTCCACCAGGCCCCCACTCATGTCTCCCACCACCCCCACCCCCCAGCATCCAGGGGCACCCTCCACCAGGCCCCCACTCATGTCCCCCTGCACCCCCACCCCCTAGCATCCAGGGGCACCCTCCACCTGGCACCCACACATGTCTCCCACCACCCCCACCCCCCAGCAGTGCAGGGGCACCCTCCACCAGGCCCCCACACATGTCCCCCTGCACCCTCACCCCCCAGCATCCAGGGGCACCCTCCACCAGGCCCCCACTCATGTCCCCCTGCACCCCCACCCCCTAGCATCCAGGGGCACCCTCCACCAGGCCCCCACTCATGTCTCCCACCACCCCCACCCCCCAGCATCCAGGGGCACCCTCCACCAGGCCCCCACTCATGTCCCCCTGCACCCCCACCCCCTAGCATCCAGGGGCACCCTCCACCTGGCACCCACACATGTCTCCCACCACCCCCACCCCCCAGAAGTGCAGGGGCACCCTCCACCAGGCCCCCACACATGTCCCCCTGCACCCTCACCCCCCAGCATCCAGGGGCACCCTCCACCAGGCCCCCACTCATGTCCCCCTGCACCCCCACCCCCTAGCATCCAGGGGCACCCTCCACCAGGCCCCCACTCATGTCTCCCACCACCCCCACCACCCAGCATCCAGGGGCACCCTCCACCAGGCCCCCACTCATGTCCCCCTGCACCCCCACCCCCTAGCATCCAGGGGCACCCTCCACCTGGCACCCACACATGTCTCCCACCACCCCCACCCCCCAGCAGTGCAGGGGCACCCTCCACCAGGCCCCCACACATGTCCCCCTGCACCCTCACCCCCCAGCATCCAGGGGCACCCTCCACCAGGCCCCCACTCATGTCCCCCTGCACCCCCACCCCCTAGCATCCAGGGGCACCCTCCACCAGGCCCCCACTCATGTCCCCCTGCACCCCCACCCCCTAGCATCCAGGGGCACCCTCCACCAGGCCCCCACTCATGTCTCCCACCACCCCCACCCCCCAGCATCCAGGGGCACCCTCCACCAGGCCCCCACTCATGTCCCCCTGCACCCCCACCCCCTAGCATCCAGGGGCACCCTCCACCTGGCACCCACACATGTCTCCCACCACCCCCACCCCCCAGCAGTGCAGGGGTACCCTCCACCAGGCCCCCACACATGTCCCCCTGCACCCTCACCCCCCAGCATCCAGGGGCACCCTCCACCAGGCCCCCACTCATGTCCCCCTGCACCCCCACCCCCTAGCATCCAGGGGCACCCTCCACCAGGCCCCCACTCATGTCCCCCTGCACCCCCACCCCCTAGCATCCAGGGGCACCCTCCACCAGGCCCCCACTCATGTCTCCCCCCACCCCCACCCCCAGCAGTGCAGGGGCAGCCTCAAACAGGCCCCCACTCATGTCCCCCTGCACCCCCACCCCCTAGCATCCAGGGGCACCCTCCACCAGGCCCCCACTCATGTCTCCCCCCACCCCCACCCCCCAGCAGTGCAGGGGCAGCCTCAAACAGGCCCCCACTCATGTCCCCCTGCACCCCCACCCCCTAGCATCCAGGGGCACCCTCCACCAGGCCCCCACTCATGTCCCCCTGCACCCCCACCCCCTAGCATCCAGGGGCACCCTCCACCTGGCACCCACACATGTCTCCCACCACCCCCACCCCCCAGCAGTGCAGGGGCACCCTCCACCAGGCCCCCACACATGTCCCCCTGCACCCTCACCCCCCAGCATCCAGGGGCACCCTCCACCAGGCCCCCACTCATGTCCCCCTGCACCCCCACCCCCTAGCATCCAGGGGCACCCTCCACCTGGCACCCACACATGTCTCCCACCACCCCCACCCCCCAGAAGTGCAGGGGCACCCTCCACCAGGCCCCCACACATGTCCCCCTGCACCCTCACCCCCCAGCATCCAGGGGCACCCTCCACCAGGCCCCCACTCATGTCCCCCTGCACCCCCACCCCCTAGCATCCAGGGGCACCCTCCACCAGGCCCCCACTCATGTCTCCCACCACCCACACCCCCCAGCATCCAGGGGCACCCTCCACCAGGCCCCCACTCATGTCCCCCTGCACCCCCACCCCCTAGCATCCAGGGGCACCCTCCACCTGGCACCCACACATGTCCCCCTGCACCCTCACCCCCCAGCATCCAGGGGCACCCTCCACCAGGCCCCCACTCATGTCTCCCCCCACCCCCACCCCCCAGCAGTGCAGGGGCAGCCTCAAACAGGCCCCCACTCATGTCCCCCTGCACCCCCACCCCCTAGCATCCAGGGGCACCCTCCACCAGGCCCCCACTCATGTCTCCCCCCACCCCCACCCCCCAGCAGTGCAGGGGCAGCCTCAAACAGGCCCCCACTCATGTCCCCCTGCACCCCCACCCCCTAGCATCCAGGGGCACCCTCCACCAGGCCCCCACTCATGTCTCCCACCACCCCCACCCCCCAGCATCCAGGGGCACCCTCCACCAGGCCCCCACTCATGTCCCCCTGCACCCCCACCCCCTAGCATCCAGGGGCACCCTCCACCAGGCCCCCACACATGTCTCCCACCACCCCCACCCCCCAGCAGTGCAGGGGCACCCTCCACCAGGCCCCCACACATGTCCCCCTGCACCCTCACCCCCCAGCATCCAGGGGCACCCTCCACCAGGCCCCCACTCATGTCCCCCTGCACCCCCACCCCCTAGCATCCAGGGGCACCCTCCACCAGGCCCCCACTCATGTCCCCCTGCACCCCCACCCCCTAGCATCCAGGGGCACCCTCCACCAGGCCCCCACTCATGTCTCCCCCCACCCCCACCCCCCAGCAGTGCAGGGGCAGCCTCAAACAGGCCCCCACTCATGTCCCCCTGCACCCCCACCCCCTAGCATCCAGGGGCACCCTCCACCAGGCCCCCACTCATGTCTCCCCCCACCCCCACCCCCCAGCAGTGCAGGGGCACCCTCCACCAGGCCCCCACTCATGTCCCCCTGCACCCCCACCCCCTAGCATCCAGGGGCACCCTCCACCAGGCCCCCACTCATGTCCCCCTGCACCCCCACCCCCTAGCATCCAGGGGCACCCTCCACCAGGCCCCCACACATGTCTCCCACCACCCCCACCCCCCAGCAGTGCAGGGGCACCCTCCACCAGGCCCCCACACATGTCCCCCTGCACCCTCACCCCCCAGCATCCAGGGGCACCCTCCACCAGGCCCCCACTCATGTCCCCCTGCACCCCCACCCCCTAGCATCCAGGGGCACCCTCCACCAGGCCCCCACTCATGTCCCCCTGCACCCCCACCCCCTAGCATCCAGGGGCACCCTCCACCAGGCCCCCACTCATGTCTCCCCCCACCCCCACCCCCACCCCCCAGCAGTGCAGGGGCAGCCTCAAACAGGCCCCCACTCATGTCCCCCTGCACCCCCACCCCCTAGCATCCAGGGGCACCCTCCACCAGGCCCCCACTCATGTCTCCCCCCACCCCCACCCCCCAGCAGTGCAGGGGCACCCTCCACCAGGCCCCCACTCATGTCCCCCTGCACCCCCACCCCCTAGCATCCAGGGGCACCCTCCACCAGGCCCCCACTCATGTCCCCCTGCACCCCCACCCCCTAGCATCCAGGGGCACCCTCCACCAGGCCCCCACTCATGTCTCCCCCCACCCCCACCCCCCAGCAGTGCAGGGGCAGCCTCAAACAGGCCCCCACTCATGTCCCCCTGCACCCCCACCCCCTAGCATCCAGGGGCACCCTCCGCCAGGCCCCCACTCATGTCTCCCCCCACCCCCACCCCCCAGCAGTGCAGGGGCACCCTCCACCAGGCCCCCACTCATGTCTCCCCCCACCCCCACCCCCCAGCATCCAGGGGCACCCTCCACCAGGCCCCCACTCATGTCCCCCTGCACCCCCACCCCCTAGCATCCAGGGGCACCCTCCACCTGGCACCCACACATGTCTCCCACCACCCCCACCCCCCAGCAGTGCAGGGGCACCCTCCACCAGGCCCCCACACATGTCCCCCTGCACCCTCACCCCCCAGCATCCAGGGGCACCCTCCAGCAGGCCTCCACCCATGTCCAACTCATGTTCCCCACCCAACATGTCATCACAGTCCAGATCCCTGGTCTCTATGGTCAGCCCCCAAATGCAAAACACCCACCCGAGTATTGCATCCACCCACTCATATTCTGCAATTACATCACAGAACACCAATTGCAAGTTCCAAAACAAACACATGTCCCTCACATACACCCAATGGGTGTCAGTGATTCTCAAAACACATAACATGAAATGCATGAAAACAATGAGACACCACACATTGAAGTGCAACAAATAAATAATGTATTAAAGGAAAGATGAATAGAAACAAAAATGAAGAAACCGAAATGTGAATGGAAAAAAATGAAAAGAAGCATGTCCGTTCAAAATAAAAAAAAAATTAAAGACTATAGAAATCCAAAGTAATGTAGTACAAAGTCAATGTCCACCAAACAAAATCCAATGTGAAAAAAAAATTATAAGCCATTGATCCATGGATAATGTTAAAAAAGAAAGTATGTACAAGTCCACAACTATGTACAATGCAAGAAGCCAGGGTCCATCATCCCAACAAAATAAAGGAAACCTAACTAACTACACTAACTAATAAAAAAAACTATATACAAAAATGTGGCCAATGTCCAAAAGGTCCAAATGAAATAAAAACAAAAATGAAACTTAACACTACCTACATAACTATGTACAAGGGCAGCGGGCTAGTTCCACGGCTCACTTCTGGATGTGCCGGGCCAGGGCATCATCGAACTCCTCCTCAATGTCCCGGAGGCGGTCCTCCTCCATGGCCCCGAGGGTCCGCAGGGCCGTCGACGTGTCCACCTCCAAAGCCCTGCGGATTGCCTCGAGGCACTCGACCCGCCTCAGGGCCCTCTGCATGGAGTTCTCTGCCCTGACCATTGAGAGCCGTGCCTCTTCCGCCCGCTGCCGCTCCGCATCTATGGCGTGGCCCAACCGCTGCCACACGGAAGACACTTTTTGTCCTGGGTCCTCCTGCCCTCCGGCCGATGCCTGCCCCTCCGATGTCGAAGGCCCCGAGCCTTCATGGCTCCCACCATGGTGCTGCTGCTGCTGTGCCTCTGCCCCTGCACTGCCTCCTGCTGCCTGCACATCCTCCGCCGGCTGGGGTGCAGTCGTTGACGTGGCCACCCCTGCTGGACGTCCGACTCCCGACTGTGGCAGGGATGCCTCCTCCACCAGCCTGGCCGCACCGTCAGAGGCAGCTCCACAGGGCACCCAGGTGACTGATGGGTGGGAAGATGGCACAGAGGACGACTGGCGCGTAGGGGGTCCAGCTGAGGAGGGGGTCGTGGCAAGCCCCATCAGACGGAGGAATCCGGCCTGGGTGACCTGTCCCAGCAGGCTGACGTGGTCAACGAGCCATTCGAGATGATGTGCAGTCTCTTCATGAAAAGACTGCAGGTCACCTCGCATGGCCCGTTGACGCAACGCCACTCCAGCCAGGACAGGCTCAACCCGGGCCTGGATAGCCACGTCCGCAGGCAGAGGAAGGCCAGTTGACGTCAGCTCATCCCCTGCCTGAAAACTGGTCTGGACATGGGCATCCCTGCTGGTGCAAGATGATGCAGGGACAGGATCAGGGACAGGATTGCACACAGGCACCTCCGCGGCGGCCTGTGCTGCCTCCTGTCCCTGGTCCTGCACTGCACCACTAGCACCAGTGGGATCCCCACCCCCAGACCCCGTCTCCGGTGCTTGCACGGCCTCCTCCTCCATCAAACCCCCCACCAACCTGGATGACTCTGTGCCATCTTCCCCCGTTGGGCCCTGTGGGGTCCCAGCTGCCCCTTCTGCTGCCGAGGAGTCCAACTGCAACCTCCGCCTCTTGGACCTCCCCCCGGCAGCTGCGGCCTGGGACGCGGCACCGGACTCCTCACTCCCCGACGAGATCACAACATGGGAGGGGAGCCGGGCCTTGCGTCTCCGGCTGGCGGTGGGATCCCCGCCGCTGTGCTCCACAGCACCTTCTCCGCCCTCTTCATCAGTTGACGCTGCAGACAGGGAGAAACAAAACACAGGCATCAGGGCACTGTACAATGGACACATACACACATGACAGTTGTACATGAGTGGCATTGGCAAACCTCTGACATGTCATCACAATCCCCAACACACATGTCATTACAACTTGCACACACGAGCCATACCACAGCCATGTTGCAACTGCCAACACCATCCATACACATACAACAGCATCAGCAGCCAAAGGTGAGCCAGACATCACATGCAACACAGGAAGTGCACCACACATGTACACACACCACCACACTTGCATGCATGTGTACACCTCTGCTAAGTGTCGCAGTGTTCAGACGGGCATCCATGTCACATCTGCCCATCAGGCATCCACTTAAAGCTGTCACATGCATCCATGTTGCATCACTGTTGCACCCTTGTCAAATACACACACATGCACATGTACACAGCGCTGATACAATCAGCTGAAAACAACATACATGCGTGACATCACGGACATGTCTACTCACATACACATTCATACAAACTTGTGTGCCCACACAACTGCATTTGGCATGCAAGCCCACACACACAGGCACCATCCATGTCTCACACATTACAGCCCTCGCATGTGTCAGCCCCACGGCCCTGTACACCCGCACCCATACTCGACCCCATACAAACAGATGTGCAACCTGCACACTACTGAACAATCACCACACGCACTGCTCACAATCAGGATGCATGTACACTCACCGCTCGACTCCAGACGGGTCTGCCTCTCAAGGACCTGGACGTGGAGCGCTGGGGATATGTGTTCCAGGACCCTCATCTGTTCTTCCGACAAGTGGCCCCGGCGCCCCTTGGCATCCGCTGCCTTCAAGAGGCGCCGGGCCTTGGTCAGGGTCCTGGACCTGAAGTCCTCCCAGCGCTTCTTGACATGTTGGAAGTCGCGGACTGCCACCCCCTCCGCGTTGATGGCAGTCACGATGTCAGTCCAGATCCGAGTCCGTCCTTCCTTGTCGGCGCGGCAACTTCCGAAGAGGGAATCATACTGCCCCAGGACTTGCTCCACCAGGACACCAACTTCGGTGGCACTGAAGCTGGTGCCCCTCTGCCTCTCTGGCCGGGGGTTGTCAGTGGTCACAGATGGAGTTTGCCCCGACATGACAACCCCAGAGGCAGGAGTGGGTGGGCAACTGGGTCCTGGGGCTGGGCTGTGGAGCGATGGAATCCCAGTCGGGAGTCTTTGGTTCCAGCAGGGGTGGTCACACCAACAGCACCCCTGGCTGATGTGCAGGCAGCAAATGGCAGGGCACGTGGGCAGCAGGCAGTCAGGCAGCAGCAGATGGCAGGTGGGAGCGTGCTCCGGGCTCTGGGGGGCAGTAGTTCGGCCTTCTGGGCAGGAGCGTGGTCTTCCGTGTGCTTACGCGTGGCCAGCTTGATACGGAGTGATTTGGCACGTGAAAATTCTGCACGTCAGCGTGTAATTCGAGGAAAGGCCCTTAGCGCGTAAGCGCGTCTGCACGCATACGCATTTTCATTGGACCAAAGGCCCTCAGCGCGTGAGCGCGTCTGTGACGTGACGTGCGAGGGAGTATCCCTCATTGCACGTGATGACAGTACACACGTGGATCCCAACCAATCGCGTGTGAAAGTTCACGGGACCCCGGAACACACGTACCCAGGCCAATCGCGTGTGGAACTACCCGCGCACCCCGAAACACACGTACCCAGGCCAATCGCGTGTGGAACTACCCGCGCACCCCGAAACACACGTACCCCGGCCAATCGCGTGTGGAACTACCCGCGCACCCCGAAACACACGTACCCAGGCCAATCGCGTGTGGAACTACCCGCGCACCCCGAAACACACGTACCCAGGCCAATCGCGTGTGGAACTACCCGCGCACCCCGAAACACACGTACCCAGGCCAATCGCGTGTACGCTCGCTCCCCTCCGATCACACGCGATGACACCCGAATACGGGAAACCAACGAGTCCGCCCACACGGAGGCGTCCCGCGCACAGCATAAAAGTGCGCGCAAACAACAAACGCGTATATACAGCGACGATGAATGCCCCATTTGTTGCTGCAGTGATTGTGGGACACCGCAGGAGGAGGAGAATAGCCAGGGCACGCATTTTTGCACCACGGACAGGCCTTTTTGGGATGCCTGACGACCAGGTCTACGGCAGGTATAGGTTTCCACCCCATATCATCCTAGACCTGGTCAGGGAGTGGGAAGATGACCTCACATCCCCCACCCTTTGCTCCCAAGCATTGAGCCCCTTGGAGAAGCTGCTCAATGTCTTGCATTTCTTGGCCACTGGGTCGTTTCAGCGGACCACTGCCATAGTGGGGGGGGTCTCACAGGCCACGCAGTCACGCTGCCTACACCAGGTACTGGCAATCATGACAGCGCACCCCTCAGTCCGCAGGCACATATACATGCCCAGAACACCCGCAGAAAGGCAGGCCATTGTCCTGGATTTTTTCAGGGTGGCACACTTCCCCAAAGTGCTCGGTGCCATAGATTGCACCCATGTGGCCCTACGTCCACCTAGGGTCACTGAGCACATCTACCGAAACCGCAAGCACTGGCATTCCATCAATGTACAGGTGGTATGCGATGCAAAGGGAATCATCACCTCTGTGTATGCAAACTACCCTGGCTCCACCCATGACAGTTTCATATACAGAATGTCCGCCCTGAGCCGGGCCCTGGAAGCTGGGCAGCATGGCGACACATGGCTCCTAGGTGAGTACTAATGCCCTTGCACATGCATGCAAGTCACACACAGACAAATATACCAACCCTAATAATCTGAACAATTATCACCTCCCCAGGGGACAGTGCCTACCCTCTGAGCAACCACATGATGACGCCAATCCGGAACCCCACCACACCACCCCAGGTAAGATACAACGCTGCCCATATTGCAACCAAGGGCATAGTGGAGCGCACATTCGGAGTGCTCAAGTCACGTTTCCGCTCCCTTGACCGCTCTGGTGGGCAACTACTCTATGCACCAGAAGTTGTGTGCAGGATCATTGTGGCAGCATGTGTCCTGCACAATGTTGCAACACGGCAGGGCGTCCCGGTGGACATGGTGGTGCCCCCACATCCCCAACCACAGGCACAGGCGCTGCCCATGGGAGGGGACAGGGCATGTGGCGAGGTAGCCCGGACCCAGCTTGTGGCCACATTTTTCACCTAAACTCCCACCCCTGCGGAGTGCACACAGGCCTGGCACATACCAGGTGACAATCGATGATGACAAAGTGACAGTCAACTGTCACAACCCTACCACCCTGAGATAGTTGCCATGGAAGTGCCACATCGTCTGCATCCCTAGCTACTTAAACACAAGCTATCCTGTGCAACCAAAATGCACACATATGACATGTGACATGACATGAGCCATACACAAGTATTACAAGGCACAATGAGGCAGGGGGGGGGGAACAAGGGAACACAGAGAACGGTACTACTAGGCCAGGTGTCATTGTGATTGTGCAAGTGCAGGGGTAGGGGGAAGGGAAAAGTGCAAGGGTGGGGGGGAGTCCAGTACAGGGGAAGTAGGCCAAAAAATTATACATAGGTCGCCTGGTGGCAACTGCTAAGGTAAGTGCAGACGAGTGCTGGGAAGGGAGGGCTGTAGGGATAGAGAGACAGTACTGCAGTGCAGGGGTTGCCAGGGTGGCAGTGCAAGTGGACAGTGGCTGGGCCAGGGACCGAGGTTGGTGAGAGTGGCCCAGTTGCAGCTCCTGTGCAGTTCCAGTGAACAATTCTGCAAGGGAGAGGCAGAGAGTAAGCAGAAGCAAAGAGGAAGGTCTTGAGGTGCTTCCAGAACTGGAGATGGTTCCCCTCAAGTTCAAGTCAGGAAGTCTGTTCGAGGGGGAGGGCCCTGCTGCGGAGAGAAACCTACCCCCAGCTAGTTGCTCTGAGAAGCGAATGACCTGGACATGCAAGGTGTGCATCACACACACCTGCAAAACAGGCCATGGCCATCACTGTCATGTCAGTCAAACCCTCCCAAACATCAACATGACATGGCAAGCAATACCCATACACCGACCCAGTAACGATAAGGTACACATTTCCATGTCCTAAATGTACAGTGGCATCGGACAATGATGCCTGACCCGGAATCCGATGAAATGACAGACCAACAAAATGTCCCACCAAAAATAAGTCGATTCCAAATGCATTACAACAGTCGTAGACGTAACATCACAATGAATGCCTGGCTATATGCACATGATGCATTGCAAAATGAACACTGCAGCTCATGTGTGCAATGTCCTACTCCTGCATCACACTGCTCAGCGCACAGCACAGTGAACAGCCATTGCGTGTGATGCACACCCTGAGCATCACATCTAAGTGACAGACTACATCAAACATCAAATTAGGCATGTACTCGAACCATAATCGGTCACAGAACATGTGCTGGCGGGACACAGTGGGCACCAGAAGGCAAACAGTGTACACGTGGATATGCAAGGGTGGGAGTACATGGAGTGCATCCGAGTGCAAGTGTGTGGTTCTGCAAGGACATGCACTCCACATATGCATGTGCACTCAAGTGACCATCAGTGTTCCCTACACATCACATGTGAACATCCACCATGTGTACACCCCAGCATGTCAAACCACTACTATCCCCTCGCACCTGAAAGGAAAACACAACACATGAACAGGCATTGATCAGCAGAACACAACATGTACATAGGACAACAACATTACAATGTCAGAGTTCCCATCACACTGCAGGGCAACGCAACTATCAACAACAACCCCCCCCCCTCGCAAATGACCATGACCCACTGAACAACTGCACCTGGGTCATGGAGCCTCCAACCCTCATTCCCACCTGGCCACAGGATCACCTTTACCCTTCGTGTCCATCTCCCACCTTGTGTGTAAAGAGATGCCTGAACCCTCAGAATCCACACTCATTTCCAAAATCACATAATCCAAGGCATGAAAAGGAACCCAAACACCCTCCAGTAGATGACTTGACATAGCAGTACGTCTCAAAGGCCAAGTACTACCACAATGATGCAACAACCAAGGTAGCACAGCAAAACAATGTCACGACAGGATGTGAGACATGTGTGGTACATGACATAGGATGATGCACCATGAATGGATGTGTACTGTCACAGATCCCCTGTACAGGCGCTGGAGTCTCATGAAACAACCACCCACACCATGTCCCGGGTGCCTGCAAGGTCAAACTCACACAGGCCCCTGAGATCCTGGCGGGGAAAGAGGTTCAGGGATATGCAGTCGGGACAGGTGTAGACACACTGGATGACTGGAATGCGTGGCAGGTGAGGGGAGTAGGAATGAAACATGAAACCAGGGAATGCACGAAAATGTACAACCTGCATGAACACATGCACAATCCAAACAAACTTGGACATCATTGTCATGGCCTTCTGTAGTCCAGGCTCAGGAGTGGTACGAACCAACCACCCCCTCTAGGGTTTTGGCGCCTGCAAGTTCGGGGCTTACACAGGCATCCGCAACCCCAGTGGGGAAAGAGGGTCAGGGAACATTGCTTGGATAGGCATGGGAAGCAGGAACACCGGGTAGAGGGTACAGGTTTCGAAATTGCATAGGATCACGGGTGATTAGGGTAAAAAACATACCAAATAGGACCACACATACATCCATGCATCAGTACACTCCCCAGCAAGCCTATGCAGGGCAGTTTGTAAGAAAATACAACAAGACACTTAGCTCTGGTTTTGAGTGCTGGCCTCCTGCCTGCGCACTCTCAGGTCCGGTTACAGGAGCACTGCAATGCTGCAAAGAGAGACACAGTCAGCCACCTGTACGTGCCAATTACACAAAAACACAACACAAAACATGCCCCATAACAACATACAACTCTACAAACAGACAATCTGGTGTAGATGCTTCGTACCCATATATAACATCACCCCTGTGACGGGTCATTCGCAGTCAATGCAGTAAGTCAGCCGCTGGTGGGTGCGTGGCAAATGGAACACCAATGTGTCACAATTCACACAACATGCAATGTTCCCTGGGTAAGCAGACAGACCCATATGGCAAGCCATGACTACAGAGCAAGTTGCGTACCACCATGACCAAAACAAAGTTGCCAGTGCATTTATCATGAAGTACGTGGAATAGACATGCACTGCACCCGAGTATGTCCCTTGCTGTATGTCCCTGTGAGCTGCCCCTTTCCATGTCTTGGAAGGCTACATGGTTGATACAAGTGCCTCAATGAACCTTGGTGTACCGCAGGGTATGTGCCACTGCCCCCGCATGTGTCCCAGACAACCCTACTATCAACAGCCATCAGTCCACAAACACATCTGAGCTGCATTGTGTGCTTCAACACCAATATTTGTCTAAGCTCACCCTCAGTGCTGTGACTAAGCCTGCACGTGCAACTCGCCTGGTGCAAGCTTTGCTGTCTCGTGGCCCCCCTGTGATGCTCACCTTGCCTGGAGTTCCTTGGAACATGTCAGCAGTTCTAGGATGTGGGTCTGCAATCACTGTGGCTCTGCTTGTGCACACATGTGCATGTGGGCACCAACAAACGGGTCAGGAATTACGTCGTCCAATGGGCCATGTCTGCTGGCAAAGGTGCTCTGGTGCCTCATCCCCCTGCAGAAAGTGCATGAAACACATGATTAATGCATCAAAGTGATCTGTGTGTGTCTCATCAGGCATCTCATTACTTGACCATGTCAGAGAGTCACATCACAAATCACACCATCAGTCCGTCTTTCACCTCCAAAGTGTGGAACACTATCTACAGCATGATTTGCAACAAGCACGTGTACAGGAAAGATATGAAACATAATACACAATGCATAGCAATCAATGTCCACATTAATCATGACACGCCCCATCTAGCAAAAGCTGAACAGTGGACAATTACACCTAAATCATCCCCACTAGGGGTGTCAACACAAGTCAAAAAGCACCAGACATGCCACAGATATGACAGTCCAAAGCCCTTGTGTAAAAATCTGTTACACCGAACCATCCTTGCGAGCCCATGGATAAGGGAGGCAGGAGTGGCATATGTGAGTCAAGGAACCCAAGCAGCAAACACATACACAAGACAACCATGAAGGGCCCAGCTGGAACAGACAGTGGATGCCTTCAAAAACCACAAGGCACCGCACTGTCACATGTAAGCACAATAGACTACAAATTTTAAACTAACTCAACTATTAACTAATTACACTAACTATGGAAAACCTACATTACCTATTTAAACTAACTATCAAACAGAAACTTAACTAACTAAACTAAAAGAAAAATCAAAAATGGCCACATACGACCCGGGGGGGAGGGGAGGCACCCAGGAGGGGGGAGGTACAGGGTGCTGCTCAACATCCACATGCGATGATGCTGAGCCAAAAAAAAATACCTCCATGGGCTCAACGCCTTCACAGCACGACCTATGTGGGAGATAGATGGTCGTCCGAGTCTGGCTCATCCTGGTAAGGAGGACGTGGCACAGTAGCCTGGCCACGCCTAGCCGCAGCTTGCCCCTCGTCGGCAGCAAGTCTGCCGGACAGGTGAGCCTGGTTCTGTGTGGCGATGTTACATAGGTCTGCATGCAGGACCTCACGTGAAACACGTGCTTCCTCTTGCAAGGTAGCACGTGTAACACGGAGTTCCTCCTGCAAGGCCTGGCTGGACAACCGCTGCACCTCCCGGCAAGCCTGTAGCTCAGCCGAGATGGTGCGCTCAAGCTGTGCAAACCTCTCCTCTGCCTGCTGCCTCTGGGACATCATAAGGACACCCAGAGTGGATCTGAGGGAGGCATACTCCTCCCTCAGGGCATCCATGTGCGCCTCTGCGTGAGCAGCAATTGCTTGACGCAGAGACGACATTTCAGCCTGGCGTGCCCTGTCTGAGGCCGCCATGCCCAGCCTGAGTGAGCGGGCCGTGGACCGTGCCGCCTGCTGCTGGAGAAGCACCTGCCTAGCAGGGGGGAGCACAGATCGGGCCACACGCTCCATGCTGTCAGCGATGTTCTCCATTGCTGCCCCCTGCCGTTCTGAATTGGCAGTCATGTCTTGCTCCCACTCAGTATACAGCGGTTGCGCGCGGCGACCGCGTTGCCGGGCTTGACCCCTGCGGGACCCAAGGACCGGGGGTCCTCGCTGTGTTGGCACCGCCTGCGGCTGCACGACTACATGCCCCCGTCGACGTGATGTCCCAGGCACATCAGTGACTGGTGTGGAGGGTGACCCTGCGTCCCGATCCACCACGGGCGGAGGAACCAAGACTGTCTGATCCCTCAGTGCAGGGGTCGCAGACAGAGGAGTGTCCACATCAGAATCACTCACCCCTGACACATGGACTTGATGGTCATCCAACTCAACATGGACGTCAGAGTCGTCATCAAGGCTGGACTCATAGGCAGCCAGAGACAGGATGGACTGCAGCAATTGGGGGTTTTCGTGGCCTACCACCCCACGACCCCCACTAGTGCCGGGTTGATGTGGTTTTACCAACCCTGTGTCTGGCATGACAACACCATCCTCTGCATCCATTGCGTCATCACCTGAAAAATAGAGAGGAAAAGGTCAGTACACATGTCAGAAGCACACAACACACACACACACACACCGACAGCAAAGGCATCTGGCAGACATGTGACACACAACATATGACCTTGCATGCATGCTGGGTCTACTTAGAATAGCTTCTGTGATCAGACCTGTTGAAAGGTGGCAGTTTGCATGGAAGTGGGTCTATGCAGTGCAGAAAATGTGTACGCCACTCACTACCTACATGTACAAGCACTCCATGGTGTGTGCCAGGAAATGTGAAGGCAGTGCAATGTCAAAATCAGACATCACGTGCATTGTGTATTCAATGTGTACCATGTCTAGAAGGCAAGCACCCCTCCACCCCAGTACCAAAGCAGGGATGCCTAGCATGGTATCAAAAGGCTGACCATACACCTGTGTATTGACAAGCAGTGTTGACTAGCATCAACAGCTTAATGTGATTTCAATTACAACACTGCAAATGATGCTGGGACAGTGGGCAGGACACATGATGGAAGATCCGGAGGCCGGCCACGTGTGAAGAAGACACGACAAGAGTTGGACAGAGTCATTGGCCATTGAACAGGCTGAGGCCTGTGAGCCACACAGATTGTCAGAGCCTAAACATGTGTGCAACGCAGGACTGAGCCACAGTTGACATGGGGAGGCCGATAATATGGCAGGCAATGTATGTAACCAAGGACTCATATTACAGTGATCATCCAGTCAAGGACACATAGGGGCATGTGTGCAATGCACATGGAGCATGAATGGGCACTCATGTCCCTGCGGGACATCTGACCCATGCACAGTACAAGTGGGATGCCCTGCATCGAGTACTAAGGCTGTACCACACGGCATATGTCTGGCAGTTACTAAGCTGGAAGTTAGCATCTACACATGACACATGAACATGAAACTACACATTGGCAAGAATGTAGCAGACCAGTGCAAAGGTGGAACTGGGGTGCAGAGTGGCGGAGGAGGGGCAAGGGAGCATGGCCACATGGAGTCCCGCATGCAGGCAGAGGAGACATGCATGACGGTGGCATTGCATTACTTACACATCAGAACCATGTACAGGTCACATGTAGCAGCAATCATGCACAACACATCCCACAAGTGAAACACAAACGTCCTCAACAACTACGCATCAACACTCACTGGACTGGGCATCAAAGTCCAGCATCTCTCCCACACCTTCGACCAATTCTGGTGGTATGAACTCCGCAACGAGAGCCTCATGCGGAGTGAGTTCTTCCTCCTCTGGTGCAGGCCCACCGCCAGTCACCAGAGTCAAGTTGTAATTTGAGGCACGCTTGGCCTTAGTGCTGCGCTTGATGTCATTCCAGCGCTTTTTTCACTCCTGCGCCGTGCGCACCTCATGGCCGAATGAACTGACATGTTCCGCCACATGCTTCCAGTGGGTGTCACGTTGGGCAGCCGTAGTCTGACTATTGGCACCCACTAGCATGTCACGGCTGTGTCCCCGCACGTAGTCCACGAGGAAGTCCAGTTCCTGCTTACAGAAAGGCTTCTTCCTCGACGTGCAGGAGGTCGTGGCTGTGTGTGGGGTCCCAGCCTGTGCTGCAGATGCAACCTTCCTCCTCTTGGACTGTGGCGCAGACCCTGGCTGGCTAATGCCGCCCTGACCAGTATGGCCAGTGGGTTGGGTGGATTGAGCCGAGGGAGTGGCAGGTGGAGGGATGACCAAAGGCCTGACTTGTGTCAGTGGCAGCTGGGTGCCCACTAATGGACCCTGCGCAGCAACATCAGCTGTGGCAGGGTCATTGACCGCAACGGTCCTGGTTGGCAGACTCACAACCGGGGTGCTGTTGGGTGCATCTGCCCCTGCACTTGCCAACACCCGGCTGTTCGGGGCAGCAGATGACATGACTGCCCCAGGGACACGTGTCTTGGTCTGAGCAGCCCGGCCTGCCCCAATGGTTTCCCCCCTGGCCTGTTGGAGATCTACCAAGGGCTCTTCAAGTGCCAACGCAGCCTGCGCTGGCAGACCCTGAGCCTGGGTGGCGGTGTCCACAACTGCACCTGCAGCTACCGCTACCCTTGGGCCCGTGGCAGTCGATGAAACGGACTGCCGGGTCATACGGGTGCCAGTGCCAGATGCAGGAGCTGCATCCCCCTGAACCACAGGGGGTGGTGGCATGGCTGCACCAACACATGGCACAACATTGTGCTCAAGTGGCGCACCCCTGCCTCTTCCCCCTCTGTGGCTGCCCTGGACACCCTGGAGTCCCCCTACTCCCTGGTCACCACGGCCACGTCCCCGACCACGCCCGCCACGAGGAGGACGCCCAGCTGAGGCGCCCCTCACCTTTGGTAGCCTCCCTACCATGGCACAGATGTAATAGTGCTGGCACAGATGGAGTGGTGCCAATGGGAGGTGTACAGCACAATTGACCTGGGCAATTGGGGTGAAGGGGGTGGGAAGCAAGATGTTAACAGCCCCCCTGCACCTGCAAGGCTGTATGTGACCCCGGTGATGTGTTGACGGGTCACGCAACGCTCAGGCACCCCAAAACTGCAGTAAAACCGTGCACGCAACCCTGCAGCCTACGTGCGTGGATTAAACCTCCCGCAGTACGCGGTGGCACCCAGTAACACGTATAACGCGTACGCGTAGGACACGCAGGCTACGATGACATCGAAAATGGGTGCGATACACAGGGGCACCCGCAGTGGGAAAAGGAGCGTTTGCGACTCACCGTCTGACTAGCGCGATGCAGAAAAACACGCGTAGCCAATACCCCCGCCAAAAGAAGAGATACGTCCTTGAGAGCTGTGAAGTAGATGGCGCGCGAAACAACTGGAAGCAGCAACACACGTCGGTCTCCACGAAAGGCACGTACAGCGAACTGCTGGGCCCGCTCACCTTTAACCCGTGCTGAGGGAAACGCGCGCGTCACGTCACATTTGATTACGCGCATTACACGCGGACGTGCAGTTTTTCACGCGCGCATGCTTATGCATGGGCCCTTTCCTCCTATTACACGCGGACGTGCAGTTTTTCGCGCGCGCTTACGCGCATTACACGCAGCGTGCAGATTTTTCACGTGCCTAATCACTCCGTATCAAGCTGGCCACGCGAAAACACACGGAAGACTACGCTCCTGCCCAGAAGGCCAATTCACTGGCCCCCAGTGCCCCAAGCAGCCGCCCACATGCCATCTGCTGCTGCCTGCCTGCCTGCCTGCTGCCACCGTGCCCTGCCATTTGGTGCCTGCACATCAGCCATCTGCAGGGGTCCAGTTGCTGTGTCCACCCCTGCTGGTACAGAAGAGTCCCGACTCAAATGACATCGCTCCACAGCCCAGCCCCAGGACCCAGTTGGTCACCCACTCCTGCCCCTGGGGTTGCCATGTCGAGCACATCCACATCTGACACCAGTTGCAACCCCCGGCCAGAGGGGCAGAGGGGCAGAGGGGCACCAGCTTCACTGCCACCGAAGTTGGTGTCCTGGTGGAGCATGTCCTGGGGCAGTATGATGCCCTCTTCGGATCGTCCCACGCCAACAGGGAAGGACGGGAGAGGACGCGGAGGGGGTGGCAACCCGCACCATCCAGAAGGTCAAGAAGCGCTGGGAGGACTTGAGGTCCAGGACCCTCATGAAGGCCCGGCGCCTCGTGGAGGGGGGCCGGGGCCGCATGAGTTCCATCCAGTTGAGGGTCCTGGAACGCGCACACCCAGCGCTCCACAGCCAGGTCCTTGAGAGGGAGACCCGTCTGGAGTTGAGCGGTAAGTGGCCAAGCATTGCTGTGTGAGACAGGGCATGTTGCAGTGTGCTGGTTGTCTGATACTTGCCTGCATGTGTGACATAGGCCATGTACGCATGTATGTGTGCAGGGACATCATGGTAATGCATGTGCGACCTGTAATGTGTGAACCGCATGGTTGTTGCATGTGTTTGAATGTGACATGGGGAGCCCTGTGCAGATTGCACACATGACAGCATGGAAGTCTCTGTTCCTGGAAATGGGTGGGGGCCTGGTGGAGGCTGCCCCTGGTGGCTGGTGGGTGGGGGTGCTGGGAGACATGGGTGGGGGCCTGGTGGAGGCTGCCCCTGGTGGCTGGGGGGGTGGGGGTGCTGGGAGACATGGGTGGGGGCCTGGTGGAGGCTGCCCCTGGTGGCTGGGGGGTGGGGGTGCTGGGAGACATGGGTGGGGGCCTGGTGGAGGCTGCCCCTGGTGGCTGGGGGGTGGGGGTGCTGGGAGACATGAGTTGGACATGGGTGGGGGCCTGGTGGAGGCTGCCCCTGGTGGCTGGGGGGTGGGGGTGCTGGGAGACATGGGTGGGGGCCTGGTGGAGGGTGCCCCTGGTGGCTGGGGGGTGGGGGTGCTGGGAGACATGGGTGGGGGCCTGGTGGAGACTGCCCCTGGTGGCTGGGGGGTGGGGGTGCTGGGAGACATGAGTTGGACATGGGTGGGGGCCTGGTGGAGGCTGCCCCTGGTGGCTGGGGGGGTGGGGGTGCTCGGAGACATGGGTGGGGGCCTGGTGGAGGCTGCCCCTGGTGGCTGGGGGGTGGGGGTGCTGGGAGACATGAGTCGGACATGGGTGGGGGCCTGGTTGAGGCTGCCCCTGGTGGCTGGTGGGTGGGGGTGGTGGGAGACATGGGTGGGGGCCTGGTGGAGGCTGCCCCTGGTGGCTGGGGGGTGGGGGTGCTGGGAGACATGGGTGGGGGCCTGGTGGAGGCTGCCCCTGGTGGCTGGGGGGTGGGGGTGCTGGGAGACATGAGTTGGACATGGGTGGGGGCCTGGTGGAGGGTGCCCCTGGTGGCTGGGGGGTGGGGGTGCTGGGAGACATGGGTGGGGGCCTGGTGGAGGGTGCCCCTGGTGGCTGGGGGGTGGGGGTGGTGGGAGACATGGGTGGGGGCCTGGTGGAGGCTGCCCCTGGTGGCTGGGGGGTGGGGGTGCTGGGAGACATGAGTTGGACATGGGTGGGGGCCTGGTGGAGGCTGCCCCTGGTGGCTGGGGGGGTGGGGGTGCTGGGAGACATGGGTGGGGGCCTGGTGGAGGTTGCCCCTGGTGGCTGGGGGGGTGGGGGTGCTGGGAGACATGAGTCGGACATGGGTGGGGGCCTGGTTGAGGCTGCCCCTGGTGGCTGGTGGGTGGGGGTGCTGGGAGACATGGGTGGGGGCCTGGTGGAGGCTGCCCCTGGTGGCTGGGGGGTGGGGGTGCTGGGAGACATGGGTGGGGGCCTGGTGGAGGCTGCCCCTGGTGGCTGGGGGGGTGGGGGTGCTGGGAGACATGAGTCGGACATGGGTGGGGGCCTGGTTGAGGCTGCCCCTGGTGGCTGGTGGGTGGGGGTGCTGGGAGACATGGGTGGGGGCCTGGTGGAGGCTGCCCCTGGTGGCTGGGGGGTGGGGGTGCTGGGAGACATGGGTGGGGGCCTGGTGGAGGCTGCCCCTGGTGGCTGGTGGGTGGGGGTGCTGGGAGACATGGGTGGGGGCCTGGTGGAGGCTGCCCCTGGTGGCTGGGGGGTGGGGGTGCTGGGAGACATGAGTTGGACATGGGTGGGGGCCTGGTGGAGGGTGCCCCTGGTGGCTGGGGGGTGGGGGTGCTGGGAGACATGGGTGGGGGCCTGGTGGAGGGTGCCCCTGGTGGCTGGGGGGTGGGGGTGGTGGGAGACATGGGTGGGGGCCTGGTGGAGGCTGCCCCTGGTGGCTGGGGGGTGGGGGTGCTGGGAGACATGAGTTGGACATGGGTGGGGGCCTGGTGGAGGCTGCCCCTGGTGGCTGGGGGGGTGGGGGTGCTGGGAGACATGGGTGGGGGCCTGGTGGAGGCTGCCCCTGGTGGCTGGGGGGGTGGGGGTGCTGGGAGACATGAGTCGGACATGGGTGGGGGCCTGGTTGAGGCTGCCCCTGGTGGCTGGTGGGTGGGGGTGCTGGGAGACATGGGTGGGGGCCTGGTGGAGGCTGCCCCTGGTGGCTGGGGGGTGGGGGTGCTGGGAGACATGGGTGGGGGCCTGGTGGAGGCTGCCCCTGGTGGCTGGGGGGGTGGGGGTGCTGGGAGACATGAGTCGGACATGGGTGGGGGCCTGGTTGAGGCTGCCCCTGGTGGCTGGTGGGTGGGGGTGCTGGGAGACATGGGTGGGGGCCTGGTGGAGGCTGCCCCTGGTGGCTGGGGGGTGGGGGTGCTGGGAGACATGGGTGGGGGCCTGGTGGAGGCTGCCCCTGGTGGCTGGGGGGTGGGGGTGGTGGGAGACATGGGTGGGGGCCTGGTGGAGGCTGCCCCTGGTGGCTGGGGGGTGGGGGTGCTGGGAGACATGGGTGGGGGCCTGGTGGAGGGTGCCCCTGGTGGCTGGGGGGTGGGGGTGCTGGGAGACATGGGTGGGGGCCTGGTGGAGGGTGCCCCACAGTGCTGGGGGGTGGGGGGGTGGGGAACAGGAGTTCGACATGGGTGGGGGCCTGCTGGCAGGTGCCCCACAGTGCTGGGGGGTGGGGGTGCAAGGGGACATGTGGCTTGGCTGGGGGGCATGGCCATGGTGGATGGGCTGCCTGTGGGACATGACATGGGGTGCAGGGTAGTCCCCTGTGGTGTGGGATGCCTGCAGAGGTCGTGGAGGGGGTAGAGGGGAGACCTGGGAGGACCCACACTGCCAATTCACGTCTTGAACTTCCCGCACACCCACCACCCGCGCACCCCTGAAATCCACGTACCCAGGCCAATCGCGTGTAGACTTTCTCGCGCACCCCTGAAATCCACGTACCTAGGCCAATCGCGTGTAGACTTTCTCGCGCACCCCTGAAATCCACGTACCCAGGCCAATCGCGTGTAGACTTTCTCGCGCACCCCTGAAATCCACGTACCCAGGCCAATCGTGTGTAGACTTTCTCGCGCACCCCTGAAATCCACGTACCCAGGCCAATCGCGTGTAGACTTTCTCGCGCACCCCTGAAATCCACGTACCCAGGCCAATCGCGTGTAGACTTTCTCGCGCACCCCTGAAATCCACGTACCCAGGCCAATCGCGTGTAGACTTTCTCGCGCACCCCTGAAATCCACGTACCCAGGCCAATCGCGTGTAGTCTTTCTCGCGCACCCCTGAAATCCACGTACCCAGGCCAATCGCGTGTAGACTTTCTCGCGCACCCCTGAAATCCACATACCCAGGCCAATCGCGTGTAGTCTTTCTCGCGCACCCCTGAAATCCACGTACCCAGGCCAATCGCGTGTAGACTTTCTCGCGCACCCCTGAAATCCACGTACCCAGGCCAATCGCGTGTAGACTTTCTCGCGCACCCCTGAAATCCACGTACCCAGGCCAATCGCGTGTAGACTTTCTCGCGCACCCCTGAAATCCACGTACCCAGGCCAATCGCGTGTAGACTTTCTCGCGCACCCCTGAAATCCACGTACCCAGGCCAATCGCGTGTAGACTTTCTCGCGCACCCCTGAAATCCACGTACCCAGGCCAATCGCGTGTAGACTTTCTCGCGCACCCCTGAAATCCACGTACCCAGGCCAATCGCGTGTAGTCTTTCTCGCGCACCCCTGAAATCCACGTACCCAGGCCAATCGCGTGTAGACTTTCTCGCGCACCCCTGAAATACACGTACCCAGCCCAGTCGCGTATGGAAACACCCGCACCCCCCTGGAATACACGCTCCCAGCTCTGCGTTTGCTGCTGCCCTTTGCGCTCGGTTGGGGATTTTGATGGCTTTTCCCTGCGCGAGAGGCGTTCTTGGAGGCGTAACTGGCGCTGTTGCAGGGTCGCTGCGCAACTGTGCGCCACGGCTGGTTTTGGTGGCTGGAATCCATGAATACGCTGTGCGCGGAAATGGATTTTAGCGCACGCGGCTGGCGCAGGGATTCGCACGCGCACACTGTGCGCCAGCCGCGTGCGCCACTTGTGCGCTGAATTCTATGAATCGGCCCCTAAGTGTTTTCATTTGTCAATCGAAATTGATTTTCTAAAACTATTGCTGATTTTTTGGTGTTAAAGGTTGGGTAGGTGTGCGGACGGCATTTGCATTCTGGGACTTCAGGTTTTGCTTTTCATGTTTTAAATTTGAGACTGCAAGTTCTGAATTGCAAATAATTGGTAAGAGACTAAAGGACAAACTGCTTTGTTTCTGCTTCACTGCTTTGCTGGCTGCCTCCTCTTTCCCCTGCTGTGCAGCACACATTGCTCAGTTCATAAAAAATGCAAACTTGCAAACTTTATATTCAGATACTTGTAAGCTTCCATCCAGGATGGGGAAAATAAAGGTACAATCATACTCTTTTTTTCCTCAACATATTTTCATGATTTATATTTTGTCAGGTTGACTTACTATCTGGTGTATGTACTTTTAAGGCATCTCTATAAAGCAGCCTGTTATATTAGTGTTGGGAAGCCAAACATTAACGCATATATTCACCATTCCAAGTAATTTCTATAAAACATAGTATTCTTGGAAGCAGAAAAACAAAGATCTCAAATAACTAGAGCTGGGAATACATGGGAACAAGTACCTAAATTGCAGACTGGGCTCAAATCCCAGCTTCATCAGTTAATCAAAGTAAGCTATCCTAATCACATTGGGTCTTGTCGGACACATTTGTGACTCCCTACAATGGATTACATTTTTATACTGTGTGCTAGTAAAAAAGCCACACTCAGTCTACTGAAGTACAGAACTAACAAAGCCAACAATTATAGTTTGTAGTGATTTTTTTTTATTTGTTTATTTGTTGCATCATAGTCTCCACACAATATTTGCTGTCTCTAAATGTGTATTGGTCATATTTGGTAACTTGGTTATGGTTGCTGTTCCCGAAGTTAAAATATGTTAATTACATTTTAACAGATACATCCTATTTTCTGTATTTGTTGGCTACTTGTGAAGCAATTCGCTCTAGTTATCATTTTGAAATGAGAGCAAAATATTTGAAAATTAGGTTATAAAAAAGCTATAAACATTTTTGGGGATGAGAAATCTAGGAAGTGTTTCTTAGGCACAGCCTCTCTTGGCTTACTATATGACGAAACATACTGCAGGGGGACACCCAGGACTTTCTACTCAAGGATTCTCTTCTTAGCCCTCCCCTCAAATTGCAATGTTAGTGTAGGCTCTTGCTTGTTTAGCCTTGTACTCAATTGAATTGTCAGGTGTAGTCCTCTCTCCCACTATACAGGACTCTCAAATCTAGCTGTGCTTAGCCTTGTTCTTAAAATTCACTGTTAGGTGTAGGCCTCTCTCCCAATATACAAGACTCTCGAATCTACGGTGCATATAGCACGTGGCGACCACCACCCGAAAGGAACTTGGTATAGCTGACCCACATAAACTCTCACAACAACAGCAATCTATCTCTAATCCTCAACAGCACCCACCCATGTGTCTGACCTCTCTAGGGATGCTTAACCGAGCCTTGCCAGCCACCTATGTCCTAGAACGGCAACATGTACACACACGCATCTTCTAAACCAACCCCCTAGATCTCTCCAACGATATTGACTACGGTCACCAATGGAGTTCAACCAAGGAAAAAGTGCATTGAGGTCACACAAGTGGGGAAAGAGCGCTATATAAATAACAAAATACAATACAATACAATACAATGTAAGCATATTGTCTTAGTCAGCCATATCTCACATTTAAGCATATTGTTTAAGTCAGCCATATCTTGCATTAAGGCATTTTGTTTTAGTCAGCCATATCATGCATTTTGGCATATTGTTTTAAGTCAGCCATATCTTGCATCTAAGCATATTGTGTTAGCCAGCCACATCTCGCATTTAGGCATATTGTGTTAGTCAGCCATATCTCGTATTTAAACATAGTGTTTAAGTCAACCATATCTCACATTTAGGCATATTGTGCCAGTCCGCCATTTCTCGCATCTAAGCATTTATTTATTTATTTATATTTATATAGCGCGCAGACAGCCCAGGGGCATTGTGGCGCTGTTACTTGCAGGAGCTTAGTTACAGGGGTACAGGAATGGTAGCAGTTGTTGGCACATTATGATTGCTACAAACATAGTTGTCATTACAGCTCATGCATTTGGTCATTACATTGCATCTTATGAAGTGGGACATTTGATTAACAATCATAGTGCTGCGAGGGACCTTATGTGAAGAGGATGGTTTTCCTAGCTATACGGAAAGTAGTGAGGGAGGACTCACCTCAGATTGTGGGAGGTAGGGCATTCCAGTGTGTAGGTGCGAGATATGGGAAGCTGGACCCGCCCGCTCTGGCTCTTTTTACTAGCGGCACACAGAACATGTTGGTATACGGTGATCTGGTTGGCCTTGTGGAGGAGCATATTGTTGTTAGTCAGCCATATCTCATATTTAGGCATATTATGTTAGTCATTTCTCGCATTTAGGCATATTGTCTTAGTCGCCCATATCACGCATTTAGGCATATAGTTTTAAGTCAGCCACATCTTGCATCTAAGCATATTGTGTTAGCCACAATCCACATTTAGGCATTATGTGTTAGTCAGCCATATCTTGCCTTTAAGCATATTGTTTAATTCAGCCATATCTCGCATCTAAGCATGCTGCGTTAGTCAGTCATATCTTGCATTTAGGCATATTGTGTTGGTCCGCCATATCTCGCATTTCAGCATTTTATTTAAGTCAACCATATCTCACATTAAGGCATATTGTGTTAGTCAGCCACATTGGCATCTATGCATGTTGTGTTACTCAGCCATATCTTGCATTTAGGAATATCTTGTTAGTCAGCCATATCTCGCATTTAAGCATATTGTTTACATCAACCATTTATTTATTTATTCATTACATTTGTTATACGCCCAGACCCTGAGGTATCACGGCGTAGTTACAGACAGTGTGGATTATGCATTTAAATAGTACATGTTGACAATTTGACATATTAAAAAAACAATAGGGCAGTGAGACAGCAGAATAGTCATACAGGCTACATAGGAGTTAAATTAGCAATGAAGCAGGAATATCAGAATAGGGTTTGTTAGAATTGGTTAAAAAGCCAGGTTTTTAGGGATTCCTTAAATCGTTGAAAGGATTCTTCGTTCTTGATATTTGTCGGGAGGGCATTCCAGTGTTTAGGGGCTAGAACTTTAAAACTGCAGCCCCCAGCTCTCGAGTTTTTGTAGCGTGGGATTTCTAGGCAAGAATTTGTGTTGGATCTAAGGGTTCTAATGGAGGTTTTTTTGGACACTACATTGTTGATATATTTGTGGGCCTTGTTGATGATACACTTATGTGTGATACAGAGCGTTTTGTAGATGATTCTGGCTTTAATAGGAAGCCAATGATTTTCCCTCCTGATGTGGGAAATATGGTCAGACCTTTTTATTCCTAGTGCTGCATGTAGAGCCTTGTTTTGTATGAGTTGGAGTTTGGCGAAGTTGGAGTTTGATGTAACTAGAAGGAGTATGTTACAGTAATCCAACTTAGAGAGTATTGGGGCTCTTGCTAAAGTGATGCAGTTGATTGGGGTGAGGAATTTGCGGCTGTGTAATAAGTGGCTGAGGTGAGGGCACTTATTTGTTTTTTCATAGTTAGCTTGGCGTCTAATAATATTGTCTAATAATATTGTAATATTGTGCCATCAATATTAAATGTGGCATAGTCTGATTGCAGAGTGGACATTTCTATCGGGGAGCCAACAATGAGCAACTCTGTTTTTTGTCATTTAGGCAAAGACTGTTTTGGGCCATCCAGTTTTGGATTAGTACATAGATTTGATTGATCAGGAGGATGTCCTGCTGATAATTACCTGAAAGTGGAATCAGGATCTGGGTGTCATCTGCGAAGTTCGTGTAGATGACACCCATAGCATCCAGTGCTGCAAATAGTAGTTTTGTATAGGCGTTATAGAGAGTAGGTGAAAGACATGATCCTTGGGGGACACCTATGGAAACTGGAATGGGGTCGGCTGACTTTTGCCTATTAAGATACGAGAAGTTCTCTCGGCTAAGAAGGATTTTACCCATTTAGTGGCATCCTTGGAGAATCTGCAGTCCTTGTTGAGTGTGGCGCAGAGTTCGACCATATCTCGCATTTAGGCATATTGTGTCAGGTAGCCATATCTCACATTCAGGAAAATTGTTTTTGGTAACCATAATCTGTATGTGGGCCAATTGTCTGCTGTCTACTGTTGTGCCAGGTGCCCCAAATGTAGGTGTTACTGCATTCACTACTGTGCTCACATCTAGCTGCTTGTTTCCGCTGCTGTTGCCTCTAAACTTAGGTGTCTTCTCCCAACATTAAGTTACCTCACATCTAGCTAGTTGCTGCCTGCTGCCCCTTTCTCAAATGTAAGAAAAGGAAAGAGTTCCCAAAACGGAGAACTTCAGTCACCTGCACGCTGTCTAGGGCTGATCGCCAAATGATGTATGTATATGTAGCCAACATTTTTATTTCAAATCTAGAGACCTCAACTGATATTTAGGAAAGTAAAAATCTTTAAATATAAATTGTTATTTTTCATACATGCCTTTAGATTAGTCAAAACAATAGTTTTAATGAAATTGTAAAACAACTTCGGTCATCAAAACATAGTGAGGTGTTAGGTCCCAATGCGTTTCGAGAGGTTCTCTCTTCATCAGGGGGATTCTTCTTAATACATTTCTATAACCAATTTAAAGAACAATATCAAAATTGTGTCCACATTGTCAGACATAAGAGAATACATTGATATCTGGATTACAGAGTTTGATAGATATGCTAACGTATTAGACAGATTCAGCTGCTAATCAATCTCCTAATCAATGGAAAGATAGCTATAACTAGTGTAGTATATTCTAATAAATTGTAATAAATCAGTGATTTATGCACTAAACAAGACATAATTAAAATACAAGATTCCAATCTTACCTGCCTCATAGGATAGAGGGGTGGAAGAAACCACTATTCTGATTTCCATGTTAGTCTTGAACACAGACAATATGTACAGGATTTACAATGGTTTCTTTGCCACATGGTGAGCATGATTAAAAGCAAAAAAATGAAAAAACTGGAAATAAAACTCACTCATCTTCATTTTGCTAATGTGTTCATTATGTCTTGTTCTGTGTGGTCTGCTTGCACCTGAATACCTACAATTGAATCATGGTGGATCATATCTGTAAGAATGTGGGTATATGTGCCCCTTTTCATAGTATAGTATTAATGGGATAAGATGTCCCGAGTGGTGGATATACTTACTGAAAGAAAGAGCAATCGGAGTACAGCATCCTGTGTGCTATGTGGGCTCGAGTGTCCCCAAAATGGCTGCTAATTGTTATTGTGTGCCTTTTGTAGTGGCGTCATCGCGTAATTGCAAGGATGATGTCACCAATGTAAACATTCTAAGCCGTTGTTACTTGTTTATTCCAAGGAGGTTTGTACTTCCCACCGGGCTCAATGAAAAATGTGTATCTAAGAGGACTGGTCAATTCCTGGCCATAGACTGCCAGGAGATAATAGAGGAGACAAGCACACAGTAAATAAATAAAACGGACTGGGAAACTTTCCCTAAATTATGCTGCAAAGAGTACAACCAGGTTATTGCTCCACACAAATAAAACATTGAAGCTGATTATAGAGAAATGTCTGGTTTGGAATGCAATCCATATCCTGTAATGTAGTGAATGTAAGCCATATGTGGAGTAACGTATGGTTTGTTATACAAGACCTATCATCTGTTCCAGTACATATCATATACCGAATCTTAGGACTGGATAAAACGTGTAAACTGGGCTAAATGATATTTATGCACTACACTGAAAAAAGCTTGTAAACTGGACCTAACGATATAAATACACTAGTCGGTGGCAGGAAGGTAATTCTGACCATGATAGGTGCACAATCTAAAACACTAGCTCCAAAGGGTTATCCTCGTTTTTACATGCTCAGGGTTAAAAGCATTCAGATCAGGATCAAGAATACTGTGTACAGTTAAGATGACCATAACCTTAAAGAGTTTCTTGTATACAGCACCATGATCTCAATATTCGTTACATACGTGTATAGTTCCAACATGTTTTGCATATTTCTACTGTCCATGTGCCAGAACAGTCTATTCTCCCTTGCACCTTGACTTTATTTAACTTGAGTCATTGATACATTTCATTTTAAACCTAAGAGTGTGCATAGTGCATCATTGGATACACTTTCTCAAATGTAGGCATTTATCCCACTATTCAGGTGTTTCACATCCAGTTGCCTGTTACTTTTTTTCTGGTGTCAGGCATTTAGGTGTTCCCTTCCAATATTAAGGTATCGGACATCCAGCTACTTGTCTTCTGTGACCAGATCTTGCCGTCGCGGGAGGACAGCTCAGCCGCAACGTGTTTGCCTTGGAATCAAGACGACACGAAGCAACACAGGTTCGATCCCCGGGTCTGGCTTAGAAACCTGTGGGTATTTAAGCACATTAGAAATACGCAACTAAGACAAAACAATTACGCAACAAAAAAAAAAAAACGATTCCTGTAACACGGTTTAAAAATGCTAAAATAAAAAATAAAAAAAAATTCTCTGAAATGTAGGCATTTTTCTCCCACTATTCAGGTATCTCACATCTATTTGCCTGTTACTTGTTGCTGATGCCTGAGATTTAGGTACTTCCTCCCAATATTAAGGTATTCCACATCTAGCCATTTACTACTGCCTGCCATAGTCTCAAATTTAGGTATTCTCTGCAACCCTATTTATTCATCCCACATCTAGCCATTTGTTCTCTGCTGTTGCTGTCTCAAATCTAGGCGCTTCTCCCACGGTCCAGGTGTCACATCCAGCTGTTGACTAGTATCCGCTGCTCTGATATCAGGTTTGGGCGCCTCTCCCACTGGTCAGGTATCCCTTATCGATCTTTAACGACTGCAGTGTCTTAGACATGGGCGTTCTCTCACTCGGCACAGATACCTCTGACCTAATCATTTTTCACCTATTGCTGTTCACTCAGACCTGAACATTCCTCACTTGCCGCAGTGCTCCCTTATACAACCATGACTGGCAATCCCAAACTGGCAGGGACACCACGACAACCAAGATCACTGCTCCCCCCTCACAACTCTATCTGCACCACACTTACCCAGAGCATCACTCCCGCACACAGCCACTCACCACACGCATCACAACCCACAAACAAATGGAACCTTCTAGCAAGCCAGAAAGCAGCCCATCCGCCCTACCTCCTTCACACTAGCACCTTCTTTCATCAACTCCCCCTTGCACCCACCCCTGCATTCAAACCTTACACTCTGACCCATCACCCTCCCCCCTCACCACACCCTCTCCAACTCTCAGACCAAAGGGACTCTCTGGTGCACCAAGAATCACCCCTCCCTTGCCCTTCACACATACACCTCTGCAAATCCTCTCCTCACGGCCACTCTCTCCCTCCGGACAACCAGTGATAACGACCCTCCCCCCCTCTTCTACATACCACCCAGCATTCAATTCTCAAGCCATAGAAGCTCTCTGGCGCTCCAATCAACACGACCACCCCACAACTACTGCAACAGCTGTGCCAACTTTCAGGAACTCTGTCTCCAGATCAGTCCCCCTGCCCCCAACCCTCCCCGCCTTAGCCAGAGCCCCAAGGACCCCCACATATCACAACATATCAAACTCTCCTACGAGGGGAGCTCCTCTTCGTACCAGTAACCCTGAGCCACCCCCTGTATGCACATCCTCCCTACCTCCCACCTCGGACACACCCCACTCCCAGCCGCACTCCCATGAAAACCTGGCGTTACCTTGACAGCTACAACCCACTTGCACCACCCCCCACCTCTACACCGCCTGGCCCAACATCCTCGTCACCTGCTAGGCCCACATACAGCCCCTCACACATGCCCCTCCCACCCCTCCTCTGCACCCCCTCAACCTCCAACACCAGACCACCCTCATCCACCCCTTTCCCCCTCACTAAGCATTGCACGCTTGCCCTTTCCAGAACTATTGCTTCATCCCCTTTCCCGTCACACCCCCCTACCCTCTCTCACACTCCTCTTGCACCCAAACACACAAAACTAGAGAGCAGAGACCGGCCCTCACCCCTGACTCTTCATGCCTCACCAGGCCTGCATCGGTCGACCCACCTCACCTTCCCTAGCTCAGCTGTCAGGACCACCCTGTTAGCCATTCCCTGCTTCTCTCTCTCTGAACACGACCTCCTGCCCACTACATCTACACATCTCCCTCCCCCTGGACACGAACCCCACTCAACAACAAGCCAGACATCACCCAAAACCCTGGCACCACGCACCGCCACATCCTCCGACCCCCAATCTCCCACCTTTTTCCTCACACAAGCCGACCACCACCCGCTCACTCTTCCCGCTCCCGATCCACCTCACACACTCCCCACAAATAGAATCACTCACCCCAACCATCACCACCCCTCCAGTCACACAGTCTGTTCTGGCCCTATCGTCCACTCCGCACCCCCTGTGATCGACACCTCTCAGGCCACCCAAGTCCCTCCGACCATGATCCCCTGGGGAAAGACCCACCATGCCCCATCAAGTCACCTGTCTCCTTTTCAATGCCTGCTCTGTGGCCAAAAACAGACACAGAATCTTTGACCTCCTATCCTCTGGCAATCCTGATATCATCTTCATCACTGAAACATGGTTCTCACACGATTTCAAGCCAATCGCACACAAGGCTTTCCCTCCCGACTATTCGCTTATCTTCCACAACAGACCTTCCAGAGGTGGCGGGGTAGCCATCCTCCACAAACCTCACATCTCCATCTCACTCATTGAAACTCAGCACTGCACAGCTAACTAGGAATCCCTGCTAGTCAAACTCTCTCTGTTGCCCACTCTCTCACACAGCTTCCTACTCTTCTAAAGGCCACCTGGATATGACAGACATTTCGCTAACAGTCTCTGCGACTCACTAGCAACCACATTGGTTAACCACCCAGCACTCACCCTACTGGGGGACTTTAATATCTGGTTTGATGTGCCCAGCAACCCCATGGCCCAACCTCTAGTCAACAGTCTAGAGGCACTCAACGTTTCCCAGCATACCACAGGTCCCACCCACATTGGAGGTCACACCCTTGATGCGATTTTCAGTTCCTGCTATCTAGTTTCAGCATCCACCCCCAAACCCCTAATCTGGACAGACCACTCAGCCATGCCTTTCTCTGTATGCACACCCAAGGCCTGCCCTGTCCCTCCACATGATCACAAATGCTGGAAAAAAGTCAAGGTACTACCTGACCTGGCTGAAGCCCTGCTACGCACACTCTCAACACTCCCAGCCACAGATAGACCCATACCTATCGAATCCTTTGACTCTTGGCTTAAAGACTCACTCCTCACTCTCATCCCCTCGCACCCCACGGCCACCCGCAAAGAGCCAACCCTCAAATGGTTCACCCCCCACCTGAAGGTTTGCAAAACACAAAGCCGCTCCCTTGAGCGCAAATGGCGAGCACCCAAAACCCCTCATAGCAAGTCAGTGTTTACCCACCACCACTGTAACTACAAACCTGAGATCCGAAAGGCCAAAAAATCCTACTACAATAAAAGAATCCTGAACTGCCGCAGCAGCAGCAAAGAGCTCCACGCATCATCACAGAATTGGTGAAGCCCTCCTGCACCACCGCTCCGACCATGTCCACGCAAATACTCTGCAACTCCCTGTCTCAACATTTTTACAGAACATCATTGGACAGGACAGCCACCCTTATTGCCAAACTTTCCAACCTCTACCCCCACCCAACACCCGCTCCTCGAGATTCCACCTTCCTCCATACCCCCGTAATGCCTTCTTTCACTTCTTTCAACCCTATCACAAGTGAGGAGTTCCTTAAACTACTTTTCACCGGTCCCCCCTTGACTGTTGTCCCGCCTCTCTCCTCAAAGAATTATTCAGCCCCTCCGGCGCAGGAGAACGGGCGAGAACCATACTCAATGACTCCCTCACCTCTGGCATCTTCCGAGAACCCTTCAAAATAGAGCATGTCAAACCGCTTCTAAAGAAAGCGGGCCTCGACCCCCTCCAGACATTCAACTACAGGCCCCTCTCCAACACCCGATTCTTGGTGAAACTCATCGACTTCTCTGCATACTCCCAGCTCAACCTTGTCGTTGAGTCGAACAACCTACTAGACCCCTCTGAATCAGGCTTCTGGCTGCGCCACGGAACTGAAACCATACTGAACTCGGGGAGGGATGACTTCTAAGTCTCGGCAAACTATGAAGGATGCGCAGCACTTGTTCTCCTTGATCTCTCAGCAGCTTTTGACACCATTAACCACTCAATTATCCTTGACCGACTTCACTACCTAGCAAGTCCCGACAAGTCCCTCTTTGCCTCAGGACGCTCTGCAAAATGCTGTTGGAACTTTGTGTGTGTTTCAGTCTACAACGCTTCACGGTACTTACTGGAACTAGAGGCCGTTTTAAGGAGATTATTTTTACTGTGGATCACTAAATCTATAGTGCAAACATCTAACTGGAAGTTTATATTTCTTTTTTTTTTTTTTAAGTGTGACTACGCCCCCTGGGTTACCATTTCATAAAAGGAGCCGTCCGCGTGCACCAGCGCGCGCGCACCAAGCAAGTCCCGACAAGTCCCTCTTTGCCTCTTCGCCTCGGAGTCGTGGCCGAGGCTGTGGGAACTTCTCTGCTTGCTCAGGTGCTGTTTTAGGCATGGCAAACTCATTAAAAACAGGAATGCCGAAGGGTTTGCTTCCTGTGAATAAGCCCGTGGCGGCTAGGAACGTGGGTAGTAATGCTAAGATTTGCTTTCTTAATCACACGTCTACTCCGAAGGCGGAGCGGAAGGCGGTTACCTCTAAAGCCGCACCTAGCAACTGCATGGACATCAGGACATTTTGCAAGGATCCATTACCCTCAATGAACGATCCACTGACGGACAATGAGTTGAGTTCTTGTACACATTCAATTCCCGCTTTTGTCTCTAATGGGAATTTGCCTGATGCTAGTGAAAAGAAAAACTCAGAACTTCACAAACAAATACAATGTGATGGGCATCTAGGTTCAATCATTCCAATGTCGTGCTGTCTTCAACATGTCGTAATGACAACAATGAACACTTCAATCATGGACACCAGTCTTTTGAACTCGGTGCCATGTACAGCCTTAGTTGAAGCGGCAAAGGCGCCAGTCGAGTGTATTAAATCTGATGCTTTAATTATTGATTTGAATTCGCTTAACTCTGGCTTTTCTCCACAGCTTCTATCAGACAATTTATCTAAGTCACCTGCAATGTTTTCTAGTATTGGAACTGATTATTCAAGTATACATGTGTCGTTTTGTGCACCAACGCCGAGGAGAACTTGTGTCGGTGTTTACATTTGATAAAGTACCGATATGTTTGGCAAAATCACTTTCGCCGGCCTTGCCTGTCTCTTCTGTGGAACCGCTACAGAAGACAGATGTAGTCAACTTTGCGCCAAATAGTCATGCATTAATGGAAATTGCGTTCAAGGCTACTCAATTCTCACTTTCTGCCTTGTTTAAATGATATGATATGATACCCTTACTGAACAGGTTCATAAACAAGCTTTACAAATTGAACATCTGTTACTATGGCAAAAGAAAGCCATGCATAAATTGCAATCCAAATGTATAAATCCAGCACCGCAGGACCTGGTCCCCGCCACACGAACATCAGTAATGAACACGAGGCCTGCTGTTCCTTTGCCACCATTGGTAGTTGGACTGCACAGGCAGCGGGTGCTTCTGTGTTCAACCTGATTCCTCAAATTAATAGCATTATTGGGGATGTTGCCTTAAATGGTGACCCACACAATGCTGATAATCGGGCTAAAAATTGTACAGAGAGCAAAATAAATGCGGATATCACCGCTCAAGAAACTGTAATGAAGTCTCCACAAGCCGCATATACGGTTTTCTCAAAACAGGCAAAAAGTGGCACAAAACCGACCAATGTCCCGGTTACTAAGCTACCGAATATACCAACTACTAATGCAATTACAACTGCCCAAGCAATTTCCCAAAAATATCAGATGTTTCACTGTTCCAAGGTAAATAGAACGGAAGGTGGTACATCTAATCCAGCTCTTGCATATGCCCCTCTTGATACACTTGTTGACGAGGCAACCCCTCAGAGCTCGCAAACAAGCCCCAACAAGGGCAAACCTTCTTTGGAGATGCCACCTAAATCCCAAAGAAACAATGTCACAAATCTGGCCTTGAATATTAGAGAATTCCATTGTCAAGAGATAAGAAAAGCAGTTGACGCATATATGAGAAGTCAATCTGCTACTAAAATAGACAACCAACTTTCCACTTCCACGAGCACAAATGTTAAAGGCGTTAGTTTTAAGGATCAAACGGCCGAGGAAAATCTCTCGCCGATGGAAGTGACTATTAAGACTGCAGTGGTACGCAACTTACAGTTGGATACTGACAAAACCAGTGGCAATTTGCTACTTGGGCAGGTAGACACGAGAATGGTGCACCCTGCTTCTTGTTTAAGTACGCAAGTTTCCTTGAGTCCCGTAACATCTCAAAATGCTGTGCTGTCATAGATTACACCGGAAATGTTACATATAATTCAAACTGCTATGGGCCCTTGTTACAGCTCTGCCTCCTCTGCAGCACCACTTGCTCAATTTGCACCTGCTGTACTCCCTGTGATCTCCTAATAGGAGAGCCATGGCCGATTTTTCCTTCAGGTTGGCATGCAATGCCTCTGCGGCAGTACAATACGATCTGAATAGAAGAGCAATCCTAGCTATATTCTCTGATATTTCACGACTGGAGGACAGTTGTTCTACGGATTTGGTGCTGGTGGAATTCCCCAAAAAAGGGAACCTCCAATGTGTAAGCATATGGTTGAATTCTAGGCTGGTGCAAAATACAATTTGGCTTGCCAAGAAGGAGTTGTTCTTGTTGGGTTTTACACTCATTACTGAAACAACAGTGAACGATGAGATAAAAAAGAAAGAACATTACCAATCCAACTCTTATGGTCCTACTCATTCTATACTCAAAAGAATCCTTTGCAGTTTGAACCAACTAATTGCACTTGCAGTCTACTAACAAACAGAGCCTAACTAGTCCAACCTGTCGCAGTAAAAAACATTGCACTCCTAAATTGGAATACAAGGGGTTTTTCCCATCTGATTAACAATGACAACAGTAACCTAGCTCAATACAACATAATTATGCTACTAGAAACGTGGGACAATTACAATCTCTTTTTGAATCCAGCAACGAAGGCCTTGTATGGGAGACCCACTTCTGGTCTGCTTATTGCTATCAAATCTGAAGAAGGTATTTGAGCTCAGGCATGGGCAACGCCCGATGAATTTCTACAATTGATCAAACTAAAGGTTAACCATGAACCCTACGGCTTAATAAATGTGTATTGGAATCAGGTGGGAATATCGCACGGGTGTTTTATTAAATCTCTTGGCGACTTATGTAGTCTCATCGCATGGATACAGCCATATCACGAATTATAATCGCAGGAGATTTTAATTTAGACTGTACAATTGAACAGCCTTCTATCTATAATCCGAGTTTGGAAAAATGGGCAGCATTTGTATCCTCAAACAACCTGATTAGATTGAATGGTGCCTTCCCGACCGATATTCCCCCCCCATCCAACGTGGCATCGTGGTGGTAGTGCGTCAACGATTGACTTCATTTATGTGAACACGAATGTGTTTCAAAGTGTTACCAAGTTTTGTATTGTGGAAAACACATACAGTGATCATAATCAACTGGTAACCCACTGGCAATCTACGCATTTATCACCTGCTGTACAAGTAAACCCCTTGAGTGAAAATCATATGGTAAACAATAACGGTAACCGGCTATGATGGTCGGCGAAATCTCTAACATTGCTAAAAGATCAGTTGGTTTATCACACTCGTATAGGGTGTTCTGATCTGCAGCCCTGTTATTCTGACATGTTACATCATTTCCAAGGGGTTGGGTCTGGCAAATTTGTACGCAGGTGTCATATGCAGCGTCCTAAATGACATGTGTATGACGCAGCCACTAGAGCGAAAAAGACAGAATACCGTCTGCAGTTAAGAGCAGCCTATGAATTGTCAGTTAAACAAAGAGCACCTGTCTTGGTTCATATTAAGAAAACATATAAAAACTGTCTCAGATCAACCAGAGCGCATAGATTGCAGCATGATGGTGAACATATGCTGTCCGCAGTGCAGTCTAAAAATCTTGCTCTAACGTGGTCCCTGCTTAATAAGTCAATGCATTATTCGCAGGATATTATGCAAGCAAGTACTATCACAGAGCAAGATTGGAGTTCCCACTTACATGAGCGCTATGCGGCACCTCAGAATACTGTTGCCCATCTCCCATATGATTTGGGGCCCTTCTATCAAATGTTTGCCCTAGAGGATATTCTATTCTATATAAATAAGATCAGCAAGTCAGGGGCGTGTGGTCCCGGCGGTTTATCTAATAGGACACTTAAGAAACATCCTGAGTCATGGTCCAAGATACTCTTTCAAATATTTACGCTAATTAACACAACTCAAACTCTTCCAGTATCTTGGGCACATTCCTTAATTGTCCCGATTTACAAAAAAGGAGACCGCTCGTGCCCATCTAGCTATAGACCAAACGCGTTACTAGACGCCCCGGGAAAAGTTTTCACCAGACTGGTCTTGCGAGATTTCAGAGAATGGACTTGCACCAACCTGCTGCATGACCCATTTCAAATGGGCTTTGTGGTCGGATTGGGTACTAGTCCTAATGTGATGGTATTGAACATGGTCAAATCAAAATATGCAACAAAGAATCAAGTGCTCTATATAGCATATATAGATTTTCGATCAGCGTTTGATTCCATTGATCGGAACATCATGTACCATAAACTTATACAGCACAAATGTCCTCCCTCCTTACTTTCATATTAATACCACAGTCCAAGTTAGGTTAACTTTGGCGGGTAAACTTACTGCCAAATTGCATACATTTCGAGGTGTTAAGCAGGGATGCATATTAGCATCATCAATCTTAATTTATTTTTTTGCTTGATCTTGGTGTTGATTTACGGTCTGTTCAGTGTGATCCACCCAAACTGGGGAAACATAAAATTTCTCATCTGCTTTACGCTGACAACCTTATTCTTCTATCCCAAACTCCATCAGGGTTACAGCTGTTGCTTAATAAATTGAATGAGTATGTGTTAAGTAACAACTTTATCATTAATCTGCTCAAAACACAGATCATGGTGTGTCTCCCTCACACTAATACTAAATCTAAAGAGTATAAGTGGCAGTTACAAAACTTTTGTCTTTCTAAAGTGTCACAGTATAGATACTTGGGATTAAAATTTGCAGTATTTGCGTCCAATAAAATGAATGAACTTGACAGAGGTAACAAACTTCAAACACTAATATGTCAAGCAAGCATTTTAAAAGGAAAATTTGGGAAGTTTACATTGAATCATAGGACCTTCTACCAACAAAAGGTCATTCCTACCTTATTGTATGGAACTGATTGTCTTCTTCCTTTAAACACAAACTGGTCAAAACTAGAATCTCAGTTCTGGAAAGAGCTTTTGATGTTTCCTAAATCTGTGCCGCTGCCGCTTATTAGGCATGAACTAGGCTTGTTATCCCTTGAAGTTCAAGTTAAGTGGAAAATGGCAGCCCTATTGAGAAAAAGTATTTTAGGTTTACAAGCCAGCAATCTCTTGGGAATTATGGCTGAACATCTTCTAGCGCGCGATCAATTATTTACTAAAGAGTGGTGCGAATATACCTTGCATGCACTAGCTGATGCATCCATAACTCTTGATCTCTTGTTGGTGAACCTAGATCGCGCAAAGGTCAAATTATACCAATACGACTGGATAATAAATCGAAACTTGTGTTTTGGGTATACTGACTTTAAGTCAAATCCGTTTTTACATAAGCAATTTGGAAGTATGGCAGACTACCTTTCCAAATGTCCAAATCCCCAACTGCGTAATCTATATCTTAGGTTTAGGATGAACCTGTGGCCAACTCGTGAAATTTTGGTGAGAAGGCGAGTCATTTCAAAAGAGCTATTTTATTGTCGCTTTTGTCAAAACAAATCCCTAAAAGAAAACTTAGAGCATTGTCTAACTGTTTGTCCGAAGCTATCAAATCTGAGCAGCACACATTTCAAAAAAGAATGGGTAGTCCTATATGGTATAATGGAACCAGGGATGGTTTGCCATCATTTATTTAACAATGCCAAGCAAACAGTTTGCATAGTGATCATTCATTTTTTGTTGGCCATTTTTCCTGATATGCTCGTTTTTGATAGACGTATGCTATGATGTCTTGATGTTCAAATGATTAATTGTGATGTTAAAAATGTTGAATTTGTTGTTTTTTATGATGATATGATTAGATAATTTGAAAGGATGATTTTATTACCTAATACAAATTAATAATAAAAAATATATAAAGAATCTGAGATTCGGCACTCAACTGGATTGCATCTTTCCTCAACAACAGACAACAGATCACTCTCCTTCCCCCTTTTTCTCTCCACTGCAAGCCCAGTAAACACTGGAGTACCCCAAGAAGCCTGCCTTTAATTTCTTCTCTTCAACCTCTATATGACCCCTCTGCCATGGATCATCCGCTCGTACAATCTCACTGGCTTTAACTACGCTAACGACATCCAAATTATCCTAAAAATCCCCACACCAAGCTCCGTCCCACTACCTGACCTAGCAGCATGTCTCAGAGGTATAGACTTATCAAGTAACCACCTCCTTCTGAACACAGGGAAAACAGAGATCATAATGTGCAGCAATAGAGCTCTACTCCCGCAGCCCTTCCCATGGCCCCCCTCCCTCGGCATTCCCCACCTCCACCACAGTCAGAAACCTTTGCTTCACAATGGACTCGGGCCTAACCCTGTCCCATCAGGTCAATCGTGTATCCAAATCCTGTCACTACCACTTCAGGCTTCTGAGACGCATCTTCCCTTACCTCACCTACCCCAACAGACTGGCTGCAATTATGTCAATTGTCATGTCCAGACTGGACTATGCAAACTATATCTACTTGGCTACCCCGGCCTACCAACTTAACAAACTCCAAAGAGTCCAAAACGTAGCTGCCAGACTCCTTGCGCTGGAACGAAGGGATCACATCTCACCGGTTCTCCGCACCCTTCACTGGCTCCCAATTGGACTAAGTGCCACTTTTAAAATCCTATGCGTTACCCACCGAGCAGTGCACAAGGCCGGTCCGATATACCTACAAGAAAAGATTAGGCCTTACCTCCCAACACACATCCTAAGGTCCAGCACGGACCTCCTGCTAGGGGTTCCAGCCTCCAATTCAGCCAGGACTGGAGGGTCCGCCTACTCAACCTTGGCATAAACACTGGAACTCACTGCCTCCCCACGTTCGACACAACCAAGACTACATGGCCTTCCGTAAAAAACTGAAAACCTGGCTCTTTCCCTAAACCATGTACAGGGCCGCATAGGGCAGCTAAACCCTCCACCAATGGTCAGATTTTGACTAGAACGGTATTATTATTATTATCGCAGAAAAGTAGTAACAGACAGGTCACGGAACCCGGCTGAAGGGATCAGTCTACTCTGGGCCAGGTAGCTGCTGGCTCAACTACACTCGCCTAGTAGCGCCCCTTGTGTCAACAAGCTGATCATGCCCCCCCACGCTCCAATTTTAATTGCCCACGACTCCAAATCTGATACATAACAACACTATAATCGTATGTTATGACCAGGAGATGTCTGGCTGTATCTATCATGCTGGAAAATAATACCCACCCCCAAACTAGAGCTCAACAGCACCTATGTTCTCCACCATAATTGAGCTTAAACATAATCTTCCCCTAAGTAAGCACAGCATCAGTCACTCGAGGAGATTCTAACCGCCGTCATACCAACTTATCCACAAACTACTGCACATAACTACAATCCCAGAGCGTACTAGCTCCTCTGTCAGCCATGCTCTTGCTAACCTATGTCAAACTTTACCTATCTGGGCATTAAAGGAATAGTGCGCTTAAAAATATTATTGTCCCGAGTGTTCGGGCATGTGTTTTTAAGCATACGTTGATCGATCGTACAAACATTTCCTGTGCACCTTACAGTAGTTTCCCTCACTTTTACACATGCGAAATCAGGCAGCAGGGCGCGGCCATCTTGTGCTAATCTTATTTGTTGCTGCATCGCCCTAAGGTGAACTGCCCTGGTGACACTAAATCATATCCCCGCCCTTGAAGCTGACATCACTAGACGCATATGGCCCATTTCACAACGCCAATGCACGTCTCGTGCCAACGTTCTCTGTGCTCCAGCTAATGACGTGTCTCCATGGAAATGGCAGCACGCCTCTTTCTTCAATAAGTAGAAACAGACAGCTTCTCATCAGACAACATCAGAGTTGCCTTTTCATTCATTTCACTGAGTTTTTTGTGTATCCTGTGGCTCGTTTCTGCTCTGTTCAGCTATCTTCGTTGTTCGTAGCACATGCGAACAGATACTACTACTATCATTACTATCTATTTTAATTTTGTCGCATAATGGCAACAATACAGCCCTATCAGTACGAGCCGGAGTATTCCGAGGCGGAATTACTTGAAAGAGAAAGATACGGAAATGATGGGGCTTCGGACGATAGTTGGGAGGACGAATCACCAGATCAAGAGCCTGAGCCTAGTCGCATGGACGACGTCTCTACCTGGTGTACCTGCAATCGGTGCAAGGTCATACCAACCGAGGAGGAGAACTGCTGCTGCCGAGAAAACTCTGGATGCTTTGCCTACATATCGGAATGACTTGAGGGCAGCCTGCCTCACACGGTCCATGTTGAGGATTAAGATGGTGCTTATGCATGAACTGGGCGCAACAGTTCGCCCTTGCAATCCAAGTAACGAGTAAGTGTACTCTAGATGTGATGTCACTTAGGCCACTAACATTTCATGTTTGTCTCCTATATTGTCGTATCTTTGATCTATCACTGCCAAATGAATGTAGTCTTGCAATTCTATACATCACTCGAGATTTGGGGAAATCATAGAGGTCAGCTTATGTGTCTTTCACGTACAACCAAGAAACAATATTTCTCTGTGTCCCAAATGTAAGGGAATGCATAGTTGTTCACTTTTTGTAATGTGTCTACACTTTAAAGCCCAAGTTGATTGATCCGTGAAGTAACATTTGTACTAGCAACAATGCCATAGGATTCAAGATTGCATTTTCAACTAAGGTTTGATACACTTATCCTCTTCATTTAAAAACAGTTTGTATCTTTCTCTTCCACAGGTGGTACAGGCTGGTGGGCTATCGTTCATTTACATGGTGGCTTCATGGGAGGCTTGGACACCGCGTTTGACGAGTAATACCCGCCTGTGTCGTTGGTACCATTAGAGACACATTCCCCAGTGACAGCGGTCAGTACAGGGGATTTTCCCACACTGTGCTGCAACCCGAAGTATATAATATGTAGTACATTTGTGCCATCAGCAACAAAATAAAATACAACTGAACTTTTATGAATGGTGAATCAAGGATACGCTCACTTGTCCTGGCAGGACTGACTGGGTGGGAACGGCCGAGGTGACAAACACGATATATACTCCAAAGGTATCTTCTGCGCAGGGGCCATTGTTCATATGGCCTCCCCAGACCCAGTGTATCCAGGCAGGCTTCCCATGAAGTAGACTGTGCCCCTGCAATCCACATAAGTGTGTCTCTCCCTTCAGCGCTGTTCCGGGCCTTGTCTGCACACCTCATGCCCATCCATCCCCCCTCCATTATCAACGGCAGTTCGCACCAGTGGGTGTGCGCTGCCAAAGGGGGCTGGCAGGGGTGGGAACGGCCAAGGTGCCAAACACCATGTACACTTCAAAGGTATCTGCCGCGCAGGGGCCATTGTTCACATGGCCTCCCCAGACCCAGTGTCTCCAGGCATGCTCCCCTGAAGCAGACCGTGCCTCTGCAATCCACATAAGTGTGTCTCTCCCTTCAGTGCTGTTCCGGGCCTTGTCTGCACGCCCCATGCCCATCCATCCCCCCTCCATTATCAACGGCAGTTCGCACCAGTGGATGTGCGCTGCCAAAGGGGGCTGGCAGGGGTGGGAACGGCAGAGATGCCAAACACCATGTACACTTCAAAGGTATCTTCCGCGCAGGGGCCATTGTTCACATGGCATCCCCAGACCCAGTGTCTCCAGGCAGGCTCCCCTGAAGCAGGCCGCTCCCCTGCTATCCACATAAGACCACAGCATATACACGCCACTCATTCACATACACACTCACTTTTCTAATTCTTTATAAACCCCTTGATATTTATCATGAGAACATCTGTGAGCACTGCAAGTCAACTCGTGATCATGCTACCTGAGAACATCTGTGACCACTGAAAGTCAGCTCGTCATCGTGCTACCTGTGAACATCTCTGAGCACTGGAAGTCAATTCGTGATCACGCTACCTGTTCTCCTACTACTAACTACCCTGCTTGCTAAATCTAACTGTTTGTTGATCAAGGTAAGAGCAGGTCACCTAATCATATCTTCTAGATCGCTAAATTTCTATCTATTTTGAACGAATGTACCCAGTGGGGTAATGTTCATTCATCTCATTGCCATTACCGTTGACTTGTGTTTAATTTGCTCTGTTTTCGATATATAGCAATTGTCATCAATGTCAATTGGGATAGAATTGCATACTTCGCGGACCGTGTCTATAAGCATGTTTCCTTTTCATGCATGAAAGTACATTCAGCGGATGAGTAACACGCTACAATTTGCGTCACATCAATCAATTCTGTATGAAAGTTATCCTAGTGTATAGTCGATTACGCTACACAGAGTTTGCTTCTGTGACAAAAATAAACATTCCATAGAAAAATGTATGATATAATTCCATCTTTCTCACGCATTCATGCAAAAAAATCTTTGAACGATGTGGACTTTTTCTACAGTTTTTCAACAATGCCTGCTTGTGTGGTTTACGGTTGCTGTTCTAAGACACATACCAAACCCAAGGGCACAATAATGCATATGGTCCCAGGAGGATAGCTCAGCGGCAGCGTGCTCGACTTGGAAACAAGACGACACGGAGCAACACAGGTTCGATCCCTGGGTCCGCGCTTAGAAACCTCTGGGTATTAAGCGCGTTATAAATAACCTATCATACCATATATTCCCTAGGCATATAGATCTAATAAGAGAATGGGTCAGATATTGCGGATTTGTGCTGGACGAACATGAAAATAGAGCCCAAGATGTCTTGGGGGACTTGAGGGGCGATTGATTCCGCATCTGCAGCTGCACTTTACCCCGAATATGTATGACCAATCGCAGTACAAAAGAAGCATCGACTCAGAACGTCTCGTAAATTGCTTCCAAATGCAATTCCAACTCTATTCATGCACACGCTGCCTCAGGTGAGGCACGGTTCATGAATTAGCTGTAGGCCTTGGGCTACTGAACAGGTAACTACATGAACAGATTGGTGTTTTCGGTGTAAATGTTTCTTACTAAACTTTGCATATTTACCAGATTGTATTACTTTATAACTATACCCCATTTTGCTAGATATCTGTCGCTGGTTTTAGGAGCATTGTAGAAAATTATTTATGAACACAGAAAACTATGCTATAGTTCCCTATGAAATAAACATAAACATAAATAGTTTACGTATCCTGTCGTTTGTTTACATAATGTTTCATTTATGGGTTTCTATTTATAAGTAACATTGTCTGCATCCTGTTGTCTCTGTTCAATTTCACTGTTTTCATCCATACTAAAACAGGAACTGTGTTACAGGGGGATGCTGCTACTGCGACTACAATTACATCATCCTTTGGAGTTGGTCCAGAGTTTGAGGTATGCGTACTGACAGTTCCCTTGAATGAAATTAAGTAAATCCTACATCGGATAATATTGGACAGTGACATTCATATAAACGTGCAGTGTTTCAAACTCAATGATGTACACTGTTTACGAGGGTATGTATGTAAGCGATGTGTGCGATGAAAGACTTTGAGTTTAAATATGATTGACTTTTGTTTTTTTAAAGAATATTCTATTCAAGGAAAGTTAACAAGGTCGTGAATTAGAAGAAGAGGCACATGGATCAGAGGTGGTGGACCAGCTTGCTGGTGCGGTCGTTACTGTGAAGAGCACGGTTTCACAGAAAATCAAGAAAACAAGGGTAATTTACAAACAATTTTGTTTAATAAAAGTGTTTTAGGTTGGTGTTGTCGTCATAACATACTATATACTGTATGTTGGATTTACATTGAACATGTTTTTACAACCCATCTCCTAGAGGCCCAGAAGAAAAAGAAGTATGAAGACACAGTCAACAAATGAAACCAAAGATGCTGCTTGCCAAACAGATTTCACCATGGAGCATCTATTATTTGAGGCACAGCGTGGTCCAGTCAATAAGCAGACTCGAGATGCTTATGCCCAATGGCCAGAAAAGGAATTGAATGTGACCGGCGAAGCAAGCAAAGTGTCTTTGGACCATTGCAACAGTGTGAGAACTCGACAAGATGAAGAAGAAACTGAATATGGTGGAGCTCCAAAACGTGTGGTGGGTCTGTGGAAATTATACTTGAAAAATGGCGCTCATTATTGCACCACTATTCCAACGTTCACTCTTGGACAGAAAACGTACATTTTCACCAATGTGCATATGGACCTTTATCGGAGGAGCAGGAACACAAGAAGAAGTGGTTGGTGCCGTCTTCACCTCCACACAAACCTCTTGAGAAGATTTTGTTTGATAAAACTCTATCAAGAGATCTGAAGTGACTCGCAGAGTTCTGTCACACGGGAGATTTGGAGGTGTTCCACAATCTGTGCCTAATGTACAGGCCTAAGAGATTGCATTTCGGCATAGACGGGACGCAATATCGAACACTACTAGCAGTATTAGCGCATAACGAGAACGTAGGGAGAGAACAATCGAGGTCTGCGGGAAACTTTGGGATGCTTCGTTACACAATGGCCTTTACGAAAAGAAGCGAAAAGGCCTTTACGAAAAGAAGCGAAATGGCCTTTACGAAAAGAAGCGAAAGATGGGTGGTCAATCCAATATAACAGGAAATGGAATTCAATTTTGTGAAAAATCTCAATTTGACTGTGTTGGATATACATACTCATGGAATCGCTCATTATTTTGTTCCTAGGACACATACATTGCCACAAAACATTGCAAACGTGCCCTGTCCACCCAAAGCAGACCTTGTGGAACAGTTCACTTCCCGGTTCAAATGGTTGGCAGCTATTTATTTGTTCAACAATGTTTTTATAAATTATCCAAATAAAGCATCCAAATTGTCTTTTGAAATGTGTCCCCTTTGTCAATTTTATTTGCAAGATGTGCCCTTTGGATGATGCCATACAGTGTAACACTGTGCTTTCACACTTACGCTTTTGTTGAGCTCTTGTGGGTCCTTCACTCATGAGGTGAGGGGCAGATGGATATCAGCATGAAAGCAACTTTGGGGTTCTGCAGTTACCTTACCAATCACGTGTCTAAATAGCTGAATAAATATGCATCCCACAAAGGAATGAGACCTAGGCTAGATAAGAAACTTGGCACGCAAGAACTACTGACTGTAAGCAAAACAACGCATGAAAGGGGGTTGTTGGTGAGAAATAGGTGTATTCTGACCTATATTTTTTTATAGGGGCATGTGTTAAGGGTCGTTGCTATTGGATGCCTTATCAGAGGGGCCGATCTTTGATTTGCAGCCTTTGGAGTCTTACGATTTCAAACGCAGTGGGGATAGGTGTCAGTGTTACCAAAATATATGACCACTCCTGATTAGGTATATGGGAGGTGAATTTGAGGTGGTGCGGGGGTAGGTTCCTGGGACCAGATGCGTTTAAAGGGACCAGGGGTCATGGGTTCAGGGGACTGCGGCCTAGCAGGAGGGGTTTGGAGATGCCATGAGTCAGTGAGCAGAGACGGATTGTGTCGTAAATCTCCCCCGTCTCACCTGTGATCGGGATCTCCCTTGTTCGGCCGCAGGACTCTTCCTGTGGATGCAAAAAAAAGGGGGGTCTGGGAATCTCTCTACCAGCACGAACACAGCCCAATGACTTGTTCTTGGGTGAATAACCCCTGGGAGAGACTCTACCAAGTCTTTAGCTCACTGTCCTTTTCACAGAGAAGAAATTTCCCCGCATATCAGCCTTTGTCCTGCCCAGGGGCAGTCCAGCGCCGAAATGCTAGCAATTCTCCTCTGAACAAGAGTACCATCAGTAACCCCATACACGTGTTTCAGCCTTGTTGGGCATCATCAGTGAAGTGAAACTGTTGCCTCTCTAAGAACAGTGAGCAAGGGGTCCACGTCTGGATTGCCCGGTTAACTTAGGGTGAAACCCAAAGTTAATGTATGCAAAAAAAAGGGGGGTCTGGGAATCTCTCTACCAGCACGAACACAGCCCAATGACTTGTTCTTGGGTGAATAACCCCTGGGAGAGACTCTACCAAGTCTTTAGCTCACTGTCCTTTTCACAGAGAAGAAATTTCCCCGCATATCAGCCTTTGTCCTGCCCAGGGGCAGTCCAGCGCCGAAATGCTAGCAATTCTCCTCTGAACAAGAGTACCATCAGTAACCCCATACACGTGTTTCAGCCTTGTTGGGCATCATCAGTGAAGTGAAACTGTTGCCTCTCTAAGAACAGTGAGCAAGGGGTCCACGTCTGGATTGCCCGGTTAACTTAGGGTGAAACCCAAAGTTAATGTATGCAAAAAAAAGGGGGGTCTGGGAATCAGGTCATTGGGCTGTGTTCGTGCTGGTAGAGAGATTCCCAGACCCCCCTTTGTTTGCATACATTAACTTTGGGTTTCACCCTAAGTTAACAGGGCAATCCAGACGTGGACCCCTTGCTCACTGTTCTTAGAGAGGCAACAGTTTCACCTCACTGATGATGCCCAACAAGGCTGAAACACGTGTATGGGGTTACTGATGGTACTCTTGTTCAGAGGAGAATTGCCTAGCATTTCGGCGCTGGACTGCCCCTGGGCAGGACAAAGGCTGATATGCGGGGAAATTTCTTCTCTGTGAAAAGGACAGTGAGCTAAAGACTTGGTAGAGTCTCTCCAAGGGGTTATTCACCCAAGAACAGGTCATTGGGCTGTGTTCGTGCTGGTAGAGAGATTCCCAGACCCCCCTTTGTTTGCATACATTAACTTTGGGTTTCACCCTAAGTTAACAGGGCAATCCAGACGTGGACCCCTTGCTCACTGTTATTAGAGAGGCAACAGTTTCACCTCACTGATGATGCCCAACAAGGCTGAAACACGTGTATGGGGTTACTGATGGTACTCTTGTTCAGAGGAGAATTGCCTAGCATTTCGGCGCTGGACTGCCCCTGGGCAGGACAAAGGCTGATATGCGGGGAAATTTCTTCTCTGTGAAAAGGACAGTGAGCTAAAGACTTGGTAGAGTCTCTCCCAGGGGTTATTCACCCAAGAACAGGTCATTGGGCTGTGTTCGTGCTGGTAGAGAGATTCCCAGACCCCCCTTTGTCTTCCTGTGGATGGTTTGGGTCTTGAATAGGCTCGCCCGAGCCTCGTCAGGTTGCAGGACGCGTTCAGAGTTCCGGGAAGTTCGTGGTTCCAGGGTATCCAGGATTTGCGAAGAACGAGTAAGTAGGGGGGAAAATCCAGGAACAGGATAAAGGCAAGGAAGGAAGTAAGAGGATCAAAGGAAATCAATGTAGAGAGTGAGCACACGTCGGGTCACTACCGAAGATAGCGTTGAGACGCGCGGACCCGCAGGGGCGTGACCAATTTATAGTACGTGCCACGACGTGAAAGCTAGTGCGTAGCACGGAGCTTGGTACGGCCATGTTGGGAGGAAGAAGGAGTACAAGCCCTTTGTGACAATGACCATGAGGTCCAGAAGGGGCAATTTCGCCGGGTCATGACAGCTTGTGCACTAAGGTTGGAGCAGGGCTTGCTCTGACATTCTCGTATGAGCACATTTTGTCAGGGCTCGAGACTTAGTACTTGCAAAAATGGTTCCATGCATTGCCGTGAGAACAGGAGACGGGCTGAGCTGACAGGTGGTGGGGGCTGGCTGTGCGATGCGCTGGGAGAGTGAGCAGTTCAACAGAGGGACTCTAAAAATAAGGCATTTGGAAGTAAACTAATTGTAACTATTTTCATTAAAGAAAGTAATTCACTATATATTTTGCGTGGCATTGGTGGATGCCAGCAAACAATTTTGTTTGTTTTTCAAAAATATTTCAAATGCCACGATAGTCTGCAGGGCTATTCGCTCCCATGGGAGTGAAGGTCAACGCGTTTGAAATTTGCCTGTGAGCTGTGCAAACCCACGCATCCTACACAGTATAAGGTTCAATTGTTTTTCGTCCTTGGAAGAAAGGGAGGATTTGGAATGGAATGAATGAAGGGAGGTGTGTAATACCGTCAAATATGATAAGGTTCACCATTCCAAAACTCGACAAAGGAACTCGTAATTTCATTTTATGAAAGTTTGTTGATCTGAACAGAGACTCTACGTTATGCCGAGAGAATGGAAATGCTGAATATTATGTAAGTTTTACTGTAGACGATTTTATAGACGAACGAGTCAAGGTTTCATTTTCTGACCGTTATTGCTGGCTTACATTGTAATGGGTTGTTGTTTGTGGCATATTGCAACAACACGCAAAAACAACCTGTGTGTACTTGTCTTTGTCCCGGGCACATGGGCAGTCCAGCACCAAAATGCATGTAGTCCACATCTAGCTTTCCCCAGGTTCCACCAATGCCAAATTCTATGCTAATATTCTGTTAAAATGTCGTCTTTGTGTTCTTCGAATTCTTCCGTCAGCTTCCGTATCCCATTGCGAGCTAAACATACTCCATAGCACTAATCTCTCAAGCACATCATAGACTCCAACTTTCCACTTTGTTTTCTCTGTGTTTCCATTGTTTCACGTTTGTGTTCATCATTAGTTTTCACACAGTGCAGAATTAATGGGTAAATTGATAAATTAGAATAAAGAACGGCTACTGAGACACATTTCTGTTATGTTTTCTACACAGCTACATCCTGCCTTTCTGCGAATGTCATCGATTCCAGATACCAATTGATGGCTTCTTTCGCCGGCAGCTACGGATACACTTAAATGGCTCGATTACAATGACTCTGTTTTGGGACAATCGCCCCGGGTCGATATGCCCTTTCGCGGTACCAGCAATAAGGAGTAACCCGACATCGTTTACGGTGGCCTAGCACCAAGCTGATGCCGAAGCCTTGCGATTCATGGTGCGTCCAATGCGCTTATTATACCCAAAGGAACACTGTGTCACTTCCGATAAACATTTGTGGATCGAGAACAAAGAAAGAAATTTACCAAGGTGGTTGAATATGGAAATCGGTGGATGTTCTTGGAGCGTTTATTGTGAAATAAAAGCACGTTATGAATTGCAGAGTATTGCGGTTTCCTTTAAAAATAATGTTTTGTATTAAAAATTGGGACGCGCTGTGTTGGGAGAGGATGTTTGTTGATATTCCGGGTTCTACGTCAACTGACATCAACATGTAAGTGATGGCTGGGCGCGTTTGGCTACGCTGCCCAGTAACGTCATGGAGATAGGCAGAGAATATCGCTAGGAATGGTGATGTCCGCTTCAGGGGCGGAGGATATGATTTAGTGCTGCCAGGGCAGATCACCTTAGGGCGATGTGGCAACAGATAAGATTAGCACAAGATGGCTGCGCCCTGCTGCCTGATTTCGCATGTGTAAAAGTGAAGAAAACTACCATAAGGTGCATAGGAAATGTTTGTACGATCGATCAACGTATGCTTAAAAACACATGCCCGAACGCTCAGGACAATAATATTTTTGAGCGCACTATTCCTTTAACACGCAGAGCCACTATTGCAGGCTCCTCTGTCAGTCAATACAATTGGGCATGTTCTCGTTAACCTGTGCCAAGCTTTACCTATATGGGAAATAACACGCAGAACCACAATTGCAGAGCCTAATAGCATTTATGTTCAAATATTACAATTGGGCCAGATCATGTCACCCGTCGGATACACTACGCAGTATCTCACCAAGTCCTCCTGCAGCCCAGGATATTCTTGACGGAACTTGGGGGCACACCTTTCCGCCCCCATCAGGAGAGGGGAGGCGAGCCAGACGCAGAGGGCTACGGGGCAGCCTGCTATGCCAGCTGTCCCTCTAGCGCCCCCTGCATGGGCTAGGACATCCGCTGGGTGGTAGGCTGAAAGTGTCTCAACATGAGACACTGATTCACTGCTCCTCCTAGTCAAAGTTATCCATGCCAAGCATCCCCTAACCCCCTTTGCGGGAATGTCTTTCAACATCCTGAGGCTTATCCTTGCTCCAAACCTGATCCCCGCAGGCTCATCCCTGTGCAAGGCCCGTGTCTCAGTAGAGTCATTACTAAGGAAACCTTAAGTGCCCTGCCTTAACTTTCCACAAGAGTGTATTTAGTCCCACCATCCTCCAGTGCAAAAGTGGGAGTGTTTCATTCTTCTAAAAGCCCATTATATCCCACAAGGGTAGCACGGTTTGCATATCTTTCCATACTAAAGTACTGCATTCTTTTATTTTGGGCTTGTGAACCCTGTCTAGTCCATCTATCTGCTCTGTGTCCCTTGGCTCTAGCTGTTGTGTGTTCATAAACACAAGTGATATCAGTTCTGGAGATGTCATCTGATTGAACGGTCTCATGGCATCTCTTACTGTGATCTCATCAGGGTCAAAGGGCTTGTAGTGTCACTTCTACTACAGCTGTCATTTTTTGTGATTTTGGGCCTGATCACGAGTTGGGCGGTATCCCGGTGATAATTCCACAAGGATATGGCCTAACATTAATTGCATTAGCACCACCTGGTCCGGCGCTATTATCGCCGGATCACTGGTTGGGCGATAACGGGAAATCCCCTTTCCCCATTTGGTTGATTGCACCCAATGGGGCATTTTCGTCGCAATTACCGTGCGATAATACCGCCGGCAGTCATTGCGCCGAAAACGTGGCGCTCAATGGGATTTTCACCTCCAGCAAAAAGCTCGAAGTAACACAGCCCCTTTAGCGCCCAACTCGTGATCAAGCCAGCCCTTAAATGTGCCGGTCTTAGCATTACGCCACATTTAAGGGCTACCGCCCAACTCGCGATGATGCCCGTTGAGTCATTGCCTGGACCCCACCAGTACATTTGTGAAGTTGCCACCCATGGGTGCACCTGCAAATTGCCAGGCACAATGGAATTGTTTTCTGGAAACAAGCTACTGCCATAGGCACTCATCGGCTGTAGAATTTCTTGCGTTTGCGCGTAGAATTTTTATGTATGTCTTATTCTTATATAAAGATTTCTTAACTTTTTTTTAATCCAACTGTTATGTTCCTTATACCTATTCTTATCTCCCACTTCCTGTTATCTTTTTATTGTATTTTTAGGCGGCTGCAGCAACGCTTTTGCCACCTTATGTTGCCATATACCGTAGAGGTCAGAATACCCTCAGTTTAATGTTATTTGCATGAGGCGCAAAGGCTGTATTTAAACCGGTGAGGCAAGGTCACCACTTGATTTATGACAGCCCAGAAGGCTTTCATGTTCTCGCTGGCCCAGGCGTCTTTACAATGCACAATGCAAGAGGTGAGCGAGGGCACAGGCCACCGGATCTGCCGAGGGCAAGGGAACAACACCAGCGCAGGTGAAGCACGTTCACCCACATTGACAATGTGGAAGGCACGCAGCGTTTGCACTGCCGAGCATTTCCTCTCACCCTCCCGCCTTCCCCACACCTGCTTTGCGTGAGGAAAGCTAGTCTCACAGGTCTCAACTGTAAGAACTGTCCGCTAACACGGGATGCGCGCGCATTTAAAATTCTATTGAAATGCATTTTCTGATGAATATGTTGGAGAGACATAGCAGTAATCATTCAATTATCAGTTAACTAAATACTGAGGTCACTTTATATCCATTGATATTAGGTGTGTGTTTTTGGTTCCACGAGGGCTGGAAATGTACAACCCTTTTCCTGTACCCAGACTGCAGAGGTTAAACGCCACAGATCAGGAAACCATAAATTGACATGCGCCAGATATACATTTATTTACTCATTTCATTTATAGAGCGCACAACAACCCGAGGGCATCGAGGCGCTGGTTACAAGCATACGTGTAAAATAGGTAATTGATACATGTGTAGAAAGTACAAATAAGAGAGGAAGTGGAAGAGGGCAGGCCAGGCAGACTAATTGAAGAGTTGGGTCTTTAGAGCTCTGTGGAAAACCCAGTATGATTGTTCAACTCTGAGTGAAGGTGGAAGGGCATCCCACTGTTTGACTGCGATGTAGTGGAAACTAGAGCCTCCAGCTTTTGCGCTTCTGATTTTAGGTAGGAGAAGACGGTGAGCATAGGGAGTCCTGGATGGTCTAGCAGATTGAGCTTTGGTGATTGTTTGGACAAGGAAGGGGGGCAGTGTTGGAAAGGCATTTATGGGTGATGGATAGGGTTTTGAACATGATACGTTCATGGATGAGCAGCCAGTGAGTGGCTTTTCTGGCGGCTGAGATATGTTCTTTTTGGAAATATTCAGTGCTGCTCGTGGAGCATTGTTTTGTATCCCCTACATTATACAAGGTCTTAACGGCCACCTGGACTCGGCAGCCAACTTCTCCACAGAGGCTATCAGATGGATAGAATCATTTTTGAGTGACAGAACCATGAGGGTCTTCTCCCCTTCGGCAGCGGCTGACCTTATGCCTATCACGTATGGTGTCCCCCAGGGCTCCTGTGTCACGCCTACATTATACAATATATTCCCCAAGCCCCTGTTCGATGATCTGGACCTTCTGGGTATCAACTACACTAACTATGCAGATGATACTCCGATTCTCCTCCCACTTTCCGGGAATTATGACAAGGATTTGGCGCTGGTGAATAGAGTGTATCATCATCCAGGCATGAATGGCTACTCACGGTCTATGCCTGAATGATGACAAGACTGAGCTCATCATCTTGGGCACCCACCTCAACTTTAAGAAATTAGGCCAGGAGTATTCATCATTCTCCATTGACGGGAACCTCATCAAGGTAGCTAAACAGGTAAAGACCCTTGGCTTCTACCTTGACTCTACCCTCTCCTTCAACAAACAAGTGAAATCAATGGCCTCCGCCACTCCTTACACGTGCAAGCTCATCAGGACTGGCAAACCCTTCCTATCAAATGAAAGTTGCATGATCTTGGCCCGAGCTCTAATACTTTCCAGGCTAGATTATTGCAACGCTCTTTACATTGGCGCCAACAAAGCCATTATTCAGAGGATACAAATCCTTCAAAACAATGCCATAAGAGCTGCACTTGGTGTGAACAGAAGAGTACACATCTCTGTGACTAGGCGCCAAAACAACTGGCTCTCGACTCATAATAAAGTCCTCCTAAAAACTGCATCCCTCACCCACAAAGCATTAAACAATGCCGCCCCAGCTACCTCACGGACAGACTACATAGAAGAACATCCATGAGACCCAGCAATGCCAATTGCCTCACTGTACCCAGATTCAGACTCACTAAAGCTGGCGGTAGCAGATTCCCAGTGAAAGCATCAAAACTTTGGAACTCCCTGCCACACCCTCTTAGAGAAGATCAACCTTACCTGAACTTTAGACGTAATTACATTAACTTGCTCAAATCCACAGATCTTTAGGACTGATTGCTGTACAACTCATACTTAGGATATATCTGTATACTCCATCAAAGTACTTCTTGATACCTGCCTACTGTATTTATGTATCCTTCCTGTTTACAACTTGCATATATGTTTTACCTTTCCCATATCCTGTAACTGTCAGGGATGGCACTCTGTCAAGAGTGGCACAGGGCACACAGGTAAGGTTTGGGTGGCTGTGTTGATGTAAGGTAACAGGTAAACACACACACAGCAGGAAGCTCAACAGGAACGAAGAGTAGGCAACTGTAGCAGGAAATACAAAGGTACAAACAAACTGGATTCTCTCTTGGGGTGTATGCAGAAATGTGAAAGAGTGTTCCACGGAACTTAGGAAACTACAGCCTTCTGCACAGATTGCTATTACAGGGGCCTACGCTGTATGCTCATGGCTGGGAACAACAGCAGTGGGTGTCTGTAACACTGAAACGTGACAAGGGAAGGGGCAGAGGTTGCCTGCGGAAACCAACAGTCAAGTTCTGTACAAAGGGATCTACATACGATACAAGAGACTACAAGAACAGAAATATCCAGGGAAAAGGAAGTCAATGAGCAATCTAGCAGAAGGAAATGAAGGAAAAGCAGTATAACTGAAATGGGTAACCTAAGGGAAGGACAGAGGACTCAAGGAAGAGAAGGACAAGTATCAAGAACAGGGGGTTGCAAACAAGGAAGAGAGCAAGGGAACAGCAGCCGGGAAACAGGGGGGCTGCAAACAGGGAAGCAGGGCTGCAGTAACGGATGACACAAGGTGCAGGTAAACTGTTGTAGACTGCAGAGGACTGTAGTAGGCTGCAAGGCATAGAGCCCACAGCAGCAGGGCAGAGAGCTGTAGTAGACGGCAGACAGAGAGCCCAGAGGAGCAGGGCAGCAAGGAGCGAACCCAAAGGAGCAGGGCTGCAAGGCAGGGAGCCCAGAGGATAAGGGCTGTAGGCAGAGGAGTGTAGCAAGCTGCAAGGCAGGGGGCCCAGAGGACAAAGGCTGTAGGCAGCGGAGTGAAGGAGGCTGCAAGGCAGGGAGCCCAGAGGAGCAGGGCAGCAAGGAGCGAACCCGGAGGAGTAGGGCTGCGAGGCAGGGAGCCCAGAGAACAAGGGCTGTTGGCAGCGGAGTGAAGCAGGCTGCAATGCAAGGAGCCCAGAAGAGCAGGGCAGCAAGGAGTGCGCCCAGAGGAGCAGGGCCGCTGACTGTAGAGGGCTGCAGAGGACTGTAGTAGGCTGCAAGGCAGGAAGCCCAGAGGACAAGGGCTGTAGGTAGAAGGCAGCAAAGCGTGATCGGCTGCAAGGCAGGGAGCCCGGAAAGGGCACTGGATCAAAAGCAGGATAAAGCAGGAACAGCATACAATATTGTGGCTCAAGGCAAAAAGGGGCTGGGAGACTCTTGATGCAAGAGACTGAGCTCCTGTAGGCAGCTGCTTAAATACAGCCCTGACCTGTACTTTGGCAGGCTAATTGGCAGCACCTGGAGCAGCACACCTGAAGATAATCTGCCTCCTCCCTCTCTGGTCCTGAGATGGTGGAAGCAGCACTGATCGCTAGGGCTTCTGGGGATTGTGGTTCCAATACTGACGAATGAGAATGGCCAGGAATTGATAGCTGTAGCAAAGTGCATTATGGTACATGTAGTTAGCTGAATTAAATAGGAAAGTACCAATGTTGCGCAAATGGGAATTATGGACCAAAGTGTGAATAGGGGTTGTTCAAAGAGTATTATGAAGATGAATGAATAACAATTAGTCCATGATGGTTGCCAATAAGTGCGCTCATGGCGCAGGGATGACAGTAAGCTTTGCACTGTCTTGTTGCGCCCTGATACCTCCGGGTCTGGTCCGCATTAGAAATAAATAAACAAACAATTTGAGTTTCTGCAGCTTTTTGGAAGAAGTGCCAGCAAAGAGGGCATTTTAGTAATCAAGCCTTGAGTCTATGATTGCTCTGGCGATTGTTAGGCAACTGTCTTTGCTGAGGAAAGGTTGTGAGGCATTTAATACTTTGGAGGCATAGGCTGCTGTGGATACAATAGCATTCACTTGGCGGGACAGTGAGAGGGTATCATCGAGATAAACCCCTAAGGTTTTTAGCGAGGATGAGACTGGGATCAGGATATTGTCGACGCAGAAGGCTGTGTATTGACTGCTAAGTTTTTCCAGTAAGGCTGGGGGTTCAACAAGGAGGATTTCAGTTTTGTCCCCATTGAGGCACAGGTAGTTGGTTGCCATCCAGGCCTGAATCGTAGAGTAGATGTTATTAAGGGTGTCAGAGTCGTCCTTATAGCTGCCTGTGAGTGGGACTCGAATCTCGGTGTCATCAGCATAGTTAGTGTAAGCTGTGCTAAGGGAATCAAGGATGTCGACAAGGGGCTTTGTGAAAACGTTGTATAGAGTCGGGATATGCATGAGCCTTGAGGTGCACCACAAAGGACAGAGGATGGAGATGCTGCAGAACTGGCGTTTTCTGCAAATACCCTCATTACTCTTCCTTCTAGAAAGGAGGTGATCCAAGTGGTAGCCATTGGGGAGAAACTGGCATCCGTAGTGAGGTGGTGGCATATGATTTTGTGATTGACTAAGTCAAGTGCTGCAGACAAGTCTAGGAGGAGGAGGAGGAATGAAGGCCTATCCTTGTCCCTGATCTCATGCAACTGTTTTTTTAGGTCCAGTAGGGCTATTTCCGTTCTGTGGCCTGGGCGGAAACCGGACTGCCTCATGCCGAGGATGTTGTTGGTTTGTAGGAAACCCTGCACTTGCAGATAGGCCACCCGATCTAGGATTTTTAACAGGAAGGGGACTGTGGTGATGGGCCTGTAGTTATTGGGAATAGTGGGGTCTATGGAAGGTTTTATTAGAAGGGGGAGTACACAAGCTTTCTTGAGGCTGGCAGGCACTGTGCTTGAGGGGAAGAAGGCATTTATGAATAAAGAGATGAGTGGGGCTAGAGATTCTGCGCAGTCTTTGATTAAAGAGGCAGGGCCTACTTCTCCTTAACATCTGGAAGGTTTTAGGCTTTTGATGAGAGCTAAGACTTCTGGTATTGTGGTCTCTTTAAAATGAAATTGGAGGGTTGGGTGATGAAGGTTAGTGGGGGGCATGAAGGCTGAGGTGAGGGGTTGTGTGTGGAGGTTGGCTTGATTGATCAGGATTTTGGTGTCAAGCATGTTGATGTTATTGAGCATCGCCGATTGGATGCTGATGCACCATGCTTCATCCTTGGGGAAGGTGGGAGAGGGGGCGGTAGGAGAGGTCTCAAGTTCTTTGAAGATGGTAAAGATCTCTCTAGGGTTAATATGGTCATCCTTCACCCTCCTGGAAGATGTGTTATACTATCAAAAAATCTTTCGATCAGGTTTTGCTGGCGGCACACAGCAGGCTAGGTGGGATGTATCAGGCGTTGTGCAGTCCTGCACAGATAACCCTCGAACACCTTCTCAAAAGTTGACATATATGGCATAGTCACTGTGATGGGTCCTGAGCCTCATCACACTGCTTGCCCTTATGTTCTATGGGTTCCAAGGGTATGTGATGTGTCTTTTTAGTATGAGCAACAGTGTTTCTCCAGTGGCAACATGTTCTCCATGACATTAGGAGCAGATAACTTTATAGTCGAATAAAGTATTATCATCATCATCATTAGGAGCAGAATTGGGTTTTGTCCAGTGTGGTAAACAGTAAACGTCAAGATAGAAGGAGGATAGAATTATGCAAACTGGGAGTAGACTGGGATTGTCAAAATAGTAATATGCTGGGTTTGCTAAACTGGCAACCTAATGCTGGGATTCAGGGGAACCAACTTATGAATTTCCTCAGATGATACCGGTACTCAGATATTAGGGAAGTTGCAGTGTTTGAGGCAGTAAACGAGCAGCACGCAGGTCTGACTCGAGATTCATGGGGGGTGACCACCCACCAGAGCACCCGCGTACCTGATGGAATTTCGGGGCAATGCAAACTGGGGGACTTAATAGAATTATGTAATGGTAAACTGGGCGTGTACTGGCACTGTGTAATTGCAAAGAGTGAACATACTAATACTCTGCATGGGGGACACATATTAAAATGTGAATTACTTGGGCTGCACAATATGGAATATAGTGAAAAGTGAAAACCCACGGAATATGCAGAATTGCAAAATAGGCGTAAAAAAGGGATACACTCTAACAGGATATCTGGCCCTCAAACTTAAACATCAAATACAAAGAAAATATATGGCAATTCAAATAACATTCACAGTTCCTTGATAACATCTCAATAAACTGGGTGAGTTCCCTTCCCCAGGATTCAATGTGAATTCAGCTCCAATGTTTAATAAAAGAAAACAAGGAAATTCATACAGGTGAGTCTCATCAGTTCTTGATGTTTCAATGTCAAGGTAAAATTTTGTTAAGCAAATTTCCAACAATAGCAGGTCTGTTCTTCTGGGTGAAATATGGGCTTTCCACTTCCTCAAAACAGCACCAATGATATTCCCAGCCACGATTCTTTGCCATCACTTCCAATTATCCAAGAAGTCTTGCCACAGTTCAAAAGAAATGCAATTTCTATATTTGCTAGTGAAACACAGTTCTTGTTTAACAGTTACTATGTCAATATTCCCGATTTAGGATTCACAGAAGATTTGTTAGGATGCTTCTACTTCAACAACTTCACTTCTACGAAAGTGTATCATGAGAACATTCTCCTTTGTCTCGCAGTACTCCACTTCACTTGTTCTACTGAAGTTTGCATCAACTGACACACAGATATACCCCAAAAGCTCAGTACGTTGTGATTCCACCACAGCTTCAGTACTTTGTAATTGAAAACAGATATTAGTTTGGACAAGATTAACATTAAGGCACTTCAACACCTTCAATCAGGCAAGGCACCCTTCCCTGAATATCTCTCTTCAAAAGGGGCAGTCTCTTTGCCTCTCTGCCTCTCTTGTTTGTCTGCCATAACAACACACCAGGTTTGTCTTTCTGACCCACTTCTCTCTGATGTTTAAAGTCTTTGAAAATATAGGTTGTGTCAACTTCAAAGAATATGGTTGAGCAGCAAGTTTCCCTTCCCCAATTAAGTCTTTTAAAAATATATATATATTTATTTATTTATTATGCATTTGTTATGCCCTTATGCAGTAAGCCAATTCTGTTTCAATGTGCCCCCAGGGTAACAGGGAGGTAACTGTTATGACTTGATGGTCATGTAGATTTGTAATACCTCTGTCCCCAAGTACCACACGCGCAGAAGTGAAACCACTACTCGTGCAATCTTTGAGGCCACAGGTGTAGAATGTCGTCAGCCTGGAACCAGGAATGCCGGAAGAACCCCTGGACCACTGTAAGGCAAAGATTTGGTTAAGTGATATACAGAGGCTAAATCGAATGCACAGGTTAACTGGGGTGCAAACCAAGGCTTACCTATTGTGTGAGGGGTTCTGTGTGAAGGGCAGCTATCTTCAAATGAGATGGCGGCAGCAGGCTGCAGGAGTCTTTAGGACACTCTGTAACACACCTGAGTTGTTGTAAATACAGCGTGTCTTGATCCGTAGGTAGTCCAATACACAAACAAGATCGAGGGCCAGAAGTACAACAATCCGAGGGAAATCCAAGTCCAATACGAATAACGATGCAATAGGTCGAGTTCCAGAAGGCAGAGAGATGCGGAAGTATCCAAGGGGAAAAACCAAAGGTAGTCCGTGAAGCGTTCCAAGGTCGAGAGTAACAAGAGTTCAACAAGATGCACAAACGCCAAACAGAGACCCGTAGAATCAGCTGTCAAGCGTTTCTTCCCTGTTCTCTTGCTCTATTTGAATGCAAGATGTGATCACATGATGCGAGAACGTGGAACCGCACGCGAGAGTCACGTGACCCGCAATGAAAACAGGGATCTCTTCCTGGTCACGTGACGCGGAGAATTCCACGCTCTTGTGCGATGCCGATGGCTAGGGGAAAGACGCCATGGCAGATGCCAATGAAGAAAAGGCCGTAACAGACCTGAATTGCCAGGTGAGCCAAACAATTTTCCGGTGAGCCGCTGCCGCCGCCTAGGTGTACATGAAAGGGAAGGTGTGTAGGTATGACAGAGCCCCCCCCCCCTCAAAGGCCCACAACCCCGTGGGCTCGACGGGTGGTCGCGGTGAAAACGAGCAACCAACCGAGGAGCACTGACATCCTTGGAGAAAACCCAGGAGGGATCCTCAGGACCGTAGCCCAACCAGTCAACGAGGTATTGAAGCATGCCCCTATGAATGCGGGACCCCAGGATAGCACTAACCTCAAACTCCTCGGGGGAAGATACAGACACCGGGGCAGGAGAAGAGACGAGACGGGTAGGAGCTGGACAAGGTTTGATTAAAGAGGTATGGAATACAGGATGAATCCTCCACGCCGAGGGTATTGCCAGACGCAGGGCCAGAGGGTTCAGGATCTTAGTTGCAAGGTAGGGACCCACAATCCGAGGTAACAGTTTACAGAAACCAGGAATATGCAAGTGACGTGAGGACAACCATACCCTATCACCCACCCAACAGTTTGGCTCCTCTGACCGCCTTTTATCAGCAGCTGTCTTTATCGAGGCCTGCGCCTCCCGTAAATGGACAAGCGTTTGGGCATGGATCGCGGCCAGATTGCGAACACAAGCGGTGGCCGCGGGGGTGTCGGAGGTGGCAAAATCTGGAAAAGGCAGGGTGCGGGGATGCTGTCCATAAAGGGAATAGAAGGGAGAGAATCATTGTTGTATGCAAATTCTGCAAGATGTAACATTTCCAGCCAAGACCCCTGGTATTGGAGGGACCGACAGCGGAGGTACTGTTCTAGGGCCTGGTTTACCCTTTCCATCTACCCGTCAGTCTCCGGGTGGTATGCGGAGGAGAACCGGGCATCGATACGTAGTAACTTCGTGAGGGCTCGCCAGAACCGGGACGTAAATTGTGTACCGCAATCCGACAGCAGGACCTGTGGTAACTCGAAAAGACAGAACACCGATTTGAAGAAGAGTCTAGCTAGTGTAAGTGCGGAGGGTATGCCTGTGCATGGTACAAAGCGGGCCATTTTTGTATATGAATCAAACACCACCCAGATGACGTCAAACCCCTGTGTACGAGGGAGGTCAGTGATCAGATCCATCGAAACCGTATGCCAGGGTCTGGGGGGCAAAGGTAAGGGTTGGAGTAGTCCCAAAGGCCGCCCCCTGTGTGACTTGCACTGACTGCACACCGAACAGGTGTTTACATAGTTCTCTACATCACGTTTCATCGACGGCCACCAGCACCAACGTTTGAGTAGATCGAGGTTGCGTTGTTGCCCTGGGTGACCATTGATGGGCGCGTCGTGAGACCATTCAAGAGCCTGGTTGCGCATCTCATTTGAGGGTAACAAGAGCTTCCCTTGAACGAAGGGTAAACCGTCCTGAAACACCGGATCCCATTCCGTCAGGGTATGCGGATGTTGAGAAACCCACTGACGTATGGCAGACAACATGGAATGTGATGCTGTGCAGATAACATGACCTTTCCCTAAGAGAGAGGCAGGATACGAGGGAAGAGACTCCCCTCCTGGGGAACGGGACAAGGCGTCAGCTTTCCCATGGACTGCCCCGGGCGTATGTTTCACCACAAAATCATAAACTGAAAAGAACAGATGCCAGTGCACTTGCCTACTGTTCATACATCTAAGGGAGGCAAGGTCTTGCAGATTCTTGTGATCTGTATATACTATGGTCTGATGCTTGGCTCCCAAAAGATGATGTCGCCAGGTTTCCAGAGCGTCTTTTATGGCTAGTAATTCCTTCACTGTGACCGTATAATGCATTTCTGATGATGTGAATGTACGCGAGTGGTATGCCACGGGGTGTAACTGACCAGTAGTGGAGCATTGCTGGGAGAGCACAGCACCCAATGCGAAAGAGGAGGCGCCTGCTTCCAACACGAACTTGAGTTCGGGATCGGGATGCTGGAGGACTGGGGCTGTGGTGAACATCGTCTTCAGACTGTCAAAGGCTGTTTGTTGTTCTAGGGACCAATGAAAAGGGACCAGTGGACTGGTTAAAGCAGTAAGCGGGGCAACAATGGAGGAGAAACCAGCGATGAACCGTCGGTAAAAATTAGCGAAACCCAAAAATGATTGTACTTGTTTCAAGTTCGTTGGTGTAGGCCAATCCATGATAGCGCAGATCTTGGACTGGTTCATGGACAAACCCCCAGGCAAAATGTGAAAACCCAAGAAGTCGACTTCTTTAGTGTGGAACAAACACTTTCTGGTTTTGCGAACAAGACGTTCTTTTTTAGGCGAGACAAGACTTCCCTGACGTGGACAATATGTTCCTCCAATGAGGGGGAAAACACCAAGATGTCATCCAAGTAAACCACTACAAAGACGTCCAGGACGTCGTGAAATATGTCATTTATGAACCGCTGGAAGGTAGCTGGGGCATTGCAAAGGCCAAACGGCATTACTGTATACTCAAATAGTCCCTGTCGAGAACAGAAAGCCGTTTTCTACTCATCCCCACTACGCAAGCGGATCAAATTGTACGCCACCCGGAGATCCAGCTTGGTGAAAATGGGCGCATGCGTGAGTTTGTCTAACAAGGTGGAGATGAGAGGTATCGGGTACCGATTCTTGATGGTGACAGCATTCAATTGCCTATAATCTACACCAGGGCGTAGATCCCCTTCTTTCTTCGGAATGAAGAAGATGGGGCTCGCTGCTGGTGAGGTAGAAGGGCGAATGTGGCCCAACCTCAAAGCCTGTTGAATGTATTCCTTCAGGGCCTGTTCTTCTCACTGTGTAAGTGAATAAATCCGACCCTTGGGAATAACTGCCTCCGGGACCAGGTCAATAGGGCAGTAGGGCAATAGGGCAGTCATATGGTCGGTGTGGTGGAAGGCCTTCTGCTGACGCTTTATCAAAAACAGTCTGTAAGTCGTGATATACAGTGGGAATACCAACTAGGACGGCCCCCACCGTGTGAGGAAGGATAGGCGCAGAATCGTTCTCTTCGATAGTCATTGCTGCTATTCCCCTACAAGCCCGAGCAGGATTAGTTGTTGTGTTTGATTCTATCAGACAATAATGCTGACAGACCTCGGATTCGAAGAAAACCTGGCCCGTACCCCAATTGATCAGAGGGTTATGTTGTCTTAACCACGGAATGCCCAAGATTACTCCAAATTGTGGTGTGGATATCAGATAGAAGGACAATGTTTCCCTATGGTTGCCATGGATCACCACTTCCATTGGCGTGGTTTGTTGTTTGATTGGGCCAGAAATGAGAGAGGTACCATTCACGACCTGGACTGGTTCCGGGTTTTTCTTTTTAATCAATGGTAGATTAAAGGAATGGTTCGTTTAAAAAATGTTATTGCCCCTACTGGTCGGCCATGTGTTTTTAAGCCTAAGTCGCTCGATTTTAGAAAAATTTCCTATGGACCTTACCCGAGTTTTCGTCCATTAAACGTACGCGAAAACAGGCATCAGGGAGCCGCCATTTCGTGATAATCCTATCATTTCTCCCATTGTTCTGGCTGACCTGCTTTTGCGGCACTAAATCATATCCCCTGCCCCTGAGCCTGACGTTATCAAAACATTCATATTCCCTGCCTCTCTCCGTGACGTTTCTGTGCTGCATAGGCAAACGCGCCCAGTCGTCTTCTACGCGAATTCACACAGAACCCAGAAACCAACACAGATCAGCTCACAACACAGCGCGCCACAATTCGGAATATGAAACTGTACTTTAAAATCAAACAGCAACACGGTACATTTGGTAAAGTACATTTATTTGACATTAAATGTTTATAGAATATTCAGCAATTGCCATATGAACTCTGAAAGTCATTTATTTTCTTTTATCTCTATCCGCAAATCTGTAAAAGTTTATCGTGAGTCACGCGCTGTTCCTTTATGGTACACATGGTGTTGGTTTTCGTTCAAAGAAGCACTTTTTTCGCACGTTGAACCGCAAGGCTGTTCCAACAAGTAGGCACTAGGCCAGCCTAAAGGTTGATATGTTGCTTCTAGCCGCTAGTACCGCGTAAGGGCATATGGTCCCTTGGCGATCGTCCCATAAGATCATCAGGATGATGCAGTTGTTTACATTAAGCTGCAGCTGGCAGTTAAAAAAACCATCTGCCGGTGTCTGAAACTGGTGGCAGTGGCAAAAGGGAAGGATATACCTGTTTTGAAAACATAAAATTTATAATTAGTCTCGCCAGCCGATCTTTATTAATATCATTCATTTTATTTATTACAGCCGAGCTGAAACTATTTGCTTTCAAGGATAGTGCAATGGAGTATGTTCGGCTCTAAAATCAATGCGAAAACTAACGAAATAAATCGAGGTTAGTACACAATGAGAAACAACTTTTTGTCTACATGCGTGTGGAATGTGGACCTGCATGCCCATGTGCCCGATACAAGGACGATCCCACAAATGTTTTCAAAGTTCTTCATTCCTTCATTTATTCATGCATCCATTCATTAATTCTTCATTCCGGTATAAAAGCGTCTAAAGAGTTACTTACATTATATTTGCAATTTCCATTGTGTCTCTGCGTAATGCAGTCCGTAAATCCCACTGTGCTCTTGACTTTTTCGTATACTGAACTAACATGAAAATCGGTCTAGTTTCAGAATTTTCTGCCTTATCGTCTCTTACTTTATTGCACCCCCCAGCCACCCCCCTTCAAATGAAGTTCTTTCGGCATGGTCCCTGTCTCTCAAGGTCAAAAGACAATAGAACCTTATACTGCCAGTGCGAGTTGTGGGCCTCTTCAGGGCGCAAGCTGAAAATCAAAGCCGCTGACCTTCACTAGAAATGAGCATACATTCTTTCTTTGCAACATCCCGTAGTAAAGCCATCTGTGAGAACTTGAAGTTTCGAATCCATCTATGTAGTGCGCCTCAATGTGCAAATGCGAACTGGCTTCTCTCCCATCTGCAAAGGCTCACTTGGCGCGTTCCAAGGCCCCCAATTTTGTCCTTGTTGTCTGCAAACTTTGAAGCCCTAAAGAACCATAACTATTGAGACTTTTAATTTGTTGGGGAAGGTCAGGGAAAGTATAAAATACCCGAGGAGTTGAAAGTGAGATTTATTGTTTGTTTGTTTTATTATTTGCAATACGCAAGCCTCCCCTCGGTTAACAGTGCCCAGCATTTAGAAGAGATTGCGAAAATTAGTTACATCAGCAAAAATATATACATACACATATAGACAAGGTCAGCAATATGAGGTGAATAGAGAGAGAATTCAAAGATGACACCCAGGTTGTTCGACACCCAGGATGGTGAAGGTAGGGGTTAGGGTTAGCGTACTTTGTATGCACACTGTACAATAACATTTATTTACAAAAAGACAATTGTATTACAATTATTTAAACCGGGATTTGTACTTCACAACCAGCTCTCCTTTGGGTGGACATGGCACAGTGGCAATGTTGGGTGGCAATGGATCCGTGCTCTGCACAGAAACTTTCAAAATTCCATATCTGTGCTTCTCTAATACAGCAACAACAAGGCTTTTGACAAAGTCGAACTTCATTTCCTCATAGACTGGTTTGATCACCCATTGCTTACTTCTTTTTGAAAAGGCCTTAGTGTAGCGAGGCATCCTTACATTACCCTTAGTCCTAGATTGTTCACGGCCGAGATTCTCGTTATGGGCCAAGACCGCTAGTAGAGTCCTATGTCTCATGCCGTGTATGCTGAAATGCAAGCGCTTTGGCCTGTGGAACACCTCCAAACCTCCTGTGTGACAGAATTCTGTCAGACCCCTCAAATCTCTTGATAGAGTTTTATCGAAAACAATCTTCTCAATGTCTTGGTGTGTTGGTGAAGATGGATTCAACCACTTCTTCTTCCGTGCCTCCACTGGGGACAAAGGGCCATGTTCACATTGGTGGAAATGTAGGTTTTCTGACCAGCGGTGCACGTTGGTACAGTGGTGCATCAGTGACCGCCATTTTTCAAGTAGTATTTCCACTGACCCTTCACAAGTTTTGGAGCTCCACCAAAGATGGTTGCTGATAGACTGGGACCACTCTGAAATACTTTACAAACATTTTTTTTCCCTGCAGCCGAGATTTTCTTATTGATTGATTTAGCAAGATGCCATACGTCAAATTGATGTTTAATATGTGGGAACTGCTCTCTCATTGTCTTGGCAATTGAAACTTGTCTGTCCGTGGCTATGAGGTCGATGTGCATTCCCCTCGATTGCAGATATTCCATTGATTTTATAAATCCTAGTTTCTCCATGGCCACTGAGGATGCACATTGTGTTACCTGCACGACCACCGAACTCACAATTTTCTTACTATCCATGTCCTGAAAGTGGTAGGTGCAGTACTTGGCAGAAAATCCAGGGCTGTCGCACTGTCCATCGCCGGCTAGCCTGAATTCTTTGCCTTCGAATATACTTGCTAGAGACAATTGTTCAATTTTCCAAGCATCACTAATGGCCGGAAACAGATAATCATGTTGGTATTTGTAGTACTGTGTTTTTTAAATGAAATGGAGTCCCACAAACTGAAAGAAAGACTTTAACTTTCTAAAACTGGAGCCCCTAAAAAGTGATGCAGCTGCACACAGTAGATTGCCTGCTGGCAGTTTCCCCAACATCGGTTGTGCAGACCATGAGAACGTATGATGTAATCTACAGGCGGCATGTATTGTGACGTTACTGCCTTGTTTTTGACGAGTCACGTGACTCAATGGCTTCCCACATACTTTCCCTCTGACGGAATGCCCACATTTCAGCATACTTATAATATCCATCAAACAACTGTCGAATACTATGTATTTGCCCTCTTTCATTAGACTGTCATCCTGCGTCAAAGTTGTTTCGGCCTGTGATGTTGAGGACATTTCACCACATTTGAAAGAAATATCGCTGCTATCAAGTTCTGGTGAGTCTGTGAATGCTGCTGCTGGTTATTCTCTGTCATTTCAACATCTGCTACTTCAACATTGATGGGAGAACACAACAATGTTGACAGCTTTTTTGGTGGCAATTTTTTGGCGGGTGTAGATTGTGTAAATTGATCTGCGACTTCTTCAGAGCTATCTTCAATACATCCAGTATCATGTTGTTGCGGTGGTGCGGTCGTACTGTAGCAATGGTCCTTTACAACTTTACTGGATTCTCCGAACACATTAATTTCATTTTCTGTACATTAGACATGAGCATCCCGAGTCTCAACATGCCGCGTCTGAATTAATAGTTCCTCCATAGCCTCCATAGTGTAAATGGTCTGGCAAGCAACATCTCTCATTCGCTTCACTGTCTGTGTATGTATAGTTCGTAGACCCACGGGTAACTAGAGGACAGATTGGAAAAGGAATGTTCAGTTTAAACACAAGATAAAGTATAGTACAATTGACTTGAAAAAAACATAAAATAGTCCCCAGCACAAAAACATTTCTAAATTTATGAACTGTTTGTAACTAACCTTATTTTTGTTTCTTTTCTTTGCAACTTTTTTGACTCAACTTTCAACATCTGCACGCTGTTGCTCCGATACGTATCCGCATGTCTCCCCTTCCTCTTGCACTGCAACGACTATATTTTATGTATCCGCATAGACAGCACGGAATTAGGCTACATCGACTCCCTGAAACATAGTATAGTATGTGTATGAAAATATTGTGAGCATAAAACACACGTGAGGACGAACACACATGTACATCTCAATAGCCAAACACGATTTAAACATTGTGTGGAACAATCAAACGACAAGTATTCGAGCTCTGATGACCTAGTTCGATGGAGCTGTCAGTAGCCATACCTCTGGCTCTGCATGGACTGCCACGAATGATTGTATTGAAGAGGAGGCATCAGCAAGTCCCTGAAACACAGTACTTGCGTTAGTATGGTTTTCAATATTGTAAACATAACACACACTTGGGGTCGACAGCACAGGTACATATAAAGAGATAACCACAAATGTTGCATTGTCTAAAAGAATCAAAGAATATTTAAATATGATCAGATTTAATCGACTTATTTCTCTGATTTCTTTACATCTGCATCATCTAAAAGGGATCTTTTGATTGTAGTGGAAGCTCCATCGTCTCCCTGAAACACAGTACTTGTGTTAATAGGGAAGAAAGTATAGCAAATGGAATCACGTTACATGATCACGCTTGATGGGGCTGTCAGTATCCATACCTCGTGCTGCTGAAGAATATCTAGGGCTGTTGTCAATGTGGTGCGCACTTCCGAAAGCTGTTGCGCCGATTCGTATCCGCATGGTCCCGCTTCCACCGGAATTACTTGAATGTCAGGCTCCGCATCAAGTGTGTGGGTTGACGATTCAACAACTGCCTGAAACATAGTATTTGCATTAGTAAGGATTACAATATTGAAAACACAACACACGCTTGCGGCCAACCGCACAGGTACATATCAACGGCTAACCACGAATGAAACATGGTGTAGAACAATCAAACGACAAGTGTTCCAGTCCTGATGATCATGGTCGATTGAGCTGTCAGTATCCATACCTCGTGCTGCTGAAGAACATCTAGGGCTGTTGTCAATGTGGTGGACGCTTGAGCATCTCCATGAAAGACAGTACTTGCATTAGTATGGATAACACTAATTATAACTGAAAACAAACACGAGGGGACAACAACTAAGGTGTACATCAATTGGAAAGCACTAACCAAACAATTGGTAAAATAATCACACGATACATACAAACTCTTACTTGACATGCATAAAACAAGTCTGTAGCGGAATAGCCAAGTATGATTACCTGATACGCGCTAGAAGTGGTTGATAACTGCGAGCACGTGATGGAAGTAGAATGTTCTTGCTTCAGATTCAAGGGATAGTCAAGAAGTTGTAAAGGTAAATTGTTTGATAATGAAAAGCCAACTTTTAAAATTGCCATGTAAGGAGACAGAATACTTGAGTAATGCGCAATATAGCACAGTTCCCTGTGCCCATAAATAGATTTCTGTTTGTGGGTTATGAAATCTAAAAATAATATATTGATAAATGTCATTATTCAAAAAGCTATACACTCATATCAATGTCGAAAGTATTACAAATTGGAAACACCTAAAATATCAATGAATCCATTCAGCTACCTACACACTACCGCAAGGCCTAAAGCTAAAAACGGACACTTGACTCACCACTGGCGTATTGTGGACAAATAGAGTGGGAATAGCGTTTGCGAGCAATTTTCGTGTCGATCGCCGTTTATTCTTCTTTCTTACCCAAGATGTGGTGTACATGTTCGAGGGAAAGTGCCGGCTGCAGATGCGGTATCGATCACCCCTCTTGTCCTTAAAGACTTGTTGGACTCTACTTTCCAGCTCATCCAGTGGATATCCACAATGTTGGACCCATTCTCTTATTCGATCAACAGTTTTCAGGAATACATGCATTGTAGTTCCTTTAGATTTAGCATGGGTCTTCGAAGGGCAACCGCTAATCAAACAGGCAGGCATTGTTGAAAATTCTGAAAAGTAAATATCGAGATTATTATAAAACCTTGATGAATAAAAATGTCATAAAAAAGTAAATGAAACATACCATGCTCAATGCAAGGTTTGTTTTGGTCACCAGAACTATACCAGTTCATCATGTGCGGCTTAGTATTTGCATAAGTTACAGAAATTTTTTAAATTATGTGTCTAAACTCTGAACATGTGACTCGTCCCTTGGATGTTCTGTCTTGCACGAAAAGGAACTATGCTTACATTATAGACTGGACCCCCGAAGGATGCAATTCGATGACAATTGACACAGATGAAAATAAATAGATCTATTGATAGCATAAAAATTGAAACTCAAGTCAATAGCAATGAGACCAATGACCATAGCTCTATTGGGTACTGTAACAGCAAATAGATTGAAATGTAAAAATGACCGAAATATGACTCGGATACATGGCCTTACCTTGAGCAACTAACAGTTGGATTCAGCAGGCCGAGCAGTATGTTGCAGGAGAACAGGTAGATGGCCACAGGTAGCACACTGACGAGTTTGCTCGAAGCGGTCACAGATAGCACGGCGACGAGCAGATTAGCATAGATCTCAGTGCTTCTCAGGTAGAAGGTTCAGGAGTTGACTTGCAAAGCACAAAGATGTTCTCATGAGACATATCAAGTGGTTTATGAAGTATTAGAAACAGGGGTGTGTTTGTGAATGAATGACGTGTGTATGTCGTGGTATTATGTTTATTGCAGGGGGGCGGCCTGCCTCGGGGGAGGCCTGCCTGGAGACACAGGGTCTGAGAAGGCCATGTGAGCGATGGCTCCTGGGCGTGGCATACCTTTTGAAGTGTACATGCTGTTTGGCACCTTGGCCGTTTGCGCCCGTGACTGCCCCCCATGCCAGCGCTCATCCCCGGATGCGAACCGCCTTTGATAGAGGGGGGTGGGATGGATGGGCGTGGGGCGTGCAGATAAGACACAGGAAGACTGCTGAATGGAGACACACTTATGTGGATTGCAGGGGCGTGGCCTGCCTCGGGGGAGGCCTGCCTGGAGACACGGGGTCTGAGGAGGCCATGTGAGTGATGTCCCCTGGGCGTGGGATACCTTTTGAAGTGTACATGCTGTTTGGCACCTTGGCCGTTTGCGCCAGTGACAGCCCCCATGCCAGCGCTCATCCCCGGGTGTGAACCGTCTTTGACAGAGGGGGTGGGATGGATGGGCCTGGGGCGTGCAGGCAAGTGTGTGGGAGCGAGGGGCCATCAGGCCCCTCTCATCCTTTACTTCTCAGTAGAAACTCGTACCAAGTGCCTCCAGTAGTGGGTTCGCTCCTTGCCCTTATGTGATTTTAACTTTGGATGACATTTGCGTAGATGGGAACACTGAGCAGGACAGGGGGCATCCATTTTTGTACCCCCTATCCACTCCATCTTGGTGACCAGGCCTCACTGCGATAGTACAGCGCGCAGAGCACATGGCCCACACCCTCGTTCCCACTCTGACTGGAAAACTCCAGAGGCATTTGCAACAGCTAATAAATGTAACACATCACTCTTCCTCTGAGACCACGGTCCTGCATGTGAACCAGCCTGAACCAAGCACAGAGCTCGTTCATCTCCACAAACGTGTCCTTGCCCACGCACCCTCGCCAGTGGAAACTTACTGCCATTCTGACCCTGTGTCCCTGCAAAGTATTCTCTTCATGTGCCAGACCACTGACCACGCCATGATGCCCACCTAGCAGATCCTCAACTAACATTACACCCCTACTGCAGTATATCGCTGCCTATCAATAACAATTGCCACATACCGGAGATTCTTCTGAGCACAGACCCACACGTCAAACAGTGTATTGTAGTGGTCAAAACCCTTGACCTAAGGCCTGTATAATCCAATGTAAATTGATAGTATAGATATATGTGTGACTTTTATAGAGACATAACTGACTGAAAGACTTTGAACAAGTGGTATTTAGTGCATGCATTATTGATAATATATTATGTTAGCTTAGATAGTGACCACCCCACTTCACAGCGACCTGAACTTCACCCATTCCGAGCACAGATGTCTGACGTCCATCCTTGAATGGAGACACACTTGATTCATTTAAAAAATCGAAACAACCGTTGTTACACATTGTACAGTTCAGGTTGCAGCACAGCGAGAGAAAATCCCCTGTACTGACCGCTGTCACTCTGGAACGTTTCTCTTATGGCACGAACGGCACAGGCGGGTATCACTCTTCGAACGCGGTGTCCAAGCCTCCTGTGAAGCCACCATGTAAAGGACCGATAGGCCACCAGCCTGTACCACCTGTGAAAAGGAATGAAACAAACTGTTTTTAAATGACCAAGATAAGTTTAATAAACGTTTGTTGTCAATGACAATTCTTGTAACTAATGGCATTCTGCTCGGACAAATGCTATCTAGACACTGCATACTATTGAACGACTTTTGTGCGTTACAATGATATGTATATGTAATTTTGGATATAGTAGAAGACCATGAAATAGGAGTGGCATGACAAGCAGAGTATACTTACTTGTTACTCGGATTACGAGGACGAACAGTTGCGCGAAGTTCGTGCATAAGCACCATCATTATCCTCAACACAGACCGTGTGAGGCAGGCTGCCCTGAAGTCTGGCAGCTCGGTGATGTATTGCGGTCGTGGCTCGCCTTCCGAAATGTAGGCCACGCATCCCGAGTTTTCACAGCAGCAGCAGTTCTTGCCCTCGGTTGGCATTAGCTCGCACCGATTGCATGTGCACTCGGTGCACTAGGTCAGCTGTTGAATTGTCCTCCCAACTGCCGTCCGAAGACCCATCGTTTTCGCGTCTTTCCCTTTCCAGTAGTTCCTCCTCGGTATACTCGGGCTCGTACATGTAGGGCATTATTGTAGCCAGTGTGTGTTAAACAAACTAAAATAATTGATAGCGATGGTACGGGTATCTGTTCACACGGGCTACAAGCAACGAAGGTAGCTGACCAGAGCACAGAAACGAGTCACAGAATACTCAAAGTAACACAGTGAGAGGAAAGGAATCGAAAATCTGCTGCTGTGTGTTGTGGAACGGTCTGTTTATACTTATTGAGGAAAGAGGCGTCCTGCCATTTCCATGGCGACACGTCATTAGCTGAAGCGCAGCGAAGGTTGACACGAGACATGCTTTGGCGTTGTGAAATGGGCGGTACGCGTCTGCTGATGACAGGCTCAGGGGCGGGGGATATGATTTAGTGCCGCAAATGCAGGTCAGCCAGGGCGATGGGGGAAATGATAGGATTATCACAAAATGGCAGCGCCCTGATGCCTGTTTTTGCGTGCGTTTAATGGACGAAAACTCGGGTATGGTCCATAGGACATTTTTCTAAAATCGAGCGAATTAGGCTTAAAAACACATGGCCGACCCGTAGGGGCAATAAAAATTTTTGACCGAAACATTCCTCTAAGTGTGTTGGCTAGCGTGATGTCTATATAACAACCAGTGGCCCCAGAATCAATCACTATGTGTACCTCATGCACAACATCTACTGTGGGTTTCAATAGTGCGTGAACCACCACTGGTTTAATAGGACCAAATGCCACCTCGGAGGGGTTTTGTGAAGGACTCGCCCCTAACCCCGATCTTAAGGGCGAGCCTTCTGAATACCCGGATTCCGGTTCTTGGGACGGCAGGGACACTCCTTGACATAATGGCCATTAAGACCACAATAAAAACAGGCATTATCGTTCCTTCTCCGTTCTCGTTCGGCATGTGTTATCAGGCTACGGATTCCCCCTATTTGCATGGTTTCACTGGATGAATCTGATGAAGAGGTGTTAAGCTGAGAAGGCCCGATTTCTGCCCTATGGTCTGTTCTCCTGGCGTCTACTTGTAAGGTCAGGTCGACCAAGTCAGTGTACGCTGCGGGTAAAGTTGGTACAACTGACAATGAGTCCTTCAGCGCACTACACAGACTTCGGTAGAACACAACCGCTTTTTTTTCCGGGCCATGATGTTTCAGAAGACAGTTGGTTGAACCGTGTAATGTATTCAATAAGTGATTGTGTGCCTTGGATGAGATCCAGCAACTCTAAATCATGGGACTGTGCTTTTGTCATGCATAGACCACTGCGCGATGGTTCACGCATTCTTAGTCCAGCAAATGCAGTAAGAAAGCACTCAACTCGAAGCGCGGCTCGCCACAGTGAATGGAGGTTGCCATAGAAACTACGTGATACGTTGCTAAGGAAGCGCAACGTTCGTTTGGGATCACTGCATTGAACAGATGACCTGGACTATTTAAACCACGCCTCCACGTTTGTTCAGTGCTTCTGATCGAGCATTTTTTGGTGTTCGGTTTTTGGCCTTTTTCTTGTTCTGATTACGTACACCTTCTTGACCCGGCTTTTGACTCGACAACTCTTTTGGATCATCCTTGCTTGCTTTGTAAACTTTTGTCTTCTTGGTAACAAACTCTTGCTTTTGTCCCTCGATTACGTCTGGCTTTTCTCCTTCTGTTCCTGTTCTTGCCCGCTTGGATTTGTGACCCGGTTTGTACTTGGCAACTCTCTGGTTTTCCTTCTGTTGTTTGCACTCGTTAAAGACAGTATCTCATCTCCGCGTTTTAGAGACTAATCTAATTTAGAGAACAGCTTCTGCTGCACCGTGGGACACCGTGGGACAGCCACCGCTGTACCGTGGGACAGCCGCCGCTGCACCGTGGGACAGCCTCCGCTGCACCATGGGACAGCCGCTGCAGCACCGTGGAACAGCCTCCGCAGTGCCGAGGAAGAAGGTCTCACCTGGTAAACTTTCTCCATTTTAATAAGGACGTCCCATCGTTTTTGCCTTACAGAGAAAGGTCTGGGTAAGCAAGATTTTGTTCTTGTTGCTTATTTTCACTCTTCATTTGATCCCAGGGTTATAGGCTCATAGTGTTTTTCCTTCTTTCAGAACATCTATTGGATTTCCTTTAAACCGTTGTGTGAGACATTCCAAGTCTCTAAACATTAGTCAGGTTAGTTTGGAGTAACTCTAGAGAAATTAATTTTCTGAATTCATTGTCAGTTGTTCTAATCACATCATTCTTGTTTATTTTCTACAGCCACAAGGTCTCGATGGGAATCCAATCTTCCAGTCAATAGATTGCTTTGTATGTTTATTTGTGCATTCAAAGTGATATATTAGCAGGAATAATTCTTCTTCTACACTACAGGGCCAAGTCCAAGAGGAAGAATTCTGACATAATCAGAAGCCTTTTTAAATGGATCCCAACGAGACCCTGGCTAATCTTCTTCAATTAGTGGCAGATCTAAGAACCGACATGGCTAATGCGCATGCCACCACTCAACAACAGATCTTAGAACTACAAACCGCCATACAACCTTTACCCCAAGTAGCACCAGTGATGCCTAATGCTCCAGCTATTGAACCTGCACAGGCGGAAGCCGGACCGGTGTATATTACATCCCAGTTCCCTCTGGCCCCGCCAGAAAGATTTCATGGAGATCCAAGATAATTTAGGACCTTTTTGAATCAGTGTCGCCTCCATTATTTATGCCGACCCGGTTCGTACCCTGATTCTGCCACTAAAGCTGCGTTTTTGTTGTTGCACCTTGGTGGTACTGCCGCAGCGTGGGCTAATCCTCTTTTGGAGGCAGGTAGTCCTTTATTGTTTGATTGCGATGCATTGATGGAGGCCATGGGTAAGGTGTTTGACACCCGATACAAGACTCAGGTTGTGGAACTAGAGTTGTTGAATCTACAACAAGGTGATTTGACGCTTCTGGCCTACTTAGCCAAATTTAATCAATTGGCTGCTGAGACGGGGTGGCCTGATGATAAAAAGGCATCACTCTTCTACAAGGGATTATCCGATTCTTTGAAAGACATACTGGCTATGGTACCAGTGGTTCCAGTAACCTTTCTGGAACTACTTGAGCTAGTTCTGCAGATTGATGCTCGTAAAACTGCTAGAAAAGGGGAGAAGAGGGGTATTGATCCTGATCTTCAACCTGTTCCTACCCCAGTTACGACTGCGCCTGAACCAATGCAAATAGGAGCAGCTACACGGGGTCCTCTTTCTCAAGAAGAGAGAGAACATAGGAAGAAAAACAACTTGTGTTTTTAATGTGGGTCTTCAGAACACCTACTAAAAGCATGTACCAAGAAACCTACCAAGAAACAGGGAAACTTGAGAGCTCGGCAATGAGAGGAGTCTGATTGCCGAGCATTTATGTTTCTACCAGTAGCCGCTCAGGTGATTTTCCGGTTGCCTCAAGGGTAGATCGTTCATGCCACCGCCATTCTGGATTCTGGTGCTACCGGACACTATATTGATACCTCTTATGCGGAAAACTTTGAGTTATCCGTCTTAAGAAAGAGAACCCTGTAATGGTCAATGCTGTTGATGGTTCTACCTTGATATCAGGTATGGTGGTTCAGCAAACCGAAGATCTGATTATGGAAACTAGTCACGGACATTCCGAAAACATATATTTTGATCTAATCACTGCTCCGCAGTTCAGGCTTATTTTAGGAATACTATGGCTTCGACTGCATAATCCATCCATTGACTGGCACGCAGGCACTATTGAGTTCTTGTCAGAATACTGTGAGACCAAGTGTCTTGATAGGAAGACTCTTATAAATAATCCTTGCCTTCCATTGATGGATACAGCCACTACTATTGGAGCTGTAGTGTCAGGGGAATTACCCATGGAATATTCCGGCTTTCAGGATGTGTTCAATGAAGGGGGTGGTACTGTTTTACCCCCTCACAGACCATATGATTGCCCCATTGATTTGGTTCCTGGGGCTAAGATCCCCTCAGGAAGAATCTACTCCCTAACCCACAAGGAAGATGTCATTCTTAAAGAATATATTGATCAGGCTCTTAAATCAGGTTTCATTTGTCCATCACGTTCACCTGCAGCCTCCCCATTATTTTTTGTACCCAAGAAGGAGGGAAACCTCCACCCATGTACAGACTATAGGTGTAACGCTCACCTGACTCCCACGGGGGGGCTGGCCTGGTTCGTGCTGCTGTGACCTCGTCTAAGGTGATGCGCAGGGTTCGGAAGACGGACTGGACCGGGCCCCAGATCTGGCTTGTCTGACTCGCAGAAGTATCCTTCTGTAGGTGAGAATTGGGGGTTAACTGTCTGCGGGGTAATGCAATCGGCCTCCCACTTACCCCTCTCACCCTCCTCAAAACCCTTCTGTGCTTACCCGTAGCGTCTCACCTTAGGTTCTGGAAGGACGAGCTCTCCATCCTGCTTCTGATGCAGGGGCGCGTTGGTATCCAGTTACGTCACTGGATTTTCGGATGGGTGAGAACGAAACTTGCTTGGCTTCCAGGTAAGTTTTTCTATAAGTGGTTCCCCTTGTGTCCATGCATTAATGTTCTAATGCTAATGTCTTTTTCCCCATAGGGGCCGGGGTACGGAATGCCGGGGAACAGGCACCGACCCAAGGTGAGCGGTGAAATCCTTGTGGAAATCAGGTAAGTTCTTAATGAGTGTTTTGGTAATGTCTTTTCATTCACTCATTAACGCTGATGTCTTTTTCCCCTTAGGGGCCGGGGTCCGAAAATGCCTGGATGCGGCGCGGACCCGAAATGAAAAGGGAATGACCCAACAGGTAAGTCTTGACATGGAGTTTTAGCTTCCCTTTTCCCTTCTTTCTCTCACCTTTGTTCTTGTCTTTTTCTCCCTAGGCGCGGGGGCGCGACTGCGAATCCGGATGGTTACTGCTGAACATGGAGGCGCCCTGTAAAGGTGAGTAGAATGCGGCGCTGCAGCGATCGATGCAATGTGCTTTTAAAAATAAATGTCTTCCTTTTCAGGATTGTCGGCAAAATGTCTCTGGGATGCAGATTTAGCAGGTGAGGCCTTTTCCTTCTTCTGTTCTCTTGTTCCCTTCCTTTGCAGGTGATTCAGGATGCTGGCAGGTGTGGCAGAAGTCAAGATGCAGGAGCAGACACGGTGAGCGTCCAGCTGCTAGATGCAGAACAACGCGAAGCACGTGTGGCTGATCGGGTGTGGTTTAAATAGCCTTGGAAGAAGTTCCTAGAATGTGTCCTTCCTCCAATCAGGTATGTATCCTTCCCCGACCACGCCCGGGTGGTAAATGAGTCCCACAGGTAAAGTAGTTCCTTTCAGGCCACAAGGAGGCCGGGGTTCTGCAGCATGGTCTGCATCAGGTAAGTGCACCCAAACACTTTCATAATGAGCCTGGCGCCTATGGCGGCAGGACTGATGTTTTCTATGAGCCTGGTGCCATAGGCGCCAGGACGCTGTCCAAAGGGCCCCTATAAGGGGTTGCTGGGACCTTCCCCGGGGACTTGATGTCCGCTTTCGGGGACGCAGGGCCTGAGCCGGTTCCCCGGGAGCGGGCATCGTGACAGCACTCCCCCCCAAGGCCCCTCCCAAGGTTGTTCCCTCCGGGGGTTTTGGTTTGTTTGGGAAGAGTTGGTGGAATTTCCTGACTAATCGAGGTGCATGCACATGGTCACTGGGTTCCCACGACCTCTCCTGAGGTCCGTACCCCTTCCAATCAATTAGGTAAAAAAGCTTTGACCTAAACATTTTTTAATCTAAAATGTTCTTCACTTCGAATTCGGGTTCCCCATCTATTTGAATAGGTTCTGGAGGTTTGAGTAGTCAGGTTCCGGGTACCACTGGTTTCAGAAGTGACACATGAAAAACAGGGTGAATTTGCATATTAGCTGGTAAATCAAGTTTAACCTCTACTGGGTTAATTATTGCCGTAATAGAATAAGGTCCCAGATATTTTGGGTTAAAAGTTTGAGGCCCTTTGAGCGGTAAATGTCTGGTAGCTAACCACACTTGATCCCCAATCTGATACAGAGGTGCTTCACTCCGATGAAGGTCAGCATTCTCCTTGTATTTTCTCTTGGCTTGTTGTAAATGCGTGGTTGCCTCTTTGAAGGCTCGGGTAATGGTAGAATGCAGATGTTCTACTGCAGGCACTCCGAGGTTCTGAGGTGAGTCGAGGTTTGAGGTTCGAGGGTGATGTCCAAACAAGGTATAAAAAGGACTATTGCCAGTTCCAGAGTGTACCGAATTATTATATGCGTATTCGGCTATCCAAAGAATGTCTTTCCAGTTGCTTTCAGATTGCTGTAACATACACCGTAAGTACTGCTCAAGGGTCTGATTTGTCCTCTCGGTATGACCATCGGTCTGAGGGTGGTGACTGGTCGATAATCTTACGTTGATTTCTGCCATTTGACAACATTTGCGCCAGAAGTGGGAAATGAATTGGCTTCCCCGGTCAGAGATTAGTATAGATGAGAATCCATGTAGCCGAACAATATTTTCGAGGAATTCTTTGGCTAGGACAGAAGCTGAAGGTAAACCTTTCAAAGGAATGAAGTGGGCCATTTTGGAAAACAAATCCACAATTACCAGAATGGTATTGTATCCCGAACAAGGAGGCAAGTCCGTAATAAAATCCATTGATAGGGTGTGCCAGGGTGCTGGCGGTATGTCTAGAGGTTGAAGGAGACCGGCTGGTCTTTTCTTTTGACCTTTATTTTGGACCCAAACACCACAGGACATCACAAAAGATTTAACATCTTTTCGCCAAGAGGGCCACCAGAATTGTCGTTTCACCTTTTCCATTGTCTTGGCAATACCAGGGTGTCCCTCTATTAATGTATCATGATAACCCGAAATAACTAGTTTGTGTAACTCCTTGTGCGGCAGGAATAAGCGTCCTTGGTAATAAGGTAAACCATTATCTATGGTAAAGTCTGATCCCTTTTGTATCCAATCCTGTAGGACTGTAGAGTCCAGGAGTTGTTTCACTCTGACTTGAATGTCTTCAAGCGTCTGTAACAAAGTCATGCCTAGAATTCTCTGTTTGGGAATTATTGGTACTGGTTCTGAGTTTGTATCAGATTCTCCCATTCCAATTTGGGATAAGGCGTCTGCTTTGCCGTTCTTGCAGCCAGGTCGATAGGTAATCACGAAATCAAATTCAGCGAAAAACAAAGCCCATCGGAGCTGCCGTGATGACTGAGCCTTGGCGGTTTTCAAATACTGTAAATTCCGGTGATCAGTGATCACCGTGATAGTATGTCGAGCGCCAAGCAGGTAATGCCGCCAGGTTTTAAAAGCGGACTTTATGGCTAACAGTTCTTTGTCAGTGATTGCGTAATTAATCTCTGGTGCCGAGAATTTTCTGGACCAAAATGCTATGGGATGCAGTTGGTTGGTTTCAGGATCTCTTTGAGACAGAACTGCACCCATGGCTAGGCTGGATGCGTCAGTTTCGACGACATACGGGAGAACGGGACGTGGGTGTTTCAATATAGGTGCGGAGGTAAACTTAGCTTTTAAATCCTGGAAGGCCTGCTCGGCTTCTTCAGACCATTCAAAACGTTTATTTTTCCTCAAGAGTGCAGTAATGGGTTGTACTATGCGTGAAAATTCCGGGATAAACCTGCGATAGAAATTGGCAAAGCCAAGCATGCTTTGAACCCCTTTTACAGAGCTAGGTGATGGCCATTTGAGGATGGCATCCACTTTTCTTGAGTCCATTCGGACTCCTTTGGGTGCCAGGATGAAACTGAGAAACTCAACTTCTGTAGTATGGAAAACACATTTCTCCAGTTTAGCAAATAGTTTGTGTTGGTGCAGTTTTTCCAGAACGGCCCTAACGTGTTTTCTGTGATCAGATTCCGAAGAGGAGTACACTAGAATGTCATCGATATAGACGACAACACAAACATCGATGAATTCCCGAAGGACATCATTCATGAAGAATTGGAAGGCAGCAGGCGCATTGCACAACCCGAAAGGCATTACCTGGTATTCGAATAATCCATATTTTCTACAGAAGGCGCCATTTTCCATTCGTCGCCTTCTTTTACTCGCACCAGATGATATGCCCCCCGGAGATCTAACTTGGTGTATATGCAAGAGTCCTTCACCTGGTCAAGGAGTTCAGGAATCAGAGGCAGAGGATAACGGTTTTTAACCGTTATCTGGTTCAATGCGCGGTAATCGATACAAGTTCTAAGCTCGCCTTCTTTTTTAGGCACGAAGAACAAAGCCGAGGATGCCGGGGACTTTGACGGGCGAATAAAACCATTGGCGAGGTATTGATCCAAATATTGTCTCAAATGCAGGTTCTCAGGCTTGGTAAGGGCATAAATCCTGCTACAAGGGGGTTGTGCAACGGGCACCAGATCGATTTGGCAATCGTACGATCGGTGAGGAGGTAACGTGTTGGCCTGTTCCTTTTGGAAGACGTCCTGAAAGTCCTGGTATTCCGGAGGTAATTGCATGGAGGCAGAGGTTACAGATGCTAGATTAATCTTCAGGTTTTCTGGGTAGCATGTTTGTGCACAATCCGGGAAGGTTATTCTCTTAGCTCGCCAATCAATTCGAGGATTATGTGTCTCTAACCAAGGAATTCCAAGAATAACCTGAAACTGTGGAGCCTTGATTACATCAAACACAACTGCCTCCCGATGGCCGTCAGGACCAATAAGAGTCACCCCAGTAGTGGAATGTGTTACCGGTCCAGAGGCAATTTCAGTTCCATCGACTGTGGTGATGACATCTTTGCTGGTTTTAGGACGGAGAGGGAGGTTAATCCTAGAGGCCAATTAACGATCCACATAGTTTCCAATAGCCCCACTATCGATGATTGCCTTTATTGCATGCAACCGCTTAGGCTTTTCTGGATCTACGAGAACCATTGGCACAATGAAATGTGAGGTCTGAGAGTTAGTTTTCAAGCTCGGCAAGCGGACCGCTACGCTTGTCGGGCTGAGTCGTTTCCCAAAACAGAGTCTTCATGGTTTTTATCAGCGGCTCCTACCGCTTTTCGGGGCGGTTTTGCCGGGCAATCTCGTAGAAAGTGTCCAGAGTTCCCAAAATAAAGACATAATTTTAACTGTCACCTCCTTTCACGTTCCTTTTGAGTTAAGGGTTCTTTAACCCCTCCAATTTGCATAGGCTCAGAGACATCAACTCCCTTGGGGTTAGCGTGGGTCTTGACCAACACCCGGGTCTCAAACCTGGACCAATCTGTTTTTCTGTTTTGAAGTCTGTGATCCAATTGGACCACTAAGTCTATATATTCTGTGCATTCTTGGGGCGGATTTACAACTTGGGCCAAGACATCTTTAAGTTCTCCGCGTAGACCTCGATAAAATAATGTGACTCTTTTATCCTCTGGCCATCCCGTTTCCACAATTAGTCTATTAAAGGTTGCAATATAGGATAGGAGGTCCTGATTGCCCTGTCGCAGGGATAGAAGTTCGTCATCCAGAGCCTGCCCCTGAGAGTGTCGAGCAAATAACCTTTCCATGCTTGCTTGAAATCCTTGAAAATCACGGAGAATCGGGTCATCTTGAGTAATCAGTGGAACTGACCAATCGGCAGCGCAGCCGCTGAGATATGACAATACAAAGGCTACTTTGGTCTGATCATTAGGGAAGGCCCCAGGTCTGCATAGGAAATGCAAACGACACTGATTCATGAATACAGCGAATCGTTTGGGGTCCCCAGCAAAGCGTTCGGGTGGGGCCAGCAGCATGTTTCCGGGTAGATTAATCTGCACAGGGTTACTGGAAACCACAGTAGCGGGGTTCCCTCCGGAACCGGGTAGAGGAGTTTGCCCAGCTTGACCTTGCAGAAGCTGTCTGGCCAGGTCATCAGTTCTTTCCTTTGATATTATTAATTCCCTCCTGAGGGCATTAGTCTCTTGACGAGCGGCATGTACTTCGGCCCGTAATTCCCCCAGTAATTGGGCCAACTGATCAGTCTCAGAAGTTTCCATAGCGCCTGGGTGGGAATTTGTAGGAAGGCTTCGCGTTCTGTAACGCTCACCTGACTCCCACGGGGGCGCTGGCCTGGTTCGCGCTGCTGTGACCTCGTCTAAGGTGATGCGCAGGGTTCGGAAGACGGACTGGACCGGGCCCCAGATCTGGCTTGTCTGACTCGCAGAAGTATCCTTCTGTAGGTGAGAATTGGGGGTTAACTGTCTGCGGGGTAATGCAATCGGCCTCCCACTTACCCCTCTTACCCTCCTCAAAACCCTTCTGTGCTTACCCGTAGCGTCTCACCTTAGGGTCTGGAAGGACGAGCTCTCCATCCTGCTTCTGATGCAGGGGCGCGTTGGTATCCAGTTACGTCACTGGATTTTCGGATGGGTGAGAACCAAACTTGCTTGGCTTCCAGGTAAGTTTTTCTATAAGTGGTTCCCCTTGTGTCCATGCATTAATGTTCTAATGCTAATGTCTTTTTCCCCATAGGGGCCGGGGTACGGAATGCCGGGGAACAGGCCCCGACCCGAGGTGAGCGGTGAAATCCTTGTGGAAATCAGGTAAGTCTTTAATGAGTGTTTTGGTAATGTCTTTTCATTCACTCATTAACGCTGATGTCTTTTTCCCCTTAGGGGCCGGGGTCCGAAAATGCCTGGATGCGGCGCGGACCCGAAATGAAAAGGGAATGACCCAACAGGTAAGTCTTGACATGGAGTTTTAGCTTCCCTTTTCCCTTCTTTCTCTCACCTTTGTTCTTGTCTTTTTCTCCCTAGGCGCGGGGGCGCGACTGCGAATCCGGATGGTCGCTGCTGAACATGGAGGCGCCCTGTAAAGGTGAGTAGAATGCGGCGCTGCAGCGATCGATGCAATGTGCTTTTAAAAATAAATGTCTTCCTTTTCAGGATTGTCGGCGAAATGTCTCTTGGGTGCAGATTTAGCAGGTGAGGCCTTTTCCTTCTTCTGTTCTCTTGTTCCCTTCCTTTGCAGGTGATTCAGGATGCTGGCAGGTGTGGCAGAAGTCAAGATGCAGGAGCAGACACGGTGAGTGTCCAGCTGTTAGATGCAGAACAACGCGAAGCACGTGTGGCTGATCGGGTGTGGTTTAAATAGCCTTGGAAGAAGTTCCTAGAATGTGTCCTTCCTCCAATCAGGTATCTATCCTTCCCTGACCACGCCCGGGTGGTAAATGAGTCCCACAGGTAAAGTAGTTCCTTTCAGGCCTCAAGGAGGCCGGGGTTCTGCAGCATGGTCTGCATCAGGTAAGTGCACCCAAACACTTTCATAATGAGCCTGGCGCCTATGGCGCCAGGACTGATGTTTTCTATGAGCCTGGCGCCATAGGCGCCAGGACGCTGTCCAAAGGGCCCCTATAAGGGGTTGCTGGGACCTTCCCCAGGGACTTGATGTCCGCTTTCGGGGACGCAGGGCCTGAGCCGGCTCCCCGGGAGCGGGCATCGTGACAATAGGGCCCTTAACGCCATCACGGTGCGCAAACAGTATCCCATACCACTTATTTCTGTACTCTTGGATCAATTGGGATCATCCGTAATCTTTACAAAATTGGATCTCTGTGGGGCTTACAATTTAGTAAGAATCCGTAGTGGAGACGAATGGAAAACAGCCTTCAAAACCAAGTACGGATTATTTGAATATAGAGTCATGCCATTTGGGCTCTCTAATGCACCCGCTACTTTTCAATACTTCATTAACGATGTCTTCCATGACATGATGGATCAATTTTTAGTGGTTTACCTGGATGATATCTTAATCTATTCTGCATCCTATGATCGCCACATGGTTCATGTTACTCGTGTCCTTCAGAGGCTGCGTGATAACTGTTTGTATGCGAAATTAGAGAAATGTATCTTTCATGTTACAGAAGTCGAGTTCTTGGGGTATGAGATATCCGGTAAAGGTGTACAAATGAGTACCTCTAAGGTCAAGGTAGTTTTGGACTGGCCTTTACCCACGACGTTGAAGGCATTACAGTCATTTTTAGGCTTCGCAAATTTTTACAGGAGATTCATCAAAGATTTCTCATCCTTGGTTGCTCCGCTGACCGCATTGACTAGCAGCAAAGTAGCATTCCTTTGGGATAAAGTTTGTGATCAAGCTTTTCAAAGTCTTAAATCGGCGTTTACATGATTTTGATGGATTTTGTGGTAGAATTGCCTCCGGTCTGTGGTTATGACACCATATGGGTGGTCATCGACTATTTCACCAAGATGGCTCTTTTTGTACCTTGTCGAGGTGTTCCTTCTGCCCCACAGTTGGCAGATCTGTTTCTCAGGAAAGTCTTTTGTCGTTTTGGGCTACCGTCTGTTATCATCACGGATAGAGGTTCCCAATTCACTTCTCATTTCTGGAAGTCGCTCACTGCCTCTTTTGGCATCAATGATAGATATACCACTGCTTACCATCCTCAAACAGACGGGCAGACGGAACGTCTCAACTCCACCATGGAACAATATCTCTGTTGCCTTACGCACCAGTATCAAGACAACTGGTTGTCATTACTCCCTATGGCGGAATTCACTTATAACAACTCTTTGCATTCATCTACGCATTCTTCCCCGTTTTTTGCTATGTTCGGCAGACACCCTAAATCGTTGCCTGCTTCTCCTGTCCTGCCCGCACGCCATCCGGCGGCATCGTCCTGCATTCAACACATGTGTTTAGTGCATCGACGGGTGAAAGAACATTTGGAGACGGCGCAGATTAACACTAAGAGGTTCACAGATGCCCATCGTTCTCCGGCTCCCGCTTACTTAGTGGGCGAGAAGGTCTGGTTATCCACCAAGAATCTGCGGATACCTGGAGGGAGGAAATTTCTTCCACGTTTTATAGGACCATATGTTGTTACAGCGGTGATTAATCCTGTGGTGGTGCGTTTATCTTTACCTGCAAGGTGGAAAGTGCATCCTGTGTTTCATGTTTCCCTTGTGAAACCTTTTTTACCGGATACTGCCCTTCCTTCTCGTCCTCCTCCAATCATGGTGCAAGGGGAAGAGGAGTACGAGGTTCGTAGGGTTTTGGACACCAAGGTTTCCAAAGGGGTCAGGATGTATTATGTGGATTGGGAGGGATATGGTCCGGAAGAGAGGACCTGGGAGCCTGTCCAGAACATTCATGCTCCCCGTTTGGTCTCTGATTTTTGGGCCTCAAGGAGACGGGGTCATTCATTAGGGAAGGGTACTGTCATGCATAGACCACTGCGCGATGGTTCACGCATTCTTAGTCCAGCAAATGCAGTAAGAAAACACTCAACTCGAAGCGCGGCTCGCCACAGTGAATGGAGGTTGTTCATGGCATTGAACAGATGACCTGGACTATTTAAACCACGCCTCAGCGTTTGTTCAGTGCTTCTGATCGAGCATTTTTTGGCGTTCGGTTTTTGGCCTTTTTCTTGTTCTGATTACGTACACCTTCTTGACCCGGCTTTTGACTCGACTACTCTTTTGGATCATCCTTGCTTGCTTTGTAAACTTTTGTCTTCTTGGTAACAAACTCTTGCTTTTGTCCCTCGATTACGTCTGGCTTTTCTCCTTCTGTTCCTGTTCTTGCTCGCTTGGATTTGCGACCCGGTTTGTACTTGGCAACTCTCTGGTTTTCCTTCTGTTGTTTGCACTCGGTAAAGACAGTATCTCATCTCCGCGTTTTAGAGACTAATCTAACCGTGGAACAGCTTCTGCTGCACCGTGGGACAGCCGCCGCTGCACCGTGGGACAGCCGCCGCTGCACCGTGGGACAGCCTCCGCTGCACCGTGGGACAGCCTCCGCTGCCCCGTGGGACAGCCGCTGCAGCACCGTGGAACAGCCTCCGCTGTGCCGAGGAAGAAGGTCTCACCTGGTAAACTTTCTCCATTCTAATAAGGACGTCCCATCGTTTTTGCCTTACAGAGAAAGGTCTGGGTAAGCAAGATTTTGTTCTTGTTGCTTATTTTCACTCTTCATTTGATCCCAGGGTTATAGGCTCATAGTGTTTTTCCTTCTTTCAGAACATCTATTGGATTTCCTTTAAACCGTTGTGTTAGACATTCCAAGTCTCTAAACATTAGTCAGGTTAGTTTGGAGTAACTCTAGAGAAATTAATTTTCTGAATTCATTGTCAGTTGTTCTAATCACATCATTCTTGTTTATTTTCTACAGCCACGAGGTCTCGATGGGAATCCAATCTTCCAGTCAATAGATTGCTTTGTATGTTTATTTGTGCATTCAAAGTGATATATTAGCAGGAAGAATTATTCTTCTACACTACAGGGCCAAGTCCAAGAGGAAGAATTCTGACAGCTTTATACCTGGTGTCGAAGACTTAAGCCATTTCACTTACTAAATGGTCGAAATCATAGAGGGCAGGATGATCGCTTTCCAGCAGATGGTTTGCCCAAGTGGCTGCCACACCAGACAAGTGGGACAGCAGAAAGGCCGCTTTGGAGACTGAATCGGGAAAAGCCTGGGGCCGGCACAGGAAATGAAGCTTGCATTGGTTGAGGAACGTGCAGTACTTATTAGGGTCGCCCTGATACCCTTCTGGTGCAGCAGGGGGAAAGGGAGTTGGCAAAACCACAGGTGTGACAGGTGTAGGCGGGGGTGTAGGAGGAGCTGGGTTTTGGGGTGGAGCATCCCCGAACTCGGAATCAGCGGGTAAGGGATGCCGGGCACTTTGCAATGTATCGAGACGGTGATGTAAGGCTGTGGTGGCAGCGGCCATGTCTGTCCTAAGGGTCGCGACAGCTTGCATTAGAACGGTCACAGGATCCCCGGCTGAGGTATCCATAATATGGACGACCAAAAAGGCTTCACAGTCTGTTATGACTTGATGGTCGTGTAGATTTGTAATACCTCCGTCCCCAAGTACCACACGAGCAGAAGTGAAACCACTACTCGTGCAATCTTTGAGGCCACAGGTGTAGAATGTCGTCAGCCTGGAACCGGGAACGCCGGAAGAACCCCTGGACCACTGTAAGGCAAAGATTTGGTTAAGTGATATACAGAGGCTAAATCGAATGCACATGTTAACTGGGGTGCAAACCAAGGCTTACCTATTGTGTGAGGGGTTCTGCGTGAAGGGCAGCTAACTTCAAATGAGAAGGCGGCAGCAGCAGGCTGTAGGAGTCTTTAGGACACTCTGTAACACACCTGAGTTGTTGTAAATACAGCGTGACTTGATCCGTAGGTAGTCCGATACACAAACAAGGTCGAGGGCCAGAAGTATAACAATCCGAGGGAAATCCAAGTCCAATCCGAATAACGATGCAATAGGTCGAGTTCCAGAAGGCAGAGAGATGCGGAAGTATCCAGGGGGAAAACCCAAAGGCAGTCTGTGAAGCGTTCCAAGATCGACGTAACAAGAGTTCAACAAGATGCACAAACGCCAAACAGTGACCCGTAGAATCAGCTGTGAAGCGTTTCTTCCGCGTTCTCTTGCTCTATTTGAATGCAAGATGTGATCACATGATGCGAGAACGCGGAACCGCACGAGAGAGTCACGTGACCCGCAATGAAAACAGGGATCTCTTCCTGGTCACGTGACGCGGAGAATTCCACGCTCTTGTGCAATGCCGGTGGCTATGGGAAAGATGCCATGGCAGGTGCCAATGAAGAAAAGGCTGTAACAGACCTGAATTGCCAGGTGAGCCAAACCATTTTCCGGTGAGCCGCTGCCGCCGCCTAGGTGTACGTGAAAGGGAAGGGGCATGAGCAATGCAGAGAGGAGACTGGTGAGAGAGTGATGAGTGTGTAGGTATGACATAACATGGGATTGAAAACAATAAATACAGTGGAAGATAAAGACAAACTTACTATGCCTTTTGAGTATTCAGAACGTGCAAGTGCAGGGATAAGAGGGGAAGTGGGAGTGGGATAGTTCCTGGACTGTCCCTGCTCGTGGATGAGCAGCAGATGAAGTGCATATTATGGTAAGCGGTGGGTGTCGAGGCAAGTGCTGTGATGTAGGCAGAAGCTGGGGTGATTGGGTGTGGGAGGCCAGGACCCCAAAGGATACATAAGGGACCTGGTCACCAATCACAGCGACTGTGAGATTCGCAGAGGAGGGAGGAAGGGAAAGAGGAGGTGAAGAGGGAAGTCTTGAAGAGCTTCCGGAATTTGAGGAAGTCCTGCTCAAGACGAAGGGGAAGGGGGAGGCTGTTCCATAAGAGAGCCAGTTGAAGAAAGTGATCAGCCTCTGGGCCTCTATTTAGCGAAAACACTTTACACAAAGAGAGTTGGTGCCAGAGGACCGTAGAGGTCTAGAGGGAGAGTATTTAGTAAGAGAAAGTTGCAGATAGCATGGTCCCAGGCCCCAGACAGCCTTGTGGATGATGCAGAGGGATTTGAATGTATTCCATGCATCAATCGGGAGCCAGTGAAGAGTTTTCTGGGCAGGAGAGATGTGGTCCCTGGGCTTAAAGGAATAGTGCACTCAAAATGTTATTGTCCCGAGCATTCGGGCATGTGGTTTAAAGCAATCTGTGATCGATCGTGAAAACATTTCCTATGGACCTTACCACAGTTTTCCTCACTTTTACACATGCAAAATCAAGAATCGAGACACAGCCATCTTGTGCTAATCTTATCCGTTGCCGCATCGCCCTAAGTTGAACTGCCCTCGCGGCACTAAATCATATCCCCCACCCCTGAAGCTGACATCACTAGACATGTACGGCGCATTTCACAATGCGAATGCACGTCTCGTTTCAACGTTGGCCAAACACCATGTAGACTTCAAAGGTATCTTCTGTGCAGGGGCCATTGTACACACGGCCTAGCAAGACCCAGTGTCTCCAGGCAGGCTCCCCTGAAGCAGGCCGCGCCCCTGCATTCCACATAAGTGTGTCTCCATTCAGCAGTGTTCTGGCACTTTTCTGCATGCCTCATGCCCCTCCATCCCCTCTCCAGTATCAATGGCAGTTTGCACCTGTGGCCGTGCCCTCCCAAAGGGGCTGGCAGGGTGGGAACGACCAAGGTGCCAAACACCATGTACAATTCGAAGGTATCTTCTACACAGGGGCCATTGTATACACGGCCTCCCCAGACCCTGTGTCTCCAGGCAGGCTTCCCTGAAGCAGGGCGTGCCCCTGCAATCCACACAAGTGTGTCTCCATTCAGCAGTGTTCCAGCCCTTTTCTGCATCACATACACACCCACTTTTCTAATTCTTTATAATCCTCTTGCTATTTATCCTGAGAACATCAGTTTGTTTGTTTGTTTATTTATTTGTATTGCGCGCCAGACCCAAGGGTAACCGGGCGCAGTGAGCAGAATATACAAAGCTTTCAAAGTTGCATAGAAATTACAATGTTACAGCAAATTACAATGTTACATAATTAAAATTTTACAATAGTGATGAATCTTTGAAGGTACATATATACATTCAGATGAGTAACATAACACAAATAAAGTCTTTCAAACCTTACATGTTGTTGTCAATGAGGTGTTTGATGAGGTTCGTTCTAAAGTGGGGGAAAGGTTGGTCTGATCTAAGGTTGTGTGGCAGGGCATTCCACCATTTAGCGGCTAGCACAGGGAAGCTTGTGCCGCCAATTTTGGCAAGTTTAAATCTTGGAATTTCCAGACAGTTGGAGTTGGGCGTTCTTGTAGGTCTGCTAGAGGTTTTTATTTTTATTTTGTCCATCAGGTAAATGGGGGCAGCGTTATTGAGGGCTTTGTGCGTCAGGGAGAGCATTGTTAGGTGAATTTTATTGTCGGTAGAGAGCCATTTGTATTGTTATCTAGTGGAGGAGATATGTTCCCTTTTGTTTATGTCTAAGGCGGCTCTAAGGGTGTTATTTTTGGAAGATTTGTAGCCTTTTGGTGATAGTTTTGTTGGCGCCACTGTAAAGGGCATTGCAATAATCGAGTCGTGATAGTATTAAGGCTCTCGCTAAGATCATGCAACTGTTGTTGGATAAGAAAGGTTTACCTACTCTTATTAATTTGCAGGTATAGGCTGTCGTGGAAGCTAAGGAATTAACTTGTTTGGCAAGAGTCATGGTGGAGTCGAGATAGAAACCTAGTGTTTTTACTACAGTCGAGACCTTAATGCAATTGCCATGTATGTTAAACGTGGAGTAGTCCTTGCCTAGTTTGTTGATATTGGCCTGCGTGCCCAGAATGATCAACTCAGTCTTATCATCATTCAGGCAGAGGCCATGTGATGCCATCCATGCCTGAATGATGAGGTACACCCTATTCACCAACTCCCTGTCCTTGCTGTGATCCCCAGAAAGCGGGAGGAGAATCTGTGTATCATCTGCATAGTTAGTGTAGGTGATACCTAGAAGGTCCAGATCATTGAAAAGGGGTTTAGTGAATATGTTGTACAGGGTTGGTGAAACACAGGAGCCTTGAGGAACGCCGCACGTGATTGGAAGAGGGTCGGCTGCTGCCGAGGGGGAGAAGACTCTCATTGTTCTCTTACTCAGAAAGGATTCAATCCATTTGGTGGCATGCGTAGAGAAGTGTGCAGCACTGTCCAAGTGTTTGCAGAGGACCCTATGATCCACCAGATCGAAAACAGCTGAGAGATCAAGTAAGAGGAGGAGTGCCTTCTTACCTTGGTCTCTCAGTTCGTCTATTTGGGTCTTTAGATCAATGAGTGCAGTTTCAGTACCATGGAGTGGACGGAAACCAGATTGTCTGGCTCCCAGTAGGTTATTAGATTCAAGGTGTCTTTGAATTTGTGTATAGGCGACCTTGTCTAATATCTTCAGAAGGAAAGGTACGGTAGTGATAGGCCGATAATTGGTGGGGATGAGGGGGTCAAGGGTCTGCTTCTTGAGAAGTGGGAGCACCCATGATTGTTTTAGGTTCGCCGGGATATTACCTGTGGCGAAGGAGGAGTTGATCAATTTTGAAATGAACGGTGAAAGGTCTCTGGCAGCGTCTTTTATTAGTTGTGCTGGGCAGATGTCACCTTTGCAGTGCGACGGTTTGAGGGAGAGGATGATTTTCTCTACCTCTAAGATGGTAGTTTTAGTGAAGGAGAATTTGTTGGTTGGGTCGTTGATGGTGTTGTTGAGTGGCAGCTTGTTTGTGAGGTTTAGGGAATCTTTTTTTAGTTGGATTTTGTTTTGCAGTGTGGTGATTTTCTTTGCTAAGGCTGTTTGGATATCTGTGCACCAGGTCTGATCTTTAATGCAGGTATCTGGTGTAGCAATAGGGGACTCAAGTTCTTTCAAGATGAAGAAGAGTTCCTTCATACTTGAGTTGGCATTGGCAATGCGAGCATTGTAAGAATTGCGTTTCGCTAGACATATTTCATATTTATAATGCCGAGAGATATTAGTTAAATTAGCTTTATTCTCTTCGGTCGGACATAGTTTCCAGTCAGATTCGCATTTTCTTTTGTTTAGGCGCAAGGCCTTAAGTTCTGGCGTGAACCACTTGTTTAAGTGTGCCTTGGGTTTGCTTGTTCGCATTTTGAGAGGGGCGACTTTGTCCATAGTGGTGCGCATGATGTTGTTGAATTAATTGACCAATGCACTAGGGTCGAGGTTGTCTGGCAGTGCATTTAAGGTAGGAAGGATCAGGGGGATAATATTATCTACTGTAATATTCTTTTTGTTTCTTGTAGGGCATGGTGGAGCTGCCTGTGGGTCAAGACTGGGTGATTTGGTAGTTAGTAAATTAAAGGACACCAGGGAGTGGTCTGTCCAGGAGAGTGGCGTAATAGAGGATACTGTGGCTGAGCAGTTGGAATCAGCGATCCAGTCAAGTATTCTACCCTTTGCATGTGTGGGGGTGCTAACTGTTTGGGTAAGTCCCAAGGTCTGAAGGGTATTGGCGATAGTGGCAGCATGGGCATCTGCTTGGTCATTGAAACCAAGGTTAAAGTCCCCTACTATCAGCAATTGGGAAGTAGTATTGGTATTATTAGACAAAAGGCTGTTCAGGTCCTCCTCGAAGGTGCCAAGTGGACCCGGTGGTCTGTAAATTAGGTGAATTGAGAGAGTTTGGGTGTTGTTTATGGTAATTTTGGCAGTGAGAGTTTCACAGGATTGCATAGTTGTGGTAGGGACTAGGCATAGTGATAAGTTTATTTTGGATATAATGGTGACTCCGCCTCCGCGGGAGCCTTCTCGGTCCTGCCTAGATATGGTGTAACCGTCAGGAATGGCCATGAGCGATGGGCCTGCCGCATTGTGTAGCCAGGTCTCTGTTATGGCAATAAAGTCTAGATTGGTTTCTGTGATTAAGTCAGCTAGGTCAATGGCGTGTGCCACTAGGGATCTTACATTAAGGAGTGCTCCCTTGAGGGAGTGTCCTTTAGGATCCATTTTGGTTGTGGCCGAGTTGGGTGAATTGGTATCTGTCTTAATCATGTTTGTATTCACAGATGGGGAGAATAGAGGAGGTGCAGTGCCTATTCTAATATGTTGGTCTTTCGTTGTGCGTTTTATAGTGGGGAGGGATCTTCTAAGAGGTTCATAGAGTTTATTAAGTCTGGCGCGTAATTTAAGGTTTCTTTCATGAGTTGGGGTAGGCTGAGAGGTGTAGACTAGTCGGCCTGGCATGGCCAGGTGCACGGGGCTGATGTGGCCAGTGTAGTTGAGTAGGAGAGGAGGCGCGAGGGATGGCTTGCAAGGGGGAACTTCAGTGTGGCTGTTCTTGGGGGAGGCGTACAGTGTGGTCATGATCATTAGAAAGTAAATGTTGAGTGGGCTGGACATAGTGCAAAGCTATTCCTGTTAGCTGGCAATGCCACTTGGTGTGTATGGACTGGGATAACTGGTCGTCAAGGTACTAAATGTCAGTACTTGTGTCTAAGGCTGTGTGGCTGGATCTGTAAGGTCTAGGCACCATCCACTGGTAAGGGCACAAGAGTATGAGGCACGAGTGGCCAATGTCTGGAGTACATAGCATGGGAGGCACCTAAGTGCACCTCTTCCAACAGGGCTAAGATATAGAGACTGAGGGCACCTAGATGTGGCAATCAAACAGTGACTATAATACATAGCATGGTAGGCTGAAATATAGGGACTGGGGGCACCTAGATATGGCAATCAAGCAGTGACAATAAGACAAAGCGTATGAGGCTAGGACACAGCACAAATCAAAGTGGTCTATTAGCGACCCTGGGGCACAACACAAGTTAAAAGTGGTCTATTAGCGACCATAGGCACGACACAAATCAAAAGTGGTCTATTAGCGACCATAGGCACAACACAAATCAAAGTGGTCTATTAGCGACCATAGGCACAACACAAATCAAAAGTGGTCTCTTAGCGACCATAGGCACAACACAAATCAAGTGTGGTCTATTGGTGACCATAGGGCACAGCACATATCGGAGTGGTCTATTAGCGACCATAAGGCACAATACAAATCAAATGTGGTCTATTGGCGACCATAAGGCACAATACAAATCAAATGTGGTCTATTGGCGACCATAGGGCACAGCACATATCAGAAGTGGCTAGTGGCAGGGAACACAGGCCATCTAGTTGCGAGTTTGCACATATGGTTGGAAGTAATACACCGTGGCTAGTAGGGAGGTACACAATTAAAAGGAAAGCAGGCTAATAGGAGAGAATACTGACCATTTAGATACAGAGTTTGCACATACAGTCGGAACATTAGCATGTACAGGACAAAAGTAGCTTAAGGTAGTGGTCGGCACCTAGGTTCCGACAATGGCAGACGACTAAGATGCAGTAAGGTAACAATTGAGAATCATATGGCAATTGAGGCAGGCATAGGTCCTAGGGTTTGTTCTGAGTGATGGGGTAAAAAGGATGCAGTATATATAGGTGAGCATAGCAGGTCAGCTCATCTTAGGTATCGTTCTGATTGTAGTTACAGTGGAAGTAACAAGATAATTGTCCCCAGTGGCGTCTGTGATCTTTCTGGGAGAAGTAGTCTTAAACAGTGGCCAACGTTTTTATAGACTTAGCATTCGACTGAGGAAATGAAGACTAGGCTGGGAGAGAGCATACATCAGAAGCGGGCTAGTATAGATGTAATCTTACCCAAGGATCCGGAAGATTTCACCAGTGGGACCGGCCTTGGCCTCTGCACAATCCTTGGGCAGGCTCAGGGCAGGTATAAAAGCCTTAGTGCTGGTGTCTTCGTGCACCGTGACGGCGTGCGCCTGTACGGCGCGCTATTGGTGAATAAAAGAGCACACACAGCCAATCCGTAGTCCGGATGCTGAGGGATGGTGCACTCAGGCCGAGAGACACATCCTGGAAAAGGCGGCAGCCATCTTGGGATGTAGACTAACTCGTGGGACCATTGCAGGCATTACATGAAGCAATGGCAAAAAGGGGGAAATGCAGCAATTCGCTGGGGGAGATCAAGTTGTGTATATTATCGTATACAAGGAACCGCTTCCATCCTCAATGATCCCCTTTGTGAACGGCCGACCCGGCTGTGGGAAAGGCTAGCCTCTAGGCTTACCTTCCGTCGGCGGGGAGAACAGCTGATGAGGCACTGCTCCAGCAGTGTCGTAGGAGGGCTCCTGCTCCTGCAGGCTCGGATGGCTTCTCATGGGCTCAGGGCAGGTATAAAAGCCTTAGTGCTGGTGCCTTCGTGCACCGTGACGGCGTGCGCCTGGACGGGGCGCTATTGGTGAATAAAAGAGCAGACACAGCCAATCCGACACAGCCGTAGTCCGGATGCTGAGGGATGGGGCACTCAGGCCAAGAGACACATCCTAGAAAGGCGGCGGCCATCTTGGGATGTAGACTAACTCGTGGGTCCATTGCAGGCATTACATGAAGCAATGGCAAAAAGGGGGAGATGCAGCGCTTCGCTGGGGGAGATCAAGTTGTGCATATTATCATATACAAGCAACCGCTTCCATCCTCAATGATCCCCTTTGTGAACGGCCGACGCAGCTGTGGGAAAGGCTAGCCTCTAGGCTTACCTTCCGTCTGCGGCGAGAACAGCTCATGAGGCACTGCTCCGGCAGTGTCGTAGGAGGGCTCCTGCTCCTGAAGGCTCGGATGGCTTCAGTGAGCACTGGAAGTCAACTTGTGATCGGGCTACCTGTTCTCCTGCTACTAACTACCCTGCTTGCTGAATCCAATTGTTTGTTAGTCAAGGTAAGGGCAAGTCACCAAATCATCGCTTTCTGATCTCAAAATTTCGATCTATTTCGAACAAATGTACCTAGTAGTGTAATGTTCATTCATCTCAATGACTTTACCATTGTCTACTGTTTCAAGTGTTCTGATCTCGATAAATAGCAAATTTCATCAGTGTCAATTGTGATAGAATTGCATCTATCTTGAACCATGTCTATAAGCATGTTTCCTTTTGATGCTTGAAAGTACATTCAATGGACGAGTAACACGTTACGATTTACGTCGCATCAATTAATTCTGTATGAAAGTTATCCCAGTGTATATTCTCCCAGTGTATATTCGACTACGCTACACAGGTTTTGCTTCTTTGACCAAAAGAAACTTTGCATAGAAAACTTTGATATAATCCCATCAATCTCATGCATTCAGTAGAATATTTTTTAAATGATGTGTAATTTTTTAATACAGATTTTTCAAGAATGCCTGCATTTATGGTTTTTGGTTGCCATTCTAGGAGCCATGTCAAAAGTATGGGCACTATAATGCATAAATTCCAGACGAATATTGATTTAATAAGAGAATGGGTTCGACATTGGGGATTTCCGGTGGACGAGCTTGAAAATAGAGTCGAGGCTGTCTTGGGAAACTCGAGGGCCAATCGATTCTGCATCTGCAGCCTGCACTTTACCCCTGATATGTACGACCAATCGCACTAGACAAAAAACATCGACTCAGAACGTCTCGTAAATTGCTTTCAAATGCAATTCCAACTCTATTCGTGCACACGCTGCCTCAGGTTAGTCCTGGATGATGAATTGCATATTTACCAGATTGTATTAGTTTTTAACTATACCACATTTTACTACACATCTCTCCCTGGTTTATGGAGCATCATAGAAAGTAATTATGAACATAGAAAACAATGCCATAGTACCCGTCAAAAGAAGCTTAATCTTTTCGTAATCACGTGCTTAACATGTCCATTTTTTAGGAGAGCATACTGAATGGAGCATGGACCCTCGCATGCGACGACACAACCGACACGTCCAATATACCAATGGTGAGCCCTATAGACTTGCAGAAGTTCATATTATCAAGAGTTGGATCTTCCCACATATGTAATGCAAATCTAATTTTACATTTTACCACTTCGTGACAATGCACTGAAAATGAAGGAGCAAGATTCTGCATCCATTTCTTTTCCGGAGTCAACAACAACTAGCGCCTTTCAGGTCATTTTATTTCACTTTTCAATTATGAGAATGTATTATGCCTGGAATTTCAAATAATATTAAATTGTTTATGTATCCTATCGGTTGTTTACACTGTGTGTCATTTAAGGGTTTCTCTTTATATGTACCATTGTCTCTGTTCCATTTCGCTGTTTTCATCCATATTAAAACAAGTACTGTGTTACAGGGGGATGCTGGTACTTTGACTACAATTACATCATCCTTTGGAGCTGATCCAGAGTATGAGGTATGCATACTGACAGTTCCCTTGAATGAAAGAAAGTAAATCCTACATAGGATAATATTAGACAGTGACATTCTTATAAACGTGCAGTCTTTCAAACTTGTATCATTTCAGTTCTACAGTTACAATTTCTCCCTAATGCAGAACACATTGCCAAATGTTTGAGTGCAACATTACAATCAGTATGTTTGGCACCGTGGTCGCTGATCGAGTACACTTGCCATCAATCAGGTGAAATTCAAAAGGAATATTTTGACTAAATGACGTACATTTTATACAAGGGTATGTATGTAAGCGATGTGTGCGATGAAAGATTTTAATTTAAAAAATGTTTGATTCTTTTTTTTAATCAATATTCTATTTAAGGAATATATACAAGGTCGGGAATTAGAAGAGGAGGCATGTGGATCAGAGGTGGTGGACCAGATTGCTGATGCGGTCGTTACAGAAAAGACCACGGTTTCACCGAAAATCAAGTAAACAAGGGTAAATAGAAAAAAATGTTTTTGTTTTCTCAAAGTGTTTTGGGCTGGTGTTTTCTTCATAACAGGTTTTTTTTTATTTAAAGTGCTATCTACTGTATGTGTGATTTACATTGAACATGTTTTCACAACCCATCTCCTAGAGGCCCAGAAGGAAAAGAAATATAAAGACACAGACAACAAATGAAACCAAAGATGCTGCTTGCCAAACAGATTGCACCATGGAGCAACTACTATTTGAGGCGTAGCGTGGTCCAGTCAATAAGCAGACTCGAGATGCTTATGTCCAATGGCCAGAAAAATTAATTGATTGTGACCGGCGAAGTCAGCAAAGTGTTGTTGGACCATTGCTACAATGTGAGAACTCGACAAGATGAAGATGAAACTGAATATAAAGAAGATGCATTGCAATTCCTCGAGGACAACTTGACACAATCTACACCCGCAAAAAAAGGTCCACTCAATAATTTGTTGTTGATGGTTTCTCCAACTCGTGTGCAAATCACACAAGCTGAACTAACAGAGACTGAAGCTTCAACGCAATTGACTGAATTGTCCACCACAGTTCAGTCACAAACCACAATCATGCAGGAAAATTGGCTAATAAAAGAGAAGAAATACATTGTATTCGACAGCTGCCTAATAGTGATTATATTGATGCTAAAATGTGTGCATCCAGTGAGGGGGAAAATATGCAGGGAGCCATTAGTGATTGTGACTTGTGTATTACAAGGCACTAACCTGAAAATCGAAGCCACCTGTGCACACCTCCATGATACATTTTCATGGTCCGCTCAACTGATGCTGGGCAAAGTGCCAGCTGAAATCTACTGTGTTCAGCAACTCTACTTTTCAGTGGCTCTACTTTTATTAAGTTGTCCAGTTTCTGTCAATTTGTGGTACTTCAGTTCCTTGCTAAAATGCAGTTCTACAACTATCAAAGAAAATGTTCATTTCCCGCTATTAGTCAAGCCTGGAAAATTGAACAAATGTCAACAGAAAGGACATTCTCTGGCAAACAGTTCAGATTAGCTGGTGATGGACAGTGTGACAGCCATGGATTTTCAGCAAAGTACTGCACATACCACTTTCAGGACATGGAAACTAAAAGAATTGTGAGTTCAGAGGAATGTAACTCCTCAGTGGCCATGGAGAAACATGGTTTCATAAAATCCCTCGAACATCTTCAATCGAGGGGAATGCAAATAGACCTCATAGCCACTGACAGACATGTTACAATAGCCAAGGCCATGCGAGAGCAATTTCCAAACATTCGCCATCAATTTGATGTATGGCACGTTGCCAAATCAATCAAAAAAAATCACAGCTGCAGGTAAAAAAAGGGTTCTGAAAATATTTTACAGTGGTCCCAGTATTTCAGCAACCATCCTTGGTTGACCTCCACCACTATTCCAACGTTCACTCATGGACAGAAAACCAACATTCTAACCAATGTGCACATGGACCTTTATCGAAAGAACAGTAACGCGAGAAGAAGTGGTTAGTTCCATCTTCACCTCCACACAAAGCTCTTCAGAAGATCGTGTTGGATAAAATTCTTTCAAGAGACCTAAAGGGACTCACAGAATTCTGTCACACCACAGATTTGAAGGTGTTCCACAATATGTGCCTAAAGTACAGGCCCAAGAGGTTGCATTTCGGCATAGACGGTATGCAATATTGAATATTATAGCAGTATAAGCGCATAACGAGAACATGGGGAGAGAACAATCGAAACTGCTAGAAACTTTGGGATGTTTCGTTAGACAATGGCCTTTGCAAAAAAGAAGCAAAAAATGGGTGGTCAAGCCAATATACCAGGAAATGGAATTCGATTGTTGAATGATCTCACTTTGATTGTGTTGGACATACATACTCATGGAATCGATCATGGTTTTGTTCCTAGGACACATACATTGACACAAAACATTGAAAATGTGCCCTGCCCATCAAAAGCGGAACTCGTTGAACAGTTGACTTCCCGGTATAAATGATTAGCAGCGCTGTGTATGTTCCACAATGTTTGTACATTGTAACCGACCAATGGAAATCTATGTAACTTGAATTTCAAAGCTATTAAAAGTATTAAGAAGTATTAAGCATCCACATTGTCTTTTCAAATGTATCCTCTTTGCAAGAAGTGCCTGTTGGAGGATGACATACAGTGTAACTCTGTGTTTCTCCCTTCCCGCTTTCAGTCAGCTCTTGTGGGTCCTTCACTGATCAGGGCATGAGAGAGTCAGATGGATATCAGCATGAAAGCAACTGCAGAGTCTGCAGTTGCCTTAGCATGCACGTGTCCAAATAGACAGAATAAATACACGTCCCACTAAGGAATGAGACCCAAGCTAAATAACAAACTTACCACGCAAGAACTAATTACTGTAAGCAAAACACTGCATGAAAGGGGGCTGTTGGTGTGAAATAGGTGCATTCTGACCTATATTTCTATTGGGGCAGGTGTTAGGGGTCATTGCTTTCGGATGCCTTCTCAGAAGGGCTGATCTTAGATTTGTGGCCTTTGGAGTCTTACGATTTCAAACACAGTGAGGATAGGTGTTAGTGTTACCAAAATATATGACCACTTTAGATTAGGTATAAGGTAGGTGAATTTGAGGTGGTGCAGGGGTAGGGTCTGGTAACCAGATGCATTCCAAGGTAATAGGGTTCATGGGTTCAGGGGCCCGCTGGAAGGGAAGGGTTGCAGATGGCATGAGTCAGTCAGCACAGATGGATGGGGCACTGTGGTTGGAGCAGGAATTGGTCTCACAATCTTGGATGAGCACATTTTGTCAAGGCTCGATACTCGCTACTTGCAAAAATGAATATCTGCATTTCTGTGAGAACAGGAGACGCACTGAGCTGACAGAGGTGGTGGGGGCTGGCTGTGCAAGGCGCTGGGAGAGGGAGAGTGAATGTTAGGAAAGATTTCTTAATTGTAGGTAATTTTCCTTCCATGTGGCAACCCCTTAACTTTTTGCTGTTGTTTTCACCCTGATCTAGACTTTGCCAGAGAAGCGCAGCCTTCCCCCGCACTCCTCTGGGCTTTCGCTCCATTCTTACGGGGAAATTGACATGCCCTTAAGACAATCAGTACCGGGAAACGTTGTTTTCCGTAGTTCTTTTCTCATGTTGCAGCTTTCGCGCAACATGGCACAAGAGTGCACCGTAACTTACATTACCGCGCCCTTGGGTCTCTAGTCATTCTACAGGCCCTAGTAACTCTCGATGGATTTATAACGAACTGTGCAAGTATGTCACGGACGGGAATGGTGGCAGCAATCGTTTCTTTGTGTTTTTGAACTCCCTTTTGCCCTGTTAACCGCGCTTCTCGCGTTTGGCCAAAATGGGTGGCCTGGCTTCCAAAATGGCCATGCCACGAAGTTCTTTGTCCTGTCTGTTGACCGTCTTGCCCCTTCACCTTCCCCAGGTCACACCGACCCGGGGCCATCCTTATTTGGGCATGCACTTTCCCGCGAAACACAGATGCTTACACGGGCTTCTGCATGCCTTGTGTGTGCCTCCAGGATGTGGGCTGGGATGTCTGGTCCCAATACACATCCTGGGTGCCAGAGAGCCTAGTGTGTCTTGAATGCCTGGGACCACCGTGGTCCGTGATAGGTCCACGTATGGTGTGAGTGTTTTGTGAGCAGATCTCCCATTGGGGCTTCTCTGTTTTGGCGCAAAGGGAATTCTGGATAAGAGGAGGCTGGAAACACCACTACCAGGTCGATCTCCTGAGTTCTCACGAACGACGGATACAGGAGCCAAGTATCCTGCAAGTAAGAGGCTGAACCGAGGAATCGCTGGTGACCCACTGAAGGACTGCTCCTCTGCACTGCTGTCGCCCTGTGAAACCATTCTGCCTCTGATCGAACGAGAAGGCCTGTACTGGTACTTCGACCCTTTGGAATAGTGGGAACAACTATTCTCTGCATCTTCATCATCTCCTGCACGTAAGCCTTCGGAAGCGTCTCTGGGCCATCCAGTGGACTGACCAGCTTACCCAGGAGTCTTGCTCTGTAACCGCCGTCAGGTTACTGCTGTATTCCGAGTCCTTGACACTCTCACACGATTCGTACACTTGGCATTCCCAGGTCTGAAGTGAGAAGTGTACATTGGGCTGAAATACACACAGCCGCTTCGTTGCCCTGCTGTGGTAACAATCTGTGTGGGTTCACTGCATTTGGGACATCCTCAACTCTAACCTCTGCTGCCACGGAATCTACACGACGCCGAGACGTCCCCTGCTCGTATCTGAACCTGCCAGCACTGAAACTGACGTAGAGAAGCCTCGGTCTGCCTGCATCGGGGACCGGTGAGTAGCAACGCTAGGAACTGGTCGCCCTCCTGCAGTAGCCCATAGCTTTTCCTCGCTGTGTTAAAAAGTACACCTTTTTCGCCCTTGCGCTCTGTTTCTGCCCGCAAGTGGAGGCCGCGCTTGAGTAGCGGAGATCTGTTCGCCTTCCTTTGTTCACCACCCTGAACTGCCTGACTTCCTGGAAGAGACTCTCCTTGGCCCATTGGCACCAGCGTGTGCAGGTACTTTTGAGCACAAGGCTCCACTCTTCGTAGGGCTCGGACTTCCTTCTAGTTAGGTGGCCTCTGAAGGCGAACTGCTCTAACGATTACTTGCACTGCCTGTTTTCCTCCCCATCTAGGTGGTCTGCATATTTCGTGCTTCTAACTCTTTAGACCCTTCGGTAATTGTATATATACTGTATTTGATTGTGATGTGTTGGTTTACTTGAGTTTTATCGTGATTCTTTACTATGGTCAATGTTACAGAGGCCTTGTAAAAAATGTGTCTATATTTTTAATATAACACCTGCTTGGAGTAATTTGTAAGCATCCTTGTTTGGGTGCTCATTGCGGGCTTTCAGTCACCCTCACCCCTCTTGAGACCTAGTCTTGACCGCCGCAATCGCTACCTTGATTGGTCTGGCTTGTCCAGAGGTTACCCTATTCCAAGAAACTAGGCTGGCCTTCTGAACCTCTGCTCCTCCAGGACAGAGTTCAGAAATCCATCTTAACAGTGAACGGTTCACCAGAGGGGCAGGGGGCCTCGAAAAAGAAGGCATTTGGAAGGACAGAAAATTTAGTTCAAAGGATACACATTAGCATGAAACATGGGTGATGCAAATAGGTACAGGAGGGGAGAAGATGTATCTCACCTTGGCTTATACGTCATTTGCCCGGTACAAGAATGGTGCAGCGGGGCGACCTATACCGCCTCTCCTCCCATATTTGTTAGTGCACTGGAAGTTCAGTGGAGATGGAAGGGCACTTGGATTTATGACTTGTCAGTGTCTCACATTATCCGCAGAGCACATTCCTTCACAAAAACAGGGAGCACGCAGATGTGACAAAGGGGAGGACACTAACTGGAACTGTTGTCATAAAATAACTAAATCACTATCAATATAGTAGAGTAAAAAAGTATTCACAATAGCGTGGCATTGGTGGATGCCAGCAAACAATTTGTTTGTTTTTCGAACATATTTCAAATACCACATTCATCGGCCGTACTAATCGCTCCATGTGAGTGAAGGTCACTGCTCAAACTGTTCCCGCTAATTACTCTCCTATTGCGCCCACGTTGCCCATGAGGTGTACATGCCCGCACCGCTGCACTCCTCACGTAGCCTACTGTGACTCCTCCACGCTACTGCAGCTCACTATGCGTATTACCCTGAACTAACCTTCCTAATGCACACTGCCTATTTTGTACTTTACTGATGCATCTTATTATGCCCACTTTGATCTGTACTGCCGCAACCTAAGCCTGAACCTTGAACGTGCCTATTTGCAGCCCATTGCACCTTATACTGAACGTGCCTATTTGGAGCCCGTTGTGCCTTATTCTGAACATGCCTATTTGCTGACCATTGTGCCTTATTCTGAACATGCCTATTTGCTGACCATTGTGCCTTATTCTGAACGTGCCTATTTGCAGCCCGTTGTGCCTTATTCTGAATTTGCCTATTTTGAACCAACCTGCTCTCTCCTTAACTCAAACTAGTCTATTGCCACCAAGTCAACCACACCTAACCCCATCCCGGGTCTCGAACTGACCACCCATGGGAAACCGCTATTTAGCCACTCTTAGCTTAACGGCTACCCTCTCCCTGCTCCACCTCAACAACACCACCTTCCCTAAAGCACGACCGCAATCACCCCTAACCCAACATCCCTCACACACTACGACTGTGGGATTTTTCGAGGCCAAACAAATCGACCAGCCAAACAGCGCCCTTAGCCCTCTAGAATGGATCTGCCGATTTGCTGCTCCACACACTCCCTGGAACCCATGCCCAGTGAAAGACAGAAATCTGAGACTCGGCTCTTGGTTCCTAAACCCCAAGACGCCCACCAAAAGACACTCCCCTCATCCCATGTACAACCAAGCTCAAGCTAACAACGCTCAAATCTTGGACAACACCCAAACAGCCCCCTCGGGCACCACTGAACACCCACTGATGCAGGGCGCCCTTATCCATGCCCGCTCTCTGGTCGCCCATGCACTAAATATCGCAGACTTCATCTCCGCTAACAACTTGCACTTCCTGGCTATCAATGAAACATGGCTGCACCAAGCAGCAGGCCCAGCTCTATCCCTCGCCATCCCAGAAGGTTATTCAATACTAAGGACCAGGACTCAGGTAAAGGAGGAGGAGTAGCCTTCATCGCCAAAACATCCCTTAGCCTTAGATTAACCCCACCTTCCAGCTTCCGGTCTGCAGAACTTCTGTCGGCCAAGCTTCAACTCTCTGCTACACAAACCATACTTTTAAACCTCTTTTACAGACCCCCAGGCTGCATCTCCACATTTGAGGAAGAGATATCTGACCTCCTGACCACCAATACCAAAACAGGATCTCAAATGATGCTACTGGGTGACCTTAACCTTGGCCTCGGCGATCCAAATGATGCCATTGCACTCTCCCTGGAAAACACCATCTCCCAACTAGGGTTCAAGCTCAGAATCACAGTTCCTACTCACAACAAAGGTAGAACCCTGGACTGGTTAGCAGATCTCAACTGCTCAACAGCCATCCTTAAAAACGAGCCAATTGCATGGTCTGATCCCCACGCCATTTCCTTCTCCATCCAAGGGAAGTCACAACCAAACACTCCCACAGTCATCGTCCCACAAACTCTTACCAGGACTAACTGCAACATCACCTTGCAGAACCTTCGCCCACTTATACACAACATCCTTCCCCAGCAAACTATGCCAACCTAGACGCGGATAAACTTGCTGGCCTCTATAATAAAATGCTCAAATCAGCAGTAGATATCATCGCTCCCATCAAACTCACCAACGCCAAACCGGCAGTCCACCTGAACAAATGGTTCACTCCAGAGCTAAAAAATCCTCCGGAACACCAAACGAGCCGCAGAAGCCACCTGGAGAAAAACACCAAACCAAGCCAACAAAACACAATTTACGATAGCAGCTACAAAACTGCCATCCTCAAGGCCAAAAAAGAGACATAAGACAACAGAATTGAGAGCGCCAAATCCAAAACAAAAGAGCTCTTCAACATCCTCAGGGAACTTGAATCCTCTCCCACACCTGCAGAAACCCGCGTGAAAGATGCAGACTGGTGCAAGAGGATCCAAAAAGCCTTGGCAGACAAAATTGCCATGTTACAATCCAAAATTGAACAGAAAAAGCTTAGCCTATCCAAAAAAACAAGGAAGACAACAACCTCCTGGGTATCAGACAATCCGGCTTCAGGCCAAGACATGGAACAGAGTCAACCATATTGGACCTAAAAATCCAGATGGACGAGGCAAAAGACAAGGGCAATTTAGCCATTCTCTTACTGCTAGATCTATTAGCAGCCTTTGACCTCGTCGACCATCAGATCCTCACGGAACATCTGATGACCTCAGCGGCCTTCTCTAGCCAGGCGACTGCCTGGATCCAGTCCTCCTAGCCAACCGAACCACCCGGGTCTTCTCCCCGGGGGCTTCAGCCCACCCCATCACCATCATCTGTGGCATCCCTCAAGGCTCGTGCGTCTCGCCAACCCTATACAATATCTTCACCAAGCTATTGTTCGACCGCCTTGATAACCTGGGTGTCACATATACAAATTATGCTGCCGATACCCAGGTTCTCATCACCCTATCAGGGTGCTATGCAGAGGACTCCACTAGGATCAACAACCTCTACTTGGAGATCCAAGCCTGGATGGCAGAACATGGTTTATGCCTCAACGACGAGAAATCTGAGCTAGACGGTAACCTAATCACAGTGGCTAATGAAATTAAAACCCTCGGGGTCTACCTAGACTCCACTCTCTCGCTCAAAAGACAGGTGAACGCCACAGCCTCATCCACAGCTTATACAAATAAGCTTATCAATGCCTGCAAACCCTTCTTCTCACCATCCAGTTGCATTACACTAGCCAGAGCGCTAGTGCTCTAAAAAATTGACTACTGTAATACTCTCTTTCTCGGCATGTCAGAACTCAATCTGAACAAACTACAGGTACTTCAAAACAATGCCCTCAGAGCCGCCCTGAGTATCCAACGACTTGCACACATCTCCAGCATCAGACAAGATGCACACTGGCTCCTTGTACGAGACAGAATCACTCTCAGATCCCTCGTCATCGTCCATAAATGCTGCTCGAATGACGCGCCCAAATACTTGGCAGACAAGTTCCTCAATCACACATCAACAAGTCCAACTAGAACGCCATATTCACACTGCCTATCCGTCCCCAAATTCTCCCTAAAAAAGCAGGTGGCTCCAGCTTCCCGGTCCTAGCTGCCAAACTATGGAACGCTATGCCGCTGAACCGTAGAGCAGAACCCTCCTTTTGGCCTTTTAGAGCCAAAACAAAATCATGGCTCTCCAACTAAAATTCCGCCTAATGTACTCATCTCCTTTGTCAACCATCATGTAACCCGGTCTACTGCAGTTACTGTTGTTGTTTTGTAGTTTATATTGTATGTATATACTATGCTGTAACCTCCTCTAAGTCTCTGGCGGCAGAGATCGCTGGAAGTGCACCAGGACTAGATGGCAGACAGGCAGTCGGGGATGATGGAAGATGCAAGAAGGTCAGCAGGAAGTTTGAAAAAGAGTTGTGTGTCAGCTGCGTACCACTAGAAGTTGGAGGAGAAGGAGGAAATGGGGAGTGGCAGCTGAGCAAGGTAAGTGTTGAAGAGCCAGGGGGAAAGGGTTGAGCCCTGGGGACCCCACAGGTGCAGAAGGAAGTAGATCAGGAGAAGGTGCCCAAAATGACTTGGGACGAATGGTCAGTTAGAAAGCAGGCTAGCCAGTCCAGTACCCCTTCCTAGATACCCAGGGTATCATGTAGCCGTTTATGAGGATAAATTGGTTGACCAATTCAAAGGCAGAAGAGAGATCGAGAAAGATGAGGACAGCTGGAGAGTTAGAGTCCAGAGATGCAAGCAGTTCTTCACGGGTGTTCAGAGGAGCAGTGCCTGTGCCTCTTGATGCTCGGAATCCAGATTGATGTTTGTGGAGACCACCAACAAGTTCAGTGTGTGAGGTAAGTTGTGGAAATGCCAGCTTTTCCAGTAGTTTCCCAAGGAAGGGGGTGATCGCAATAGGGTGGTAGTTGGCTGGACAGGTAGGGTCTGCTGAAGGTTTTTTCAGGAGGGAGTGCACACGGGAATGCTTGAGGGAGGAGGCCAAAGATCTAGTGGCAAAAGAGTGGTTGCAGAGATCGGCGAGTGCAGGGGCAAGAGAGACAATGTTCTCCTTGATGGTTCTGGAGGAGCAAGGGGAAACCTGTTTGGAAGAGACCTTCATAAAGCAGACAACTCTGGTCACTTCTTCAGGTGTGACAGTGAAGTAGGGGGAGGGAGAAGAAGAAGGAGGGTGAGAAGCCATAGGAGGCAAGGGAGTGAGGAATGGGTTGTGAGGGAAGATAGCAAGGGTGCTCAGGATGTCCAGAGTTTTAGTAGTGAAGTATGTGGCCAGTGTGTTGCAGAGGGCCTGGGACGGAAGCGCGGAAGAGGAGACAGCAGAAGGGTTGGCTAGTTCCCTGCAGATACCTGTGCTTTGCTCTCTTTGGCAACTGTTATCCAGGTTAATTACCCAGAAGCCTTGGTTCCACTATCTTGGCTTCAGGTAATGCTTGCACACTTGTGTTTTAGGCAAGGTTACACTTCTATCACAGTCTTGGATGGATTGTTTTCTGGCTTTTAGAAAGGCTGCTTTCAATCTTAATAGGGGAATACTCTTGGCGTGGGCAATGCGTGATCTCTTACCAACTGCAGATACACTGTGTAACCACTTGACATTTCTTTATAAGCAATTGTCTTTTTGTCTCACAGTAAAGAGTAGACATTTCTACTACTTTAGTGTTACACTGTTTCCGGTTTAACAATGGATTCTCAAGTTAACTTCCACTTGAGAATTGTTTTTGTTCACACGCGACCACTGCTTCCTTTAGATTTCAAAGTTTCAAGTATTTGGACAATGGATTATACTTCTCTCTTGTACGGGGTCATTTGGGACAATGCTCGTTCACCCGCCAGTGCTACATTTCCTATTTGCCATTGTCAAAATTTCGAGAAACCATTTGGCTCGCTTCTGCTTAAACACGAGTGAAGATTGAACTGGATACTGTTGCCAGTAATGCTTGTGCAAGGAATCAGAACGCCAGGTTTGACTCACCGGCTTCTGCGATCCTTGTTCCGTGGGTTGCACAACTTTCATGGCTTCTGGTACAGCTTCTACTGCTTCTGGCTTCACAGGGAACCACACCCTTCCTTGTTGAAGGCGTCCCCAGTCCAGCCACTCAATTAAGGAGCCCCTCTCACTCCTGAGACCAGACTCGGTCTCCAACACATTTCTGGCACGGCAATCTCCACAATCAGGCTCACATGGGGAAAGACAGCATTCCTGCATGCCTTCCTCTGTGAAGCCTCTGCAACAAAGAGTTTGCGGGAACAGGACCCTCTCAGAACAAGCAGGTGAAATCTGCTGCGTCAATGTTCCGGCGTCCCTTTAGTTCTCCCACTTCTGCCTCGATTGCCAATATTGTGTCTTCTTTCTGAATCTGCTACTACAACACGCACTCCAGTCACAGTTCCAGCTCCTTCCTATTACCTGCACCTGAGGGGGCCTTTTATGCCTCTCAGGTTCTTTCAGGTATGGTCCTTTAGGCTTAATTCCCTGACTACTGCTACAGCATGCCTCTTCAGCCCTCTTCCTCCTCCCAGTACTCATGGGATTATGGGATTTGGAGTCCCCAACAACAAAGTTAGTTCTTTTAACTTCTGCTGTTTGGCAAACAGTCATCAAAAGTATGGGATCATGGGGAAAGTTAAACTGGGGGGTTTACCAGTCTTCCCGGCCTGCCCCCCCATGTGACCCTCCCGCAGTACACCACCCCCAGGGTCGGGTTCAGGAATCTTCTGCCTTTCCCTGGCCACATGAGAAGGGACCCAGGCCAGGTTTCTGGCAGGAATCATTACTGATTCATCACAACTCATAGTCCACAGTCTTTGTAATCCCTACTAATGGGATGTCCCGGCTTGGGGATGGGACCAGAGCCTTTTTTCGTTATTGAAAAAACAATAAATTGTGAAAAAAGCAAACTGTTCATGCGCAGAACATAACACTTCCCCTCCAATGCAACAGTCTAGGCTGAAACAAGTAACTGGTGAACCAGGGATGGATCTCATGCATATAGAGGAAAAGAGATTATGGATTAGGAGTATAGTCGTCACTACTGTAACATTTACATACTCCAACGTTCTATCCCCTTTACTCGATACTAATGGAAGATTTATACAACCAGTGCACTAAAAAGCGAGGATGGATTTTAACCTGAAAATATTCTGTAACAGCTTGACTAAACCTTGCATGAGCTCTGGAACAATGATCTAAGGAATCATTTTTACAAACAGAAGAAGTGGCAGCCCACAAGCCGTTCTGCAAATCACATCAATAGGAACAGGTCACTGAAAGGCAACAGAAGCTACTTTAGCCCTTACTGTATGTGAATGGAAACCTGTATGGCCAGTGTGGTAGGTCAGAAGAAGGAGACAGACTCCTTTTTGTCATAATCAACAAGTGATTTATTGAAATAATAAGAAAACAACCAATCTATCCCTATTATAAGGGTTTCCCTACCTAACAAACTAGTGTGCTCGTTGTCAGTGGTGAAGTCCAAAAAGTGAACAGTTTGTCCCCCGTCTCAAAACAAATCTATTCTGGCCCTGCCACTAAAGAAAGAAGCTACAAAAGTCCAGAAGAATTACTTGCTTCTCCTGGATAGGCTGCTCAGCCCTAACAAATGGTTTTCAAGTAGTTCTTAGCTATCTTGTGGATTCATTCCTGTAGTTCTTCTAGGGGACTCTTCCACCCTCCTGGAGCCCCCTTTCCTTTTAGTGATGACCCTGTTCTCCTTGAAATAATTGCGTGTTCACCCCTTTGGGCTACGTCCTCTTGAAATGTCTATATACAGTTACCTTTCCCCAACACTTTAAAGGAACCCAAATGTCTTTACTCTTGATCTTGACTTTCTATATTCTTATGCTTCCTTTTTCCCCCCTAAAACAATGTGCTTCAAACAAATCTTCTCTATGTCTTTAGGAATGCTTGCTGTGTCACTGGGATGAGTAGGCAGAATCTCATTTTTTTTTTACTCTTATAAGCACTTATTGTGTCACTGGGACAAGTAGACTGAGTGTCGTTGTTATTCTCACACTTATAAACACTTCTTGTGTCACTGAGACGAGTAGACTGGGTCTCATAGTTAGCCTCACACTTATAAACATGTCTTGTGTCAATGGAACAAGTAGGCTGAGTCCTGTAGTAAGTTTCACAATTACAAACACTTCTTGTGTCACTGGGACAAGTAGGCTGAGTGAGTCCCTGCTCGCTGTATCCCTCTGCGGGTTTTATGCCTCTCCTGTTACCATTTTGCCCACAGGCTAATGTCACTGGATCTCTTTTCGGGGTCTGAACAATTCTTGCCGTCGAAATGACCTCAGCGGTTCACCTTTCACAAGTCACGCCACAGCTCACTTGGTCCTCCTTTCCTCTGTGTTCTTTTTCCCTGCACAACACGTATCTCTGTTTTCCCCATGCCTTGTCGGTACGCTCACTTCCCAGCTAGTCATGACCAGGGCTCTCCCGGTCCTCAGCAGCTCCCATCTCTTCCCAGGTTCGAACTTCCTGGGCTTAACTCTCCATCTTCAGTCCTTCTTCTATTTTTATATCTAAGCACTGGGTCCTCCCCAGCGTAACATCAAAGTCGTTTATCTCTCTTTAATGAGTAATCTCTCTTACTCATCTGGGCTCCTTCGTCATAGTTGATTAACTTTAGAGCACAGAGTAATCTGTATTACTCGCTCATCGATCTCCTTTGTCTCAGTGGTTTTGTCAGGCATTTCTTCAAAAAGAATATTAGTACTCACATTACAATAACAAACATTTTTTTGTTCTGATGAATTTCTCTGAAGCATAGATGTTATTGGTGGTTCAATAGAGAGGGCTTTAGGGAGTTCCTTAACGGAATGGGAGTCCTTATCCCCAGAAGGGAAGTCTCTCCCTGTGAGGTCTCGCTGACCACCACTGCTAGGGGGAATGTTGCGTAGCAGGCTCACCTCCTTAGCCTCACAAGGAAAGGCTCCCCTCTGGGATTCATCCCAGCAGCTTGCCCCCACACCTGTAGGATTAGCGAATACAGGACATGATCGATCTTGCAATAGCAGCCTTGGAGACTTACTAGTCTTGGCCTGCCATATCGTCCATGACAAAGAGCATATCTGAATTCATAAACTGAGAAGTCCTATCAAGATACAACCTTAGTGCTCTACAGCCAACCAGACAATGATGGTCTCTCTCTGATCAGATGTGGGATTTGGAAAGAAAGTTGGTAGACATATTTCTTGATTGATATGGAAGTCATACACTACCTTGGGCAAGAAGGCTAGATGAGTCTTTTGACGAGTCTGGACAATTCGTCCCTTGTCCCCAGAGGGTAGCTAACCCCTTTGAGGCTGGGGAGGTGAGCCCACTAAGCAAGACCCTCCCTAGGTTTCTGGGAAAGTGGGACCTTAATGGGAATGACTCCCCTCTAGGTGTCATCACACCGTCTCATTGGAGCCTGCGGAAACATTGGTGCTTCAACCGCCATTAATGTTCCATTACGTTTCTCATTCGCCTTAGACGGAGTGTTCTAGTCTATTTCAAGATGGCCGCCGCCATCCATATCAACACTGACTTTTGTCTGATCGTGGCGTTGTAACCCAGATCATTTTCGGTTTGAGTAAGACACTGTTTCACGCTTAACGTGTACTTTCCTTTGCTTTGCTTTGAAGCTGTTCTCCAGGCAGCTGTGCTTCCTCATTCATCCTCGCTGCCTCCTGCCTGTCTCTCTCTCTCTCTCTTCCGGTTTCTCCTGATATTCGCCCCAGTTCCTGTTGTGGTCTGTCCATGTTTCATTGTGTTTGCCCGCTGCTTCCTCTTATTGCAGGGTGTTTCCTTAGCGGACTGTGGCATTACGTACCGCTCGCCCTTCCTAAACACCTCATGCAGATCGGTTTCTTGGGACTCATTTCTCCTTAAAGGCGAAGGATTCCACTAACTTGAAGCTGCTCAGAAGGGTTTTTTGCTACCTGTCAGGGCTTTTTCCCTTCTATCAAGGTGTATCTCGGGAGGAGGTTTCTTGTCTGACTTTACCATACACACAGGTATAGTGGCTTCATCTCGAGGTAGACCCTACCTCTACGAGGACCGCAAGTCATCTTGCAAGAAAGGATCCTCACCTGCATCGGATATACAGTCGGAGGAGCTCTCCAGTGAGGAATCAGGTGAGTATTACACCTCTTAAGAGGACACTAGGGGACAAGGACTCCCACTCCTATGAGGAACTCCCTTTCAAGGAAATATATGGATTGTCTGCATATATGGGAATCGGAAGGACTGATGTTACTTCTGTTTTGGATTCAAATAGCCATGACATTACTTCAGTCCGTTTGGCTTCAGGTAATGCTGGATTCCCCGTGAACCCAACAGTCAAAGAGGAACGACACACCCCTTTCGTTATTGGAAAGCAATGAAGCTGAGAATGAGACAGAGGTGGTAGAGAGACCGTCTCGCCTGGTGGCGCGACATTACCAGAGCTGTGGTGGGGCTGGGGTCCGTTAACCGACGCCGAGACCAGACCAGCGCAGAGAGATCGGATCACCGACCTCCGCATGAGAAGTGTGATGACTGCCGAGCCAGGCAGGAAAAGGGAAGCACACGCTCCCCAGAAGGTGACACCAGGTAGAGGGGCAAGCGGCTGAGCCCACGAGTGTTGGAGAAGCCAAAAGAGTTACAGGAGCCAGAGAAACACACATGCTTAGCACAGGCAGACGCCCAACCAAGGCCCCACTGCATTAAATATATCAGAGGGCCAGAAGGCTTTGGGGAGCCTTAGAGATCTATGTGACATTCACATCCGAGGCTGGAGAAGCCAAAAGGGTTACAGAGCATGGGAAACTCAAATGCTGAACACAGGCAGATGCCCATCTGAGGCCCAGCTGCATTAAATATATCAGAGGGCTTTGGGGAGCCCTAGAGAACTAGATGACTTTGACATACGAGGCTGGGGAAGCCAAATGTGTTACAGGAGCCCAAGAAACGCAAAGCCTGGACATGGGCAGACCCCCAGTCAAGACCCTGTTGAAGTAAGCACATCAAAGTGCAAGAGGGCTTTGGGCAGCCCTAGAAATACAAACAGGTCCATTGTCCAAACCCTAAAGAAGAACACTTTCAAGTAGAAGACCAAAAAATGGTGAAATCACACTAAGAAAATTCTTTTTCTCTTTAAAGAACGGAAGGTATTGGACATGTGTGAAGACTTACGACTTGCCATGAAAAACCTAAAAAGAGGCTGAAGAACTGTTTTGTGAAATTTGACCATTTGAAAAACTCTTCTTTTGGAGGAAGCCCAGATAGGTTGGCCAAGCAAAGCCTGATTGGAAAGGCTATTGCTCTGGTCTATTTTTGCTATGTTTTTCCTAAGTGGTAGGGCCAAATAGCAAGCAGATTTTGGACACAGGACGGTATTAATTGAGACAGTTGACGAGCACTCTTAGTTTAGTTTGTTGGGTAGGGAAATACCCTCATAGCCATAATAGGCGTTTTTCTTTTTACTTTTTTACTTAAATAAAACCTTTTGAACATGTTAAGTCCTAGTACGACTCCTTCTGGTTCACCACAGTTCCTAAGAACTACTTTATCTTTGTGAAAGATTGTAAAGTGCTCTTTTGCCAAAAGAGCCTGTGACTCGCAAATCCTTCTAGCTGATGTAACCACTTCTAAGAAGGCAATCAACAGTCATGGGTTCAAACAGCTTATGGGCCACTGCATTCAAGACTCCATTCAAGTTCCTGGCTGGAGGGGGCAGTCCTACTGGAAGAAACATGTGAAGCAAGATTTTAAAGTGCCTATTGATTACAGGATGAAAGTGAGGCAGGGGCAATGTTGAGTCACAATAGGCCGCAAGGGCAGTAAGGTAAGTTTTGCAACCCTTCAGTGTGTCAAAAGATAATACCTGATACAGGAAGGGTTGTAATAGGATTAAATGAACAGCATCAATGACAAAACCTGGATCACTGCCTGCAATTTTAGGCTCTGGTAAAAAGGCTTTCTTGCTGCCTGAAGGACCACCATTTTGGCTTCCAAAAGCCCCAGGTTGCCTAAGCTGATGACCTTAGGCGTCGCTAAGATCAAGGAATGAGGAGACGGACGGACAACTAGACCGCCCTGCTGAAAGAGGAGTTATTGCGTGTGATGCAGAAAATGGGATGCACTTTTGATAGCATTGGGAGATTCAAGAACTAGAACCCAGTTGGCTAAGGAGGTGCTATGAGGATGATCTAACAAGTTCTTGGCCCCTGATCGTTCTCATGATGTTGTGGACAAGAGGAGCAGGAGGAAAAGCATATGCCCTTGTCTTGTCCTATTAGGGCTTCATTGCATCCCCAGAAAGTGAAGTTCTCTCCCCATCCAAGATGCAGAGTGTTAAAATTTGAAATTCCAGAGTGTTGTGAATAGGCTGCTATGGAGAGGTCCCCCACATCTGGAAGATCGGAAGAATGAAAACTGTTGATCATTTGTACTCATGTGGCTGATAGTGAAAATCATGGAGTTTGACAGCCTCAATCTTTCTCTTCCCAGGAAGGTGATTTTCCAGCAGGAAGATCACATTCTGTATGGGCTGTTACCAAAGGGCTATGGCTATATGGCATATTAGTGGTAATCTGGTGTCATCTGCTTGTTACAGAACCTGATAGAGGTATTGGGCTTCATTACACGGTAGGCGGTAAGGGTTTACCGGTACCGGTAAATCCTTACCGCCTTACTACGAGGTCCCTTTGCGGGTTGGAGAATTTAACGCCTGCTTTTTGCAGGCGTTAAAAACCAACCCGCAAAGGGACCAGGGAGCTAATTATGGTACCGCAATTTGCGGTGCCGTAATTAGCACCTTCCCCATTCCCATTATGCTCTATGGGGCAAAAATGGGAATGGGGAAGGGCAATGGGGGAGGGGGAATTACCGCCCCACCAACCTTGGAATAGGGCGGTAATTTCCCTTTCCACCAAGGCGGTGCCGGTATTTTACCGGCATGGACCAAGGTGCTAATAGCACCTTGGTCCACCACCGTCCGTGTAATGAGGCCCATTGTCTGTGAGGATCAATATCTGCATGTTCCTGAAGAAAAGCCTTTGGAGCAGAAATATAGCCTTTAGGAGGGGGCGCTGTTGCCTCTAGGGTGCCGTACCACAGCGAACAGCTGGACATTGCTGTGCCTTCAAGCATTGCTTGATGAATGGCAGCGAATCGCTACTTGTGGAAGCTAGTGGGAAACATATGCCCGGAGAGCGACTCCTAGTAAGGCCCCTGGCTGCCTGATCCTCGCAAATCCACACACTGTTAGGTCTCTACCAGCAGAAGGCTGCAGTGAGGCACCACTTTCTTGCATCAGTGTGACACCTGTGATTGGCAATGTGCCCCGGGGGCCCCTGGGCTAACACAGAAGAGAAGGCATAATCACATCACAGGGGAAGCTACTTCGGAGGGAAGTGGTACGTGGACCCCGAGGTGGTTGAGTGGCCTACGCCTACGACTGCTGGAAAGACCTCTTAACACGATTTGCACTGGGCACCTACATTGCCTCATGAATGGCTGACCATTGAGCATTGCTATAGGTCGGCCACCGCATACATGCAATTAGGTACACCTGGTGAAAGTCACTGATTGGTGATCTACCTATCTGTGCACTTTGGACTGACAAATTGCTTACCATGTGACGACTGTCTGCCCTGGTCTTGGAGGCTCCATGAAGATTCCTACCTACGTGCTGTTAAATATGGCGGGCAAAACTAACTCATCCAAAAAACAGGCCAAATTGGATATCTATATTAGGGAAAGGATACATGACATATGCATTGCAGACCAGAAGGATGATATCAGCAAGAGCGTTCCAGTGGACCCGAATGCGGCAGTCCTACACATCCTGCCAGAAGGTGTTGGAGCTATAGGCGTCAAGGTAGACACACTTGTTACAAAAGTTGATTCTTCTAATGCCAAAATCAAGAAGTTGTGCACCAGGATTTCTGAAGCTTAGCAAAGAATTTCCAAGTAGGAAGAATCAATACTGGAACTGGAATCGGTGGTGATCACTCTACAAGCGGAACTCAAATCGACAGAGGCCAAGAACGAAGATTTTGAAAAATCATTTGACAGGCAGTAACATTGGCATCCTGGGCCTCCCTGAATGGACTAACATCAGCCCATGGAGTTTTTTCTAGAAAAGCATCTGCCCTCTATCCTTGATAACTCGGTCTTCTCCTTTCATTTTCAAATTGAGCATGCACATAGATCTTCAGACCCGACAACAGTCCAAGGTCTCCCTCCTCACTCAATCATTGCAAAGATATTACATTTCCGAGACAGGGATCTGATCCTTAAAGCAGTCAGGGAAATGGGATCACTACTGTTTCAATCATCCAGCCATCAGATCTTCCCTGATTTCAGGCCCACCGTGCAAGCAACCAGGAAAGCCTTCAATGATTTACGAAAATATTTGCGGGATAGGCAAGTGGCATATGCAATGCTATTCCATGCAAAATTCAAAATCATCCATGCCAACAAGTTTCACTTTTTCACTTCTCCGGCCGGCGCATTGGGCTTTTTTACTAATACAAATGGCATGACATGTCCACATCACTGAAATCCCACACTAGGAAACGTTGTTCTCTGGGCAAACATCCAACCTTGCCAAAATGGCAGTGCTCACAATGATTGCAGTGTTAATGCAGGGGCAGTGGGCCACTCCCCTGTAGCCCATTGGTGACTCTTTTTGTTGTTATATGTTGTCTCTTTATATGTTTTGGTCAATGTCTGGGGTTTCTGCTGGTAAATTGGGGTCGCCAGGGTGGGTGAGGGGTGGGGGTGCAGGGCTCAAAACCAAAACTGCCATTCTCACTCAACAGGAGTGCCCTACTGCTTTAGCTTTATTTCCCTAGCAGGAGCTCTATATTTGGTTTTGATGTGCCTGCTATATATTTTTGTTGAACGGCGGGTATACTGGTAATATATTAACTGTAAATGAAAGTGATGCCCACTGTTAGGTACATTACTTGGACTGTGCAAGGTCTATACAACACGATTAAAACGTGCAAGGTGTTCTTATATATCTGCCTACACATCACTGACATTATGCTATTGCAACTAACACATCTCTCTTACATCTGAGCAAGCCTTGTCAACAGAATACCCTCTTTACTCCTAAAGGTATAATGAGAAAATGTCTTAAATCAAATGTCTTCCTCTGTAACAACGAATTCTGACAATCCATCTTTTAATGAGTTTAAGGGAAGTAGATCTGCCCTTAAAATTAACTTAATTGTTAAAAGAAAAAACGTTGTTCAAGAGGACTACACGTCCCATAATCCCAGAAGTACTGGGACGAGGAAGAGGGCTAAGGTGGCATGCTGTAGCTGTACTCAGGCAATTAGGCCTAACAGCCCACACCTGAAGGAACATCGGGGGCATAAAAGGCCCCATCAGGTGCATGCAATAGGAAGGAGTGGAAGGAACTGGAACTGTGACTGGAATGCGAGCTGTAGCAATAGTAGCAGAAGGAAGATGGCACGAGGCTGGCAAACCAAGCAAAAGTGCGAGAACAAGAAGTACGCCGGAACGTTGGGACAACAGATTTCACCTGTTTGTTCTGAGAGGATCCGGTTCCCCCAAACTCTGAAATGCAGAAGCTGTGCAGCGGAAGACGTGCCGGAGAACTGCCATTCTCCATGTGAGCCTGATTGCTGTGGCTGACGAGCAGCGGACGTGCAGGAGACCAAGGCAAGAAGCAGTTGTCAAGCTGGGGGTCTCCCTAAATGTGTGGCTGGGCTGGTTACACCTTTACAGAAGAAGGGTGTGGGTCCCTAGCAAGCCAGAAGCAATAGAGGTTGTGGCAGAAGGCATCCTGGAGAGCAAAGGTCAAAGAAGCCGGTGAGTGAAGCACAGCATTCTAACACCTTGCTTGAGCATTGCTGGCAACAGCAACAAGTTCCCTGTTCACTCGCTTAAGATTTAAAGCAAGTTAAAGTTGTTTGTTGCAGCAGAAATACCTGAATAATGGAAATGTAGCACTTGCGTATAACATTAAAGTCATTTTACTCAGGTGAGAAACTAACGTGGCTCAATAATTAAAAGACTATTACTGCTTGAAAGAGTGGTCGCGTGTCCCTAATCAAGGAGAGTGAATGCTGATAAGACCATTACCAAATACCTAACATTGACAACCTTTGTGAAAACTACATGCAAGTGTGGTCGCGTGTGCCTAATTGTGATTCCCAAAGGAGACTGAACTCTGTCCTTCCCTTTCACACGGGAATACAATTCTATACCAATCTTTGAACCTTAAAAACTATATCAAGAGGTGGTTGTGTGTGCCTAATTGTGATTTCTAAAGAAAGATGGAATTCTATTCTTTTGGCCTCATCACAAGATGGGCTTCAGCCCTAATATACATCGGTAACGCTATTACCGCCGCATTTAAGGGCTGGCCCAATCAGGAGTTAGGCGGTAAATTGGAGTTTTACCTACAACTTTTTGCAGGAAGTAAAAATGTCCATTTACCACCTGTTTTTGGCATGCAGTAATTGCGCCCCCCAACTCCTTTGGGTCTTATGGACCCAATGAGGAATGGGGATTTACCGCCCCCCGCACAACTCTGGATCCGGTGCAAATTGCGCCAGACCGAGTTGCAGTAACGCAAATTACGCAATTAGTGCTGGGATAGTGTCCAACTTGTGATGAGGTCCTTTATCTTAACACGTCATACCTTCCATTTATAAGACGTTAAAGTGTATAACTATTGAAGAAGAGAATAAGCATTGCAAAAGCAAAGAGTCTTCCCATATAAAAGTGAAACCAACCTTTCTCTGAGTTAAGAAGCAATCTCATTGTATTGTGGAGTTAACAACAGTTCATTGACCTATGATATAAGTGCGAAAGTATTACCTGAAGCTAAGAGAGTGGCACTGATGCTTCTGGGTAATCACTTGGGCTGAAAGGTGCAGGTAAAGTTGAGGAAGGGAATCTGGCTGCTTGTAAAGACTATTTTGAAGTTGATGCCACCTGTCGTGACAGAGACTGTGGAAGACAGAGAGAAGAGAGACAATCCCAGGTTGTTATTGTGGCAGACGGACAAGAGAGGCAAAGAGGCTGCCCCTTTTTGAAGAGGGTTATTCAAAGGAAGAGTGGCTCGCCTACTTGAAGTTGTTGAAGTACTTTAAAGTATGTCTTGTTGAAGCCTGTCTAAAAGTTCAAATCACTGAAGCTATGGTAGTAGTTCAAAGTACTGAAGCTGTGGTGGTAGTTCTAAGTGTCAGTAGATGCATCATTGTAGCAGTCTAAATAAAGAGAAGTACTATGAGACATAGGTGACTTTTCTCATGGTGAATCAAGTAGAAGTGAAGTTGTTTAAGTTGAAGCAGCAGCACTAAGAAGTCATCCTGACAAATATACCATTGCGAAGAATAAAACTGTAACCAAGATAATACTAACTGTTAGCCAAGAAATGTGTATCACTGGTAGTTGAGTATATTGTATTTCTTTTGAACTGTGGCAAGTCTTCTTGAGGAGGTGAAAACGCGTTGTGGCTGGGATTACCATTGTTGCTATTTGATGGAAGTGGAAAGTGGATGAACTTTGGTTAACAAACTTGTATATTGAATTTCAGTTTGGATTCCTTTTTCAGTTGTGTCGGAGGCGACTGCGATCTGTTGGACTTACGTTGGTGAGATCAGTGCAGTGCGGCTTGACACGCTTGTCATGTGAGGAACTGTAAGGTTTGCAGTCCTTTCCTCTAACAAGTACAGACGGACGGATGGACGGCTAGCTGCTCCTGCGGACCTGCGTTCTGAAGACCTAGTGACTGAAACCAGGTAGGGAACAGGAGTCCCGACCTGGGTACTGACCGGAGCAGTGCTGAAGGTGCTGCCCGAAAATGGAGGCACCGCCGAGCCAATGGTGGCAGTTGCAAAAAGATAGAAAAAGCAGGCTGCTGAGATTGCCTGAAGGTGAGAGTTTCTGCCTAGGACAAGCTTCTGTTGCAGCAGGTGCAGCGGTGAGTGCATCTGCACCTTCCTGCAACAGCTGGAATAGGAATCACCTCAACTGACCTAGCTCTGGATCGCCTAATTCCACTTGGGAAGTGGGGGAAAGTGAAGGTAGTCTGTGGTTTGTGGGCAGGGCAGCGTAGCATTCTGTCACTGGTGGCAAAGTGGGGCAGAGTGATTTGGTGACCGGGTGCGGGTGCACAATTGCGATTAAAGTTCACTGTTTAGTGGCTGGTACTCCTGTGGATGCCCATGAAGCTATTCGGTGAGGGGCAGAAGTAATGTTGCTATTCTGTTCACACTATATTAACAGCTGTTATAAATAACTTGCACACAGGTAGACTCTGGAAACCTCCTACCTGTCTCTCAGCTTATTTACAACTTACCGGCTGTCATGGAAGGGGGAGGCACTTATAGTTACATCAGACCATCTGTGGACAATGAGCTGTACTACGAGCCGACACACCTGGTCCACCCTAAGGTCACTGCTCTCCTCATTACAAGTACTACTCTCAGTGTGGTCAATTACCAGGTCATCACACCTACCACCTCACGATTTAGCTGCACCTAGCTCCTTGCACACCTCATCCATGGCCTTCTCTCACAGATCTCCTGATACCTACCAAAGTACTGCACCTCAATACCACAACATCTACCTCAACGATCCAGCCCTATGGCTCGACCATTTCGCCAAAAAACCCTCACCTAACCAACCATGTCCTATCACTCTTAGAAACCTAAGATTAGGGTCTAGACTTATGGGTAAGAAGGGACACCCCATGTACCTGAGTTCATACCTCAAAACTCATACGCACAGCCCGCCTCCACAAACGGCCACCTCACCCACGCCCCATCACACTCAAACCATCACAGCTTCATCAAGCAACGTTGGTTTAATTAAAGCTGCCCTGATTAATGCAAGATCCCTAGCTGCGCACGCTCTGGACATTGCTGATCTTATCAAAACTCAGCAACTCGACTTCATCGCCATCACCGAGACCTGGCTGCACGCAGCTTCCGGCCCGGCACTCTCATTGGCCATCCCCACTGATTACTCCATCATCAGATGTGATCGCACCTCGAGAGGTGGAGGAATTGCTTTCATCACTAGAAACTCATTAGGACTTAGAACCATCCCAAGCACTAAGGTGGAAACTGCAGAGTTACTCTCTGTCAAGCTTGGACTCTCAGCTAACCAAACGGCTACCATCCACCTAATATACAGACCCCCTGGTCCACCCACATCCTTTGTGGATGATATCTCTACGTTAGTACTCAACAATGCTAAATCCAACTCCCAAACCATCATTCTTGGCGACCTGAATCTAGGACACCAAGACCCTAATGATCCTGCGGCCCTCGACCTAGCTAATACCTTAACAGATTTAGGTTTCACTCACCACATACAGGAACCCACCCACATTAAAGGGCGATCCATTGACTGGCTTAGTGACACCAATTGCAATATTAGCGTAATCTCCAACGCCCCTTGCTTGTGGTCTGACCACCATGTCATCACTTTCAGCATTGGAGCAGCCCCACCACCCAGGCCTTTGGTCTCCCCAGCCACCCTCACTAGAAATAAAAAGAACATTACAACAGAAAAAATACTCCCCCTTATCCTTCCCACACTAAATAACGCTCCTGACACTTGCTCAGACCCCACCAACCTAGCCGACATGTATAACCAGTCACTGCTCGCAGCCATCAACTCTATCGCCCCGCTCAAACTGAGGAAACCCAAACAACAAGCACACCTTAACTCGTGGTTTACTCCCCAGCTTAGAGTGTTACGCAAAGAGAAACGCTCAGCAGAGTGACACTGGAGAAGTCACCACTCCGACGCCCACAAGGACAGTCTTCTGATAGCCACCCTTAACTATAAAGAAGCTGTACTCCAGGCAAAAAAAGATTCTTATAATAACCGCATTATGTCAGCCCAGTCCAATACTAAGGAACTCTTTAATATCCGTAAGGAACTCGAGACACCTGCAGCCCCCCCTGACTCCTGCTCAAAAGACAACACTTGGTGCACCAATATTCAGTCAGCACTCCTGGATAAAATTGCTACCCTCCAATCTAAAATCAGGGACAAACAGAAATCCCTACAGCTTGACCAACCACCGACCACACCTACACTTAATACACATTTAACCTATCCGCATAAACATTTCTCCTTCTCCCCACTCACTACTCTCGAAGTAGAAAACATCATAAACAATTTAAAACCTTCCAATTGCCAAGGCGACCCCTGCCCAGCACCTATTACCAAAGAAGCATCTCATGAGCTAGCCCCGTTCATTACAGCATTCATAAATGCTTCTTTCAAGACGGGTATTGTCCCCGACAACCTAAAGGATGCATGGGTTATCCCACTCCTCAAAAAACCCTCCCTTGACCCTAATATCCCAACTAACTTCAGACCTATCACTACGGTCCCATTCCTGCTCAAGATCCTGGACCGCGCAGCCTACCTGCAGATTCAGGATTACCTCAAACTAAACAATCTCCTGGGCTTAAGACAATCAGGGTTCCGCCCTAAACATGGCACAGAGTCAGCTCTGATCGACTTGAAAACTCAGATGGAGTCACTGAAGGACAATGGGAAGCTAGCTCTTCTTCTTCTCCTCGATCTCTCCGCGGCTTTTGATCTGGTCAACCACCAAATACTCTGCCAGCATCTCAAATCCGCAGCCCACTTCTCCAACTCTGCCAATGCCTGGATCCACTCATTCCTGAGCAATAGATCCATGAGGGTCTTCTCACCGCTGGCATCAGCGGATCCCTCCCCCATTCACTGTGGCGTTCCTCAAGGCTTGTGTGTATCCCCTACGTTGTATAAAGTATTCACCAAGCCCCCTCTTCGATGTGCTTGACTATCTGGGTGTCTCCTACACTAACTACGCGGACGTCACCCAGATACTCATCCCTATCACAGGAGACTACACAGCTGACACCAAAGCCCTCAACGATGTTTACTTGGTCATGGATGGCACAGGAGGAACTTTGCCTTAACGATGATAAGACTGAGCTCTTACTTTTAGGATCAAATCATCGGCTCAACAAGCTAGACCAAACCTACAAGTCCTTCATTATTGACGGCAATGACATTAAAGTCTCCAAAGATACTAAGACGCTAGGGGTCTATCTTGACTCCTCGCTTTCTCTGAACAGACAAATAAATGCAGTTAGGTCAGCTTCGGCCTATACCTGCAAACTTATCACTGCCTGTAGACCCTTCCTAAACTCCACCAACTGTATCACACTCGCCAGAACTCTTGTTATGGCCAAAATCGACTACTGTAGTGCTCTCTACCTAGGGACCAGTCAGTCTAACCTTAATAAATTGCAAACTGTACAAAATAATGCCTTAAGGGCAGCCTTAAACATCCCGAGACGCTGGCTCCCGGTAAAACAGAGAATTGCGCTGAAAACCCTAGCTTTGACTCACAAATGTCTGAACAACAACGCCCCACCTTACCTGTCCACCCGCTTCTCACGCCACACCTCCACTCGACCTACCAGAGCAGCCCAAACTCACAGCCTCATCGTGCCTAGATGCAAACTCCAAAAAGCTGGTGGGGTGAGCTTCCCCGTCCTGGCCTGCAAACTCTGGAACACCTTGCCCACACCTATCAGAATTGAACCATCATTCCACTCCTTCAAGAACAATGCTAAAACATGGCTGCTCTCCCAAGTCTGATGAGACCTTGACACTGTCCAGACTCCATGTGGGGTACAGAACTGAATATACATTTTCTCTCTGCTCTGTCCCTGTATTATACGCTGTTAATGGTACCCTTCGGTACATGTATATATGCTGTATATTTTTGTAACTCACTGTAACTACTGCTTTTTGTAACATGTTTAAGAGTATGTACATGTATATATGCTGTATATTTTTGTAACTTCTGTAACTACTGCTTTTTGTAACATGTTTAAGAGTATGCGCCCGGTTGCCCATGGGCCTGTTTTTTTGTGCCTTATAAATAAAATAAAATAAAATCAAACCTGTACATAAGATAACCCCAAGGCCTGTGTGCAGTCAAACTATTGACGGGGTAGTGCTCTGCACCTACATTGTGTACACACTTGCTGCTAGCCATTCTAAAACACATGTGGACATAAAGTACTTGACTAACATAATGAAATTGAAGAATACCTGCCGAGCTGGCTTGCCCAGTGAGGTAGGCGACAGTGAGGTAGCGCAGAAAGGGAAATGGCTGCGTAGCCTTGTGCAGACTTGCAAACCTCAAAAAGTCGATCCCAAGACAAAAAAAGGATCGAAAGACCACCGGACTAACGATTGTGTTCCCCTGGTTACCTAAACAAGCATCACAGGCTTCTTCATGGGGCTGAAAAACGAGTCAGTGACTAGGGCAGGTAATAAGGAGACAAGCACCTTCGCCATTCCATTGGCAGAGCAAGAATCTAGGAAGGGTGGGGTCTCGCCTGTTACTCCACATCTTTGCATGATGGGAGACTCCTCTGCGTTACTCTCCGAGTCCACTCACTCGTTGGACAACAACGCATCCTTTTGAACCTGTGCAGAACATTACAACGCAACTCAATAGGGATTGTCATACAAGCAAACAGTGACTTGCTAGGTAACCTTTCATCCAGCCCAAATCTAGAATTATTGGCTGTGAGCTTGCATCGGGAGGCAAGAACGGCATTGAAAACGCAGTGACAACACCTCAGTGGGTTAATGCATCTTTAAAGTTTGATGGGTTTTCTAACCCCCAACTAAAAGATATTTCTGTAAAACTTGATGCAATATTGCCACTGTGCTCTAAATTGTCCAAGGAGCAGTCACTGGCCATGGTAATGGAAGCTACTGGGGCAGTAGCCCCCTCGGCCGAAACAGCAAGGACCTAGGATCCCGAGCTGTGGGCAGATGAACTCGGCTGCTCCTATGAAAGAGGCACCAGTCATTCCTGGAATTAGGGTGGCCCAGACAGATCGACGGCGAAGAGCAAGAATGAGGGGATGCTAGGATTTAAATATCCCCGGATGACATTGAGTTTTCATGGAGGTCTCAAGACTCTGGCAATATTGCAGCTGAATACAAAGAAGATGCTCTCGATGCCCTGTGCATGGAAATTTCATCAATGGAAAAATCCACATTATCTGTCTCCAACAAATCCCTAATGAGGAGAACGCCTAAGGATACAGTGTTAACGAAACCACATCTTCTTAATACTGCACCCCTCCACAGAGATATAATCAGGACATTAGACACTGTTGGAGCGGATCATGCTGGTGTACCTGCTAGACCACAAATTATAAAGAATACCTTGACAGATGGCACTAGAAGGATGGCAATCCTGCAGGGACCTATGGACAACTGGGCCCTCGCTAAGCCTAAAGTAAAGACCCATTGAAAGAAGGATGAGACTACGGCACTGCATTGCAACTCAAAGAACAAGGATGAGCCTTGGTTACCAAAGCAAGCTTACACTACTGTTAACGTGCCCTGTAACAAAAATGGCTTTGAGAGGATTGGTATGGGAACGGACAGTTCTGTAAGAGAGAGGTCAACGTCACAAGGTATGTTTACACGAGACCTGGACTCTAACCAGGGTACGGCCATCAAGAATAACAACGTGAAAAGGGTTGTGATAGCTGCCAAATCAACCATTGGATCTTACAGCCCTGAGATCGGACTTTTTAAGCTAATTAAGCCTAGATGTCTCGTCAAGCTCGAGAAGACACACACTTCAGCATGGAGCCCCTTCTTGAACAGGTGAACACTGCTACGGCTAGGGGCAACTATTCCTTAGTTGTCCACCATTACATCGGCAGACATTACAGAGTTGGCTTTGCCTAAGTGGGACCGCAGTTCCAATTGGGTTTTGCTATGATTCTCCTCCCCTGCGGTGGCAGTTCTGTTGTGTGCTAATGTGGATGCTCTAGACAGATTGGGTTTGAAATTATTTGTTTGTGGTTCTAAGCTAGAATCCATTGAGAGAAATAGCTCAGACCCTCCGGGACAGTATGGTAGAGGGTTGGTGTGGGTGGAAAGGAGGGTTGCTTGCCCCGGTACACCCCACCCCGGTAACTGGGCAATACCCTTGTCATCCACTGGGTTGAGAAGGTACTGGGTTACCCCCAAACCAAGTATTGTACGCCAAGAGCCCCTGATGGGTCAGCACTGACCAATTAGGATCGTCAGTTGGAACACACGGTGCCATAGGTATCTCCTGCAACCTGAAGGATTCTTACAAATCCTGTCTAATTATGACTTAATTTTACTGCAGTAGACATGCCTCATTGTGCAGTAGAGATTGAGGGTTACCACCTTTACCAAATTCCGGCAAATAAAGGCTGGCCATTTGGCAGATTAATTATTGGAATAACCCAGCCTTTCAACTCTTGTGAAGAATGGAAATCAGTCGACAGTGGCAAATTCGAGGGGTGGAAATATGGACCGTAAAAAAGTATGAAGACACAAGGTTGTTCATTATTAACCTGTACTTTCCTCCTAGTTTAAAATTAATGGAAGTCACCCTCCTAAAGTTGGAGGAAATGCTATCTATAAATGCCTCCCAGCATGGGGATGAGTGATTTGTACTACTTGGAGGTGATTTAAATGCTAGATGTCGGGATGTCTTGCAGTGCCCGCCTTATTGCAAAGTGGTCTCACATTGTGAAATGCACCAAGGAGGTGCTAACCATAAGGGGGAAATATTGGTGAACCGTCTGAGGCAGTGGGATCTTACCATGTTAAATGGCAGAACTAAGGGCGATATACTGGGACAATACACTTGGGAGGGGAACAATTCTAAGGCTACCTTGGATTATTTCTTTGGAAATGGAAATGTAAGTGATCATAAACTACTCAACCTTACTGTTCACCTGGGGGACACATTCAGGGAAAAGGGGGAGACCTGTGGGTGTTTGGGGTTATCGGCCAACCATGCCAAGAACCGTGTAGGATGGATCAGAAGGAACTTACATAAAACTGGGACATTATTTAATGCTTTAAAGTTGACAGAGATAGATTTGCTTGGTGTGCCCTAGATTGTAATGAGATGGAGGCTTGGCTAAAGAGCTTGGCCGCTAAAACTGGTAAATGCCCTAAGAGGCGGTTAACTATTAGTACTAAAGCCAACAACAAATATGGACAGGTTATCCAGGATGCCAACTGCACCACGCACAATGAAATTAGATTGGTGCTGGTGTCCACTGTGATTACAAAGGAGAAGCACCGATGGGTGAGACAAATGAAGAATAATTACAGGGGCTGGCATAAACGCTGAAAGTTTTCAATAAAAAACATACATTGGCAAAACTTGTTTATGACGCTGGGGAAAGGTAACATCAAGGATATTTGGACATTGTTGTACAAAGCTGAAGGAGACAGTACGGAAAAAGTTCTGAACCCCATCCAGGAGTCTGAGTGGCTTGATTTCTAATAAGGGGGAAGGTGGAGCATCTAGGAGAGCCTCCCCTCCCCAATATTTGATAGGGGGCTGGCCCTGATTATTAGTGAAGACAAAATTGAAAATAAAATCAAGAAACTCAATAACTCCAGGGCTCCAGGACCTAATGGTCTGGCAAACACAGTTCTTAAGCAAAATCCCAAGAAGTGGGCAGTCATATTGAACATTTTATTTGACAAAGTGTGTCTCTCCCAGGCGATTCCAACCTCATGGCAACCGGCTGTGTTAAAATCAATCCATAAAAAGGGGGACAGTGGTGTGCCTGCTAATTATAGGTTGCTTTCCCTCTTGCACTTCACTGGAAAATGGCCTCCTTTGTGTTAGGCGCCTTGCAACATTGGGTTGACAAAGCCAATATTCTAAGCTTTGCATAGACAGGGTTTCACCCAGGGTGTGGCACCTCACACAATATAAAACTCATGGACTCCCTATATAGGGAAGCATCGTCTCCCGGGGGGCTGCACTGTATTCTATCTTTGTTGACTTCCGGCCTGCTTTTGATAGCGTCTGCTGTGAGAAGTTGTGGGGTTAGATGGAATAATGGGGGTGCTCTGCTTGACTATAGAGTTTTCTTTAAGAGTCTACACTATGACACAATGGTACATGTACGTCTGGATGACCAGGGTGGTTTAACATCTCTTTTGCAGACCAATGTGGGTGTTAAGCAGGGATGTACCCTGACACCATTGTTGTACAGCATATACACGGCTGACCTCCCTCTACACTTGAACCAGGCAGTAGGATGTTTCCCTATAGTGGTGGTGGGGGGTGGACTGTCTCTTGTATACTGTACGCGGACGACCTTGTGCTATTTAACCATACATTTAGTGGAGCAAAGGCAAAGTTCGAGAATTTGCTTGAGTACACTGTGGTCAACAATCTACGCATTAATATGACAAAAACCAAGGTTATGGTGATTGCCCCTAAGATGATAACATGCTCAGTGTTTTAGCAAAGGTGGAAAAGTGCCTGTGCCTCGGCCTGGAAATGAGCCTATCCAGATCCTACCATCACATAAAAGAATCTAAAAGCACAAAAGCTAAATGCCTGACCCACCTTATCGTCAAGTTTGTGAACCATACTGCAGGCTACTCTCTCAAAGGGGTACTTATCCCTTATAGTCAATGCCTATGCCCGATGGTCCTCTACGGTCTTGATGAAATTGCATGGTGGACTTCCGGTGGATCAATTGTATCGAGGGCTATTTCTGGAAAAGGATACTTAAACTGCCACTATCGACACCAATTGAGTTCCTTAGGTTGGAGCTCGGTTTAGTATCCTTAAAAGGCCAGGCAATGGCCAGACAGGGGATATTGTACTTAAAAACGTATTTTAGCCCGAAATGCCCACCACTTGCCTTGATATCGATACCTAAAGGTTTGGGAAGGCTGACAAAAGGTAATGAATTTAACAACTTGATTGACAAGCTTTGTTTAAATATGGCTTGGACCTCAGATTTTACACGTGGTACCAGTTTCACCACCTTGCAACATATATTTAAAAGAAAACTAAAACAGTGGGATTGGACCAACAATTATTTTCATCTCTCAACCTTGAGAACTTATGTAGATGTTATAAATGTAACACATTCGTATCTTACAGCACAAAGATACTTGATACAGTGTCCAAGCCCCGCTGTTAGGTGGTTTCTAATGGAATTAATGATTAACCAACTCCCTCTTTTGACAACCTGTGGGGCAAGGTACAACATCCCGCATCAGGAATGGACCTGTCGCATCTCTGTTAACGGAGTGTACTTATCTAGGTCCGGCCATCATGACTGTGCTAGGTAGCTTTGTGCACAGCTACAAATCTATACACTGGACTCCTTTTGGATTTATTGGGCCTCATTACACGGAAGGCGGTAAGGGTTAACGGTCACCGGTAATGGTACCGGTGACCGTTAATCCTTACCGCCTTACTACGAGGTCCCTTTGCGGGTTGGTACTTTAACGCCTACTTTTTAGCAGGCGTTAAAAACCAACCCGCAAAGGGACCAGGTTGCTAATTATGGTACCGCAATTTGCGGTACCGAAATTAGCACCTTCCCCATTCCCGTTATGCCCTATGGGGCAAAAATGGGAATGGGGAAGGGCAATGGGGGAAGGGGGAATTACAACCCCGCCAACCTTGGAATAGGGCGGTAATTGCCCTTTCCTCCAAGGCGGTGCCGGTGTTTTACCGGCATGGACCAAGGTGCTAATAGCACCTTGGTCCACCGCCTACCATGTAATGAGGCCCATTGTCTTGACTCAGAGAGCGAAAGGGTACAGTTAGCTCTGTACAGACTGTGGGCCATTATTAAGAATATTTTACCTAAGGATTATTGTAGGGTCAATTAGGGTGTGTTGTTGGGTTTATAGTCATTAAATCGAAAGCAATAATGTCGAAAGTCAAAAAATAGAAAAAATAATGTCGAAAAAAAAGTCGAATTCCTTTTTTATTACGTTTTATATTCGAAATGGGGGGGTTCCCCCCAAAACCCCTTTTTTGTATATTTCTTTTATTTTACCCCTTTTTTTTACTTACTAAACCCAAAAAATACATATAAATAAAAAAATAAAACATTCAACTTTTTTTCAACTTTTTTTTCGACATTTTTGACATTTGACTTTATTGTTTCGACTTTTTGACTGCACACAGTGTTGTTGTAATACTTTGTAATATGTTGATGCCTTGGATTCCCATTGTTGACAATCACTACCTATCTTAATTGATTTTAATTGTACACGTCTCAGATGACTAGTATTTTTAGTATTTATAATACTAAACATCTTAAATATTCTATCCACAATATGAATGTCTCCTGTGGGAACTCATCCATCTATGATCTATGGTTTTAACCTCCTTAATTGCTGACCACAACCCTGTGTCTAATGAATGTTTCAGATTCCTTGTGCTAAGAGGAAAGGAGTGTAGCTCTTGTAACGAAATTTGGTTCCGTCTCACACGTTAATGGATTACAAGATGTTCTTTTGTATTAACTAATCTCGAATTTTTGTTTGCTTTGATACTTCTTGATAAGTGTATTATTATGATCAAAATGATATTTTAAATTTGTAAAAGTGTAAGTAGTACATAGAAATAAATAAAATTGAATATTGACTATGAAACATCAAGAACTAATTTGAGACATTTCTTTCTTTGGTTGAACATTAGCAGAATTGACCTTGAATCCTGCGGAAGAGAAATCACCCAGGACATTAGAAGGTTATCCAGAGGGTAAGACGTCCTTTCATCACGGGATGTTTTTTCACAGGGGTTTTTACCGTGGATTTTTTTACCAAAATAAATCATTGAATTTTTAGGGGGGGGGTTAGAAAAATATATATATTGGGTGTGGGTGTTCAAGAATAGCAAAAACATTTAAAGGGGATGGGGGACTGATGGGGAGGGGTGGCGGGCCCCCAAATAATAAATAAAAATGCGATGAGTTTTTTTCATTAAAAAATCCGCTGTAAAATTCCCCCGCGAAAAAACATCCAGCGATGAGATGACATGCAACCATTTCGAGACTGTGAATGGTGTTCATTTTATGTTGTATTGCCACATATTTTCTTTGTGTATTTGTTGCTTAGTGTGAGTGCCAGTTATCCTGTGTTAGGGCGTTTCCCCTTAGCTTTGGTTAGGTAGGGAAATCCTCAGCAGGGAGAGGCATCTTGATGATATTATCTTTAATAAAATGGCATATGGTAATAAGTCATCAAACAGTTGTCCACCTCGCATTACTGGACATACTGGCTCCGGAATCACTGTCAATGTGTGGTCTAGCTTTGGAACAAGGTGAACTCCCCCCTGAACAAATTAAGCAAGGATAGTGGTGCTTCCGAAGCTTAATTAGGACCAACAGACCCATAAGTCCTAGTGACCTCTGTCGGTGTTGAACGTGGAGAATATAATGTATGGTAAGGTGTTAGCTCATAGATTTCTTCCCCTCCTATCAGCCATGATCACTGATCACCAATCAGGCTCTGTGCCTGGCCGATCTATGTCACATACTTTAAGAAAGCTCTTTGCTATTATGGCACTAGTTGACCCGGGGATCCCAGCTTTCACTGCTTTCCTGGATGCTGAAAAGGCATTCAATTCATTAGAAGTGTTGTTTATGTTGGAGGTGCTTACCAGAATGGGAGTAGGATCTTATTTCATATCGTTAGTATCCTTACTATACACTAATCCCACTGCTCACTTATATACAAATGGAATAACGTTAGTACGTTTCTCACTCTCCAGAGGTACGAGCTAGGGTTGTCCTTTTTCCCCAATACAATGAGATCTGGCTATTGAACCACTTGCTGCTATCCTCAGAGACGCCATGCAGATAGGGTCTTAGACTGTTCAATCAAACGGTAGTACTCTCGCTATATGCAGATGACCTGGTGGTTTTAAACAACCGGAGCGCAATCTAAAGCTGATTGTGGATGGGATCATTGGATTTGGAAGGCACTCAGGGTTACAAATCAATTGGGGCAAATCAAAACTGTTCTTTCTGATGGATTCGGCGAAGCCGGGGGGATTCTGTGATCGCTTCAGGTGGTCACTGCAGACCGTCAGATACTTAGGCATAAGTATATCACATACTACGCCCCAATTGTACTCATGAATTATGACCCACTACTAGGTGAACTGCATTTTAAGGCCAGGATATGGTCTGCACTACCTATTCTCTTCATGGCTAGCTTATCCCTGATTAAAATGGTGTTACTCCCCAAATGCCTGTATATGTTTGCCAACATTCCCATCCACGTTACTGCATACTTTTTTGTGGCAATACAATCAGTTTTGACCAACCTTATCTGGGGTGGGAAAACACCACGAATCCTATGGGAAACACTGATTTTGCCATACAATCAGGGAAGGGCTGAATGTCCAGAATTGTGATGTGTACGCATTGGTTTGTATGCTTCATCATGCAGTCTATTAGTACCAGCCCCCTCCGATAACCCAACGCATTGAACTGGAAAAGATGCTTGCAAAACCACCGTCTTTGAGGGCTATACTTGCCACCACTGGCGCATGGCACAACACCTCAACAGAACCAGTAGAAAACACGAGATGGGCATCACTGAAACTACACAAGAAGTATACATTTTCTCCCCCTTAAATTCCAGTGGCTTTTTACTACATATAGGGACATCATGCGTGAGCTACATAGGGGAGGGTTCAATTCAGTGACGGACAACTTATTACCTTAGATAAGTTTCATCACCAAATGACTCCCTCTCTGTCTAATATGCTTCTCTGTGCTCGCATGAAAGGGGAACTGAAAGCTAGATACCTGTGTATACCAGATGAACCTAAGGGTAGCCCTTTTCTGCGATATCTAATGACAGCTGATACGACATCTAGATCCATATCCTCGCTTTATGAGTTAGCCTTGTCTGATACCCCTGTTGGTAGTGCGGCGGCCAAGTCAAGGTGGGAACTCGCACTGGGAATTAAAATCGAAGATGGGAAATTATAAAAGATATGCTGTCAGTCACGGTATATCTCCCTAAATTACAAACACTGAGCACTACAATATCATTTTTTACACCAAAAATATTATACTTCATTGGGGCTCAAGACGTTCGATCTCACAGCATCCGGGGCATGTCCTAAATGTAAACAACTTGAGGGTGACTTTATACATATGACTTGGGAATGCCCTAAATAGTGGCATTCTGGTACAAGGTTACTGATACGGTAGCGGCCGTCACCAACATCGAAGTTATAGAATGTCCGCTGATAAATATGTCTCTTAGATCTCCCGCTGCCTCTCCCAAACTTATTAGGTAAATTAATTGTGTTAGCACTGCTTCTCACTGGAAAATACATTGTTTTGAGATGGATGGACAGAAACACACCATCTGCTAACCAGTGGTTGCATGAATTGATCAAAGCTAATGAATGTGAGGAGATCTATTGTGATTTGGTTGTTCCCTCCGCGAGACCCAGAGACATATGGTGTTACATGTGATGTTACAATGCGGAGAGGGATCTAACAGATACTGACACTGTAATCTAACTGTCACTGTCGATGATGGGTGCTATGGAAAGATGTGTTGTTTGGGAAAAGGGCTAAATCAACACATTGTGGATGTACAGGTTGTTCAGGGTGGCCCAGAACCTAAATCCATCATCATAGTGACATAGCACAGAGGATCCTCAAAAGAAAGCACTATCAGCACATTTTGATTCACAGCCCACCAAACCAGATAATATTAGAAAGGTTTTGTTGTAGGAAGGAGAATGGATTGGCACTGTTTGTTCTGGTCCCAAAAGGACACAACATACAATTGCGTGAGCCTTAAGTGAAGGTGAGCCACAGGGACTGCCAAAACACAGGAAGCCATTAGGCTCAGAAGCCTCTGTAGTCACCAGGCCATCGTAGGCTCCCTCATAAGGAAATGTAACACAGTGCTCTTGATATCTGCCACCCTTTCTTGGGTCAGGAAAACCTTGGATTGTCTCAAGTGTATCCATTGTATGCCAATGTCTGGGAGAGATTGAGATGCAACCTTGTTCTGGTGATCGAAAACCCCAGGTAAAATAAAGGATCCACCTGACTCTGGACAGATGGTATAGTCTCCTGAAGGGAGGCTGTGTGAACTAGCCAATCATCCAAGTAGGGATACGCATGTACGCCTTTCAGACACATATTGGAGGTCATTACCATCATCAAATTGGTGAACAATCCCAGAGATAAATTCAGCGCAAAAAGGAAAAACCCTGTGCTGGAACTGGTACTCCCACAGGGGGACCAATAGTAACCTCTGTAGACGCTTCCAGATTGGGACATGAAAGTACGTGTCCTTCTGATTCACTGCACAAAGGCAATCATCCTGGAGGAGGTACATCTAGATCTGCGCAGGCGTGATCACCTTCAATATCTTTAAGGGAAGAGAAAGGTTCAGAGAAGATAAATCTGGTATTGTGTGTCGGTCCATCTAATGCTTTTTCTGTATTGCAAAGAAACCTGGATTCAGAGCTCCGGTTATGGAACTGGCTCAACTGACCTTAACTGGTTTACTTCTTTTCGGAGAGCTTCACTCCCCATCTGTGGCAATGGAGAGTGAGACAGATGAACAGGTGGAATCAGAAGACCACATTTCAGGATATGCCCTCTCACAAAATTGATTCCCTTACAATCAAAATCAATGACAAAAAGGCAAACCTTGCCAATAAACCTCTGCTGCAAGATGTAATCAGTCACCCAAATGAGGCTCTCTCACCAAACATCGCCTTCTTCACGTTCTCACCAGTTACACCAGAGCAAGTAGCAACAACCATCAGAGCCCTCAAGCCATCCAATTGTAAAGGCGACTCCTGCACAGCCCAAATTGTGAAGCTCTGCTCACCATCACTTGCACACATGATTACTGAATGTGCCAATGCTTCATTGCAACTAGTACAGTGCCCTCCTCAATCAAAACAACCTGGATCAGACCACTACTAAAAAACCTACCCTTGACCCCGCAATACCAATGAACTACCGCCCCATAACATCCGTCCCATTTTTACTAAAAATCCTGGACTATATTACCTATGCCCAAGTTCAGAAATGTCTAGAAAATAATCACCTGCTAGGCATTAGACAATCTGGCTATTGCCCTAAACACTGCACAGAAACCGCGTTATTAGACTTAAAAATACTGATGCATACTATCAGGGACTCCGGCAACCTAGCCATCCTCCTACTGCTTGATCTCTCAGCGGCCTTCCACCAGGTCGCTCATAACATCCTTTGCCAGCACCTCATACAGCATTTCCGCTTCTCACGTGAAGCCGCAGAATGGATTAAATAATGTCTTAGTGGTAGGACCACTCGAGTGGCCTTAGGCGACTCAGCAGCTGACTCCATCCCAGCTACATTATGTGTACTGCAAGGGTCCTGCCTATCGCCCACCCTTTCTAACACCTTTACAAAACCCCTCTTCGGCATACTCGATGCCCGTGACATTATTTATACCAACTTCGCAGACGACACTCAAATTCTTGTCTCACTCTCTGGTGATTATGTTGCTGATACTACCAAAATGTATTAAGTCTACAGCACCATCCAAAACTGGATGGCCACCGACAATCTCTGCCTAAATGACAAGAAAACTGAGCTTCTCATCATTGGCTCACCACACCGGATCAACCACCTTGATTCCACTTTCTCCTACTACTGCATTGACTGCACACCCATCCTGGTTTCCAAGCAAATGAAGACTCTAGGAGTCTACCTGGAAGCTGATCTCTCCAGACAAATTGGTGCCTTATCATCATCCACAGCTTATAGATCGAGACTCATTGCTCTGAGTAAACAATTCCTCTCACCGCCAAATTGTATCACTCTCGCTAGAGCACTGATAATGTTTAAACTAGATTACTGCAATGTGCTACTCATGGGAACTTCAAAAACAAACCTATCGAAACTCCAAGTCCTCCATAATAAAGCGCTGGGTGCCACCCTCAACCTCAAAAGATTAGACCACATCTCGGCCCCTGTACGGGAATTATACTGGCTCCCTATCAAAGCTTGGGTGGACTTCAAAAGGCTAACTATAAAACATCATTGTGTGCACAGAGACGCCCCTGTATCTAAATGATTGTATCACCCAATCTGTCCCCACACACTCTCTCAGATCCAGTTCCAGTATGTCGTTGATCACCCTCCATTTTAAGAGAAAAAGAACAGGCAGCACTAGCTTCTGCGTCATAGCTCCCACACTTTGGAACGCTCTACCAGAGCACATTCGCAACAAACATTCATTCCGCGCCTTCCAGAACTTGGCTGTTCGATAAGTATGAGTAACAACCTGTCTTAAGCTTTGTTCTGAATTGTAATCTCTGAACAGTCATTCATATGTATCCTACTCTATTGTAACATGCTGCCAACAATGTGCTAACATCCAGGGTTTGGGCGTTGCCACAAATGCTAAAATAAATAAATAAGATGGAAACCCTTTGGAATGACGGAGATAATCCAAGGATCTTTGATGAGACAACCCCATATGTGTGAGTGTTTTGACAATTGGCCTCCGACAGGTGACACATGTTCACAGGCCCATCGTTTTTCTTTAGAGTTAACAACTGAGGAATGGGTGGAGAATCCCCAGGGCTGAGAACTCGACTGCTTTCTCCACTGCTGGCTGGGGGATCGGCTGGAATCCTATGCTTCCTATCTTGAAAGCAGCAGTACATAGCGACTGGACTAGGCTTGTTGGAGCTAGGAAGGCTCTGAAAAGAGGTTTAATAGTTGTTTAGTGAGGAAGACCAAGGATATAGGCGTTTGTGTGGAGGTGTTTTCTTGCTGAGCTCGTCATTGGGGCTGGGATGAAAATGCTCTAGGCAGTCGAACTGCATTCCAGAACACCATCCGCAACGTCTTGTTCGAACTTATTCCAAGCATGCCTTGGCATCAGTTCCTTGCTTCCATGTACATGTGATGGACAGCAGACTCCATCAAATCAAATGCAACCTGTACAGTCTCAATCAAGACTGATCTAAATGCTGCTTGATATTATTAAATGAGGAGAGAATCGACATCCCCAATCTCCCTCCACAATGGCTTGTTGCCAGCAGGGCATCTGCACTGGCTTTCTAGAGGTGGAGCACAGAGTGCTTGTATATTTTCCATCCAAACCAGAGAAGGAGCTTGTGCTTCCTTATTTAGATGGTTGGCAGATGATCTGTTGCATAGCATTGTAGCTTCCCCCCCAGATAATTGGGCCTGGAGGATAGAAACCAGACAAATCTTTTCTTACAAACTGTGAATATATTAGATATATTGGAATTGTGTACGAAATAACCTTGGACCTTCCTTGGACTGCAATGTTAAGTCATGCCATGTTATGTCATGTTGTATTGTGTTGTGATGCCATCATGATGTCAGACCAGGGAAAGAATCTAGGTATCATTTTTTTACACCAAACTCTCACTACAACCACAAATATATCGGTTAGCCCCAACATTGCACTTCCAGCTCCAAATGCTTAAGAGCATTGTAACCTACTTGGAAAAGACACAGAACATTGAGGTGATCACAGCCTTTGTCCACACAATAGTTTAATAGTCTCTATCTGGGACTAAACAAAAACCAACTAAACCACCTGCATATTAAAGTCAAAATGTGTTTGTTTGTGGGTTTGTGGCTTGGTGAAGCATTGGCATTTGGAAGGTGAAGGCGAGGCTAATGGGATGTGAATGGACCTGAGAGGCGGTCTGAGAGGCGAATGTGAAGGCAGGTAGCATTCCAGAGGTTTCCAAATTGAACAGGGATTTCTGTTACTCTCTTAAGAATAGTACTAGCTGCCCAATGTAATTGAAGCAACAGTGTTGACCAGGAAGGGAAAAGAAGAAGATGTATTCATCCGCCACAATTCACTCATTCTGGCAGACATGCCGTTCAGTTTCAAGCGCCTACAGTTCCCAGTCAGGCTGGCATTCGGTATCACAATCAACAAGGCACAGGGCCAGTGAATCAAGTGCACTGGTATGAACTTGGTATCTCCATGTTTCTCCCACGGGCAGTTATATGTCACATGTTCTAGAGTGAGTTCCTGAATCGGTCGAATATTTTTGCTCCAACTGGAAAAACAAAACATGTTGTTTATAAACAAGCCTTACAATGAACATGTACTTTGGTAATTGAGAGAGAGAGAGAGACAGAGAGAGAGAGAGATGCTGGTTTGCCACGGGAGCCTGAAGTTACCGAAGAGTAGTGCCCCGGCACAATAACTCGAATTTTGTTGCATTTGTAATTGTGGCCTTGGCAAACCCAGCCCACATTACCCAGAAGCCATTTATTGAGAGCGCGCGCGCGCATTAGTGGTAGTGCATTGTGAAGTGCTGTTTGGCTGTTCAGCTTGCAGCGATAAACGAGCTCCTTAAATCCCTTTAGCAGCACGCTTTGTCAATGTAAACATATTAGACGCTTATTCATGCTGACGCTGACCCGATCTGCAGAACCTGCGATCAAAAAATCATTTCCATCGTTATACCATGACAACAGGTTTGCACTTGAAATCGCCGACGCCTTCAGCAAAGGAAATTATTAAGCTAGTAATTCAATCAAGACAAACTCCTATAAGGACGTCTCATACTTTAAACATTTCAAAAAGCGGCACTGTTGTCGCGCGGTCACATACTCAATCTCTCACCGCCGACATCAGGAATTCGACCAATCTGTCTCGCGTAAGAACAAACAGAATCCCCCTGGCTATCACATTGATGCCTAGGCTAATTAATAAGTTAAGGATCATAGAACAGTCCGTAGTTGACTTACTTACTCCACCTGATTCCCTAATGGCGGCCGGCTATGCAGAAATAAATTCTGAAACCGCTCCGCTAAAAACTGTAAATCCTGCCAGTAGGAATCTGTCTTTAAAGATCTTAAACAGCGAAATTGACAAGACAAACCAACATTCTGAAGCTGTCATTGCCGCTCTCATTCACTGTGAATCTAGTGCAGAGAACGTGTTTCTCGATACTGCCACTGTGAACAACGAGTCCAACAACCTTCCGCAAACAAATATTGAGCTGTATTGTAACGTAATAAATACAGCAAACATGTTGAAACCCCCACTTATAATTTCTGATACTTCGTTCATCACTGCATTACCCAGGACTTCTCCCTCCCCCATTGCACTAATAATCTATCAAAGTCACCAATCATGTTTGATACATCTTCACACAACTCTTCTGGTCTTTCCATTTCATTCGCTAACCCTACTCCGAGAAAACAAGATGATAATTTGTGAATTCAACAATCAATGTCCCCCCGAACCACCTCAGGCCCATTTGTGGAGCTGACCTTCACGGCTATGAACACTGCTCTTCTATCACTAACCAAGCTATTTGAGAGCTTGCACGGTAAAATAAACACGCAAACATCCTTGATTAAGAAGCTTGTACAGCATGATCTAAGCAAACTTATAGAATCTTCACCTGACTCTGAGGCTCAAAAACAATTCATCCCCAAGAACACTTTCTTTCCTATAAATTCTGATCTACAGAACACATCTTATTTAACAAATGCACTCGACAATTTTGTAGGCCTACATTCTTGTCGTGAAGTAGTTCCACCACAAGCTGAGATCTTAATAAATGAGCGTACAGCTATAAAAGAAATAACAGAAAAGCCAGCTTACACCATCTTTGCCAAGTCAAAGATAACACCAGTAATTCCCATGCAAATGATTGAAGAAACTAAGAATATAGAGACGAGCGCAACGCAAATTCATTCTGGCTTGAGACAATTTCTACGCTCTCTATCTCAGCCTACAAAACAAGTAGACATTGCAAGAACGGCTATCACCAAGAAATACGCAACTAAGGCCCAAAATAAAAAAGAAAACCCAGAAAGAATGGCCAAATTGAGTCGGTTTATGAACCGCTTGACAAACTGCTTTTGGAATTGGAGTCCCAAAAAAACAACCTTCCCATCTCTAAACCACAAGTACAAACAGCCCTCACTTTTACACTCAGTCAAATCTTGTGCCCAGCGTGATCTAATTTGTGAAAAGGGTTTCTTATTGCTGGAGCAAAGAAGAACCGAGATAACAAAATCAGTTGCCAATATATCAATTCTTTAGAAGATCAGCATGTCACCCGAAATATAACGACTTTGCCACATCAGTCAATGTTTCAATATTCCATCTCAAATGTAGTTCAAAATGACATAATGACTAAACTTCACACACATTTTAAGAGCACTACTTCCATATAAGCAAAGGCAGAATCTTGGGTTAACTACACACTTCCATCATCTCTTATGATTTGAACAGAACATGTATACTAAATATATTCAGCGATGTCCCGAGCCTTGAGGATCTGCTATCGTCTGATAAATACTGAGTTGAATTCTTGAGGGATACCGATCTGTCCGTAGCAAGACTGTGGATACAATCTGGTATCATTCTCAACACTATATGGCAGGCAAGACAGTCACTGTTTGAATTGGGCTTCTCCCTTAATCAAGAACTTCCCGTTGATACAAACACTCAGCCAAATCAGGCTGAGGACCTTTACTATTCTAAAAAAGTAATCTCTCTGCCTCCGTCTATGAAAGTCACGTGTACACAGAGACCCTTACAATCACTGCAACAAGTGGAATCTAACACGAGTGAGCACTCAGTTCTCAGTCATAACTCCCAACTCTGAGATAACAATCCAAGTTAGAATCTTCTCAAACGATCTGAACATGTATGATATTGTTGCCTGCGAGAAATAAGGCGGGGCAAAGGGAGACCCTCTTTTTTGTTGAAGGAGGGCCTGACTCCAGAGGGTTGGTAGACTAGCAGAACAGGAGAGAAAGTCAAAGGCTACCCCTATTCATAGATGCACTGTAGGTGCATAGGAACTGCAGCGGAGGCTAGGTTCAACAAATACTAGCTCAACGATCACAGGAGTAGGAGTGTCATAAAAATAAACGTTTAATGAATGACTAGACGAACATCTAAAAAGGCCAAGAAAAAGAAAAAGAAAAAGGGCCAACAAGGTACAATTAATAAGCAACATATGTGAGTACACATTTTGTGTGGGTTAGTAGCAATATTCAGTGCATTTTCATGTACTACTCCAAAGGTAGTGGTACGCAATTATTGTTGTATTGTGATATTGTTGCCCTACAGGACACTTGGCTTTCTGAAGCTCCAATCTGGGAGGGCCTCAGTGTTTTACTGTTGCCTGCTGAAACTCTTCCCAAAGGCAGACCTGTGTCGGGACTAATAATTGCAACCAAAATAGCTACCGGGCTGCAATTAGAACGATGGGCCGAACATTTGTATTTCTTATTTATTTATTTGTTGGTATCGGCCAGACCCAGATGTATCACGGCGCTAAAGTACATAGTTGGGATTAGATGGAAACAGTATGGTATTACATTGTGTCATAGATCGCGTGTTTTAAACAGTATGGTAGTTACATTACATTATAGATCACGAGTCAAGTTCAGAGTAGATAGGGCAGTCCACACTTAATTAGAGATGTTTGTTGAACAGTGAGATTTTTACTTTCTTACAGAAGAGAGCGTAGGCCGGTTCGTCTATGATCTGCTGAGCGTGAGAGTGATGGTAGTGAAGCCGGAGCCGTCGGCTCTCTTTCTGGCAAATTTGGGCATGCTCAAGACAGATGTGGTGGAAGAGCGGATATTGCGCATGTTGTGTTTCTTGGTAATACAGTTAGTGAGATGGGGGCAGTGTTGTGTAAACAGCGGTGGGTGATGGTTAGACGTTTTAACTCGATGCAGGCTTTGATGGGGAGCCAGTGTGCCTCCTGTCTGATGTGGGAGATGTGGTCAGAACGCTTCAAACCCCAAACTGTTGGGGGGTGTAACGCTCACCTGATTTCCGCAGAGGCGCCGGTCTTGACTGGTTGAATGCCGTATCTTCAAAGGTGATGTGTAACACACGGTTGGCTCTTTGGGCTGGACCTCTATGCACTGTATGTCTGACTCGAAGAGTAAGATGTCTGCAGATAGAAAATATGGGATTAATGAACTGGGGTTATTGGGTGCCTCTCTCCTCTTCCCTTTCTCTTCTCCTGTAGAACCCCAAAGGTTAACACCCTCACCTTAGGTAAGTGAACGCCGAGCTCTCCATCTGCCTCGGGGCAGGGTGCCGTAACCAGTTTCTTCACTGGATAAGGGTGCAGGCCTCTTGACCTCAGAGGACTGCTGTCCGTCGTTAACTGCACGAACGGTAAGTTCTAGGCACTTCAAATGTCTTAAAAGTCTTTTGTAATGATATCTCTTGTTTTGCAGGGTTCCGGCGATGGCGGATGGCGGGCTGATGAGAGTTGAGGATCGAACCCGCGTGAGGAATAGAAGCGCCTGGAAGCACGTAAGTAAGCGCTTGTAGCCTGCTTCACGATGCGCACTAACTGTCCCTTTTATCTTGCAGGTACAAGTTCGGAGCTTTAGAGAAGCTGAAGGGTGCTGGAATACCCACTGGATTCGGCGTGGGAAGGAGTAATGGCACGTGAGTAATAAAGTTGCCCAATGTCTTTAAACGCACCTTCTTTTGTCTTTCAGATGCGGGATGCAGCGCCGAAGGCCTCTGGAGCGTGCGAAGAGCTGGTAAGCTTTTGTCTTTCAGATGCCGGAATGCAGCGCGAGGCGTTGGTGACAGCCGATGGACCAGGTAAGAGATGCGCTGCCACTGAAGACCATAGTGCTAACCTGTTCTTTCTTTGTCTTTACAGGTGCTGCTGAAGACTGGATTCCAGGATGGTAAGCCTTTGTTCCCTGGGGCCCAGGATCAGAAGCAGAAGACACGATGAGCGTTCTGCTGCAGAGAATGCAGAATAACGCAAAGCAAGATTCATCCATCGGGTGTGGTTTAAATAGCCTCCTGTAGTTCTTAGGTGTCTCCTTCCACAGCCACGCCTAAGAAAAGAGTTCCTGCTTTCCAGAAGAGTTCCAGTGTTCTGAACCTAGGGAGTGGCTCCTGCCCCACCCAACAGGAAAAGTAGTCCCAAACAGAAGTGGATCAGAGGTTCAACTGGCAGGTAAGTAAGCAGCATGGTCTGCTGCAGGTAAGTCCACCCAAGCATTATGAGCCCGGCGCTTCCAGCGCTGGAACTGGGCATCTTTATGAGCCTGGTGCCACTGGCGCCAGGACAGGGTCCAAAAGGTCCCAATTGGGACTGGCTGGCACTCGGAACCGGGGTTATGGGTCTGCTTCCAAGGGAGTCGGGCAAGTCCTGATCTTTTGGAAGCAGAGATCATGACAGCACCCCCCCTCAAGGCCCCTCCCAAACCGGGCTTCTCCGGGGGTTTGGGCTTGTTAGGAAATGTTCGATGAAATCTTTTGATTAGACGAGGCGCGTGGACATATTCTGCAGGTTCCCAGGATCTTTCTTGGGGACCGTAGCCTTTCCAGTCAATCAGGTAAAATAGTTTAGATTTGGAGATCTTGGAATCCAGGATGCTTTTGACTTCAAACTCGAGTTCTCCATCAACTAGAATAGGTTTTGGAGATGTAGTTAGTCAGGTTTGAGGTTGCACGGGTTTTAATAGAGAGACGTGGAAGACCGGATGTATCTTCATGTGAGGGGGCATGTCCAACTTGACCGCTACTGGATTTACTATGGTAGTGATGGAATAGGGACCAAGGTATCTTGGGTTGAATGTGCGTGGTCCTTTTAGAGGTAGATATTTGGTGGATAACCAGACTTGATCTCCTACTTGATATTGGGGGGCTTCCTTCCGATGTTGGTCTGCTCCTTTCTTGTATTGTTCTTTAGCCCTTTGAAGGTGAGAAACGGCTTCCTTAAAGGCTTGGGTGATTGTAGAATGCAGGTGGTCTACTGCTGGTGTTCCAAGGTCTTGGAGTGGATCCAACTCCGAGGTTCGAGGGTGACTACCGTATAAAAGAAAAAACGGGGTCTTCCCAGTTCCCGAGTGGACAGAGTAATTGTAGGCATATTCGGCTATCCAAAGGATATCTTTCCAAGTTTTTTCAGTTTGTTGTAGCATGCAGCGCAAATACTGTTCCAGAGTTTGATTGGTCCTCTCGGTTTGTCCGTCGGTTTGAGGGTGGTGGCTGGTCGAAAGTCTCACATCAATTTGAGCCGACCGACAGCAACTTCGCCAAAAATGAGAAATAAATTGACTACCTCGATCCGAAATTAGAACTGAAGGAAAACCGTGCAGTCGGACGATGTTTTCGAGAAATTCTCGGGCCAGAGTTGCTGCTGTTGGTAAGCCTTTGAGTGGAATGAAATGCGCCATCTTGGAGAATAGGTCCACGATTACTAGGATCGTATTGTATCCGGAGCATGGAGGTAGATCGGTGATGAAGTCCATAGAAAGCGTATGCCAAGGGCGAGGCGGGATGTCAATAGGGCGTAAGAGGCCAGCTGGTTTTTCCTTTTGACTCTTATTTTGGGCGCATACTCCACAGGTGTAACGCTCACCTGATTCTCGCAGAGGCGCCGGTCTTGACTGGGCGACTACCGTATCTTCAAGGTGATGTGTAGCACCCGGTTGGCTCTTTGGGCTGGACCTCTGTGCACTGTATGCCTGACGTGTAGAGTAAGATGTCTTAGGTAAGTGAATGCCAAGCTCTCCATCTGCCTCGGGGCAGGGTGCTGTAGCCAGTTTCTTCACTGGATAGGTAGCACAGGCCTCTTGACTTCAGAGGACTGCTGTCCGTCGTTTACTGCACGAACGGTAAGTTTCGAGTCATTCAAATGTCTTTTTAAAGTCTTTAGTAATGATGTCTCTTGTTTTGCAGGGTTCCGGCGATGGCGGATGACGGGCTGAAGTGAGTTGAAGATGGAGCCCGTGTGATGAATAGAAGCGCCTGGAAGCACGTGAGTAAGCGCTTGTTGCCTGTTTCACGATGCGCTCTAACTGTCTTTTTATTTTGCAGGTACGAGTTCGGAGCGGCTGCAGGGTGCCGGAATACCCACTGGATTAGATGTGGAAAGGAGTAATGGCACGTGAGTATTAAAGTTCCACAATGTCTTTAAACGCACCTTGTTTTGTCTTTCAGATGCGGATGCAGCGCCGAAGGCCTCCGGAGCGTGCGAAGAGTTGGTAAGCTTTTGTCTTTCAGATGCCGGAATGCAGTATGAAGACCTCCGGAGCGCACGAAGAGTAGGTAAGCCTTTGCCTTTCAGATGCCGGAATGCTAACCTGTTCTTTCTTGTCTTTATAGGTGTTGCTGAAGACTGGATTCAGGATGGTAAGCCTTTTTCCTTAGGCCCAGGACTGGATGCAGAAGACACGATGAGCGTCCTGCTGCAGAGGGTGCAGAATAACGCAAAGCAAGATTCATCCACCGGGTGTGGTTTAAATAGCCTCCTGTAGTGCTTAGGTGTCTCCTTCCACAGCCACGCCTAAGTAAGAAAAGAGTTCCTGGTAAGAAAAGAGTTCCTGCCTTCCAGAAGAGTTCCAGTGTTCTAAATCTAGGGAGTGGCTCCAGCCCCACCCAACAGGAAAAGTAGTTCCAAACAGAAGAGGATCAGAGGCTCAACTGGCAGGCAAGTAAGCAGCATGGTCTGCTGCAGGTAAGTCCACCCAAGCATTATGAGCCCGGCGCTTCCAGCGCTGGGACTGGGCATATTTATGAGCCTGGTGCCACTGGCGCCAGGACTGGGTCCAAAAGGTCCCAATTGGGACTGGTTGGCACTCGGAACCTGGGTTATGGATCTGCTTCCAAGGGAGTTGGGAAAACCCTGACCTTTTGGAAGCAGAGATCATGACAGTACCCCCCCTCAAGGCCCCTCCCAAACCGGGCTTCTCCGGGGGTTTTGGCTTGTCAGGAAATGTTCGGTGAAATATTTTGATTAGGCGAGGAGCGTGGACATATTCAGCAGGTTCCCAGGATCTCTCTTGGGGGCCGTAGCCTTTCCAGTCAATTAGGTAGAATAGTTTAGATTTGGAGATCTTGGAGTCCAGAATGCTTTTGACTTCAAACTCGAGTTCTCCATCCACTAGGATAGGTTTTGGAGATTTGGTTAGTCGGGTTTGAGGTTGCACGGGTTTTAATAGAGAGACGTGGAAGACCGGATGTATCTTCATGTGCGGGGGCAAGTCCAACTTGACCGCTACTGGGTTTACTATGGTAGTGATGGAATAGGGACCAAGGTATCTTGGGTTGAATGTGCGTGGCCCTTTTAGAGATAGATATTTGGTGGATAACCAGACTTGATCCCCTACTTGATAGTGAGGGGCTTCCTTCCGATGTTGATCTGCTCCTTTCTTGTATTGTTCTTTAGCCCTTTGAAGGTGAGAAACAGCTTCCTTAAAGGCTTGGGTGATTGTAGAATGCAGGTAGTCTACTGCTGGTGTTTCAAGATCTTGGAGGGGATCCAACTCCGAGGTTCGAGGGTGACTGCCGTACAAAAGAAAAAACGGGGTTTTCCCAGTTCCCGAATGGACAGAGTTATTGTAGGCATACTCGGCTATCCAAAGGATATCTTTCCAAGTTTTTTCAATTTGTTGCAGCATGCAGCGTAAATACTGTTCCAGAGTTTGATTGGTCCTCTCGGTTTGTCCGTCGGTCTGAGGGTGGTGACTGGTCGATAGTCTCACATCAATTTGAGCCGACCGACAGCAACTTCGCCAAAAATGAGAAATAAATTGACTACCTCGATCCGAAATTAGAACCGAAGGAAAACCGTGCAGTCGGACGATGTTTTCGAGAAATTCTCGGGCCAGAGTTGCTGCTGTTGGCAAGCCTTTGAGTGGAATGAAATGTGCCATCTTGGAGAATAAGTCCACGATTACTAGAATCGTATTGTATCCGGAGCATGGAGGTAGATCGGTGATGAAGTCCATAGAAAGCGTATGCCAAGGGCGAGGTGGGATGTCAATAGGGCGTAAGAGGCCTGCTGGTCTTTCCTTTTGACTCTTGTTTTGGGCGCATACTCCACAGGACATTATAAAGTCTCTGATATCTTTTTTCCAAGACGGCCACCAGAAGTAGCGCTTGATCTTTTCTGAGGTCTTGGCTATACCGGGATGACCTTCCATTAAAGAGTCGTGATAACAAGAGATTACTTTTTTCTGTAAATCTGTGCTCGGTAGGTATAATCGTTCTTGGAAATACAATAAGTTGTCCTTTACTGCAAAGTCCTTTCCCTTCAGATGCCAATTCTGTATATCTGCTGGAGTTACAAGTTGCCTGGCTTTATCCTTAACTTCCTCTATGGATTCTGTGGTGATTACACCCAGAATTCTTTGTTCGGGAATGATTGGTACAGGTTTAGGGTTGATCAAGTGTTCTTCCACTCCCATCCGAGAAAGGGCATCGGCTTTACCGTTCTTTGTACCAGGTCGATAGGTAATTATGAAGTCAAACTCGGCAAAGAATAATACCCAACGGAGTTGTCTAGAGGATTGGGCTTTTGCGGTTTTCAAATATTGCAGGTTTCGGTGATCCGTAATCACAGTAACGGTGTGTCGGGATCCCAGCAGATAATGCCGCCAAGCCTTAAAGGCAGACTTGATAGCCAGAAGTTCCTTGTCAGTAATCGTGTAATTGACTTCAGGAGGCGAGAATTTGCGGGACCAAAATGCCACGGGATGCAACTGATTGGTTACCGGGTCCTTTTGTGATAGAACTGCCCCCATGGCAAGGCTTGAAGCATCAGTTTCCACGATGTAGGGGAGTTCGGGGCGAGGGTGTTTTAAGATTGGTGCAGAGATAAATTTAGTCTTCAAATCCTGGAAAGCTTGTTCCGCCTCGGTAGACCATTCAAAACGTTTGTTTTTCTTTAACAAGGCAGTGATGGGCTGGACTATTCGAGAGAACTCGGGGATAAACCTGCGGTAAAAGTTAGCGAAGCCTAACATGCTTTGCACACCTTTAACGGAGGATGGTGATGGCCATTTGAGAACTGCATCGACCTTCTTTGAATCCATACGCACTCCGCCAGGTGATAATATGAATCCCAAGAATTCAACTTCAGTCACGTTGAAAACACATTTTTCCAACTTAGCGAAAAGTTTGTGTTGACGCAATCTTTCGAGGACCATTTTCACGTGTTTCCGATGTTCAGATTCCGATGAAGAATAAACGAGGATGTCGTCAATGTAAACAACAACACATACATCTATGAGCTCTCTGAGGACATCGTTCATAAAATATTGAAAGGCGGCCGGGGCATTGCAAAGTCCGAAGGGCATGACCTGATATTCAAATAGCCCATACTTGGTGCGGAAGGCCGTCTTCCATTCATCGCCCTCTTTTACTCGTACCAAGTGGTAGGCTCCTCTAAGATCCAGCTTTGTATATATGCATGCTTTTCTGACTTGGTCCAGGAGTTCAGGGATCAAAGGTAACGGATATCTATTCTTAACGGTGATCTGGTTCAGGGCGCGATAATCTATACAAGTTCTAAGGTCCCCTTCTTTTTTTGGAACGAAGAACAAAGCTGAGGAAGCAAGGGACTTGGAAGGACGAATAAACCCATTCACTAGGTATTGATCCAGGTATTGTCGGAGGTGAAGATTCTCAGGCTCGGTGAGGGCATAAATTCTACTACAAGGAGGAGTAGATCCAGGTATCAGGTCTATCTGGCAGTCATAAGACCTATGAGGAGGTAGAGAGTTAGCCTGATCCTTCCGGAAAACATCTTGGAATTCTAGGTATTCAGGAGGTAACTGAGGAGCCTCGGAGGAAATTGCTGCCAGTGCAACACCAGGTCAAGGGTGACAAGTGGAGACACATTCTGGAAACTGAACCGTTCTTGCTCGCCAATCGATCTGAGGATTGTGCTTCTCTAACCAAGGAATTCCTAGAATAATCTGGAACTGGGGGGCCTTGATCACATCGAACACGATCTTCTCATGGTGTCCATCTTGACTTACTAGCGTCACTTCTTGGGTGGTATGCGTTACTGGTCCGGAGGCTATCTCCGTACCATCCACCGTAGTAATGACGTCCTTTACAGCCTTTGGACAAAGAGTCAGATTCATCCTCAAAACCATTTCATGATCCACATAATTGCCGATGGCACCGCTGTCAACGTAAGCTTCAATCGCATGTAATCGATCCGGATGTTCAGGGCTAATGAGGACCATAGGTATCACGAAATGCGAGGTCACGGAACTGATTTTAACGATCGGCAAGAGGACCTCTATTCTTGTCGGGAAAGGTTGTTTCCCTGCTCAGAGTTTGTGACCCAGGTAACTGCAGCTCCTACTGCCTTCTTGGCTGGTTTCACCGGACAGTCTCGAAGAAAGTGCCCCGTGTTTCCGCAATAGAGGCATAATTGCAGCTGTTTCTCCTTTCCCGCTCCTTTTGTGTTAGTGGTCCTTTCAGGCCCCCTATTTGCATGGGTTCCCCGGAGTCTACTCCTTTGGTAGGAGTTGGTGGTTTGGAAAATACTCGAGCATCAAACTTGGAACGATCAGCCTTCCTGTTCTGCAGCCTGTGATCTATTTGAACGACCAAGTCTATGTAATCCGAACAGTCTTGTGGGGGATTCACTACTTGGGCTAAAACGTCTTTGAGCTCTCCACGTAGACCTCTATAAAACAGCGTAATCCTTTTGTCCTCAGGCCATTGAGTTTCCACTATTAGTCTATTGAAAGATGCAATATAAGCCAAAAGGTCTTGATTACCCTGTCGCAACGAAAGAAGCTCATTGTCCAAGGCCTGCCCCTGTGAATGTCTTGCGAACAGTTTTTCCATACTAAGCTGAAAGGCTTGAAAATCATGGAGAACCGGATCATCTTGATGAACTAGAGGGATCGACCAGTCTGCCGCATTGCCACTAAGGTACGAAAGTACAAAAGCTACTTTAGCTTGATCAGTTGGAAAGGCTGCTGGCCGGCATAAGAAGTGCAACCGGCACTGATTGATAAATACTGCAAACCTCTTTGGGTCACCAGAAAATCGCTCGGGCGGGGCCAGAGGTACATTCCCAGGTAGGTTGATCTGCACTGGATTCATAGAGGATGTTGAAGGAAGATTTGCCCCTGATGCGGGTAACGGGGTCTGTCCGGCTTGTGACTGTAGCACTTGTCTAGCAAGATTGTCTGTTCTCTCCTTGGAAATAATTAGTTCCCTTCTTAGAGCATTCGTTTCCTGACGAGTTGCATGCACTTCTGCCCTTAGTTCCCCAAGTAACCGGGCTAGGGGGTCAGTATCCGAGGTTTCCATAGCGCCTGGGCGAGAGTTTTGCGGTAGGCTTTGCGTTCTGTAACGCTCACCTGATTCTCGCAGAGGCGCCGGTCTTGACTGGGCGACTACCGTATCTTCAAAGGTGATGTGTAGCACCCGGTTGGCTCTTTGGGCTGGACCTCTGTGCACTGTATGCCTGACGTGTAGAGTAAGATGTCTTAGGTAAGTGAATGCCAAGCTCTCCATCTGCCTCGGGGCAGGGTGCTGTAGCCAGTTTCTTCACTGGATAGGTAGCACAGGCCTCTTGACTTCAGAGGACTGCTGTCCGTCGTTTACTGCACGAACGGTAAGTTTCGAGTCATTCAAATGTCTTTTTAAAGTCTTTAGTAATGATGTCTCTTGTTTTGCAGGGTTCCGGCGATGGCGGATGACGGGCTGAAGTGAGTTGAAGATGGAGCCCGTGTGATGAATAGAAGCGCCTGGAAGCACGTGAGTAAGCGCTTGTTGCCTGTTTCACGATGCGCTCTAACTGTCTTTTTATTTTGCAGGTACGAGTTCGGAGCGGCTGCAGGGTGCCGGAATACCCACTGGATTAGATGTGGAAAGGAGTAATGGCACGTGAGTATTAAAGTTCCCCAATGTCTTTAAACGCACCTTGTTTTGTCTTTCAGATGCGGATGCAGCGCCGAAGGCCTCCGGAGCGTGCGAAGAGTTGGTAAGCTTTTGTCTTTCAGATGCCGGAATGCAGTATGAAGACCTCCGGAGCGCACAAAGAGTAGGTAAGCCTTTGCCTTTCAGATGCCGGAATGCTAACCTGTTCTTTCTTGTCTTTATAGGTGTTGCTGAAGACTGGATTCAGGATGGTAAGCCTTTTTCCTTAGGCCCAGGACTGGATGCAGAAGACACGATGAGCGTCCTGCTGCAGAGGGTGCAGAATAACACAAAGCAAGATTCATCCACCGGGTGTTGTTTAAATAGCCTCCTGTAGTGCTTAGGTGTCTCCTTCCACAGCCACGCCTAAGTAAGAAAAGAGTTCCTGGTAAGAAAAGAGTTCCTGCCTTCCAGAAGAGTTCCAGTGTTCTAAATCTAGGGAGTGGCTCCAGCCCCACCCAACAGGAAAAGTAGTTCCAAACAGAAGAGGATCAGAGGCTCAACTGGCAGGCAAGTAAGCAGCATGGTCTGCTGCAGGTAAGTCCACCCAAGCATTATGAGCCCGGCGCTTCCAGCGCTGGGACTGGGCATATTTATGAGCCTGGTGCCACTGGCGCCAGGACTGGGTCCAAAAGGTCCCAATTGGGACTGGTTGGCACTCGGAACCTGGGTTATGGATCTGCTTCCAAGGGAGTTGGGAAAACCCTGACCTTTTGGAAGCAGAGATCATGACAACAGGACATTATAAAGTCTCTGATATCTTTTTTCCAAGACGGCCACCAGAAGTAGCGCTTGATCTTTTCCGAGGTCTTGGTCATACCGGGATGTCCTTCCATTAAAGAATCGTGATAACAAGAGATTACCTTTTTCTGTAAATCTGTGCTGGGCAGGTATAACCGTTCTTGGAAATATAATAGGTTGTCCTTCACCGTAAAGTCCTTTCCCTGCAGATGCCAATTCTGTATGTCTGCTGGAGTTACCAGTAGCCTGGCTTTATCCTTAACTTCCTCTATGGATTGTGTGGCGATTACACCTAGAATTCTTTGTTCGGGAATGATAGGTACAGGTTTAGGATTGATCAAATGTTCTTCCACTCCCATCCGAGAAAGGGCATCAGCTTTACCGTTTTTTGTACCAGGTCGATAGGTAATTATGAAGTCAAACTCGGCAAAGAATAGTGCCCAACGGAGTTGCCTAGAGGATTGAGCTTTTGCGGTTTTCAAATATTGCAGGTTTCGGTGATCTGTAATCACAGTAACGGTGTGTCGGGCCCCCAGAAGATAATGCCGCAAAGCCTTAAAGGCGGACTTGATAGCTAGAAGTTCCTTATCAGTAATAGTGTAATTGATTTCAGGAGGCGAGAATTTGCGGGACCAAAATGCCACGGGATGCAACTGATTGGTTACTGGGTCCTTTTGTGATAGAACTGCCCCCATGGCAAGGCTCGAAGCATCAGTTTCAACGATGTAGGGGAGTTCTGGGCGAGGATGTTTTAAGATCGGTGCAGAGATAAATCTAGTCTTCAAATTCTGGAAAGCTTGTTCCGCCTCGGTAGACCATTCAAAACGTTTGTTTTTCTTTAACAAGGCGGTGATGGGCTGGACTATTCGAGAGAATTCGGGGATAAACCTGCGGTAAAAGTTAGCGAAGCCTAACATGCTTTGAACACCTTTTACGGAGGATGGCGATGGCCATTTGAGAATTGCATCGACCTTCTTTGAATCCATACGCACTCCGCTAGGTGATAATATGAATCCCAAGAATTCAACTTCAGTCACGTTGAAAACACATTTTTCCAACTTAGCGAAAAGTTTGTGTTGACACAATCTCTCGAGGACCATTTTCACGTGTTTACGATGTTCAGTTTCCGATGAAGAATAAACGAGGATGTCGTCAATGTAAACAACAACACACACATCTATGAGCTCGCTGAGGACATCGTTCATAAAATATTGAAAGGCGGCCGGGGCATTGCAAAGTCCGAAGGGCATGACCTGATATTCAAATAGCCCATACTTGGTGCGGAAAGCCGTCTTCCATTCATCGCCCTCTTTTACTCGTACCAAGTGGTAGGCTCCTCTAAGATCCAGCTTTGTATATATGCATGCTTTTCTGACTTGGTCCAGGAGTTCAGGGATCAAAGGTAACGGATATCTATTCTTAACGGTGATCTGGTTCAGGGCGCGATAATCTATACAAGTTCTAAGGTCCCCTTCTTTTTTTGGAACGAAGAACAAAGCTGAGGAAGCAGGGGACTTGGAAGGACGAATAAACCCATTCACTAGGTATTGATCCAGGTATTGTCGGAGGTGAAGATTCTCAGGCTCGGTGAGGGCATAAATTCTACTACAAGGAGGAGTAGATCCAGGTATCAGGTCTATCTGGCAGTCATAAGACCTATGAGGAGGTAGAGAGTTAGCCTGATCCTTCCGGAAAACATCTTGGAATTCTAGGTATTCAGGAGGTAACTGAGGAGCCTCGGAGGAAATTGCTGCCAGTGCAACACCAGGTCGAGGGTGACAAGTGGAGACACATTCTGGAAACTGAACCGTTCTTGCTCGCCAATCGATCTGAGGATTGTGCTTCTCTAACCAAGGAATTCCTAGAATAATCTGGAACTGGGGGGCCTTGATCACATCGAACACGATCTTCTCATGGTGTCCATCTTGACTTACTAGCGTCACTTCTTGGGTGGTATGCGTTACTGGTCCGGAGGCTATCTCCGTACCATCCACCGTAGTAATGACGTCCTTTACAGCCTTTGGACAAAGAGTCAGATTCATCCTCAAAACCATTTCATGATCCACATAATTGCCGATGGCACCGCTGTCAACGTAAGCTTCAATCGCATGTAATCGATCCGGATGTTCAGGGCTAATGAGGACCATAGGTATCACGAAATGCGAGGTCACGGAACTGGTTTTAACGCTCGGCAAGAGGACCTCTATTCTTGTCGGGAAAGGTCGTTTCCCTGCTCAGAGTTTGTGACCCAGGTAACTGCAGCTCCTACTGCCTTCTTGGCTGGTTTCACCGGACAGTCTCGAAGAAAGTGCCCCGTGTTTCCGCAATAGAGGCATAATTGCAGCTGTTTTCTCCTTTCCCGCTCCTTTTGTGTTAGTGGTCCTTTCAGGCCCCCTATTTGCATGGGTTCCCCGGAGTCTACTCCTTTGGTAGGAGTTGGTGGTTTGGAAAATACTCGAGCATCAAACTTGGAACGATCGGCCTTCCTGTTCTGCAGTCTGTGGTCAATTTGAACGACTAAGTCAATGTAGTCCGAACAGTCTTGCGGGGGATTCACTACTTGGGCTAACACATCTTTGAGCTCTCCACGTAGACCTCTATAAAACAGCGTAATCCTTTTGTCCTCAGGCCATCGAGTTTCCACTATCAGTCTGTTGAAAGACGCAATATAAGCCAAAAGGTCTTGATTACCCTGTCGCAACGAAAGAAGCTCATTGTCCAAGGCCTGCCCCTGTGAATGTCTTGCGAACAGTTTTTCCATACTAAGCTGAAAGGCTTGAAAATCATGGAGAACCGGATCATCTTGATGAACTAGAGGGATCGACCAGTCTGCCGCATTGCCACTAAGGTACGAAAGTACAAAAGCTACTTTAGCTTGATCAGTTGGAAAGGCTGCTGGCCGGCATAAGAAGTGCAACCGGCACTGATTGATAAATACTGCAAACCTCTTTGGGTCACCAGAAAATCGCTCGGGCGGGGCCAGAGGTACATTCCCAGGTAGGTTGATCTGCACTGGATTCATAGAGGATGTTGAAGGAAGATTTGCCCCTGATGCGGGTAACGGGGTCTGTCCGGCTTGTGACTGTAGCACTTGTCTAGCAAGATTGTCTGTTCTCTCCTTGGAAATAATTAGTTCCCTTCTTAGAGCATTCGTTTCCTGACGAGTTGCATGCACTTCTGCCCTTAGTTCCCCAAGTAACCGGGCTAGGGGGTCAGTATCCGAGGTTTCCATAGCGCCTGGGCGAGAGTTTTGCGGTAGGCTTTGCGTTCTGTAACGCTCACCTGATTCTCGCAGAGGCGCCGGTCTTGACTGGGCGACTACCGTATCTTCAAAGGTGATGTGTAGCACCCGGTTGGCTCTTTGGGCTGGACCTCTGTGCACTGTATGCCTGACGTGTAGAGTAAGATGTCTTAGGTAAGTGAATGCCAAGCTCTCCATCTGCCTCGGGGCAGGGTGCTGTAGCCAGTTTCTTCACTGGATAGGTAGCACAGGCCTCTTGACTTCAGAGGACTGCTGTCCGTCGTTTACTGCACGAACGGTAAGTTTCGAGTCATTCAAATGTCTTTTTAAAGTCTTTAGTAATGATGTCTCTTGTTTTGCAGGGTTCCGGCGATGGCGGATGACGGGCTGAAGTGAGTTGAAGATGGAGCCCGTGTGATGAATAGAAGCGCCTGGAAGCACGTGAGTAAGCGCTTGTTGCCTGTTTCACGATGCGCTCTAACTGTCTTTTTATTTTGCAGGTACGAGTTCGGAGCGGCTGCAGGGTGCCGGAATACCCACTGGATTAGATGTGGAAAGGAGTAATGGCACGTGAGTATTAAAGTTCCCCAATGTCTTTAAACGCACCTTGTTTTGTCTTTCAGATGCGGATGCAGCGCCGAAGGCCTCCGGAGCGTGCGAAGAGTTGGTAAGCTTTTGTCTTTCAGATGCCGGAATGCAGTATGAAGACCTCCGGAGCGCACAAAGAGTAGGTAAGCCTTTGCCTTTCAGATGCCGGAATGCTAACCTGTTCTTTCTTGTCTTTATAGGTGTTGCTGAAGACTGGATTCAGGATGGTAAGCCTTTTTCCTTAGGCCCAGGACTGGATGCAGAAGACACGATGAGCGTCCTGCTGCAGAGGGTGCAGAATAACACAAAGCAAGATTCATCCACCGGGTGTTGTTTAAATAGCCTCCTGTAGTGCTTAGGTGTCTCCTTCCACAGCCACGCCTAAGTAAGAAAAGAGTTCCTGGTAAGAAAAGAGTTCCTGCCTTCCAGAAGAGTTCCAGTGTTCTAAATCTAGGGAGTGGCTCCAGCCCCACCCAACAGGAAAAGTAGTTCCAAACAGAAGAGGATCAGAGGCTCAACTGGCAGGCAAGTAAGCAGCATGGTCTGCTGCAGGTAAGTCCACCCAAGCATTATGAGCCCGGCGCTTCCAGCGCTGGGACTGGGCATATTTATGAGCCTGGTGCCACTGGCGCCAGGACTGGGTCCAAAAGGTCCCAATTGGGACTGGTTGGCACTCGGAACCTGGGTTATGGATCTGCTTCCAAGGGAGTTGGGAAAACCCTGACCTTTTGGAAGCAGAGATCATGACAACAGGACATTATAAAGTCTCTGATATCTTTTTTCCAAGACGGCCACCAGAAGTAGCGCTTGATCTTTTCCGAGGTCTTGGTCATACCGGGATGTCCTTCCATTAAAGAATCGTGATAACAAGAGATTACCTTTTTCTGTAAATCTGTGCTGGGCAGGTATAACCGTTCTTGGAAATATAATAGGTTGTCCTTCACCGTAAAGTCCTTTCCCTGCAGATGCCAATTCTGTATATCTGCTGGAGTTACCAGTAGCCTGGCTTTATCCTTAACTTCCTCTATGGATTGTGTGGCGATTACACCTAGAATTCTTTGTTCGGGAATGATAGGTACAGGTTTAGGATTGATCAAATGTTCTTCCACTCCCATCCGAGAAAGGGCATCAGCTTTACCGTTTTTTGTACCAGGTCGATAGGTAATTATGAAGTCAAACTCGGCAAAGAATAGTGCCCAACGGAGTTGCCTAGAGGATTGAGCTTTTGCGGTTTTCAAATATTGCAGGTTTCGGTGATCTGTAATCACAGTAACGGTGTGTCGGGCCCCCAGAAGATAATGCCGCAAAGCCTTAAAGGCGGACTTGATAGCTAGAAGTTCCTTATCAGTAATAGTGTAATTGATTTCAGGAGGCGAGAATTTGCGGGACCAAAATGCCACGGGATGCAACTGATTGGTTACTGGGTCCTTTTGTGATAGAACTGCCCCCATGGCAAGGCTCGAAGCATCAGTTTCAACGATGTAGGGGAGTTCTGGGCGAGGATGTTTTAAGATCGGTGCAGAGATAAATCTAGTCTTCAAATTCTGGAAAGCTTGTTCCGCCTCGGTAGACCATTCAAAACGTTTGTTTTTCTTTAACAAGGCGGTGATGGGCTGGACTATTCGAGAGAATTCGGGGATAAACCTGCGGTAAAAGTTAGCGAAGCCTAACATGCTTTGAACACCTTTTACGGAGGATGGCGATGGCCATTTGAGAATTGCATCGACCTTCTTTGAATCCATACGCACTCCGCTAGGTGATAATATGAATCCCAAGAATTCAACTTCAGTCACGTTGAAAACACATTTTTCCAACTTAGCGAAAAGTTTGTGTTGACACAATCTCTCGAGGACCATTTTCACGTGTTTACGATGTTCAGTTTCCGATGAAGAATAAACGAGGATGTCGTCAATGTAAACAACAACACACACATCTATGAGCTCGCTGAGGACATCGTTCATAAAATATTGAAAGGCGGCCGGGGCATTGCAAAGTCCGAAGGGCATGACCTGATATTCAAATAGCCCATACTTGGTGCGGAAAGCCGTCTTCCATTCATCGCCCTCTTTTACTCGTACCAAGTGGTAGGCTCCTCTAAGATCCAGCTTTGTATATATGCATGCTTTTCTGACTTGGTCCAGGAGTTCAGGGATCAAAGGTAACGGATATCTATTCTTAACGGTGATCTGGTTCAGGGCGCGATAATCTATACAAGTTCTAAGGTCCCCTTCTTTTTTTGGAACGAAGAACAAAGCTGAGGAAGCAGGGGACTTGGAAGGACGAATAAACCCATTCACTAGGTATTGATCCAGGTATTGTCGGAGGTGAAGATTCTCAGGCTCGGTGAGGGCATAAATTCTACTACAAGGAGGAGTAGATCCAGGTATCAGGTCTATCTGGCAGTCATAAGACCTATGAGGAGGTAGAGAGTTAGCCTGATCCTTCCGGAAAACATCTTGGAATTCTAGGTATTCAGGAGGTAACTGAGGAGCCTCGGAGGAAATTGCTGCCAGTGCAACACCAGGTCGAGGGTGACAAGTGGAGACACATTCTGGAAACTGAACCGTTCTTGCTCGCCAATCGATCTGAGGATTGTGCTTCTCTAACCAAGGAATTCCTAGAATAATCTGGAACTGGGGGGCCTTGATCACATCGAACACGATCTTCTCATGGTGTCCATCTTGACTTACTAGCGTCACTTCTTGGGTGGTATGCGTTACTGGTCCGGAGGCTATCTCCGTACCATCCACCGTAGTAATGACGTCCTTTACAGCCTTTGGACAAAGAGTCAGATTCATCCTCAAAACCATTTCATGATCCACATAATTGCCGATGGCACCGCTGTCAACGTAAGCTTCAATCGCATGTAATCGATCCGGATGTTCAGGGCTAATGAGGACCATAGGTATCACGAAATGCGAGGTCACGGAACTGGTTTTAACGCTCGGCAAGAGGACCTCTATTCTTGTCGGGAAAGGTCGTTTCCCTGCTCAGAGTTTGTGACCCAGGTAACTGCAGCTCCTACTGCCTTCTTGGCTGGTTTCACCGGACAGTCTCGAAGAAAGTGCCCCGTGTTTCCGCAATAGAGGCATAATTGCAGCTGTTTTCTCCTTTCCCGCTCCTTTTGTGTTAGTGGTCCTTTCAGGCCCCCTATTTGCATGGGTTCCCCGGAGTCTACTCCTTTGGTAGGAGTTGGTGGTTTGGAAAATACTCGAGCATCAAACTTGGAACGATCGGCCTTCCTGTTCTGCAGTCTGTGGTCAATTTGAACGACTAAGTCAATGTAGTCCGAACAGTCTTGCGGGGGATTCACTACTTGGGCTAACACATCTTTGAGCTCTCCACGTAGACCTCTATAAAACAGCGTAATCCTTTTGTCCTCAGGCCATCGAGTTTCCACTATCAGTCTGTTGAAAGACGCAATATAAGCCAAAAGGTCTTGATTAGCCTGTCGCAATGAAAGGAGCTCATTGTCCAAGGCCTGCCCCTGTGAATGTCTTGCAAACAGTTTTTCCATACTGAGCTGAAAAGCTCGAAAATAATGGAGAACCGGATCATCTTGATTAACTAGAGGGATCGACCTGTCTGCCGCATTGCCACTAAGGTACGAAAGCACAAAAGCTACCTTAGCTTGATCAGTTGGAAAGGCTGCTGGCCGGCATAAGAAGTGCAACCGGCACTGATTAATAAATACTGCAAACCTCTTTGGGTCACCAGAAAATCGTTCGGGCGGAGCCAGAGGTACATTCCCAGGTAGGTTGATCTGCACTGGGTTCGTAGAGGATGTTGAAGGAAGATTTGCCCCTGATGCGGGTAACGGAGTTTGTCCGGCTTGTGACTGTAGCAATTGTCTAGCGAGATCATCTGTTCACTCCTTGGAAATAATCAGTTCCCTTCTTAGAGCATTTGTTTCCTGACAGGCTGCATGCACTTCTGCTCTTAGTTCCCCAAGTAACTGGGCTAGCTCGTCAGTATCCGAGGTTTCCATAGCTCCTGGGTGGGAGTTTTGCGATAGGCTTTGCGTTCTGTAACGCTCACCTGATTCCCGCAGAGGCGCCGGTCTTGACTGGGTGAATGCCGTATCTTCAAAGGTGATGTGTAACACACGGTTGGCTCTTTGGGCTGGACCTCTGTGCACTGTATGTCTGACCCGAAGAGTAAGATGTCTGCAGATAGAAAATATGGGATTAATGAACTGGGGTTATTGGGTGCCTCTCTCCTCTTCCCTTTCTCTTCTCCTGTAGAACCCCAAAGGTTAACACCCTCACCTTAGGTAAGTGAACGCCGAGCTCTCCATCTGCCTCGGGGCAGGGTGCCGTAACCAGTTTCTTCACTGGATAAGGGTGCAGGCCTCTTGACCTCAGAGGACTGCTGTCGCATTTAGAAGTGTACCCAATAACCTCTCTGAGGAAAGTTCAATTTAGAAGTGTACCCGATAGCCTATGTGTACATTTAGAAGCTATGCCCAATAACACCTCAGAGAAAAGCTGCATTTAGAAGTTGTGCCCAATAGCCTCCCTCAGGAAAAGTTGCATTCAGAAGTGGACCCAATAGCCTATGGGTACATTTAGAAGCTGTGCCCAATAACCCCTCAGAGAAAAGCTGCATTTAGAGGTTGTGCCCAATAGCCTCAATGAGAAAGTTGCATTTAGAAGTAATGCCTAATAGCCAGTGTGTAGATTTAGAAGTTGTGCCCAATAGCCTCTCTGAGAAAGGTTGCATTTAGAAGTGTACCCACTAGCCAATGTGTATATTTTGAAGTTGCATTCAGAAGTTGTGCCCAATAGCCTCTCTGAGAAAAGTTGCATTTAGAAGTTGTGCCCAATAGCCGCTCTGAGAAAAGTTGCATTTAGAAGTGTACCCACTAGCCAATGTGTATATTTAGAAGTTGCATTTAGAAGCTCTGCCCAATAGCCTATGTGTATATTTAGAAGTTGTGCACAATATCCTCTCTGAGAAAGTTGCATTTAGAAGTGTACCCAATAACCTATGTGTGGATTTAGAAAATAAACAAAGTATCTGGAGCGTATATAGTACAATCTGGAATGCAGAGAACGTTTCGAAAGAGCATATAACCCATCCTATCACATCACCACGCTTACTCTCTCCTTTACATCACCACTCAACTAGAACGCAGAGATACTATGACACCATTCGGTATAACTGTTCTCATACCAACATCGGCCGCTTACTCCACATCACTCTAAGTAAACACTGCTGGTTTCACACCCCCCAGCCAGGCGTTCTCCTCAGGCCTAACACAGCCACATCCGTTCTGGATAAATACTGCCAGAACGAACACATTCTCCTGATCTCTCAACCACCACACCTATCGCTAAGAAGCAGCTATCACACGAAAACCGCACGAGCTGCACACATATCCGGTGCTCACACGCACCTCTTTGACTCTCTCTACTCTCTCTACTGATCTGAACTTCGGTTCCCAAGGGCGTTCAGCCTACCAGCGCCTTCAGACCATACCAATGGTATATAAGGCGCTATATAAGTGCAAAATAACATAACATAACATAACATATTGTTATCATGTGCGTCATCATCTAGATTTACCCCCAAATACCCTGCCTCAACCCACATGCCTCGCGCTTGGTCCCCCACTATTACAACAAGCAAACTTTTCATATCCCCCACAGCTGTCTGTTTTTCGAACGCATAGATCCATTTTCCGGCCCCAGAACTAAGGGGTTTCGAGCAGCTTAATCAGATAATTCTTATCAATATGTTCCCAGGGCACATAGTGCCTCCTACATAGGCCTTTGTGTAACAACGACATCTGAGTACCTGTCCTTCCTGCTTTACGTCCAACACTTCCCTTTTTCCTTACCACTGCCACTAGGCCAAACCTGTTCCTTTACCGTGGTCCCCACAACCTTTCTACCCGTGGCGTGACCTCCAGTGTTTGCCCATCCTCTTCATCATCCTTAATCTCATGCACGGTATCCCATTTGCCTTCCCTTAACTTTTAGTCTGCATCCCTGTCAGACCTTGCGTTCCTGTATCCTGTACTTCCACTAGCTCGTCACCACCTCCCTCCTTCTCAAAATGCACGTCCTTTATGGCCGTACTATCTAACCTAAACAAAATGTCTCCTCCTCCCTATTCATTCAACTCACTCTCCTTCTTCCCTCCTGCCACCTGAGTCACTCTCAGTCGAGCGAATTCTACCCACGTTGCTTCCAATGCTTCTTCTAGCTCCTTCTGTACCTTACTGTTCAGGGGCGTGATAGCACCCAGTGTCGATATGTAGAGGGGTGGGGCAGTCGCCAGGGTGGGCAGGTATGTCGGGTTTGTATACCCTGTGGCTGGGCAAGTGGTAAGTGGGTAAAACTCAGTGTGCGGGGGCCCAGTGCCATTCCCCTGTGTTGTCACGGACATTGCATTTAGGACGTCCCCATCAGCATTCTGAGTCCCACCCCCATCAGGGTCCTCCACATCCTTTATCATCTTCCACAGTTCTAATATCTCTTTTCTCTTTTGACGTTGTTTACCTTTATGCTTAGCAGCTAAGTACGTGCTCATGTGATCTAATAGCCCTCCACAAGCTAAAATAACAAGCTAAAACAACATGATTCTTTTTTGCACTCTTTGGCTGAATTTCTACTGTGTGGTGGATTTGTCAGCCATTTTTACTTCCAAAATGGCGGCCGCCATGTTTTAATGTTATAAGAAAGTAATTTCAGTTGATTGATGCTTCTAAAAATATTTACTACATCTTTACAGTTATGTTACATATTTTAATGTATTTGGTTTTTTCAAAATAAAGAATTTACTGTTAAAGGTATGTGTTTGGTAAAATGGCTTTCAAATTGTCCATGGATTTGTTTGTGGGTGTGGGTGTCTAGTGTTTTCTACTGTAGTACCTGATTGGATCTCCAGTTAGTGATGTCAGTATGATGTGATCTCCAGTCTGCGTTTGTCCAGCCATTTTATTTCAGCATTATTAGTACAGCTGGGTTACTTGAACACCTCGGCAAGCGTGTTCAAGTAACCCAGCTCTTCTTGTTATATGTTGGTGCCCTGGTCAATAAACAGGAACTCCCTCACCCCCCTTTTTTAGGGGAGAGTCCGGGCTCTGGGGAGTGTGCTGATGCCATCACTCACAGATCCTAGATTTGCTTGGTGTGCTGCCGCTTCTGTCTATTCATGCAGGGCTGGGACACTGCTCTTGAGTCAGAGGCAGCGCTGAGGTGAGCACAGCCAATCGTCCATACAAGGGAGGATTCAGTACAGTGCCGTGGAGCAAGGAATACACACATCTATGTGATACCAAATATTGCACAACATCTGGAGCGGAGGTTTGACCTTCGAATATGGCTGCATTGTTCAGAATCAACACAAAGCTAGTAGATACTCTTTAATGATGCTTTCTACACACTTCCTACACCCTGAGGTGACTTCACTAACTAGGACAGTAATTGCATTTATATATCACTAGTACACTGTGTACATTCTGAGGTTTGTAGAAAGGAAAGGTTAAGGGAAGGAAAAAGGTTAAACAGGTTCTCAGAGCATGCAAGCACTTTAAATCTTCTAATGAAGTCTAGATAAAAACCTTTCCCAGCAACATTAGTTTAGAACCAATGTATCACCTATGAGGGACAGTAAGAATCAAAGTCAAATGAAATAGAAGAGTATCCAGGGAGCCAGGACAGCCAAAGTCAATTGGAGCAAAGTGTATGGAGCGGTGGCACTTCTTAGATAGCAAAACGTCTTGCACAAAGTTAGAGAGTTTGTGGAGGGTAGAGCAGAAATCAATTCTAGCAAAGCAGCTACTGCAAGTCTCAACTGAGAAGAGCAAGCTGCAGACACTGAGGTAAGTACCCCAAGTCAGAACAGTACCATTGGTTGGAAGAAGAGGGTCCAGCTGGCATCTGTCTGGTTGCAGCAATGCAGATCCTGTGTTCCTGGGCCGCAGTTGTGGGGATAAGAGGGAGGAAATCTGGGGACACCTGCGGCAGCAATTTGGAGGTCGGCGACAGCTACGGGCTCTTTTCGGATCAGCGGTACTTCGTGGTTTCAGTGCTCGGTAAACAGCACCACTGGGGATCTTGGATACCGGTTGGGCTTCCTTCACTCCTTGAGTCCTGCCCTCTGGTGAGGGGACTCCAGCTGGTCGTCCTCATTCGGGAGGGTCCTGGGGAGACGCCTGGAGGTTCTGGCTGGACCACAGACGTTGCACTCGACTACGGATTTCTCGACCCCTGGCACTCGATTCCTGCAGCAGCAAAGAAGTGCAGCCAGTCGGGGAAGGTTTTCCAGTGGAGTTCGTCTCAGGGTTAGTTGGTCCCACTAACCCAAGGGAAGAGGTCGTCCCTTCCGGAGATTCTCTTGTTGAACTGAAAAGGGTGTTTCAGCACAGCAGTAGGGCTTCACCGGGCAGTTCAACGGTCCAGGAGGCTGCAGCAAGCTTCGTTTACAGTTTCTTCATCGGGTTGTTCTTGCCAGTGGTCAACTCTGTCTTCAGTCCCAAAACCCTTGCCTTTTAAGCAGGTTTATCCCATTCATGCACAGCCTAGCCGTCACTCAAACAGCAGGGTCAGGACTGGGTGCATTCAGGCATTCCTAAAGACAAAGGATGGGAGTTTCGTGAACCTCCTTCGCTTCCTGACCTTCCAGACACACTGGAGCCAGAGGGGGGTTTCAGTACTGAAGCCCGCCAAAGGCAAAATGAACTAAGGGCTCAAATCTGGTTTGGGGCACAGAGTAAAACCCAAGAAATACATCACAAACAGAAAATGGCAAAAAAAGAAGACCCAGGACATTTTGACAAAATGGTCACCCATGGGTGCTATACTGCAGCTGAGGATTCAGGCTGTGGTAGCCTGAAAAGCACAATGGTAGGAAAATTAAACCACTGCCACCAGCCATTTAAAGTCATGAGGGTAACATAAAAAATGTTACATGAGTGGGTAGGAAAAGGGGCTATTAAGTAACCCCCAGCACTGCACATAAGATACGACACAGAGAAAAGGTAAGTAAAGTCAAGTTCACTTTACTATTCTTGGGAACAGTAGTTCTCACAAGAAAGGATATTTAAACCTCAGGAAAAATCTAAAAGGGTTTCTCTGCGAAACTGGTTTGAAGGTGCTGTGTGTTACCATACAAAAAGTGGATGCCTATGGGGTTTGTCAGACTCCAAAACCAAAGGAAACACAAAACCGAAACCAGGACAAACACATGAGAGAGTGAGAAAAGGGGCTTACTAACTCCAGGGTTAAAATTAAAAAGTACTAAAGTCCAGCAAAAGCAAAGGGGATTAGCACAGAAATGAGAATTCTCCCTAACACCCGCGGTCGACAGAAGGCCAGGTAATGATTGTCCCCTCTACCATTGGCTGGAACGCATTCCTCATAGATCCTCTCTTCCCTCCCTGTAGGACCCCCAAGTTCTACACCGGCGCACCGGGAGGGACACCCCAGATGTGAGTGTCCGTGGAGTGAGGGGTTGATGGTCACCCAGCCCCAGAGCTTCCCGGCGTCACTACTGGAGCCTTTGGTGCGGTGATGTCTGCAGAAGGAGGGGCATGGTTGAGTGGCCTGGGTTCCATTTCAGCCGTCTGGTTTGCCAGCGAGTTACCTTTTCAGTGCCTGCAGACTCCCTGCCTCCCTGGGGCCTCTTAGGCGTACATGCAGCGGATGTAAATGCATGGGTTCTCATATGTATGTGGAATATATTGTTCAAAAAGTGCTTATTTAAATCCGTTGACAGCTAGGTGCTCCGTTTAAACCATGGCATTGCGATTTTCATTAGGGAATTTGAACTGCTTTGCATTTAATCACAGGGGATGGTTGTGAATGCGTTGAGTTGTTTTGCAGACTGTGGACTGCTTCCTGTGTAATCTGCTTTTATTTGTGGATCTGTATGGGTTTTCGGTTATACACAAAAATGTTTAACAATAATGGCCTGTGCCAGGTAGAATGTTTTACAAAGAGAAACTCATTACAAACCGAAAACGACAGCATGTAACTTGCACGTTTATCAAAACATAAATCCGTTTTAACACGGATAGGGTAACTTAGACCCTAGTCGGTGACTGCTGGCCAACCCAGAGTGCACACAGTGAATGGGACTTGCGGAAATGGGGGGTAGCTGGGTCGTATTACAGTGCACATAACCTAGGAATACATATGCTGAGCTCGGGCTCAGCGCAGAGGCTCCAGGAGTTGGGCATGGGGTTGTGTGTTGGGCCTGGGGCTAATTTCGCTCTATGCGTGCTTTACGGCACCGGGGTGTTGTGCTGTGGCGAACGCCTTAGAATGCTTCACTTTTTACATTCAGCAGAATGCAGGGCCATCTTAAGCACTTTTGGGGCCCTGGGCACGGACGTCTTTGGGGCCCCCCTCCACCAATCCAAACAAATTAAGGGACCAAGAATAATGGTCGCACCCCAACACCCGTTGCACTCACAACCTATAGGTTGATATGCTGTCTCGCAGCATAATAAGCATGTTTACTCCCTTTAAGTCCCCTTGCCCTCTTCGTTCTTGCTCTAATCAGAATGATAAACAAGTAGCATTTGAAGACCAAAATTAGTTACTGCTCTAGTGCATACAGGATAATTGGTTACTGCTCTAGTGCATACAGGATAATTGTTATCAATAACACCCAGGAAGGTGTGCAGCCTGTAGTATTAATGCAGGACCGTATGTAAAAGGTACATGTAACCCATAATAGACAGAGAACTCACATTAGCTGCCTCACAGAATGCAAAAGTGCTCATGCATGGACA